>NC_084481.1:80850609-81450609 GCF_030035675.1 Rhineura floridana | reverse complement strand
TCTGGGCTCCTCCAATACCACAGTCGAGATGGCCGCTACCAGCTCAGTCAGAGAAGCTGCCAGGCAGCAGGGTGGACGATACACCAGCAGCAACCCTAGCTTCCTGTCTCCTTGGTCTGACACCAGGTGCAGGCCCTCATAGCCAGCTCCAAGACAGAGTGGTTTCTTGGTGACAGAGATGGAAGTTCTGTAAACCACAGCAACTCCTCCCCACTGTCCCTGCAGCCTGTGCTGATGTTGCGCCGAGTATCCAGGTGGGGAAAGCTGGGTGAGATCAACTTCTCCCAGCTCACCCACCCAGGTCTCAGTAATGTACACCAAATCGGCACCTTCATCCACAATCAACTCATGGATGTATGGTCTTATTGTGTACCTATCTGGTGTTAAACAACAACACACAGAGGCCAGTGGACACAGCAGATGCACTCTAGTTGCCTAGAAGTATGCTCAGTTGAGCAATTAGAACTGAATTAACCTGCGTAGGATTGTATTGCATGTAAAAGAAATCAAATATACATTGAAAACTTAGTAGGTTCTCATTATGTTTCGTTAATGATTATGGAGTGTGTATATATAATCCCTTATGGAAGAAATATAAGTAGAATTCCATGTAAGCTGACTGAAATACATGAGAGGTATAATTGACATATATTAATTAAACAACTGGGGGTGAGTAGGGGAGAAGGTGAGTGTAGAAGCTTTTGGGCTCATGACATTCTCAAGGCCCACAAGAAGCGTGTCCAAAAAAGCAAAAAAATGTCATTTTTTAAAAATAGCGCCCATCACTCACCACACACTCCGAAGTGATGAAGATGGATCCCTTTGTACCTCTAGCAAAGAGATGTAAGTAGATTATCCTTCCGCCTCCTAGTCTACTCAAGAGAGACAATAAAACTGAGTGAATTAGTGACAACTAGCAGCTGTTTGCAGAGGAAGCTTCATGTTTTGTTTTGAGAACTATGGCCTGCTGGAAGATCTGATGTTGGAATTAATGCACAAAGCTTCTTCTCAAAGAGAATTGTGTTATCCAACTCTTTAACTCTTATCAACTTGCAAATGTCATGTAGTCCACAGCATTTATCTCAAGGTGATGGGTTCTTTGGATGCCCTTGATCACCTAAGGAATATCTGATACAGAGGCTTAAGCCTGATTATGCAGATTTCCATATTTAGCCTGCCAGCGTAACACTCTTTGCAGTGAACATTTATGTTCTGGTGGCCTCAACAGGGTAAACATTAATCTTAATACAGAGAAAATGGTGATAGGAAATAACATGGTACTAAAGAAAATCTTGGGTTTTACAGGAATTGTTGAGTGGTGGGGAGGAGAGCCTGGCTGGGAGTCCAGAGTCTGTGAGTTCAAATCCCCACTCGTGGCTCCTGGGTGTCAAGGGCCAGCTAAAGATCACCCCCCACAATGAGTGGCTGAGGGCTTATGTGCCCTGCCACCTGTGCAGCCGTGGGCAAGCTGCATAGTCCCAAGGAGCCCAGTTGACCCCCAGCTGGCAGTTGCAGACAAGGAAGGGGCTGGCTTGTGCAGCTGTGACAAGCTGAGCAGGCCCTAGCCAGCTGGGGAAGACTAGCCTCAGAGGGATGCAATGGTAAACCCCCTCTGAATGCTGCTTACCATGAAATCCCTATTCATATTGTAGCCATAAGTTGGGATCGACTTGAAGACAGGCCACACACATGACATAAGATACTATGTGGGTTTTGGTTGTCAGTGCATGCTTTTAAACCCTATTTGACAGGAATCAATGTTTGCAATCCTGTGTTATGCAACAAAGGTGACACAGAAGATACAAGGCCCTTGCATGTGTGGAGCCGTAATGGCTTCATTGTTTCTAAAACCATGTTTTTCTCAAGGGGTTTATAATGCTGTGGGAAAACCTGATTGAAACTGGCACTGCCTCTTTTCCGCTTGTGAAAGAAATAAGCTTCAAGCTACCTCTGTAAGTACCTCTTTAATAAAGACACCTGGATTTTGCCACAAAATCTGGTGATTGTGAAACTTTGTTGAAATGTCTTTGATTTGTCTTCAAAGCCTAATTTACATAATGGGCCTATTTACTCTCAGAAGATGCATGATCTGCTGCAATGTATTGGAAGGTTTGAACAGGTAATCAGTGCATTTTAAAGTAAATAACTTGGGCTTTCACTTCAATAGGCAGAATGCAATACTGGGCGCTCACTTCTAGCTAAAATAAGGGAACCAGGGTTAATTGCAGACATGACACCTTAATTCTCAGGGTTGTTTCTGTAATTGCGCTTTAAAGAAATTAGTGCACCCTTAGGGTCGCCATAAGATGTAATTGACTTGAAGGCACATAACAACAAAAAATGTGGTCCTCTGTGTAGTATTCCTGCACTAGTAAGCCCTCCACTTCTTTAATTATTCCCAAGGCTACAACATATTTTTTAAAATATATGTATACCCATAAGAGTGACTTGCAAGAGTAAAGCTGTGCCTTTAAAAGGAGTTCTGATGTTTTATACTTTTTAAGGAATGCTTTGCATCTGGAAATAGAAAAAGTGGGTGTGATGGCATAATTACCAACTTTCATTTAAGCATATAGTTGGCCTCTATCATGAAGGTTCAAGGCAGGGTATGTCACTTTAAAATGGATAAAAACATGAAACATGTGTTTTCTCCTTAGGGGGTAAGCTGTGAAGGGGTATACTGTATATGTATATATGTGTGTGTATTGAGACAATAACAAATATATATATGTTCATGGATGTGTGAGATATATGTACATTTAAAACAAGGGCCACCATTAAAAGTACAAATTTCATAACTAGTATAATAAAAACCCAGGACTATAAAGACCAGGAGAACAGGAACTGGCAGATTAAAACTAAAATCAGCACAGCAGGGAGAGAGAAATTCAGCACACACCAAAGGATAAAATTAAAAAGAGCACATCTGAAGATCATAAGTGAGGGAGGGGCACCTGATGCCCTCTAGGGAGAGGCTCCATAGTCTGGGTGCCATCACTGAAAAGGCCTGTTTTTGTGCCCCCTCAATCATGCCTACATTTGAAGTGGCACAAAGAGCAATTACAATATGCAAATATACAAAACTAGAATAAAAAGTTTCAGTTGCAGAAATATGCATCGGTAATTTCAGCTAGTGCTTGAATCGCAGGGAGGAGGCAGAGGTTTCCAATCTCTTTATTTTAATTGTGATGGGCCAAACTAGATATGATGTAAAATGTGTCTTTGCATTTTATGGGCCAGGTTTTTTTAAAAATGTAGATAGCGCATGGGATTTGATTCCACAGCAAATGGTTTCAAAAAAGTTGTTTTTATCGGAAACATAGCAGCACAGGAAAGGGTTAAATTTGCCTTCTGTACTTGCTGCAATCCTAATAATTATCAGTGCTTCCCTTCCTCCAACTCAGGCTGCTATTTGTATTTAAAAACATGCGTGGTAAATTCAAAGATGCATTTAACATCACAGCTAGTCCTCCCCTCCAGTGTTTGGAACAGTGGTTCCCAACCTTTAGGAGTATGGGACACCCTTTGTAACCTCAACAATTTGTGACTCCCAATGCTCATTGTTGTCATTTTAGGCTCTGTTAATTGAAAAATATACATATTAAAGTGTTAAATAATGTCACTTTTTATTAATCACAAAAGCAAATATGATGATGGTGATTACATTTATTACCAGCCCTTCACCAGAAGATCCCAGGGCAGGTTACAGCAATATAAACAACTTTTAACAAATTTTGAAGGAAATGAAAGGAAGGAAATAAAAGTAAACCACTCAAAGTGGTGAACAGAGCCTGGTTGATGCCAGGGCATTTGGACTCTGGTTTTAAGTGTTACTCTTGTATACAGCGATGCCTCCTTTTCAGCACTTGGCTCAGGAAGCTCCATATGACAGTAATAATAATAATATGTCTAACAGACAGAATGTCAATAGGTGAAATTTTCCATACTAGAAAAGGCTTAATTAATTTCTGTTTAATTTTTGCCTGCCACACAGCTGTAAAAGGTACGAGAGCCCTGCCAACCCTAAACCACGAAAGAACTCAAAAGTTAAAACAACAGAATTTGGGCAACTCAGCATATTTTAAAATATATTTAAAATGAACATATACAACTGTATATAAACACACTCAAAGCCTTGATAAACAGCAACAAAAATACACTGAGCATGTGCACTTTGACATTTGAAAAACTTACTTTACCCAACATTTTTTGCTCACTTACTGCCTTGGGTCAGCCAGTATCTGTCAGTCTAACCTGACCTCATATGGCTGTTGCTCCACTGACCTCCTACAGGTCTTGCTTCTGAGTAGACCTGGTTACAGTTGCAGCCTAAGTCCAGCTGGGCTCTTCCCTTGATGCACTTGCTCTAGTGCTGTGCTGCTCAGCTCTCTGTGTGGCGGAAACTGACTGGGCCAGCTGAAAGGAAGGGGAGCCAGAAGTGGCTGTGTGTACATGCAGTGCAGGCTCGCAGGTTTGTGCTGCACAGACCATTAATTAATGTTTTAAATTAATAATTCCTCTCTTGGCTCTTTCCGACCCCCCTGAGATTACTTTGTGATCCCCAGGTTGGGAACCACTGGTTTAGAAGACTACAGGGAGAGCATGATTTGGCTAAAACAGGGTCACAAGCAGTAGCAAATCACTAAGATCTAGCAGTAGCTTCAGTGTACCTCCTTCTAAACTCTGCTTTAGATGTGGAAATGTTTTTGCTACTTGGAAAGCATCAGGAGAGCTGAGGGCAGTATTATTAAACAAGCTGGGTCATAAAAGTAATGTTTCCATTTGTTTGTTTTTCTCTTTGTCTTACCGTTGCAGACCATCTTTCCAGCCTGCCTATTATCAGCAAAGATGTCCCCACTAATAGAAAAAATTAGTGATCAGAAGGACTTCAAGAAGCTCTTGAGAACACGGAATAATGTATTGGTGCTATATTCCAAATCTTGTGAGTGTGCTCATTAAAAAGCAAACAACATTTTAAGTGCGGTTAATATTTTAACAAATAATGTTTAGTAGCTGTCTAGGTGAGAAGATCAGAAAAAGAGCAAAGGGTTAAATCTTTATTTTATATCTAACATGTATCTGATAACTAGCAAACTATTTTACAAACTAAAATATGTAACTTGTCCCTCAGGTCAAAAAGGGATTCAGGGGGGATCCCGGAAATTACAGGCCAGTTAGCTTAACTTCTGTCCCTGGAAAACTGGTAGAAAGTATTATTAAAGCTAGATTAACTAAGCACATAGAAGAACAAGCCTTGCTGAAGCAGAGCCAGCATGGCTTCTACAAGGGAAAGTCCTGTCTCAGTAACCTATTAGAATTCTTTGAGAGTGTCAACAAGCATATAGATAGAGGTGATCCAGTGGACATAGTGTACTTAGATAGAGGTGATCCAGTGGACATAGTGTTCTGGTCACCTCATCTCAAAAAGGATATTATAGAGTTGGAAAAGGTTCAGAAGAGGGCAACCAGAATGATCAAGGGGATGGAGAGACTCCCTTATGAGGAAAGGTTGCAGCATTTGGGGCTTTTTAGTTTAGAGAAAAGGCGGGTCAGAGGAGACATGATAGAAGTGTATAAAATTATGCATGACACTGAGAAAATGGATAGAGAAAAGTTTTTCTCCCTCTCTCATAATACTAGAACTCGTGGACATTCAAAGAAGCTGAATGTTGGAAGATTCAGGACAGACCAAAGGAAGTACTTCTTTACTCAGCGCATAGTTAAACTATGGAATTTGCTCCCACAAGATGCAGTAATGGCCACCAGCTTGGATGGCTTTAAAAGACGATTAGACAAATTCATGGAGGACAGGGCCATCAATGGCTACTAGCCATGATGGCTGTGCTCTGCCACCCTAGTCAGAGGCAGCATGCTTCTGAAAACCAGTTGCCGGAAGCCTCAGGTGGGGAGGGTGTTCTTGCATTCAGGTCCTGCTTGCGGGCTTCCCCCAGGCACCTGGTTGGCCACTGTGAGAACAGGATGCTGGACTAGATGGACCACTGGCCTGATCCAGCAGGCTCTTCGTATGTTCTTATGAGACCTGACCTCCTCTCTGAGATATTGTACTGCCCTACAAATTTGTCAAAATGCAAACACAATTTGAGTTGGTCTTTCATAGTCCAAAGACCAACACAGTCCACACTTCCTGTGTAGCTTGGAAGAATTTGGTAACATGTGCCTCTGAGCATATGGTGAGTGGTGGCAACACCTGCCGTCTCCGAAGATGGAGAATTACATTTTTGTATGTTTGCTGTTGGTGTTCTTCTTACTTTGCTTCTTTTCTGTGTTACTGTTTCTACAGAGAATCTAACCTAGTATTATTGCTTTTCAGCATTTCCTCCATCATTTTATTCTACAGCAGACACATATAGCCTCCCACCCAAATTTAAACCAAAGTTGTCCCTGGCCACATCCACACCAGACTGTTATTTCAATTTAGGCAGTCATGGCTTCTCCCAAAGAATCCTGGCAAGTGTAGTTAGTGAAGGGCTATAAGTTTTGTAATGTTTCGTTTTGAAATGAGCTTATGGGAAGCATCAGAATGGCATGGGGGTATTTTCAATTTAACATTGTGGAATGCAAAAAATCCATGCTGACTATAGTATAATTACAACACAGCATTTCTGTTTTTATAAGAGCAGTCATATAACAAGAAGTCCAGATGGAGACAGATTTGGTGAGCTTTCAGATTAACATCACAGAAGTCATACAACTATTTCGCCTTGAGGCACTCTTCATATCATATCTTTTCCCTTTATTTTCTAACACACACCAAAGATGTTCTCCACTACAGTTATTTGTTCCTAAATTTTTCTTTATCTTATATATGGTATATAAACATTGGGCCAGTCATGTAATGCACATGAGAGATCTTCTTGCCTCTTTTCTCCCAGTTATACAAGCATCCCCACATGCCTAGTTGGCAACATCAGCATTTGATTTTGCCCTTCTCTTTGTTTTTGTTTTCCTTCCCACCTCCAATTTGTGTTTTTGCATTTTCTTATACTTCACCTACCCTTGGAATGCCCATTTTAACATGTTGTGTGCTAGCCACCCACTTGCTGTCCAGAGGTGGATTATCCATTAGGCTTAGTAGGCTGAAGCCTAGGGGCCCGGAGCTCTTGGGGGCCCGTGCATAAGCTAAAAAACATTATCGCGTGACGAGCTTCCGAACTGCCCACCATCCCCCTGCTTTACTTACCTTTTTCTCTGCTGTTTTTTGTGGTTTGCCATCAATCAAGATGGCGGCTGAGGTTTCCCCATGCATGCTACACGCGCGCATTGCTGCCATCAACCAAGATGGTGGCAGAGGCTTCAGCCCCTTAGGGAAACCTCGGCCGCCATCTTGATTGATGGCAAACCTGCGTGAAAAAAAGCGGAAAGGTAGGGAGAAGAGGGCCCCAAACACCAATCAGCCTAGGGGCCCTCCTTAGCTTAATCCGGCCCTGTTGCTGTCTCTTTCAGTTACAATCAACTTCTTTTTTATGCTGGTTTTCTCCTTCTGCCTTCATCCTTGCTTCTACAGCACAGCTTTTCTTCTGCCTTTAAAAAAAAAATTGTCTGGATTGTATGCTACTCTTGCCAAGCTTATTGCCCATTTAGGGCACTGAGTGCAGAAAGGCTAATTACGCCTGATGTTTCATGGCTGTGATATTTACTTGGCCAGGAGATGTATGATTTGCACATTAGCTCAGAAATTAGATCAAATTGGTCTCTTTAATGTTTCTTTATTCCTTCCCTACCCCTCTCAGAGGAAGAGGAACCAGCCAAAAGATGCTGGTTCTTAATATTGAGTATGCACTTTCGAATTGCCTGTTAGACTTCAGTACTGCAGTTGCTTATTTTGAAGGAAGCCCCTTCAAGTTGGGGGTAGGAGGCCTACTTTTCCTGAGCAGCTTTTTTTTCTTGCCTGATGTTAGAATACCTTACATTGACTGCAACAGAATTGGATTAAAAGGCAGAATCTTAACTGACTGAAGTTCATTTCTTTCTCTGCTGTCTTTGCTGATAAGACAGGATCCTTTTGTTAATTTCTATTTATTAATTAAAAAGGGGGGATGAGAAGACAAATGCTTGATTCAGACATCCTGCAAAACCATGATTAAGAGGATTGGCCAACAGACCTTAAATAGCAGCCATGGTTTAAAGTGGGTTATGGTGACTGTGATTTAGTATGATGTTGGAATTGACAAACCACAGAACCTCTGCCCCTCATAGAGGCTGGATTGCTGAGCAGTCAGAAAATGAAAGCAAGCAAGCAGCTGTGATGCATGTTTTGCCTGTAATTTTGAAAGTTCAAGGCATGGTTTGGATTCTGAACTATGGTTAATAAAAACCATGGTTTGGAGTGATGTCTGAATTGAGCTAATGTCAAATAAAAATAGTCCAACAGAACTAAGCCAAAGAGTATCCTGAAATACTTGTTCCAATGGAAAAACTTCATAAGAGTTACTATGGAAAACCACTGGTGACTGTGTAGTTCCATTTGTTGTCTCTTATGATGCTCATCTATTTATCTCACATTCTTTTAATAAAAGTCAGGTGGCATTTTACATGCATAAACCAACATCTGTGCTTTTTGATGATACCCCTTCTTTGGATAGTCTCCCCGGATAGGCTTTTCATGCCTCTTCTCTTTATACCTGTCACATACAGATAAAGATCTTTTTACTTCTTAGACTGCTGCCCAGGAGTATGTATAGTTCTGTGTTACTGTTCATTTTGATGATAATGATTTTAAAACATTTTGTGTCACCTTGGACTCTTCCAGGAAAAGTAACTAATATCACAGTCCTAGGCATGCTTATGCATAAGTCAGACTCACTGTATCCAGTAGTGATTACTCTACTTAGGATCTTCCCATGTCAAATTTCAGATTTGTAAGCCCCTTGAGGCAAGGACTTGGCCTTTTGTACTCTGTAACGTGGTATGCACTTTGGTGGCACTGTATAAATAAAATGTATTGATAAATATATTGGTTGTTACAGAATAATGCACATCATGCAGTTTACAGCATGCCACAACTAGAAAGCAGAAGCTTTAGGGGCTGCTGTGGATCTTTTGCGTCCTGAGTATATATTATTTTTATTTGCTTATTGTTTATGAATTTTAACACACACTCCAAATCCTAGTAAGATTTACACAAAGATCTGGCCGTGACATGAAACAAACTGATCTAAGCTTTCAAGGCCTTGCTAAAAATCCAAAAATATATAATGTACCATGCTCACTAATTACTCATTACATTTTCTTTTAAAAAGCCAAAATATAACTTGCAAGGTAATGTGCATTACTAGTTATTAACACAAAACCCACAAATCATTCCAGACAAGGAAAAGCTCAACAAATTTGTAGAATGGAATTATCCTTTAATGCTGGGATGTTGCTACCTTGTTTCTTAATCTGATGTAAAACCAAGTTACCTTCCTCTGCAATACAATTGTGTGTTGTTTGTGGGAAAGAACCCAGTTCATATTGCATGTGAACTGCCTCACACCTGTTTTGGAACAACTTGGCTATGTAGGAGTATTAGCACCTGGGGATTCCTGCCAGTTATTCTTGAAGAGTACCAGGGATTCCTCCTCACCCACAGCACTGTGGCTGTGGCTCAGATTATCTCTTCTACTCTTCACACAATTTAAGACAGTGGGTTTGATGGTAGCAGAGGAGAAGAGTGAAAATGCTGTTCCCCTTCTCCTACCTCTCCACTGTAAGCTTTACTTTAAAATTCACATAAGGAAGTTGTAGCAAAAGAATAAACTTTTCCTCAAATGCTCTATAAAGTGAGATAGCTTTTAATGAGTGTCCATGTGACTTAATTGCTGTTAAATTATTTATACTATTGCTATAACAGAAAGCCAAAAGCTCATTTCCTACTCTGTCTTTCTATAGTAAGTCTTAAAGTTGCAACAGCATTTCTAACTTTGTTCTTTCCATTTGAAAGAGGACTGCTACTGTTATGAACTATGCATTTTGTTGTTTGCTGTTAATTGGGCTATCCAACAGTATAATAAATCATAAGTAATGAGCTGGCATTAATATTTATTTATTTGTTTGTTTGTTTATTTAATATCCCCCCTCCCAGAGGGAGCCCAGGGTGGCAACCAGACTTTAAATTATATTCAAACAAAACATCTTTTAAAAAAAGCTTTAAAGACATCTTAAAAAGCAATTCCGACACAGACCGAGATAAGATCTGTCCTCAAAAGGTTGTTAAAAGAGGAAGATCTTCAGTAGGCGCCAAAAAGATAATAGATACAGTGTCTATCTTATGTTTAAGGGGAGTGAATTCCAAAGGGGAGGTGCCACAACACTAAAGATTCGCTTCATATGTTTTGCGGAATGGACCTCCTGATAAGATAGTATCTGCAGGAGGCCCTCACCTGCAGAGCATAGTGATTGACTGGGTATATAAGGGGTAAGATGATCTTTCAGGTATCCTCGTCCCAAGCTGTATAGGGCTTTGTACACCAAAACTAGAACCTTCAACTTGGCCCGGTATTATTTCCTAGAAGATTGCCTTAAATGGTCTTTTATTATCATATAAAAACGTTGAGATTCAAATCTTTGATGGATGACACATTTGAGCTTATCTGCCTATAAAACAGTCAGTAAGATTTTTCACACTAAGTAATGGGGAAGGGACTAAGATTGGCTTTCTAAACAGAAAGGAGAAATTTACATGTGTGAAGTATTCAGACTGGATAATATAGCTAAATGCACTTGTGGTGATAGTAGTGATAACTAATCTTCAAAATTGTGCTTCAGTAAGAACTGCAAGGGAAGGGTAGAATCTGAATGATGTGATGGCTGCTAAGTTCTTGGAGGAGCACTTTTAGCTCTGATGTTGACGTCTGCAACATCAGCAGGGCCCTGATCCAAAGCATGGGCTGCTTCTGGCTTTCTCTTCCCAAGTGCAGCTCAAGGATGGAAGGCTGTCTCATGCTACCAGACACACACTGAGGCTTCTGTTCTTGGCCTCTTCTCAGAACATCTGCCATCTCTGTTACTGGTGTCCAAAGGTTGACTGACTGACTAAAATGGAAACAAATAGTAACTCACTTATCTGTGATAAAACTTGCCCATGCCCAAGCATATGAAAGGAGGAATGAATGGGATCAGGGGAATATTTGTCTGGAGGAGCCAAATGCTAGGGGAAAAAATCTTCAATCGAAAGGGTCTACGTGATGGAAGGTAGGCAAGCATAGCTCCCTTATTGTGTTCATTAATAGAAAGTGGGTGGTGTCAGTCACTTGGACCAGAATCCAAAGGGCATGTAATTTGTTCCATGCATCCAGGGAGGCTCTGGCCTTGTGGCTGTTCAACAGAAACCCCCATGTCAGATGGCAAATTACACTTGAAACCAAAGGGACAGAAACAGTGGGTGGTATGGAACAGAGTCTTCCTTTCAAAGAAGAAAAAAGTCTAAATTCCCACTGGGTGTGCTCAAATCCTTGGGCATGCCTAAAGTGGCTGTTTGGATCCCAGCCATACTGAAATGATGAGGGAAAGGCTTATGCTATCTCTGGTAACTGTTGTTCCCTGACAGGGAGAACTGTGTTCTAAGTGAAAATGCTTCAACAAAGAATTCTGCTGAGTTGTGCTGCATATTGATTATTGTTGTAATTATACAGCCACAAGAGTGGCTGTATACTATAGCCAGTATGGATTTTTCACATTCCACAATGTTAAATTGAAAATACCCCCTTCCCATTCTGATGCTTCTCATAAGCTCATTTCAAAACAAAACCTTACGAAACTTATAGTCCTGAACTCAGAAACCCTTGCTTAACAACTCTCTCAATTTTCATGGTGATAAAAAAAACAGTCAGTTCTCCTATCTGTTGAAATTCATTAAAATCAGCAAAGTTCACAGAGAACCTGTAATCCTGTTAGTGACCTTGCCCCATACTCTGACCTTCATCTTCTGCAGTTTAAAAGTTAAAAAAAATGCCTGGCTGTTTTTTAATTTCATAAATTTTGCATTGAACGGAATGTAATGTCGGGCATGCTCAGTAAGAACCAACTGTCAGTGTTCTAAATTCCAGACTCCCAGCTGCTAGGCTTGCCTAATCAGGGGGCCATACCCACTTTGATTTCATGTGAGACAGTCATGGCTTCCCTCAGATAATCCTGGGAAATGTAGTTTGGGAAGGGTGCTGAG
This sequence comes from Rhineura floridana, assembly GCF_030035675.1. Taxonomy (NCBI): domain Eukaryota; kingdom Metazoa; phylum Chordata; class Lepidosauria; order Squamata; family Rhineuridae; genus Rhineura; species Rhineura floridana. The sequence goes on along the minus strand of NC_084481.1, from coordinate 81,438,446 downwards.
AGGAGACTCCTATTCCCCTGAGAGAGCTCCAGTGGCCAGAGTGGTTTAACAGTCAGCAACTCTGACTGAAGGTCTGTGAGGGGAACAGGGTGTCTCCTAGCAACTCTCAGCACCTTTCACTAACTACACTTCCCAAGATTGTTTGGGAGAAGCCATGACTGTCTAAAGTGAAATAAAGGCCTTGTGTGGATGTGGCCAGGGACAGCTTTGGTTTCAATTTGGGTGAGGGGCTATGTGTGCCTGCTGTAGAAGAAAAAGGTGGGGGGAAACCTGAAAAGCAATGATACTGTTCACAATGTTTTCCTTTTGGAAAGGAAAAGGGCTTCCCCTCTGCGCAGTGCCCACCCACCCAGTCTCCTCCCTTCTCCTCCCCTCCCTGCCCCTCCACCAGGTCAGTGTTGGGCTATGACCTGGTAGACCAGAGTTCGAATCCCCACACAGCCATGAAGCTCACTGGGTGACGTTGGGCCAGTCACTGCCTCTCAGCCTCAGAGGAAGGCAATGGTAAAACCACCACTGAATAATTTTTACCATGAAAACCCTATTCATAGGGTCACCATAAGTCGGGATTGACTTGAAGGCAGTCCATTTCCATTTTGAAACACGATTGCACAGAAATAAATCCCATTGAACTCAAAAAGTATGCAACTGATCAAACCCACCCTGCCTCCAATCCCCTCACTCTCCCCTCTCCCCTCCCCCTCCAATCCACTCCCTCCCCCTCCCCATGGTCAGTTTTACCTATCTTAAGCATAATTGCATGGGAGTAAATACTATTGAACTCAATAAGCATGCAAATGATCAAACCTGCCCTCCCCTGCCCCTTCCTTTGCCCCTCCCCCTCCAATCCTCTCCTTCCCCCTCCCCCTCCTTCCACTCCCCTCTCTCCCCCTTTCTCCTTCCCTGTCCTCTCCCCTCCCCCTGCTCCTCACCCGTGGTCAGTTTTACCTATCCTAACCATGATTATTACATAGGAGTAAATCCCATTGAAATCAATACGCAGGCAAATGATCAGACCTGCTTTTCCACTCCTTCCCCTCTCCTCTGCCTTCCTCTTGGCCTCCCCTCTTCTTCCTCCTGCCCTCCCCTCTTCTTCCTCCTTCCCTGCCCACTCCAGCCATTCCTCCCTCCCCCTGTCAGTTTTACCTATCCTAAGCATGATTGCACGGGAGTAAATCCCACTGAACTCAATAAACATGCAAATGATCAAACCTGTCCTTCTCCCCTCTCCCTCCTTTCTGCACCTATCCCCCTTTCTCCCCTGTCTCCTTCTCCTCCCTTCCCCACCCCCTCTGGTCAGCTTCATCTATCATAAGCATGATTCCAGGGGAGTAAATCCCACTGTACTCAATAAGCATGCAGATCATCAATCCATTCTCGGCAAGCTTGCACAGGATCCCATTGCTTACCTCCCGGATTAAAAAGCAGAGAAATTCACTTGCAATCAGCCCAAATAATAGAAACAAGACATGTGCTGTGCTGATCTTGTTTTAGCAGGGAGGAAGCAACATTATTAAGACAGTTGACATAGTTCAGATAGTCACTTTAAATATGTCTGATTTCTTTTGCAATTTTAGTGAAGTTTCCTATAGGAAATCATTTCCTTTTGCTTCTATTTCTGTGAATATATAAAGTACAGCAACACTTTGCAAAATTTAGACTAGAAAGCTCCAAAAATAATTGTGGAATAATGGCACTAATTATTCTGCAGAATAGTCTCCAGTGGACATCAGGAGTGTTTCAGTTTACATAAGTTGGGAGTGGGAGATGAAATATATTCTAGCAAAATCTAGGTATGCTCTATATTTTTAATTTACTGTGCCCACCTTGCCTTAAATGAAGTGGTTTAAACATAGGAGGCTGAAGATATGAATCTTGGGCAGGCTTGTTGTTGTTGTTATGTGCCTCCAAGTCGACTACAACTTATGGCGACCCTATGAATCAGCGACCTCCAAGAGCATCTGTCATGAACCACCCTGTTCAAATCTTGTAAGTTCAGGTCTGTGGCTTCCTTTATGGAATCAATCCATCTCTTGTTTGGCCTTCCTCTTTTTCTACTCCCTTCTGTTTTTCCCAGCATTATGGTCTTTTCTAGTGAATCGTGTCTTCTCATTATGTGTTCAAAATATGATAACCTCATTTTCATCATTTTACCTTCTAGTGACACTTCTGGTTTAATTTGTTCTAACAACCAATTATTTATCATTTTTGCAGTTCATGGTATGCACAAAGCTCTCCTAGAACACCACATTTCAAATGAGTTGATTTTTCTCTGATCCGCTTTTTTCACTGTCCAACTTTCACATCCATACACAGAGATCGGGAATACCATGGTATGAATGATCCTGACTTTAGTGTTCAGTGATACATCTTTGCATTTGAGGACCTTTTCTAGTTCTCTCATAGCTGCCCTCCCCAGTCCTAGCCTTCTACTGATTTTTTGACTATTGTCTCCATTTTGGTTAATGACTGTGCCAAGATATTGATAATCCTTGACAAGTTCAATGTCCTCATTGTCAACTTTGACGTTACATAAATCTTCTGTTATCATTACTTTAGTCTTTTTGACGTTCAGCTGTAGTCCTGCTTTTGTGCTTTCCTCTTTAACTTTCATCAGAATTCATTTCAAATCATTACTGGCTTCTGCTAGTAGCATGGTATCGTCTGCATATCTTACATTATTGCTATTTCTCCCTCCAGTTTTCACACCTCCTTCATCTTGGTCCAATCCTGCTTTCCGTATGATATGTTCTGCGTACAGATTAAATAAATAGGGCGATAAAATACACCCCTATCTCACACCCTTTCTGATAGGGAACCAATCAGTTTCTCCATATTCTGTCCTTACAGTAGCCTCTTGTGCAGAATATAGGTTGCGCATCAGGACAATCAGATGTTATGCCACCCCATTTCTTTTAAAGCATTCCTTAGTTTTTCATGATCTACACAGTCAAAGGCTTTGCTGTAATCTATAAAGCACAGGGTGATTTTCATCTGAAATTCCTTGGTCCTTTCCATTATCCAACTTATGTTTGCGATATGATCTCTGGTGCCTCTTCCTTTTCTAAATCCAGCTTGGACGTCTGTCATTTCTCATTCCATATATGGTAAGAGCCTTTGTTGTAGAATCCTGAGCATTACTTTACTTGCATGGGATATTAAGGCAATAGTTTGATAATGACTGCATTCCCTGGGATCTCCTTTCTTTGGAATTGGGATGTATATGGAATGCTTCCAGTCTGTGGGCCATTGTTTAGTTTTCCATATTTCTTGACAAATGTTTGTCAAAATTTGGACAGATTCAGTCTCAGTAGCTTGTAGCAACTCTATTGGTATGCCATCTATTCCTGGTGATTTGTTTCTTCCAAGTATTTGAAGAGCAGCTTTCACCTTGCATTCTAAAATTTCTGGTTCTTCATCATATGGTTCCTCCGTGAATGAATCTGTCATCCTGGCATCTCTTTTATAGAGTTCTTCAGTGTATTGCTTCCATCTCCCTTTTATTTCATCTTGGTCAGTCAGTGTGTTCCTCTTGTTCTACACTTTTTGTTGTCCTCTTCTATTCCTATACAACAACTATTGTAATAGTTCTCTTTGTCCCTACATACTAGTCGCTGTATTGTTGCATTTAGGGTTCTGACTGTGTTTCTATCTCCTTTTGCTTTTGCTTGCCTTCTCTCTTTAACCATTTGAAGAGTTTCTTCAGTCATCCATTGAGGTCTTTCTCTCTTTTTAACTAGAGGTATTGTCTTTTTGCATTCTTCTCTGATAATGTCTCTGACTTCATTGCATAGTTTTTCTGGTTCTCTGTCAACTAAGTTTAAAGCCTCAAACCTGTTCCTTATTTGATCTTTATATGCTTCTGGGATGTTATTTAAATTGTATTTTGGCATTATGATTGCTTTGTTGGTCTTCTTTAGCTTTACTCTGATTTTTGATATGACCAGTTCATGATCTGTACCGCAGTCTGCTCCTGGTCCTGTTTTCGCAGAAAGTATGGAACTTCTCCCTCTTCTGCTACCAGTTATATAATCAATTTGATTCCTATATTGACCATTTGGTGATGTCCACGTGTACAGTCGTCTTTTCGGTTGTTCAAAAAATGTGTTCGCAAGAAACAACTTACTGGCTTCACATAATTCAATAAGTCTTTCTCCTGCTTCATTTCTCTCTCCTAGGCCCTATTTCCCCACAATTCCTAATTCTTCTCTGTTCCCTACTTTTGCATTCCAATCCCCCATGATTATCAGCACATCTTGTTTTGGAGTTTGATAAATTTCTTCCTGTACTTCTGCGTAAAATCTCTCCAATTCCTCTTCTTCTGCGTTTGCCCTTGGAGCATAGACTTGGATGATGGTTATGTTGATAAGTTTCCCGTTTAATCTCATTGATATCACTCGCTCAGACCTTGCGTTGTAGCTCCTAATTGCTCTTGCTACATCAATTCTCACTATTAAAGCAACCCCATTTCTTCTTAATTTCTCATTTCCTGCATAAGATATTTTGTAGTTGCCTGATTGTAAATGTCCCATTCCCGTCCATTTTAGTTCGCTCACACCAAGTATTGTAATGTGGATGCATTCCATTTCTTGCTTGACAATTTCTTTCCCTGGTTCATGCTTCTCACATTCCATGTTCCTATTGTGTGCGTCGTACTACTCCGGACTCTCCTTTCGCATCTGTGTGCATCAGCCTCTAGGCTTCCTTTCGGCTTTGACCCAGCTGCGTCATTAGTCACAGTGCTACTCATACTTTGTTCTTCCCCAGTAGCTCGGTGAGTGCCTTCTGACCTGGGGGTCTCATCTTCCAGCACTATCTCGTGTTGCATTTTGGATACTCTGTTCATAGGGTTTTCGTGGTAAGAGATATTCAGAAGTGGTTTACCATTGCCTTCCTCTGAGTTTGGATGCATCTTAGTCTGCATCTTCAACTTTGACCATTCCGCCTTGGGTGCCTCTGCTAGGAGCCTAGCCTCTTGGTCTAGACTCCTGACGGCATTGCTCTTAGCTTCTTCAGTAACATATTGTAATCAGTCTGACTTTACATCAAACTGCAGTTTCAGATTCAACTATTAATGCACCCACAATAGAAATAGAACATAAGCTCCAATTTGAAACACAAAAGGCTGTCTTCACCATAATATGACTCTGACCAATATTAAGGCTTTGAAATTAATAAAAATAAATTTGACACAGGTTTCTAGGGTGAATAATGAGAGAAATAAAAAATTTTAGATTAGATTCTCTGTAGAAACCATTGAAATGAAGCAAAGTAAGAACACCAATAAACATACAAAAAATTATTTCTCCATCTTTGGAGATGGCAGGTATTGCCACCACTCACCATATGCTCAGAGGCATGTTACCCAATTCTTCCAAGCTACACAGGAAGTGGATTGGACTGTGAAAGACCAACCCAAATGGTGTTTGCATTTTGACAACTTTGTAGGGCAGTCCAATATCTCAGAGAGGAGGTCAGGTCTCCTGCTCCCCTGGTGCATTCACTATAGCTGCCCAATTTCCCAACTTTTTAAAGTTTGATAGAAATATCTGTTGGCTATAGGTACGTTGTTAAACCGCAAGGTTTTTTGCCCATTAGTGAATACATAAATATAATACACAAACACACACACACACACATATATATGCACATATATATTTATATGTATATATATTTATATTACCTTCTCTTTCAGCGGCTGCTGCTGATACTTCATTCAGGTTATTGTCTGATGTAGCCCAAGCGGTGAAAGGCCGAGGTACTATATCATGGATAGATTGCAGGTATGTAATACCTTGTCCGTTATGTTGCCTTCCCTTCCCTTAACAAACAAGTATAAACAAACAAGTTTTGCTGTTGCTGCTGTGTAGTAAGGAGAAAATTTTGTCCTTTGTTCCCTGTGGCTTCCTATATCACTTTCAGCATGTCTAATTTCAATGTCCATATGTTTTGACACAGGTATTGTGTCGGGTAAGTGGCAGAAAATCACTTGCTACCATTCTGTGCAACACTACATAGCTACCACTTTCCACCCAGGCCCCATTCATTCAGAGAACTATACTTGGAGAGAGAGGTCAGGAGCTGGTCTGCTGCTTGATGTGCTCCTTCCTATTTTCTCCATGAGAAAAGAGTGAACATCTGAACTGGGGCAAAAGCCTGCGATTATCTCTTTTGTCCTGGGAGATTTAGATTACCTGTATTTGTCCATGGGTGACTAATGTGTGACCCTCCAGATGTTGCTGGACCCCAGTTCCCATCAGCCTCAGCCAGCATGGCCAATGGAGTGATGATGCAAGTTGTGGTACAACAGCATCCATCTCTTGTTTAAACTCTCAGGGGAAGCAGGGTTCTATATTCAAGTACATGTAGGATCTTTTAGTTTGGTTATTGGTTTCTCCCTCTGTGGTATAGTTTTTTTTTTGAACTGCTGTTAGCTTCTTCTAGGTTGTATATAATTTTAGGGGAGAAATATCATCTGAAGAGGTTCATCTCTAACCACTAAGTACATATTTGTGTATGCTTTAACATACCTCTGTGAGAGGACAGTCAGTGGTAAGGCACTGAACATTATATTACGACTTTACTTGCAATGTGGACAATTTCCTATGCTGCTGATCTTTATTATTTAACAACTTAGACTAATTTAGGTTTCATAATCTCCTTTCTAATTTCCTTCCAAAGCTAACTGTCTATTACATGGATGGAATTTCTTTTACCTGATGGTTTACTATAATTCATAATATACTTGGCATATCTACAGCCTTTAAGCTAGGCATTGCAAAGTGTTTTACAGATACTGTCTTAATGAAGAGTTGGTTAACTAGATGTTGTAGAATGCTACTCCCATTGTCCCTGTTCGCTAGCCATGGTGGCTGGGGATGATGATAGTTGGAGTCCACCAATATCTGGAGGACTACAGGTTAGCCATCCCTATCTAAACGAATTTTGCTGCATGTCACTTGTATGAGCTGCAAAAGTACTTTTATTGGAAAAGATAAATGGATGGCTCCAGAGTTGTTTGATCCCCAAAGCAGATTTGCTCTATTGATGTTTTGGATCTTGCATTGACCTCAAATTGCCTTGTTTATATTTAATTAAAAAAATTATATTTGATAATATTGTTTACATCTAGTGATGACTCTACTTGGGATACTGTGCAGGCTCTGTATTTATACTGCTAATTGTTATGTATGCTGCAAACACTTGCCATTTTACAGAAACAACACTGGAAATGATCATAGCCTGATTGATCCAGTGGGCTGTAGCTTTTTGGACAAATTTCAAAGTGCTAGACTCAAGTTTCAACTTGTCTGCAGGTTTCTTTTCTTTTTTTTGTCCTATGCTCTAATTCCATTTTTGGGCTGATTCCCAGGAGACCAGGAACAGTCTCCATTCTCTCTTTCGTTTGGTACAAGTGAACAGTCTGCTTTGGCTTTGCACCATTCACGTTTGTAGCTTTTACTCCTCTGCAAGGTGGATTATGTTTAGTCAAGTCAAGTGAGGCTTATCCCAGGAGGGTTCCCTCCCCTGCTCTTTTTTCTAGAGTGATATCACTTTAATGGACAGAGGCATTCTGGGAAGCCTTAATCCTCTGTGTAACTTTGGAATCAAACCTTCAAAGGGGCTGTTGATACATCTTGGGAAACACTAATTCTTTCCCAAAACATAATAGCATGCTGGAATTCATTGGCTCTCTTGCATGAGATGTCCTTGCAGAAATGGCTAAATCTACTGAAAGCTTTAAATTGCTTGTGTGTTTGTATGTTTAAATGATAAGCAGGATCTGAATTATAATCAGGAGAATTGTGCTGCAAATCAAAACATGATCTGTGTTTACATCAGGTTTTGGGCTTGGTTGTTTTTTTGCGGGGAGGGTTGCTTGCACTTTTGGTTGTTTTTTTAAATTTATCTAGTTGTTATTTTGCAAGTGGTTAGAGTGTTGGACTACGACCTGGGACACCAGGGTTTGAATCCTCACACAGCCATGAAGCTCACTGAGTGACCTTGGGCCAGTCACTGCCTCTCAGCCTCAGAGGAAGGCAATGGTAAACCCCCTCTTAATACCGCTTACCACGAAAACCCTATTCATAGGGTCGCTATAAGTCGGAATCGACTTGAAGGCAGTACATTTACATTTTACTTTGCAAGGTTTCTCAAGAGATGATATCTTCATTCTGCTCATGCTTACCCCACCCCTGCTGCAAAGCATAGAAAGGTCTTGGTGTGTCTTTCTGTCACTGGCCCCAGGAGACTTAGTTTTATTGCTCTGAAAAAAAAAAGAGCTTTATCAGAACTGCTTCAGAGAGAGGGAGGAAGACAGATCCTTCCATTGCAAGCACATCTTGTAGCTCCTTCATGAATCCTAAGGCTGAAGGGAAGGAACAAATTACATAGATGTTGGGGGAGATTTTACTTCATAGGCTCAATTTGTTTGACAAATATTGACAAGAAATAGTTTATTTGGCAGCAATGTTCTCCTTTCCTTGTAGCAGAGATTTGATTTTTTTTTCGGCTTTACTTTTCATATCACACTGTATAGCGAGTTTTCTGAAAGGGGGAAAATGTGTGTGTTGGTAAGGCTGACAGGCATGCTGTGCTGTGGCTGCTGCCTTCTGCTCTCCCTGCAGCAATGACAGCTCTGCCTTTTATGAAATTGGCTGTGTTTTGTTTCTTATAGCTACTGTTTTGCTCCTGACTTGGGAGAAAGCAAGATGTTGCCCCAGCTGTAGATGATGATTACATTTTATTATCTCTTTGTTGATCCCAACATTGTCCATGGGGCTGTTCTCAAAATGCCTGCTTATCATGTAATGGCAGTGTTCACCGTGAAGTAAATCCAGTTGTACCACTATTTTTTTCTTGGTGTTCATTAGGAAATATTTATGGGCATAATTCTTGGGATTCCTCTGTATTTTGCAAGGTGCGACAATCCCACCACTGCTCATGTTCTTAGGTTAAGTCAAGTGCAGGCAAAATATGGTTAGCAGCCTGAATCTTGTCTGTGTAGGCCACTGTTCAGAAGGATCCCTTTCACCACTGCTTTTCTATAGAAAGGTTTGTCCTGTGTCAGCAATTGAACCTGGAAGAAAGACTTTGTAGGCCACAAGATGGGCATACATTAACCATGGTTTTGCACAGTATACACAAGCAGGAGCCACCACAGAAAGCCTCGAGCTCACACATTCTCTACTTCCCTCTTCTCCTCCCATGTGACTGCACAAGAGAGTTTTGAAGCTTCTGTTTTTGGTTAACCACAGTTTCCCGTCTTGTCCAGACCTAGAACTGTGGTTAACATTAACTATGGTTAGTGTGATGTGTGAATGGGCCAATTAATGCATTGCTGGACCCTTGGTCATTGCATTAAAGAATGCCAGTTTGCCTAGTATGATAATGACACACATATACACGAGGGGGGAGCCTTTGATTGGATCCAGTAGGACTCTTATGTTTTTATGCTTTGTCTTGTTGAAGATAGCGTCAAACTATTTGATATTACAGATGTTGATTTTTCCATCCCTGAAGAGAAGTAAGGTCCATTAAAAAAAAGTTTTGAAATGTTACACATGGCAAACTGTACAAGTTTGAGAATCCCATGCGTGCAGGCCTTTTAAGTTAGAACGCACAAGTGCACTTAACATTGTACTCAGTGAATATCTCTTTCATGCATGGTAAACAAATGTTTCTGGTGGACCCTTTAAAAGCCAGTTTCAATTTGGAGCCCTTAATTATACATTGCTTCACTTGGTCTGCCCTCAGCTAGAGACAGATGAATCATTCTATTATCAGTCAGTGTCAATTTCGCATGTGTTCATTCATAATTAGGTTCTGTCCTGTTTCTGTGTTAATGTATGTTTTTTTTAAATCAATATTTGTATTTAAATACTTTATCTAAATTTTTATATTTTATGTATGCATTGTACATATTTTATCTCAATGTATGCATTTCCAAACCTACTTAATCCTGCAATAAGCATTCTGTAACACATTTTTGTGCATTTTTTTTAGTCTGGAACTATCTAGGAAATTTTGAAGAAGGGCCAAGTCTGAAGGATAAGTACATTTGATCTGCACTTTATATATTTATTTTTATATTTATATACTCCAAAGAGCTCAAGGTGGCATCTAAACATGATTTTATCTTCACAACAACCTTGTGAGGTAGGTTAGGCTGATAGTTGGTGACTAGCCCAAGGTCGCCCAGTGAGCTAAATGGCTGAGTGGGGATTTGAACCCTGGTTTCCAAGTCCTAGTCTGACCTGCTCACACTATACCACACTGGCTCTCAATTAATTGATGACTCCCATTCACCTGGGAAATGCATGTCAGGTCAATTTATGTTGAAATTAAGATAAATCAAATTCCTCAAGCATGCCTACCTCTAGCAGGAATGGGCAATCTGTGGCCCCTCCAGATGTTGCTGGACTCCAATTCCCATCATTCTTGACCATTGGCTATACTGGGTGCGGCTGATGAGAGTTGGAGTCCAACAACATTTGGAGGACCACAGGCTCCCCAGCCCTGCCCTATAGGAGATTAAAATGATTTTAATGCTAGGTTTAAATTTGAACATAAGTCCCACCTACTATTTCATGTTGGTAGAATCCTTGTTTAAAAGAGGGAGGAATTACCTAATTTCTCAGAGGCATGACGAGGCAATAAGATCATTAAAAGTGACCACTTTTCTCCTCTCTTCTCCACAATACAATTGCACTCTGTGTAATTAGCACAAAGCAAGTTCAGTTAAGAAGACCCTCAAATGATGTGACAGCAGCATCCCCATGTTTTAATTAGAGATCGCTTGCCAAAGTGTCTGATGTTTGGATGATTTACAGAGTAGGAGATGTTGGAATATTGAATTAATAATGTCTGGCAAGATTCAGAGTGATTTCAGATATCTACTTTTATTTGTTTGTCAGTTTTAAACAGAATGTCACCTTTATATTGTGGAAGATCCAGTGCATCAGGTCTAGATTAGAAATGAAAGGCTTATTACTGGGGCTGGAGGTGCAATTCGTAATTGCAATTCTGTAAAGTTTCAAGCAGTCAATGTGTGCATAACAATAAGCGGGTTTTTCTCTGGCCCAGAGGAAAACTGGTGCATGAAGCACACTATGTACATTCCAAGTTTTACTCAGGTTTGTGTCTTGGAGAAATTTTTTTAAAGCTTTCTTGTGTCAAAATGGGTAATTGTTGCTGTTAATTCAATAATATACAGAAAATTCTAAAATCTAATATTGGTTGTAAATAATGTATTGAACGCATAGCACTGAAAAACTTTGGATTTTATTTTAGGAATTAGGTCTGCTGATAGGAGAGTTCTTCACTGTGTTTAGTGAAGGCTTCAGGGGACGGTAGAATCCCTTACTGCTTTCCCTGAGGTGTTTCAAGTAGAGGGCAACATCTAGTGCAGGCTTCTCCAATCTGGTGTGCCTTCCAGATGTTGTTGAACCTCCAGCTCCCATCAGCCCCAGCTGGCATAGCTAATGAAAATGACACCAGATTGGGAAAGGGTGATTTAGAGTTTGGGGTGGTCCATTTAGAAGGGTCCATCATTTCTCTTGGAATTGATTAGAAGAGGCTGTGTCAAAGGAACCATGAGTAGGAATATGAAAGCTAGAAAGGTTAAGATTAGCAAATTAAATTGGCATGTTTGTGATTTTGTTCTGTTGAGAGCATTCTTCTAAAAATCAGTTGACTGTCATTATAGTCCTTGTGTACTGAGGGGAACCTTTGTGGCTTTGTGAAAATAAATCTGATTTTAACCACTTTGAAGTTTTGAATAGACTTAACATTTCATAAAACTCAATCTTCCTATTCCTGCATCTTTAGTTGGGATTCTTTGGTCTAGGACAGGAAAGGGAAACCTGTGGCACTCCAGATGTTTCTTGGCTACAGCTCCCATAATTCCTGACTTTTGGCCATGATGGTTGGGACTGCTGGAGTCCAACAACGTGGAGGGCTGCACGTTCTCCGCTCCTGGTCTAGGACTTAAGCCAGTTGTATAGCCAATCTCACAAATCTAGTTTCAGTGAGAGCTTAGTCTGGTCTGCAAAGCAGGTGAAGCTGTTGATGAAATAGACTGTTATGTCTAATTGAATTTGTCTTCTTGTTTCTGTCTACAGCTTATTAACGTTTGATCCATTTCCAGTTTATGAAAAGTGCCAAAACAAATGCATTTTTCCTTTCTCTGCAAGCATTGTTCATCCCAGCAAGCCCCACTTTCAGCAGAGAGCTGCATCTTTACATGTAGGGTAGGTAGGTAAGACTTGGCCAAAATGACCTCACAGGCCAAATGAGGAGAATCCGGTAGACCTAATCAGGGCCGGTTCTAAAGGGTGGCCAGGTTGGGCACTGGCCCGAGGGCCCCGGAGCTACAGGAGCCCCTGAGGGGCCCTCCGCTCCCCTTCCATGATCCGCACTCCCCATGCCCCCCACTTATTCGTCAGCCGGCTTTTTAGCATTGCCCTTAATGAAGATGGCGGCTGCAGCTTCTCTAAGGTACTGAAGCCGCTGCCGCCATCTTAGTTGATGGCAGAGATGTGCGCATGTAGCACGCACGTATGCCATCAACAAAGATGGTGGCGGAGGCTTCATTTCCCTTAGGGAAACTGCAGCCGCCATCTTCATTAAGGGCAATGGTAAAGACTAGACAGGTAGGGGGGCCATGGGGGGCGCGTGGGGGGGCTGTGTATGCGCACGTATGTGTGCGCATGCACACCCACCCACCGGGGGTCAGAGCAAGCTGATGCCCAAGGGCCCCCACATGCCTGGAGCCGGCCCTGGACCTAATTCTCACTGCTTCTGCAAAAGCTGTTTTGTGTGCATGTGGCTGGTTTTAAAAAAATCTGAAGCTTTGTGGTGGTGGTTTGAGGATTCCACTACAATTGGAATCCTAACTGCAAATCTGGATAATGGTTGACCACACCACCATAAACTTTAATTTGGCTTTTTTAAGTACAACTTGTTTACTTTCATGTTTGCACAAAATTGAAAATATGGTTCTAAATTAGTAGATCCAGTCAGGGCCCATGCATCAACTTTCACTGGATTCCTCACCCTGGTTTCATTGGCTCAGCAGTAACCCAGTGGAACAGAGAGAAAATACAGTCTATTACTAAAAACCACAAACTCCAAATTATCACTGAACTGAATATACCAGTTTATTAAAGGTGTGAAGTTCTCAAGAATTTGATTTTGTAATTAAAAACCATGATACATTCATTAATGATGGGTCAGAGTAAAACAATAACTGAAAGTTACAATGGTGTTATGGGATCGATAGGAAACAAAATAAAGCTAATACTTTGACATTACAGCAACTTAAAGTAACTTGGAAAATATCTTAAAATGATGTGATATATATATATTTGCATAAGCTAATTAATTAAAACAATAAAAATATGAGCTAACAGAATAAATCATATATTTTCGCCCTAAACTCCCCTCCAGCCCACTGCTTACTCTGTTTCCTAGAATATTGGAATAAAGAAAGATATAGTTACCTACGACTGGGTGGGCCTGGACCCTTCAGCTTGGCAAAGTATGTGTAAGCAGAGCAGATAGCCACAAGAAAATAAGAAAAACTAATCTAAAGGCAATGCCTCCCCCCCCCCAAGAAAAAGCTTTTTTCTAAAGTGTAAATACATCCCTTTATATCACCCAGCAAACTTAGATCAGGAGGTTGGAATTATCTAGTAATTAAACATGAATTTCAATAATTGTGCGTGGCACCCCACAATACGTAGATCATGCATTAACCATAATCTGTCTGGGAGGGGGAGAAAATGAGTACCTGAGACCCTTCCATCAATGATTTTCCAAGCAGTGTCCTTTTGCATAGTGTCAGTTCCACACACATTTGTATTATTTCACTTTGACATTGTTTTGGCTGTCCATACCAACCTCTTATCAGAAGCTCTTTGGCAGTAGAAAGTGCCCTGTTCACAAAAATGCAAGCAGCCTTCAGCCAAAAATTACACACACAGCATGAAATTGTCCTCCATTTTAATTAATCATGGCTTCACTTCGGCTGCTCTGTTCCATGCATCCATTTCTAACCTGACTGCCATTTGTCAATGTATGTCCAGCAATGACCTGATTAACATCCTTGTTAGCTTCATTTTTTGACAGAAATTGTGCTGCTTAAGACTACTTTTAAGACATTTGAAATAATTTGCCCCTTGGTACACAGAGTGGTTACTTGGATTGCACTAGCAGTCTTTTTTTAAAAAACAGGCTTTTATACTGCTGTGCTGGCCGGGGCTGATGAAAGTTGTAGTCCAAAACATCTGGAGGGCACTAGGTTGGCAAGGGTGCTGCATTAAGCAATAGGAGTAACTTTGTGGGGTTGGCGGAATTATTGTACATTTCTTAAGGTCCTAACATTTGCAGAAGAGAACTCTGCCCAAAATAACTGTTTGGCAAGGGGGTGTTAGCAAGCAGGTTAGTTTTGGATGTCAGAAAGTACCCTTTGAGTCTGTTACCTGTTACTTTACTGCACATCTAGAATTTTACAGCAAAATGGGAAAGGTGTGTGGGGGGAAATGTTAATGTTTAGGCAATGTCTAAAACATCCCCAGATATGCACAAGCACATTACTGATGTTGCATTGTTGAGCTATAATGTATTGAAATTTTATACCAAAAGGAAAAAAAAAAGTGTTCTGGCTTTCTGTCATAAAGTATACGAGATACACAACAACTTTTGTGTTGCCTATGTTAATATTCAAATAAGCCTCTGAAGGATTCAGGTTTGCTGTCTAGTGACTTATTTTTTGCATAAGTCAGAAATTGAACCCATATATCTGAATGGCTGCCCCTTCCCTTTTCCCCAAGAGTCACATCTGATGGGACAAATACTCAGTCATTATGCTCCATATCTAAGAATACCAAAATCTTTGTGTAGGAAGGCTGAGGCCTTTCCATTTCTATGTAGTATATTGTTTAATGGATCCTAGTAAAAAGGATATAGATTATTTTTTTCTGAAAATGGCATCCATTTTTAAAGGAGAGGAGAGGCACTTAATAGAAAATCTAACATATGCTGCTCTTGCATCAAGTACAAGGAGCAACAGATACTTTTCAGAGAAGGCCTTTATCCGCCAGGAATGATCTTGTCCACAGGAGGAGTTGTGGGGGAAGCAATGAACATGTCAATCCTATATATTTCAATGCTGCTGCTAGACTGTATGTATGTGGTATATGTAACTTTTTATGCACAGTTAACTTTTTTAAAAAGAGCAATGTTGGAAAGAAATTTCCCCCCCTTGGGCCAGATTGAATAATCCTCAATTGTCCATTCTGTCACCCCTTGCAGCATGAGACTTGACTCGCTTGCTTATCTGAAGCTATTTGGTAGGAACAGAAGATAACTTAGTATGTGTTTTTAAATTTTTTTTAAAAAATGTGTTTTTAAATTTGTATTTTGTATATTTGTTTTTAATGTTTTTAATTGTAAACCACCCAGAAAGCTTCGGCTATGGGGCGGTATACAAATGTAAATACTACTACTACTAGTACTACTACTACTACTACTAAAAACAACTGGTTTATAGGACCTGTATTAATTATACAGCCACGAGAGTGGCTGTATACTATAGCCATCGTGGATTTTTCACATTCCGCAATGTTAAATTGAAAATACCCCCTTCCCATTCTGATGCTTCCCATAAGCTCATTTGAAACAAAACCTTACAAAACCTATAGTCCTGAACTCAGAAACGCTTGCTTAACAACCCTCCTAATTTTCATGGCAATAAACAAAACAATCAGAAAGAATCGAGAGTTCAAAGTCTAAAGAGAGAGAAAAAAACCCAGAGCCCTTTTGGACTTTTTTCTCTTGAGAGTTCTCATAATCTGTTGAAATTAATTAAAAATCAGCCATGGTCACAGAGTACCTGTAATCCTGTTACTGACCTTGCCCCATACGCTGACCTTCATCTTCTGCAGTTTAAAAGTTGAAAAATGCCTGGCTGATTTTTAATTAATTTTATAAATTTTGGCTTGAACCCTATGATAATGTCGGGCATGCTCTGTAAGAACCAACTGTCAGTGTTCTAAAAGCCAGACTCCCAGCTGCTGGGCTTGCCTAATCAGGGGGCCACACCCACACTAGACTTTGATTTCACGTGAGACAGTCATGGCTTCCCTCAGATAATCCTGGGAAGTGTAGTTTGTGAAGGGTGCTGAGAGGAGACTCCTATTCCCCTGAGTGAGCTCCAGTGGCCAGAGTGGTTTAACAGTCAGCTGCTCTGATTGAAGGTCTGTGAAGGGAACAGGGTGTCTCCTAGCAACTCTCAGCACCCTTCACTAACTACACTTCCCAGGATTCTTTGAGAAGTCCAATATCTCAGAGAGGAGGTCAGGTCTCCTGCTCCCCTGGTGCATTCACTATAGTTGTCCAATTTCCCCACTTTTTAAAGTTTGATAGAAATAACTGTGGGCCATAGGTACGTTTGTAAACCGCAAGGTTTTTTGCCTATTAGTGAATTTCATACTTATGCATGGCTGAAGAGCCCTTGCCTCATCACCCCCTGTGCTGATTCGATTTAGACTTTTTCCTTTTAGTTCTTCCCTAGTGTTTGATTGACTGAAGTTTCAGGACTACTCTTTTTTAATTAAAAGTTTGGCTGTCAAATGTTTCCCGCTGTGTCTTTTCTTTAAAGCCTTGAATGACATTATATGATTAATTTCAGTGCAACCTGTGTTCTCTGCAGCTTTTCTGTGCAGCCCATGAACTCCTGGAGTCTGGTTTGCATGTTTTGTAGAATCACATGACATATTATCCTAAAATTTTACCACTTCAGAATGCAGGGGGGAGTGGTGGGGTTGTATGTTTCAGTGTTTTCTCATGTTAAATACTCTGCACAAAAAGTTCTAGCATTACTTTTTAACACTGGTAAGGAACTTGCATACCCCTTGTAAAATGTATGATAAATGGTTATATCCCAGAGACTGTTAGTGAATAGCGTGTAGGTCTGTGTACATGAGTGCAACTATGCAGTTGCTTTATACTGAGTCAGACTGTTAGTTCATCTAGTTCACTATCGTTAACATTGACTGGCCGGGTTTCAGGCAAGGCTCATTTCCATGGAGATGCCAGGGATTGAACCTTGGACCTTCCAGAAGCTCCACCACTGAGCTATGGCCCTTTCTACCACTGAGTTCTGTATGTCCAGTAGGGCTTTGACTAGGGAACTAATGTGCTGGCTCTTGGCTGCCATTTGGATACTGATCTCTGAGGTCTGTGACTTTGTTGTTACCAGCATTTTTGCCAGCTGTCATCTCTGATTGCCTTAACCTATTGGCTGCTGTTGTTCTTTAACTACTCTCATTTTTTCCCTGTACATCTGCAGGAAAAATACTTTTTTCCCCTTCCTGTAATAATTAGCCAATTTTCATTTGCATCTTAGGTAGGTAGGTAGGTGCCCAGCTTTTCACTTGTAAGGCAAGCTGGGAATCAACACTGTGAATTTATTCATGAGTAGGTGTACTAGCATGCTGTTGCCAGTGACAGTCATAGGGAACAATGTTCCTTAGGATTCCTCTCCAGAGGACCAGTCTAAGCAATGTTTGGTGATCATCATATCTCTTTTAAGATGTTGGCTCTTCCGCAGCAAACCCTGACAGTGTAATCCTAGCAAGGGGCACCACTGGGTTGTGATGTGGGCTATGCTAACTGTTTCTACTATGTTCTGGGGGGAAATACTTAGTGCAGTATTTCTCAAAAGCAACTAGTACAAATATGCCTTACTTCAGGGGTGACCTACAGATGGAGCTATGGTGTCTTTAATGGTTTTGTAGATAAGATAACTTTGCAATTGAACCAAGTCGTCTCAGAAGGTTACCATGGTCAATGGTATCAAAAGCCGCTGAGAGATCAAGTAAGAATAATAGGGTCGCACTCCTCCTGTCCTTTCCCCGATAAAGCTCATCCATCAAGGTTGATTCAGTCCCACAACCAGGTCTGAACTCAAGATAGTCTGAACCAGGTCAAGATAGTCTGTTTCATCCAAGAGTACTTGCTATTGCTGCGCCACAACCTTCTCAATCATCTTCCCTAAAAGAGGGTATTTGCAACCAGGTGGTAGTTGTCAGAAACCAATGGGTCCAGAGTGGACTTTTTCAAAAGGGGTTGGATCACCGCTTTCAGGGCAGATGGACCACTTCCTGGATTCACTTGGTCATGCCTCCTCAGCAAGCTGTAATAAGGCAAGAAGGGCAAGGGTCGAGAGGACATGTTGCTGGTCACTTTGTCACAAACACCTTGCTGACATCATCAGGCTGCATAAACTGAAACTGATCCCAAGATGTTGCAGCAGATGTTGCATTGGATACCGCATTGGGGACTACAGTAGATGTAGATAGGGCATCAAGATTACTATGGAGGTGAGCAACTTTACCCTCAAAGTGCCTTGCAAACAATTCACAGTGAGCCTCCAAAGGGACTAAAACTCCCATTTCTTGGACTTGTTGTCAACAGTCCCCTGACAACACAGAAAAGCTCCACTGGATGGCTACTTGAGGATGTGATGGTGGCAGAGATGTGGGCCTTCTTCACCGCCCTCACCACCGGATTAGGCACAGTTATGATGTTTTACTTGTGCCTGATCAGCCTCACAGCACGTCTTTCGCCACTTGCACTCTAGCCATTGTCCAGCCTGTTTCATTGCCCTTAGTTCACTGGTGTATCAAGGAGCAAACCGGGCGCCACAATGCCAGAGAGGGCAGTCAGGAGCAACTGTGTTAAGAGCCCAAATCGTTTTGTTGTTCCACAGCATGACAAGGTTTTCAACAGAGTCATGTGCTCTATCTACTGGGAACTCCCCCAGGGCATTCAGGAATCCTGTGGATTCTATTAGACCTTGGGGGAGACCATCTTAATCTGTTCACCACTCCTGCTGGGGAGGATTGGAGCCAAATGTCTAAACTTCATCAGGAAGTGATTTGACAATGACAATGGGGTGACATCCACCTCCTATCTCCAGAGCACCCCTTCCTTCATACGGAGCAAAAACCAAGTCGAGGGTGTGCCCTGCCCTGTGTGTCGGACTGATGACAACTTGAGACAGCCCCATGGTCGTCATGGAGGCTATGAAGTCCCAAGCCGGAACACTAGAGGCAGCCTCAGCATGGACATTGAAGTCACCCAGCACTATTGTTCTGCGCTCCTCCAACACCACAGCTGAGATGGCCTCCACCAGCTTGATCACAGAAGCTGCTGGGCCGCAGGGTGGATGATATACCAGCAGCAACCCTAGTTTACTGTTTCCTTGGTCTGGCACCAGGTGCAGGCCTCCACAGCCAGCTCCAAGACAAAGTGGTTTCCTGGTGACAGAGATGGAAATTCTGTGGACTACAGCAACCCCTCCCCCATCCCTGCAGCCTGTGCTGGTGTTGCACAGATTATCCAGGTGGGCAAAATTGGGTCAGATCAACTCGTCCTAGCTCACCCACCCAGGTCTCAGTAATACCAAATCGGCATCCTCATCCATTATGAGGATGGATGAGTGTGGTCTTATTGTGTACTGATCTGGCATTAAATAGCACACACAGGCCAGTGGACACAACAGATGGGCAGCCAGGAACCTGTCCATGGGAGGAGTGGGAGCAAGGACAAGGTGTAGATAGCCTTGCCCTCATCACCTCCCCATGTCTATACCTCCCTCTACCCATGATCACTGAAATTGGGGTGGCATCATCCATGTCCCTCCTTACTAAGACAACTCCTAAACAGCTGATATGGACTCAACAAGAACCCACCAACTCAGCATACCTGAACCAGTTATCCCAGGACATCTCTGAGAGAATTGGGAACAACCCAGACCCACTAAATATTTTCACACAAGTCAAATCTACTTCTCCCCCCCACTTCTGCCAGTTGCAGACTCTCACTCTGAAGGCGCCTGGTGACTTTCTCCTATCATTCAGTGCAACTCCCTTTGGTGTCCCAAGGGCTGCCAGGCTTTTATGCCCCGTGACCCAGCCAAGAGCTGATGCAAGAGACTGCAAAATTGAATGCGCCTCTCTCTGGATTTAGGGTCAGGTAGGAGGTCCCAATCCTTACAGCACTTATCTTACCATTGAAGTCAGCAGAACTCCTGCTATCAAGGTGTTTTGAGAGTTGGCTTATCTGCCATCTCAAAAGCCCATCGATGATGAAAAAGGAAGCTTTTTAACAAAGAAGAAAGTCTTTCTTCACCAGGAGTTGCTGTTGCCGTTGGGTCTCCCCTTAACCTGCTGCTAGTGTTTGTGCAGTGGTGTCGCTTTCAAGAGAAATTATCTTATTAACATCTCTCTCCTTGGAAAATGCCATTTGTTATAACACACTGGTTTTTGCCCAGCTAGAATGTTATGCTGCTGAGTTGTTCTCTCCATTACTCACTGTTGACATCCAAAGGCACTTGCCTTGCATTTGACTTGTTAGTTTGCTGACTTTTAATAGAAAGTTTTCCAGCTCTTGTTGTTGCAGAATGAAAAAAAGTCTTCATTCAGTGCTGAAGTCATTAATTGGAATGATGAATTAATTAGCCATAGATTAGTAATGTGGAACTTTAAAATATACTCTTATCCTAATGATTTCCATAGAAAAAGCTGCAGTGCTGATGGCAACACTGTAAACTGTCTCAAGCAAGGCATTTGAGATGATTTTCTCAACAGGAGGCAATTTGTCTGAGGAGTTTGTGTGAGTGTAATTTTTGTCAGCATAATTGTTTACTAATGAGGGCCACAGTCTTGTTCAGGTTATGCACAAGTAAATCCCATTGATTCCAACAGAATATGTGTATAACTCTTGAGTATTGCAGCCAAAATTCCTTTCATACTTTGCTACCCTCATCCCATTCTCTTATTTGCTTTCCAAAAAAGAGGTACATGACATTGATTTTAGTGACATTTAAGCATGCCCATTTTTCTGTGGATTGCACTTTAATCTATTATTATTTAGTGCACATGGTGATTTACAGAGTACAATAAGGCAGGTTCTGTCTCCAGGAGCTTGCAGTATAACATTTGAGGGGGGTGGGGGGAAGACAACAGAAGAAGGGGCCAGTGAAATGGAGACAGGAATAAACAGGGAAGGAATATGGAGACATTTCATCTTCACCTGCTTAAACTTAGTTACCGGTTAAGTTATAGTACGGTGTATCCTTTTCTGCTTCAAAAAAAACCTGGAAAAAGGAGATTTTTTTCTGTTACCCACATCTCCCTGGACTTTTCTTTTTACTTCTCTCCCTCCCCCCCCTATAATTGTTTTGCCCATCAGTGCTTTCTCTTCAAATCATTTAGGCATGAGCTGCATACAAAAAAATGTAAATGGACTGCCTTCAAGTTGATCCCAACTTATGGCTACCCTATGAATAGGGTTTTCATGGTAAGTGGTATTCAGAGGGGGTTAACCATTGCCTCCCTCTGAGGCTAGTCCTCCCCAGCTGGCTAGGGCCTGCTCAGCTTGCCACAGCTGCACAAGCCAGCCCCTTTCTTGTTTGCAACTGCCAGCTGGGAGGCAACTGGGCTCCTTGGGCCTGCTCAGCTTGCCCACGGCTGCACAGGTGGCAGGGCACGTAGCCCCTGAGCCACTCACGATCTTTAGCTGGCGCTTGACACTCAGGAGACATGAGCGGGGATTTGAACTCACAGACTCTGGACTCCCAGCCAGACTGTGCTCCCCACTGTGCTGTACCAGCTGTATTGAGCTTCATACAGCTGTATTGAAATCTTCAATTGTTGAATTCTGTGTCTTGGAGGCATAGAGGTGAGTCATAGACTTAAGGCTGCCCCCTCCCCCTCTGATTTTGTGGTTTTTGTCAATGTGTGGAAGCAAGAGGCCATTATCATAGAGGTTACTTATCACACACACAAAGTTCTTTTGCAAAGAAGAGGCAGCTTTTCTTGACAGATCCTTTGTGGTGCTGCCTCTCTTCCTCCCCCTCTCCCTCAGTCTCTTATGTTAGAGTTGTCTCAGGAGATTGAAAGAGAAAGGCCTGGTATCATTAGTCTATGAGGATCCATATAAATATGACTTACTGTTACTGGTTCCATTAGTCGCAGCTGCCACCACAGAATTAGGAAGAAGCAATCATAAGAACCCCAAAAGAGTCCCCAAAGCTGGAGCAGAAGCCAATATGTTTTTCATTTTGCTAGCACAATTCCCTAGCTGCTATTTCATAAAATGTACTGCCACCACTACTGCTTTGAGAATGTGGAGAAAAATAATGTGTTGGATGAAGCATCTTTTCAAAGAACCCTTTTCTGGCAGAGGATCTTAAATTTGAAACAGAAAAGAAAGTATATTGACCTCTCAGCAACATAATCTATATGTATTTTCAGATATCACAGAACCAGCCTAAGCTAGCCTATTTAAACAAGTGTGGAATTGGGGAGCTTTGCTTGAGAAGGGATTGCACTTGAAGGATCTACATAGCATTCCTCCTTCTCCTTCCACTCCTCCTACACAGCACAATGAATGGGTTTGCTCAACACACTGCTAATTATATTTTCAATTAAATTGCTAGTTTAGTGGGAAGCAGAGAAATAGATTTGGGAGGGGATAAGCACAGTCCCAAGTGTATTGAGCCGAAATTCCTGATGCATCTCCCTCCAGCCATGGTGGTGAAAAACCACACTAGTGATAAACACCCTCTCCCTGTTTTATTCAGAACTGGATCCAGCAAACTAAGATTTTTTTTTTTTTAAGAAATCTGAAAATGGCTCTGTTTTTGTTGCACGCCCAATTTGGATTCTGTTGTACATTACTGGGAGTACAATGAGATTCAAGCACCTCCCTCAACCCCCAGTGCCTCTTCCTATTTGCCTAATCTCACTTGGGGGCCTCTTTGACATCTGCTGTAATGCTGCTGTAGAACCTTTCTTTCGGAACCATGAGCCCTGAAACATGTAACTTCTGGTATCTCACACTCCCTCGTACCTTGGATTCTGCCATAGTAACAGTCACTTGTACTAAAATGAAGCAAGGGAGGTGCACCTTTGCTGGAGTTACTGGGTGACTTAGAGGGAAGTTCTTCCCTGGCTTGATTACAGTCCAAGCCAGAGGAGACCTCTTGGTTGTAGTGCTTGCTTTGGATTGGAGACAATCTTTACAAGTCTGCAAGGTTTGTGTTCTAAACAATTACAAATTTAAAAGTTTGACATCACTAAAACATATCCCAACTTGGGAGTAGTGGTATCTCTTTTTTGGGGTGTGTGTGATCAATTTGTCTAGCCCAGAAAGACAGTTATTTTCAATCAGTGTGAAGTTTTAATAAGATGTCCTACCATCGTCATTCCAGGCTGTTGAGAAAGTCACTTAAGTCCCTATCCAAGATACATGCTTGTAAGGCAAACGTTCACATCTACCTTACATGCCATGAAATAATTGCTGCTTGCTACACAGTGATTAATCCTCATGCAGAAATTTGTAATATATGAAATGGTGCTCAGTATTATCATTAAGAGTTTTTTTTATTTTAGGAACAGCATTCTGAGATAAGAGGATGAATATTTAGCCAATGCTTTCCAACTGGGTAGTTGTTATTCAGAATAAAGGAGGGCATTAACCAAACTGGAGACAATAGTCAAGAAATTAGAAGAAGGCTAGGACTGGGGAGGGCAGTTATGAGAGAACTAGAGAAGATCCTCATATGCAAACATGTATCACTGCACACTAAAGCAAGGATCATTCACACCAGGCAGGGCTGGCGCCAGACATGCTGGGGCCCTTGGGCACCAGCTTGCTCTGGGCCCCAGCACGCGTGCACGCACAGATGTGTGCACACACACACACGCACACGCCTGCCTGTCTGTCTCGTGCAGGGAGGGAACTTCTTTCTCCTGCCCATTTGCTGGGTCTGTCTATCCTGTCTTTTGGGGCTGCGCGGACTGCTATGCACGCACATCGCTGCCATCAATAAGATGGCGGCGGAGGCTTCAGCCCCTTAGGAAAACCTTGGTCATCATCTTGGTTAATGTCAGTCCTGCGCGTGAAGCCCACGCAACCGCAAAAGACAGTAGAGATGGGTAGGTGGAGCTAGTAAACGGGTAGGTGAAAGAAGCTCCCTCTCTTTGATCCACGACAGCTACTCTGCTGCGGATCGTGGAAATGGAGTGCTACTCCTCCCCCACCCTATCGAGAGGCCCGTCAGGGGCCTTTGTGGCTCCAGGGGCTCTCGGCCAGGTCCTTACCTGGTCACCCTTTTGGACCGACCCTGAGACCAAGGTATTCCCAGTCTGTATGTATGGATGTGAATGTTGGACAGTGAAAAAAGCAGATGAGAGAAAAATCCACTCATTTGAAATGTGGTGTTGGAGGAGAGTTTTGCTGATACCATGGACCATGAAAAAGACAAATAGTTGGGTGTTTGAATAAATTAAACCAGAACTATCACTAGAAGCTAAAATGATGAAACTGAAGTTATCATACTTTGGGAACATAATGAGAAGACATGATTCACTAGAAAAGACAATAATGCTGGGAAAATCAGAAGGGAGTAGAAAAAGAAGAGATGGATTGATTCTGTAAAGGAAGCCACAGACCTGAAGTTACAAGATCTGAACAGAATGGTTTACAACAGATGCTATTGGAGGTCGCTGATTCATAGGGTCACCATAAGTCGTAATTGACTTGAAGGCATATAATAACAACAACCTGGAGATGGGCTCTGCAGCTGAGAGTCCTGCTCTGTCGATCAGATGAGTCTCCTTTGTTTGTCTAATAGAGTGGCCAAGTGGGCTAATGGGTCTATCAATTTATTTATTTATTTATTTATTGTGTTTGTATACCACCCTATAGCCAAAACTCTCTGGGCAGTTTACAACAGTTAAGAACATTAAAAACAAATATACACATTTAAACCATTAAAACCCACAAAAACTGATAAGCAAGTTAAAAACACGTTATTCAAATGCTGTTAAAAATGTCTGGGAGAAGAGGAAAGTCTTGACCTGGCACCGAAAAAGTTACAGGGTTGGAACCAGGCAAAGCTTGGCAGGAAGATCATTCCATAATTTGGGGGCCACCACTGAGAAGGCCCCCTCCCTTGTTGCCAGACTCCCAGCTTCCCTCGGTGTAGGCACCCGGAGGAGGACCTCTGATGTTGAGTGTAGTGTACGGGTAGGTTCGTGTTGGGAGAGGCATTCCATCAGATACTGTGGTCCCAAACCGTGTAAGACTTTATAGGTTAAACCAGCACCTTGAAACGAGCTCAGAAACATACAGGCAGCCAATGCAAGTGGGCCAGAATCAGTTTTATATGGTCGAACCGTCTGGTCCCTGTTACCGATCTGGCTGCTGCATTTTGCACAAGCTGCAGTTTCTGAACCATCTTCAAAAGCAGCCCCACATAGAGCACATTTCAGTAATCTAGCTTGGAGGTTACCAGAGCATGGACAACTGAAGCCAGGTTATCAAGTGCCCATTAATTGGGTAATGGGCCAGGGAGATCCTATTGTTATTGAAACTCTTCAGGAGAGCCCCCCCCTCCTGATGGCAAAAGAGAGGCTTGTGTTTTTAGTTGAGTCTGAGGAAAGGCTGGGAACTGAAGACACGCACACAGGCTGGCTCCCTGCACCATGGCTTTAGGATGTCTCCTGTAAGCCTGATGGAAAAGCAAGATCTACTGGACTGGCAATGCTTTGAATCCCTCTACCTTAAGCTCAGGTTGCAATATGTGTAAACAATAATAATATTTCCTAAAAGATACCACAGTCTCTGCTGACCTTCTTTCCAAGGAAACCAAACCCTGGACAAGCTCAGGGACCCCTGGAAGTCTCACATCTCGGAGATTGGGGTGGTGCACAACAGTATACTGCCTGTCACTTTTCAAAAGATGCTTTTGTCAAGGTGGGGTTGAGTCCAGAGGGGAAAAGGGCCTGTTGCCTCTTCCAGGAACAGCCTTGTCCTATTTTGAGGGGTGTTTAACAAGGATTTTGTGATGAAGGATTCTGATGTTGTTTTAAATTGTATTGATGCGTTTTATGTATTTTTCTATTGTATTTTATGCTTTGTAGATGGCTTCAAGGGCATTTCTGGGGAACTGGGTAGACACTGAATAAAAATAATAAATGTGAGTTATGACACTTGTGAGTACCTATCAAAATTCCCTGAAAGGACATGCTTTGATGGATGTGAATAACAGCTGGTAACCTGCTTTCTCCCACGGCATAATCTTTCTCAAGCGTTGCCCATGGGAGTCACACAGTTGTTGGAATACAGGTGAAACATCAGAAAAAATGAGGCATTGATTTGAGGCTGAACCAGTTCTATAGGCGCTGTATCTCTGTATATTCACCAGTTAGTCAGCACAGCTGTGACTTCTGTAAAGATTCAAGGAGTAGGATTCAAAGACACATGAGTGGAAGGAAAATAGCTGCTAGCACTGTTTAGCAAACACTTGCAGAGGTGCTGTTGGAAGTATTTGTGCAGTGCTAAAATTGGGTAGATTCTTTAGCAGTTCTGTTGCTTCTGCCAAGGGATTTGGTTTTGCTTTTCTTGTGCAGTGCTCTAGCACAAGGTGTAGAACAGCTCTTCTGTGGATGGAAAAATGCCTTCCACATGTGGAAGGAAACCTTTTTATCTAACCCAGTGAGTGGAAATATTGAGTGAATTGTCTCATTCATGGATGTGATTGAAAAAGATAACACATGCTTTGGGTAGTTGTCCAGTACCCATGCACTATTCCGGTTGGCCACTTTCAAAGATGGCACTGCAATAGTTATTAGGCCACCAGACTTTAGCTGAGAAAGGATAGAATAGCTTCGGCCACAAGCTACCGTTTTCCTTCAGGAGGAATTACTGCCCCATTGGGCCTAAAGGACTGATCTTAGATTGTACACGCAGTCATGTATAACTTCACGCTACCAAATTTTGCTGGTGTTTTGAAAAATCTAGCAGTATGAACTGTGACCTGAAGTTGAAAAATGGTGGAGGAGAAGAAACCTATTTAACCCTTTTCCCTGGTAGTATTTCTACTTGAAATTCTCCCAGCTGCTGTTCCCTACCTATAGAAGAATAACACAAAAAATTACTTGGGGGAATAGGTAATTTTGAATACGGGGGGAAAGGCCAAAAAGGAAAGGGTTAAACAGCTTTTCTTGTCTACTGTTCCCCCACTTACAGCCTCCCAAGCCTGCTGTCTGTGGGGTTTTTAAAACTGAGCTGGTTGTGGGTAATGTCTAATTTGAGACTCTTAAAGACACAGTTTGCAAAGGGTGCTGCAAAGACAATGTTTCCTTCTTAATTGTATTTTCATTTTAAGATGATAATGAACTCAGTCTGATAAACATATCACTGGTGGTAGCAACTGCTGCTTAAGGAATCACCTGGTGTTCTAGCAGATCTGGGAAGAGAAGGGAGTTTGTATTGGGCCGCTGGCACGGCGTGTAGAACCCTGCAAAATTCACGGAGGCTTGTGTTTGGCAGGCTTGTGTTTTAGTTCCAGTGTCAGCTTTCCTTTCTGACAACATGTGAGAACCCATTGACTTGGCAAGATCGCAAGCTTTGCTTTAATGGTTGAAAGCGTTCACCCTTAAGTGAGGAGATCTTTCCTAGTGTTTTGCTGGTTAGTGCTTTAAAATGCTACTGTCAGTGCGTTATAGAGTGTATGCATTGCTGTATGCTACAGTTTTCCCCTGTCAGACTAGCTACCATCTTGCAGGGTATGTGCTGAACTCTTCTTCTCATCTAAGCTCTCCCATCTTATCTGCAACATAGCATTAATTTATAGATGTTCATTCTTCATATTTTGCAAAAAAGACAGCTTGAAAATGTTGAGATAATTAACAGGAATGCCAGCAGCAAAAGCAGCACTTCATGTAGGGGAAGAGTCACTTGCTGTTGCCTGGCTTTTCAAAAGTGACTCTAACCAGTCCCACATTTCTCAAGTGTGAATGTGTGCTCAGCACTTTCAGTTCACACTGCTTCTTGGTGTCCAGATACATGTTGCTCTGTGCCTTTCTATTTGATACAGTCGGAGAACCTTTGGAGATGTCTTTCTGTCTTTGGCTGTGTTATTAATCCTCTCCATCCTGCCACTTTGAGCTGATGCAGATATAATACTTCCAGTCTGGGCCATAGGATTATACCTGTCTTTGGGGTGTATTATCCCATCTTTCCCCTACTGGCTTTATGTCAGGACCAATCTTGATAAGGATTTGGCATTAGCCAGGATTTATTCATAACCAGCTGTTTTTTGTTGAGTCGGTGCAGACTTAAGCAGTTCCATCCCAAGATGTTTTGCTGCTTGAAGCTGAGACCAAATTAGTTTTAGCCTTATATGAGTGTAAAACAATTATCCCTTTTGCCTTAATTTGGACTCATTTTGACCACATGCTTTATGGTGCTGTGACATCTGATTATACATGTGGTCAATAAAAGGGCATTGTCCTGACTCCCAACCAGAGAAGCAGACTCAGAGGCTGGGTTTTTCTGCATAAAGCTTTATTCCAGAAATCAGAACAGGGATCTAGCATCTCATGCTAGGCCTAAACCAGGATTCAAACAGGAACAGGCATACTAGACATTGGAAGCAACAGCAAATAGCAAGCAAAGCAATGTACTGCCTTCAAGTCGATTTCGACTTATGGCGATCCTATGAACAGGGTTTTCACGGTAAGCGGTATTCAGAGGTGGTTTACCATTGCCTCCCTCTGAGGCTGAGAGGCAGTGACTGGCCCAAGGTCACCCAGTGAGCTTCATGGCTATGTGGGGATTCGAACCCTGGTCTCCCAGGTCATAGCCCAACACCTTAACCACTACACCACTACACCAGCAGTGTATTTTATATACTGAAATAGGATGGAACACTATTAATTCATGCTGTTGTCAGCACGAGCTGCAAGGGGCTACAACTGGGGTGGGGTGGATGAAATTGGGCTTCTTGTAACAGTCTCTTCTCTATCCTCTGCAAACCTGGGCTCCTGCTGGGAGGAAGGGCAGGATATAAATTAAAATGAAATGAAATAAAATAAACTTTGGAGACATGCCAGTTTCTAACTCTGCTGAGTCGCTTTCATTTTCCTCTGCCCGAGAAGTTCCAATGTTTTTGTTAGCACTTACCTCTTCTGCCATTATGCTTGGCCTTGGTGCCTGCAGACATTCCTCATCAGCCAGCTGAGACAAGGAAAGGCTGTCTGAGCCTTCCTCAGTAACTCCAGCAGCCAGCTTTCAGGCTTCTGGAGACATATCCTCCATAACCCCCTCATTTCCTTCATCAATGCTGGCAATGTCCTCCCCAATGTTGGTAACCCCTTCTCCATTCTCTCAATCTTTGCCAGAGATTCTCCTTGGGGCCCATGACAGGCGTAGGGCTTCAGGTGCTGCTGCTAGTAGTGTTTGTGTGGGGAAACAGATGAGGTGGCTTTTAGTTCCTACACTGGACACATCCCCTCTGGCTTTTTGTATCTAATTGTAGAATATCTGTGTTATTACTCGATAGAAAAAGTCTTTGCTCCAGAATTGTAGTTTCCACCTTCCACCCCCTCTCCTCCCCCTCCATACCTCATGCATGTAGACTGTATGGAACCATCACTGCTGATTGTGATCTTCCTCTGACCCCACCCCGAGATCTTTGTGGCACTTTGTTTTATATTGGCCTCTGGTAATTCCCAGCTTGCCATCTGGAAATTAAGTCTGAAAAAAAACCAGCCGGTTTAAGTTCTGCTTTTCATATCCTTTGCTTCCCAATTATACTTTGTGACTGCCCCTTCATCTCTCTACATTTCTCTAACATTTTACCACTTCAGTTCATTCTGCTTTAGTTTATTTTCTGTGGTCTCATATTTTTCACCCTTGTGCAAATATCATCATGCGTTTCTATGTTCTCAAACAGGTGAAGAGTGTTTATTTTATTTATTTATTTATACCCCGCCTTTCTTTCCATGATAGAAACCCACGGCGGCTTACACATGGTTCCCAAGCAGTCTCCCATCCAGGCACTGACCAGACCTGACCCTGCTTAGCTTCAGCAGGGAGATGGCCTCATGTGCCTTCCTTTCTCCGTGTTGCCTCCTGCAGTTCACTGACCTACTGACATCTTGTAATGCTCCTTGTACAGGTTCTGGTTATTTTTCTGATGTTCTTACATTCTGGGATTAGTGTTGGGGATGCTACCAAGAATGCTTCAGTCAGTATATGGATTTCTCAGCAAATATTATAGGCAGCTTTCAATTACCTAAAAAAAAGAGAAAAAGACTGGAATTGGGTATGTATTTTCCATGGGACTGGATGATACTGTATTGCAGTGCGTCCACTTGTATCTGAAGGCTGTTTCTAGTAGGTGGTGCTGAATGGTGTCTACTCGAGTCCATGGCATTTATGTTTTGGGGTCCTTTAGCGTTCCATCATCTCTCATTTTGCTTAACATCTACACTAAGAAAAGTCATTTGGAGATTTGTTGTTGTCAGTACACACCTTTTCTTTTTGTTGCACTCAGGTTCTAATTGCAGGCTTCCCATAAGCATCTGGTTGGCCACTGTGAGAACAGGATGCTGGACTTAATGAGCCATTGGCCCGATACAGCAGGTTCATGTTCTTAGGTTCTTTTACATTAAAAACAGGTGAGGTGCTAGACCAGTGTCAGGCCACAGTGATGGCCTGGATGAGATTCACAAAGCAATGTTCACTCTAGATAGACTGGTAGTAAGTGGATGGGGGTTGCACTCCCCCTAAATGATCATGCTCATAGTTTGGGGGTGATCTTTTATGCATCACTGTAATTAGAGGCACAATTGTCTCCTGTGACACAGAGTGCCTTTTACTAGACTGCCATCCCAGCTATGACTCCATTGAGAGGTGGATAATCTGTCCTTAGTGATCCATATGCTGGTAACTTCCCATTTGCGTGACTGCAATGCATTGTACATGGAGCTGATTCTGAAGATGCTCAGGAAACTTCAGCTGGTGCAGCATATGGCAGTGAGAGTTATAACTGAGACCAAGCATTATGAACACGTTACACCAGTCCTTCTTCACCATCATTCGGTTCCAATTTATTTCTAGGCCCAATTTCAAAGTGATGCTTTTGACACTGCTTGGAACCTCGATACCTGAAGGAAACCTATTTCTAGATGTACCTGCCTGTGCTGTAAGATAATTAAGAGTCTCCTCTCCGAATGTCTCCTCAATCTGAGGTATGGAGAGGATGATCTTCTTGGGAGTCCCTGCTCCCCACCCCCTGTGCTGTAGAATGCTGTCCCCAGAAAGGCTTGCCTTGCTTTGTCATCACCAGGCAAAAAAATGTTTTTATTCTCTCAGCCTTTTAATGTTAATTTTTAAACATATATTTAAACATCACAGGAATTTTAAAAACTTACTGAATTTTTTTACACATGTTAAGGGTTGAATCCAGTGAAGGACTTCTGCTTGCACAATTCAATTTCTCCTCCTCCTCCTCCTCCTCCTCCTCCTCCTCCCTCTGCATACACACTCTGCACCCCCCCAATGGTGGAGGAGGAGAGGGAAGGGAAGTTTCCTTGCACAATAAGTCCTTGAGCAAACAGGATGACTTCACTGGATACATCCCCAAATTATTAGCTTGATTGTGTTCACAGCTGATAGTGGTTGAATGGCTTTCATAAATGTGAAATGATTTTCCTGTGTGTGTTTTTCTTCTCAGGTTGAGTTTTAAGGGTTGTTTAGGATTTTAATGTTGAATTACTGAATTTGTTATATACATATTTGTTTTTAATCTAAATACTTAATGGCATCCCCACCTCAAATATATTTGAGGAAATAGAAAGTGCAGTAGAATCATGCTGCAATCATGAGATAAAAGGAAACCTGGCGCAGTGAACATGAATAGGTTCCTGTGTTAGTGCATGTGTCCTCTCATTATACTACTGCAGCTTTTACTGGCACAATTAACTTTGTGACAATATTGGGAAATGTTCAAAATGTTCCTTGGCATTTCATTCATGAGATTCCAGTCATTTTGCTATGTCTTTTTAGATTTAGTCTTGTCTGCTTTCCTGTTTACTGGAGAAGTCCATTTCAGAGCTTTTCAAGGTTTAATGGCTGTGTACATTACCCAGATGAGTAGCCATACATTCTTCTTGTCCTGATATTGTGGCAAATTCTGGGATGAGAAGGTTGACATAGGCTTGGTTGCTACAGCAAAGAGCAGGTTAGTGTTGCTGAGCAAGTCATTCAGTTCCTCCTCCCTTGTGTGATGCTATAGAAGAGTGGGACGGGGCTGCCTTTGGCTGTAATGCTTAGCAACTGAATCATTAAGGATAGGCTGTCAGAAGCAGGTGCTATCAGGCCAGCACCCAGCTATGCTAACAGTATCCCACTGACAAGAAGTGTGTTTAGGATTCCTATGTGTGTTCCATATGACTCTTGCTTGTGAGTTAGGCTAAATTATTAGTAATTACAGTAGAGCTGCTAAATGGGAATTGTTCACATGTAATTAATGTTGTCTAATTGAAAGCTAATATTTAAAAATACCAAGTGTTTTTGTTTATCTCTTGCAGTGATTCAGAGAGCAGAAAACTATGCAAGAAGATGAAAGTTGACCCGAGTTTGAAGGAGAAAGGGGTAGAGTTACTACATTACAAGTAAGTTCAAGGATGGGTTGAGAGTGGCTGTAAAAGAATAACAACAAAACCCCAAAAATGCTAAGGCAGGGATCATGCTGTTCTACATGTAATTGTATCCTTACAAACTCTTATTCCAAAACTGGGCTGCTAATGGACATTTCATTTTGAGGGATTAAGCCATGGGCAGGCAACATTTTAACGGTTGGCTACAATGAGCTAATGGCCTAAAGCTACCTTGTTTTGATACATTCCAGCTGGAGTTGAGTTCCTCTGTCCCACTGAAATCAATGAGAGATACTTTGGTGCTTGTTAAATTCTCCTACTAAAGTAAATGTGATTTTACATCCCCCTCTAGGATGCATGCCTTAATGTGGTGAGGGGGTTTGAGAGTGTTGAAGAAGCTAAGAGCAATGCCATCAGGAGTCTAGACCAAGAGGCTAGACTCCTAGCCGGGGCACCCAAGGTGGAATGGTCAAAGCTGCAACACCAGACTAAGATGCAGCCGAACTCAGAGGAAGGCAATGGTAAACCACTTCTGAATATCTCTTACCACGAAAACCCTATGAACAGAGTATCCAAAATGTAACACGAGATAGTGCTGGAAGATGAGACCCCCAGGTCAGAAGGCACTCACTGAGCTACTGGGGAAGAACAAAGGACAAGTACGACTAGTGCTGTGACTGATGATGCAGCTGGGTCGAAGCTGAAAGGAAGCCCAGAGGCTGATGTGCACAGATGTGAAAGAAGAGTCTGGAGTTGTACGACGCACACAATAGGAACATGGAACGTGAGAAGCATGAACCAGGGAAAGTTAGAAATTGTCAAGCAAGAAATGGAACACATCAACATTACAATACTTGGCATGAGTGAATTAAAATGGATGGGAATGGGACATTTTAAACCAGGCAACTACAAATATTTTATGCAGGAAATGAGAAATTAAGAAGAAATGGGGTTGCTTTAATAGTGAGAAGTGATGTAGCAAAAGCAATTAAGAGCTACAACGCAAGGTCTGAGCGAGTTATATCAGTGAGATTAAATGGGAAACCTATCAACATAACCATCATCCAAGTCTATGCTCCAACGGCAAATGCAGAAGAAGAGGAATTGGAGAGATTTTCTGCAGAAGTACAGGAAGAAATTGATCACATTCCAAAACAAGATATGTTGATAATCATGGGGGATTGGAATGCAGAAGTAGAGAACAGAGAAGAATTAGGAATTGTGGGGAAATAGGGCCTAGGAGAGAGAAATGAAGCGGGAGAAAGACTTATTGAATTCTGTGAAGTCAATAAGTTGTTTCTTGCGAACACATTTTTTGAGCAACTGAAAAGATGACTGTACACATGGACATCACCAAATGGTCAATATAGGAATCAAATTGATTATAATTGGTAGCAGAAGATGGAGAAATTCCATACTTTCTGCGAAAACAGGACCAGGAGCAGACTGCGGTACAGATCATGAACTGGTCATATCAAAAATCAGAGTAAAGCTAAAGAAGACCAACAAAGGAATCATAATGCCAAAATACAATTTAAATAACATCCCAGAAGCATATAAAGGAACAGGTTTGAGGTTTTAAACTTAGTTGACAGAGAACCAGAAAAACTATGCAATGAAGTCAGAGACATTTCTTATCAGAGAAGAATGCAAAAAGACAATACCTCTAGTTAAAAAGAGAGAAAGACCTCAATGGATGACTGAAGAAACTCTTCAAATGGTTAAAGAGAGAAGGAAAGCAAAAGCAAAAGGAGATAGAAACACAGTCAGAACCCTAAATGCAACAATACAGCGACTTGTACACAGGGACAAAGAGAACTATTAGAATAGTTACTGTATAGAAATGGAAGAGGACAACAAAAAGGGTAGAACAAGAGCCCTGTTCCAAAAGATTAGAGAAATGAAAGGGAAATTTAAACTAAGAGTAGGGGTGTTGAATAATCAACAGGGGAACACACTGACTGACCGAGATGAAATAAAAGGAAGATGGAAGCAATACGCTGAAGAACTCTATAAAAGAGATGCCAGGATGACAGATTCATTCACGGAAGAACCGTATGATGAAGAACCAGAAATTTTAGAATGCAAGGTGAAAGCTGCTCTTCAAATACTTGGAAGAAACAAATCACCAGGAATAGATGGCATACCAATAGAGTTGCTACAAGCTACTGAGACTGAATCTGTCCAAATTTTTACAAAAATCTGTCAAGAAATATGGAAAACTAAACAATGGCCCACAGACTGGAAGAATTCCATATACATCCCAATTCCAAAGAAAGGGGATCCCAGGGAATGCAGTAATTATCAAACTATTGCCTTAATATCCCATGCAAGTAATGCTCAAGTTTCTACAACAAAGGCTCTTATCATGTATGGAGCAAGAAATGCCAGACGTCCATTTATAGATTACAGCAAAGCCTATGATTGTGCAGATCATGAAAAACTATGGAGTGCTTTAAAAGAAATGGGGGTGCCACAGGATCTGATTGTCCTGATGCCCAACCTATACTGTGGACCAGAGGCTACTGTAAGGACAGATATGGAGAAACCAATTGGTTCCCCATCGGAAAGGGTGTGAGACAGGGGTGTATTTTATCACCCTATTTATTTAATCTAGACGCAGAACATATCATACGGAAAGCAGGATTGGACCGAGATGAAGGAGGTGTGAAAATTGGAGGGAGAAATATCAATAATTTAAGATACGCAGACAATACCATACTACTAGCAGAAACCAGTAATGATTTGAAACGAATGCTGATGAAAGTTAAAGAAGAAAGCACAAAAGCAGGACTACAGCTGAATGTCAAAAAAACTAAAGTAATGACAACAGAAGATTTATGTAACTTTAAAGTTGACAATGAGGACATTGAACTTGTCGAGGATTATCAATACCTCGGCACAGTCATTAACCAAACTGGAGACAATAGTCAAGAAATCAGAAGAAGGCTAGGACTGGGGAGGGCAGCTATGAGAGAACTAGAAAAAGTCCTCAAATGCAAAGATGTATCACTGAACACTAAAGTCAGGATCATTCAGACCATAGCATTTCCAATTTCTATGTACGGATGTGAAAGTTGGACAGTGAAAAAGGCGGATAAGAGAAAAATCAACTCATTTGAAATGTGGTGTTGGAGGAGAGCTTTGCATGTACCGTGGACTGTGAAAAAGACGAATAGTTGGGTGTTAGAACAAATTAAACCAGAACTATCACTAGAAGCTAAAATGATGAAACTGAGGTTATTCATACTTTGGACACAAGAAGACATGATTCATTAGAAAAGATAATAATACTGGGAAAAACAGCAGGGAGTAGAAAAAGAGGAAGGGCAAACAAGAGATGGATTGATTCTCTAAAGGAAGCCACAGACCTGAACTTACAAGATCTGAACAGGGTGGTTCATGACAGATGCTCTTGGAGGTTGTTGATTCATAGGGTCGCCATAAGTCTTTGTCGACTTAGAGGCACATAACAACAACAACTGAGGACATTAATTAGCATAATTCATTTTTTTTAAAAAAGCGGAATTCATATGTTATATAACTTGCATAGACCTGATAGACATATTTAGAGATCCACACATGTTGGCTGGCCATGATGGTCAACCAAAAATTGTGTGTTTCTGAATATGTCTATCAGGTCTATGCTAGTTATATATGAATTCTGCTATGTTTAAAAAACATCAGATGTTTTTGTTTCTCTCTTTCTGTTGCCAGAATCATGGATTGGAGTTTTTTGTCTGACCTTGCACCACACATCAGAAATGCAGCACAAGTTCAGGGATAATTCTCTTTCCAGTCACAAACTTAAAGGAAGGTGGATGATTCCATGCAATGTGGAAACAAGCCTTCAGCCTCCTCCAGTTCAGAGTTAGAGGCGAGGAGGCAGGCTTGCATTGTCTTTGTGTTTACCAGGCACTTGAAGTGACTGTCAAATGCAGAGATAAGCTGTCACACCTCTGCCTCCCTTCTGTTTTAACTTTGAGCTGGACCCAAAATAAATCCCAGGCTTCTTCTCAACTTTGGAGCTAAGATAGGGGCAGGGCTCATCCCCTTCCCTCCACAGGTGTAAACTTGGGTGTAAGCCTAGACAAGAGGCTGTCTGAGCATTTGTTATGGCAAGAGTGGCAAGCGACATTGTGAACTCCTGGACATATTGCACTATATACAATGGCACATATATAAATAACATAATTTGTGTTGTGAAAATAAAAGAGCATGTTACATACTCAGGAGAGTGCCTTAAATAAAAATGTGTTGGAGACTTAATACACATCTTTTTGTTCTTCAGTTAATAATGTTTGTAGTTTGGGTCAGCATCAAGAATTAAAAATTAACTGTCCCCATCTGTCTGGTTTGAAAGAAATGAAAAAACCCACCACATTGTCACGCTTTGAATTGGTGAGGATGTTTTTAACTCTTATGGTTTTGGGAAGAAGTTGCCCTCCTAAAAAATTACACCCCTACTTTGAGATAGCTTTGTGTCTACCCCCCCACAACTTTGCAATATTCCTTCATGATTGTTTTTGAGACAGTCCCAACGTGTGCTACCTAAATCATTTGGAGGATGCTTTTCCTCTGACTTCAGGAAACTTTCTTATGTGATTGTTTTTAGTTCTTTAGGGACCAACATGCATAAATATAGCTGTGTACTGTTGCAAATAGAAATTCCCCCATGCATCTGCCACTCCCCAAATCTGGCCTATGGTAAATGCTCTCATTAAGGCTTTGTGGAAGTGATTGCCCATTAGAGACCTGGTTGCTTCAAGAGCTTGTTTTCGATGGTTGCATTTTGCACAACCCTGAAAGCTGAGGAAAACTTTCATTTATCCAGATTAGAAGAAACAGCTGCATGATTTTCTAATACCATTACTAAAATTAATTGCTGTTTTCCCCGTACCTTTTTTTTTTTTACAGGGATGGTGCATTTCACACTGAATATAACAGAGCGCTCACACTGAAGGTAAATTTACAGTAGTTTGAGATCTTTTGGAGAGGGAGATGTGTTTAGGTGTAGAACAGATGTTAATGCTTGCAGCTTTCTATCTGGATTTGTGAGGGTTGATATATTTCAGGAACAGCTGTTTGGATGACCTAAAGGGTTTCTCTCCATTCTTGTATCTCCTGCACATCTGCTAGGCAAATGTCATGATTAAGTAGGTGGAGTCCTTGTTAAATTGCAGTGTAAATTGCAAACGTATTGCAATCTGCTGACAAATAAAGTGTGGTGTGATTTGTGAATTATTTTTGTATTGCTGCACAAGATACTTTTTGATGCCAATCAGCATCTAATAGCATGACTCTGATAGTGACTGGGAAAATACTCTTCCCTTTCATTTCATCTGCTATGAGATGAGCTTGAAAGAGAGATGAAATGGCCTTTTCTCAGATCTGATTACAGCCACAGACTGAACTTCTAGAGAGATGCCCTGGGCACAGTATGGGTAAACTGGCCTTCTTTCCTTTTGTTGCCTGGCCCTAACAGACTTTGCACAAAGCGAAAGGAGAAATGCTCCTTGAAGACGCTTCAGAGAAAAGGGGTATCTTGGAGAACACAAGAAAATACACCTGGAAGAGAAGTCATCCTCATGGTGACTTAAGAAAAAGCTTCATTCACAAAAGTAGTTTCACGAGGCATAGGAATTTCAATTGGCTCTGTCGCTGCAATGTTTCTGGGAGGCATTTTAAACTCCAGAAGAGACTTAAAGAATCTACAAACCGAGAGGTCCTCTGAATTTACCTGGTGTGTGGTGTTTATCGCAGCAATTCAGGGATTTCCCCAAATGTCCCAGGAAGATTCCACACTATGTAACAAATAAATTCAACAAAAATAGGTTTTGTGTCGGTTAGGAAGTGAAAGAAGTATCTGAAAACATTCCGTACTAGAAAATGCTAAAGCATTTGGTGCTTGTTTACGTTAGGAAGAAGGGCGACTAACATTACAGAGTAGGGTAGCCAACGTGGTATAATCAGAACATTATGCAAACACTTGAATGAATGGCGAAACTTTGTGTAATTTTCAGAATCTCTCTTTATAACAGATGTATCTATATTTAAGAATTCTGTCAGCACAGACTCTGGCTTGCTCACAGTTAGCAGTATGGTGGCAGTTTTGTGGTTCAGTGAGCTACCACCATTGAAGCTAATGACATCTGCCCACTCTCAGCTCTGATTCCATGCATCTACTAGAGGAGATTCAGTTTTGGAACTGCCACCACATTTCACAGACTGTACCTCAGTAATAGATTATGTAGACTCCAAAGGATCTTCTTATGTCTGTGTTATTATTTATTGATTTGATTTTATCAGTGGGTTGCAGAGTGTTTAAATACCACACAGCCCTGTGGTGGATTAGAAGCACTTAAAGGCTATGCATTGTCCCAGGGGGATGACATCTGCATTCTCCTCAGCTAGCCTGAGATGTTTGGGTGTGTGTGTGGGAAGCCATTGCTGCATCAGCCCTAATAGGGTGGGTCTTCAAAATAAGCATGCAAAAGAGCTGCTTTATACGTGAATCTTGAACAACAAGAAGATCTTGTTAGCATGTTTGTGGATCCTACTGCTTTCAGTAATTATAAAAGTTCATGCTACTGTGGAAGGTTACGGCCATGCATTTGGCCCCCTCTCCCATCTAGTTCATTTATTTTTCAAATGTGTATACCACCTTTCAGTCAATAAATTCTCACGAGGCAGTCCACAATAAAAAAGCCATTCAGTTATTAAATCCTCCAATAAATTATAAATACAAAATCAATAAAAAGGTGGAATTACTGTCAGAGGAACACACATTGTTTTTGTTTATGTAGCAGCAGTACTGAAAGATGAAAATGGAACTCTGGATCCTACCCAAGTGCCTATTCCTTTCCATAAGAAGATCCTTATTAGATAAGACCAAGGTCCATCTAGTAAGGACCTTTCTTCCTAGAACGGCCAACCATAAGGTTCCTGGAAGCCCAGTAGCAGGGCATGAAGGCAACAGCCCTCCCCTGATGCTGTTCCCCAACAAGTGGTATTCAGTGTCATATTGCCAAGGTCCTACTCAGCTAACATATCTAATACCTATTAATAGTCTCTTCTCCTTCAGGAACTTGTTTAACCCTCTTTTTAAAGCAGTCTAAAGTGGTGGGCGTCACCACATCTGGTAGAAATGAATTTCATAAACCAATTGGCTGGGTGGGTCCAGTGGATGATTAATGCTTCACTGGAGGAGAGGAGGTACTATCTGCCTTGAAGGAGGTGGTGGTGCATCCCTTTCTTATGAGGGTCCCCCTGGACCCAGAAATGTTAAAACTATTGCCCAGTGGCAAATATCCTTTTTTGGGGCAAGGTGCTTAAGAAGGTGGTGGTGCTCCAGTTTCAAGCGTGCTTGGAGGAAACTCATTACTTGGATCCATTCCAGTCTGGATTCAGGCCTGGCCATGGCACTGAAACAGCCTTGGTTGCTCTGGTTGATGACATCTGTCAGGAGAGAGATAGGGGGAATGGGACCATGCTCATTTTCCTGGATCTCTTGGTGGCTTTTGATACTGTTGACCACAGTATCCTTCTGGAGTTTCTCAGGGTGATGGGGGTTGGGGGGCATTGTGCTTCAGTGGTTCTGCTCATACCTCCAGGGCTGCTTCCAAAAAGTTGGGAGGCTACTGTTTGGCTCCATGGGAGCTGTGTTCTGCAGGGTTCCATCTTGTCCCCTGTACTATTTAATATCTATATGAAGCCACTGTGAGTTGTCATCTGGAGATTTGGAGTGAGGTGTCATCAATAAGTGTTTAATGCTTTATGCTTAATGTTTTTAGCTTAATGTGTTTCTCTGTTACTGATTTTATTCTATATTGTATTTTAATCCTGTTTGTACACCGCCCAGAGAGCTATTAGCTATGGGCGGTCTAGAAATGAAAATAAATAAATAAATAAAATAAATAAATAAGCAGATAACACCCAACTCTGTCTCTCTATTCCCTGAATTGGGAGAGGCAGTTGAGGTGCTGGACCTGTGCTTGGAGGTAGTGATGGGCTTGATGTGAGCCAATAAATTGAGGTTGAATCCTGAAAAGACAGAGGTGTATTGTGTCCAGATTTCTCATGTCCAGGAGGTGGGAAGACAGCCTGTTCTGGAAAGGGTTGCACTCCCCTTGAAGGAGCAGGCCTGCAGCTTGTGTGCACTTCTGGATCCAACATTGTCACTGGAGGCTCAGGTGGCTTCAGTGGCTAGAAGTGCCTTTTTCCAGCTCTGGCTGGTTCACCAGCTTCGGTACCTTTGGGACAGACATGACTTGGCCACATGCTCTCCATGCTCTCGTAACTTCCAGATTGAATTACTGTAATGTGCTCTACATGGGGCTGCCCTTGAGGATGACTCAACTGGTCCAAAATGAAACAGCCAGATTACTGGCTGGGGTTCCCTTTAGATCTCATATAATCCCTGTTTTAAAGCAACTGCATTGATTGCCAGCTCGTTTCTGGGTCCAATTTAAGGTGCTCATGTTAGTGTTTAAAGCCCTAAACAACTTAGGTCCCAAATATCTGAAATATTGCCTCCTTCCCTACAGACCCCTTCAGGTGTGGGGATCAGCACAAGGGGCCCTTTTGGTAGTTCCACCATCCTCGGAAGCTTGGGAGGTGGTGGCCCAGAAGAGAGCATTTTCTGTGTTGGCCCCTAAGTTGTGGAACCCACTTCCAACCGAGTTGCTTCTGGCAACTTTGCTGTATAGTTCTAGGTGAATGCTGAAAACTCTTTAGTTTGGCCTTTGACACTTGAGACATGTATTTTTAGGATTCACCCTATTTGGGGATTTTAGGTTGTTTTTAAATCGTTTTTAATGTCATATTTTAAAATTGTTGTAACCTGCCCTGATACCTTTGGGTGAAGGGTGGGTAGCAGATGATGATGATGATGATGATGATGATGATAACCGCATGTATGAAGAAGTACTTTATTTTCTCTGTTGTAAACAAACTTCTCCAGATGACCCCAAATTTACGTGTTATGGTAGATGGAGAAAAGCTGCTTTTCTCTCTCTGTACATCCTATAACCTATCAATGTTGTGACCTCAAGATGTTGTTGGACTACTACTCCCATCAGTCACAGGCAGCATTGTAGTCCACAACATCTGGAGGGCATCCCTACAATATTTCATTGTTCTTTTTTCTAAAGTAAGCAGCACCAAATGCTTTCCCTTCTGTAAGGAAAAATATATTCTTTGGGGAATATATTCCCAAATATTGTGATTGTTTTCATTGCCCTTTTCTGCACTATCTTCAGTTCTACAATACCTTTTTTTTAGAAGTGGGAACAGGGACTGTATATGGTATTCCAATGCAGATACACCAGGGATTTTATAATATAGGCAACTACAATACTGCCCGTCTTATTTTCACCCCCTAAGAAACCCAAGCATGAAAGACTGCTCTCTCACTTGCCAAGCTGTACAAAACCTATTTTTGTTGAGTTTAAAACATTTTGTTTGTGAGAGAATTCACAGTGGATTTTATGCTTTGTATACATTGTGAGTGAATGCATGGACAATGTGGCAAAGAGTGTCTATGTCTATCTCTTTCCCTTTTAATGCATCACATGCACAAACTGGCTAAAAACAACCACCATTTTCTTTCCAGTCATCACCTCTAATTTTTAGTGCATTCTGCTTTGCTGGCAATCTTCTGTGGTAGCAGCCTAGGGTGGGATAAAGGTGATTCAGGAGCCTTTGTCACTATACAATTAGGCTGCAGGAAAATTTCCTGCATTGGAGACAAGACATTAAAAAGACACTCATCATCATCTTCACTTTTATTTATAAAGCAGCTGAAATTACTAGGCGCTTGTACAATAACTTTTTTTTTTAAAAAAAAGCTATTCTTTGCCCACAAGCTCTCAATTAAAAATTAACCAGTGCAATAGTAAGGAGTACTAAAGGAAACAAAAAGAGCTGCCATGGAGAATGCTTAAATCACATAAATAGCATATTATTTAAAATATTTATATTGGGTTGTATCCACTGTAGTGCTGTCATAAGTCTGCCAGTGCAAGGATTTCTGCTTGTACAGCGGGACTTCCACCCTCTCCTCTCCCCATGTGCCCCTTCAATCTGTTCTAGGGGTTTCCCCAAAACTTGGGTGCAAATTGGGAAGAGTGCAGGTTGTGTGCAGGAGGAGGAGGGGGGAAGTCCTGCTGCACAAGTGGAAATCCTTGCGTTGACCGGAGGCATTACTTGATTACCCTTCATTGTTTTATCTCGATGTCCCTGCTGTCTGTGATCCTGCTGCTGTTTTGTGGATGTAGATTTTTTGAACTGTTAACAGAATTAGTATAACACTTCATTTTGCATGAAATCAAGAGTAGCAAACAAAGCTCTCTAGATCTGCTATGTTACATTTTAAGTCAGTATGAAAATGCATTTGGCAGTAAGGTGGGTGGTGTGTTCTAATGAGGCTGCCATGCTGCTCCCAGAGCTTTTCTTTCCTGGGTTGCAATCCAGAGACCCTCTAAAGTACATACATATGTGCAATGGAGTTTTGGACTTTTTTTCTCACAAGCATATAGCAGCTTCTTCTACAATATCACAGACTAGTTTGAAAACCAGGACTGGGGAACCTGTGGCCTTCCTGATGCTGTTGGACTCCATCTCTCATCAGCATGAGCCAGCTTGGCCAATAATCAGAGACCCTCTGTAGTCCAGCAACATCTGGAGGGCCACAAGTTCCCTACGTCTTCTGTAAGCTCTTTCCAAGGTTTTTAAAATAGCTTGTCAAACAGCAACTTGAACCTCTGATGGAAAAAAAAAATTGAGGTGGGATATATCAAGAAACCTCACTGCTCAGCTCTCTGGTTGTGGACCTAATTTGATTTAAAGTGGGACATATTTGTCCACTTAGACTGTCACTGGAAAGTTCAGGGCTGGCAGTAACAGAGCTAAAATCACAGGTATGGGAATACACTGTTTTGTGTTTGACATATTTGTGTGCATTAGTATAAGTGTTTTCTGTTTTTTTCCCACTTCACATGTAGAAGCACCTATTAGCTTTGGCAGTTTGATAAGCAAAGAAAGCCAGTGCTGTTCAAACATCTGCTAGGAATTTAATGAAACAAACCCCAAAGGGTATGACCCTCAACTGCACATTAACCCACATAGAGTTCCCATGGGGGATTGGGGGAGGGAGAACTCTGATATATATCAAGCTGCTCTCCAGTATCTGAAATGCATTCCCAGGACTCTTAACCAGTGAGGAAGCACATACTGAGTCTAAAGCTGCAATCCTATGCAAACCTGAGAGGAATCTCTGTTGAATTTATTGGGTATTAAGAGTAAACATGAATAGGGCTGGGCTGATTACTTAGGCCACATTCACTTCATAGATTTATTCCACCATCATTCCACTTTAAACAGTCGTGCTTTCCTCCAAAAAGCCTGGGAAGTGTAGTTTGTGAAGGGTGCTGAGAGTGGTTAGGAGACCCTATTTCCCCTCACAGACCTGCAGTTCCCAGAGTTCTCTGGGAAGAGGGGCTGACTGTAAAACCACTCT
Source organism: Rhineura floridana (assembly GCF_030035675.1). Taxonomy (NCBI): domain Eukaryota; kingdom Metazoa; phylum Chordata; class Lepidosauria; order Squamata; family Rhineuridae; genus Rhineura; species Rhineura floridana. The sequence continues at coordinate 81,394,400 of NC_084481.1, read as the reverse complement.
GACAATGGTAGCTCTGTGAGGAGAATAGGAGTCTCCTAAGAACTCTCAGAACCTTTCACGAACTACACTTCCCAGGATTATTTGGAGGAAGCCGTGACTATTTAAACTGGAATCATAGTAGAATAAATGTATGGTGTGAAAATGGCCCTACTCAGCAAAAAGAGAAGGGAGCAAAAGTAGAGAGAGAAACTGGTGTTTCGCGAGGATTGCCTGAGATTCCACTTAGGCTTGTGGAACCAGCTTTCCATTAAAGAGAAACTGCTAACACCAACTTTAGGCTCTCCTGGAATTTGACCAGGACATGCTGCCTGCTCCAGTAACGCCACCATTCCGTTTGGCCCAGTAGAGGAGCTTTCTTTAGAACACAGCATCAGGTTTTTTACGTAAGAGCTTCTAAATATATCTAACAGCAGTGGCATCAAATAGACCACAGGTGGGCAATCTGCAGCCCCTCGCCTCATTTTATGTGCCCCATTCTTGCATCCTATTAAAGTTCTTTCTTTCATGTTCCTTTCCTCCTTATTTTTCCTGGTTTTTAAAACTGCTTTTCCATGTAGTTTCAGAACAACTGGAAGGGATGGTATTTTATTTAATAAAAAGAAATTAGTTGTTTTTTAACTGCGTTGTATGGCTTGGGAAAATAAGTCCCCCCGCCCTCAGCCATCTGAGAGCAAATGAGCAGGCTTCTACCATACATGTATTTGTCTGTGTAGCATGCTAAAGTCAGAAAGGAATCCTTTTCACTTGCTTTCCAGGACTGTATTGGTCTGTTGTAATTTTTTTTGGTAAAAAATATCCTCCATATTCTTTAAAGAGTAACTCCATCAAACCTAGTAAGGCTTACTTCTGAGGAGACCTTTCTAGGATTGGGAATTCTGATCTGAGATAGCAATGTTGAAAACTGAAGCAGAGTAGTCTTTGTTCGAGATTAGCCAACCCAGAACATTTATGTCTATGGCTCCACCTATCATTATTTTTGGCACTGCCCAACACTGGCATGCGCCCCCCAACAAAATTTGGCCTTAACACAGAAAACATTGTTCACTCCTGAAATAGACTATGTTGCAGCCTTTTCTTATTGTCATTTCCCTGGCATCTAAACCTAACATAGCTGCAGATATTACATAGGAACATAGGGAGCTGCCTTATACTGAGTCAGACCATTGGTCCATCTAGCTCAGTAGTGTCTACACTAACTGGCAGTAGCTCTCCAGGGTTTCAGGCAAGGAGTTTCTCCCAGCCCTACCTGGAGATGCCAGGGATTGAACATAGGACCTTCTGCATGCATGGTAGATGCTCTACCACTGAGCTACAGGCCTTCCCCAAGGGCCTCAATATTGAGGTCACAGATACTTGCCCCACCTTCCACCTCACCATGTTCTAATGAGACTGGAGTGATCTACATACAAAGTCAAGAGTTGTTGCGGTGGGTGTTGCCTGTCCCTCAACTCTCGACTTTGCTTGCAAACCTTGGACTGCACATGCTTTACTGTCTTAGTTTAGCATGAAGTACATGAGAGACACTAAAGTTCTCAAGAATAGAGGAGTGAGCAAAAGGCAACGTGCTTTCTATTCTGCCAGAGAACATTATGTATTTTTTTATTTGAGAAAGGGAAGCTGAATGGATTCTGTTGTGCTTATACTAAGCACAGTGGTGACACATACCCTTGGCATACAGAGATTCTTGAAACTGGAAGATCCAGTCACATTCTTTTGTACTTGACAGACTGGCCACCTCCATCTGTCTCTTTCAGTAGTCCAGAGGGATCTTCGGTGGATAGCAAGGTTGTGCTCAGAAGAAGCAAAATGTCCTGCCCAGAGCCCGAGACACGATACAGAGGCGAGGCTTGGTTTAATTCTCGTTTTATTAGGGTGATGGTTACATCCAAAGTAGTGCACTTCATAAACCTGTCTACTCTAGCTAACTACTTTCCCTAGCTAAGCTACCTAAGCAGTCTCTGCAGCATGTGGGGAGAGTTGACTCACTGGAGTTTGGGTGGGCACCTGCTTAAGTAGGGAAGGTCTTTGCCTGTAACCGACAGTTCCACCCTCTGGGAGTCCCTCTTCTTGTGCGGGGTGAGGGGCGGGCCAAGCATCCGACGCCCAATCCAACAGTAGGGTTTCGCTAGGTGACGGTGTGACCTCAGGGAGCGGGAAGCTGGTCGGTGGAAAAGCGGTTGAAGTGTCAGGCAGGGATTCTGGTGCGGGTGGGGTTGGTGTGTGCGCAGGGTTGCTTCCCAATGGCTCAGACAGGGAACTCGCAGACAGGGCGGGATCTGCCTCGACAGGAGGGATAGGCGAGGAAGTCTGCGGGCAGACAGAACCCCCCTCCTATAACATCACCAGGGACCTTGTCCTCATCTGACTCCTCTCCCTGATCTAACTCCCCTTGCGCCTGGGGTGCAAAATCATCCCCCCCTCAATGCACCATCTCCCTCCACCCCCTGGGCGAGTGACTGTCTCCTTATGCTGAGGGTCACTAAACATCTTGGTCATGGCTGTGATGAAGGCAGTATATTGACCCAAGACAGGGTCATTTCTCAAAAGATACAGGGTAGCCCACTTGGTTGCTTCCCCTTCCGATGATAAATGCCACCTTCACATCATCATTCAGAAACTTGACTTGACCACGCACATGTATAGTTCACACTGGGCAAGGAACGTGGTGAACTGGTCACTCTGTCCACCAAAGTGAGGAGGTAGTCCCACTGGCGCCTTGACTCTGATGGGTGGCATGGCCGCTGGTGTGTACAAGGCTTCGACGGTTCCTTGAAGTCCCCCTTCAGCGGTGCCACTAGCCTCCATGGTGTCTGTAATGGGAGCGTCGGTGAAGGGAGGTGATGGCTGAGTCAAGCTGTCCTGCCCAGAGCCCGAGACAAGAGACAGAGGCAAGGCTTGGTTTAATTCTCGCTTTATTAGGGTGATGGTTACATCCAAAGTAGTGCGCTTCATAAACCTCAGACAGGGAACTCGCAGACTGGGCAGGATCTGCCTCGACAGGAGGGATGGGTGAGGAAGTCTGTAGGCTGACAGAGCCCTCCCCTCCTATAACATCCCCAGGGACCTTGTCCTCATCTGACTCCTCTCCCTTACCTAACTCCCCTTGCGCTTGGGGCACAACACAAAATGGTGTATGTAGTGCTTTTAAACAGTTTAATGTTTCCTTATGCTCAAGAGACTATTGTTATCCTTAACTTACTTTTCAGAACATAAGAAACTGATTGTTTCATTGCCATACGGGAAAAAACGCTTTGAGTATATTTTAGAACAGGGGGTAGCCGACATGATGCCTTTCATATGTTGCAGTATTCTAACTCCTGTAAGCCCCAGCCAGCATGGACAATGTTTGTGGATGATGGGAGTTATAGTCCAACAGTATCTCAAGTACCACATTGGCTACCCCTGTTTTAGAAGCACAGGTTAGTAAAGGTGAAACTTGCATGATGATCACCTTAGTAAGGAACATTCCAGCTGAGTACATATCAGATCTTTTTTTCATTTTTCCTGCCCGCCCTCCAAGGACCTAAGGGTGCTTTACCCATGGATCTTTCTCTCTTTAATGTTCAGTTTAGGCTTTATTATTCCCAGTCTTAGTCTACCATTCTAATCCTCCATGAACAATGCCACAGGTTTCTGGAATCTCTATATGTGTGTTTTTCAAGCATCTCAAGTAGCAGAGGTTTTTTTTTAAAGTACTAAGTAACGAGCAGACCCATGAATGATGTTACTAGAGATGGAATGGTGAGGTTGCCATTCCGTGGATTGATCACAGATTGGTTGGGGTTAAAAGCTTTCATCTTTCCATTTCTTTGCAGTCAATGGTGGCCTTTCTAAAGGATCCAGAAGGAACTCCATTGTGGGAGGAGGATCCTGAAGCCAAAGATGTTGTCCATGTTGACAGTGAAAAGGTACGTAACCAGAACAAAATTCCTTCACAAAATAAACGATGCCTGTTGCTCAGGTAGGTTGGAAACTGAGAATTTTAAAAAATAGAGAATTACAAATTTTGTTACTCTTAAGCTTCTACATTTTTGAAAAGCAGGTATAGTAGAACTGCATGTGCAGCAAGCTAAAATAGTTTTAGGGCACCAGTGAAGTAACATGAGATATAAAAGAGATGCTCTGCAATTGCATGTGGTGCAGGTCCTACCTATGGATCATGGGTGACATGGGTGGGGTGACTGTAGGAGCAAAGTTGAAACTGCCTAATTTCCTCTTATTTTTGCTATATTGCCAAGAAGTGTAATGTTGCCTGCTAATTGATGTAATGTTGTTATATTTATAGTGTTGAAACGGTTTTTGTGTTTGCTGTGATATTTATTGTTATGTTACTGTTTTATTGCTGCTTATTATTTATTTTTGTTATGAAATTGTTTTGTAATTGTTTACTTTGTTGTAAGCAGCTTTGAGCACAATTTTTTGTGGAAAGGCAGCATACAAATAAAAAGGGTGATGATGGTGCATCTCAGCTAGTACAGCCACTCTGGGTAGCAGAATATATGTTGCACTGTCCTTGCTGACTGTTCCTTGAACTTCACAGTTGTGGTGTAGTTGCACTATACTGCATAGAATGGTAGAGATGATAGGATATCACATGGTAGCGCATAAACAAAATCCTCAGACTTCTATTTATTCAGCCCACGAGAGTGCATTCATTTTTCACATTCCACAGTGTTAAATTAAAATACCCACATGCTATTTTCCTGCTTCCCATAAGCTCATTTCAGAATAAAACCTTGCAAAACTTGCAGTCCTGAACTCAGAAACACTTGCTTAACAACCCTTTAAGTTTTCATGGTGATACACGAAACACTCAGACTTTGAACTCTAGATTCTCTCTAAAGCAAGAGGGGAAAAATCCAGACCCCTGTTGGACTTTTTTTCTGTCAGTGGTCTCATAATTTGTTGAAATTAATTAAAACTCAGCCATGTTCACAGTACCTGTGATCCTATTACTGACCTTGCCCCATACTCTGAACTTCATCTTCTGTAGTTTAAAAGTTAAAAAAATGTCTGGCTGATTTTTAATTAATTTAAGAAATTTAACATTGGAGTCTATGATAGCGCCAAGCATGCTCAGTAAGAACTAACTGTCAGGGTTCTAAAAGCCAGACTCACAAGCTGTTTGACTTGGCTAATCAGGGGGCCACACCCATGCCAGACATTTATTCCACTTTAAACAGTCATGGCTTCCCCCAAAGATTTCTGGAAAGTGTAGATTGTGGAGGGTGCTGAAGGTTGTTAGGGGACTCCTATTGCCCTGACCGAGCTCCAGTGGCTAGAGTGGTTTAACAGTCAGCCCCTCTTTTGGGGACTATAGCTCTGTGAAGCTCAGCATCCATCACAAACTACACTTCCTAGGATTCTTTGGGGGACACCATGACAGTTTAAAGTGAAATAAAGGTCTGGTGTGGATGTGGCCAGAGAGGCTTTAGTTTAAATTTGGGTGGGAGACTACATGTTCTTGCTGTAGAATAAAAAGGTGGGGGGAACCCTGAAAAACAATGATACTGTTTACAATGTTTTTCTTTTGGAAAGGAAAGGGCTTTCCCTCTGCCCAGTGACCACCTACCTAATATTTTCCCCTCCCTACCCCTCCCCTTCCTCCCCTTCTCACCCACTTTCCCCTCCCTGCCCCTCCCCTAGGTCAGTTTCATCTATCCTAAGCATGATTGTACAGGAGCAAATCCCACTGAATTGAAAAAAACATGCAAATGATCAAACCTGTCCTCCCATCCTCCCTCCTATCCCCTCCCTCTTGCCCCTTCCCTTCCCATTCCTTTGCCCAGCCCTCCCCTTCCAATCTTCTCCCAATGCCTTCCTCCTTCCCTTCCCCTCTCCCCTCCTTCCAAGTGACACAGTAAGTGGATTGGACTGTGAAAGACCAACCCAATTTGTGTTTGCATTTTTACAGATTTGTAGGGCAGTACGAGAGCCAGTGTGGTGTATGGTTAAGGTGTTGGACTATGACCTGGGAGACCAGGGTTTGAATCCCCACACAGCCAGGAAACTCACTAGATGACCTTGGGCCAGTCACTGCCTCTCAGCCTCAGAGGAAGGCAATGGTAAACCCCCTCTGAATACCGCTTACCATGAAAACACTATTCAGAGGGTCGCCATAAGTTGGAATCGACTGGACGGTAGTCCATTTAGGGCAGTACAATATCTCAATGAACTTACAAGATCTGAACAGGGTGGTTTATAACAAATGCTGTTGGAGGTCGCTGATTCATAGGGTTGCTGATTCATAGGGTTGCCATAAGTCATAATCAATTTGAAGACACATAACACATACACACACAATATCTCAGAGAGGAGGTCAGGTCTCCTGCTCCCCTGGTGCATTCACCATAGCTGCCTGATTTCCCTGCTTTTTAAAGTTTGATAGAAATATCTGTGGACTATAGGTACGTTCTTAAACTGCAAGGGTTTTTTGCCTATTAGTGAATACTTCATTAGCTTGTTCATACTTAGGGCATACATTGGTTCTATCTGTCATAGATATAAATATTGTTTAAATGGCATGGTACTACTATGTGTTTCTACAGCAAGTTATAGCTTCAAATTGAATACAACATCAATGGTTAGTGGAATTAACATATTAATCAATTGGAACCGATTAAATGGGTGATATGATCTAATTTAAATGTAGACAGATTTGAGGAATGGGTGAAAAGGGAGAAGGGCTGTTGCTTAGTGGCACAACGCATGCTTATTTGGTATAAGGCAGCTTTCTGCGTTTCTACTCAGCTTGCCATGGGTGTACTACTTACCCTTATCGTCTCCCTCAAAGAGCTGTTTGTTCAATCTGAGAATTGTTTAGGGATGCAAACACACTTTTAGGGTTTTTTATACATATAAGTTCAAAATTAATATATGTAACTTGCTGTGAATCCTTGGGATCAGATAGGACATGAATTGAAATAAATAAAAGTATCTTAAACAAGGGAATTATTCCATGGGGAATGTGCACTGAGTTGCACCACAGGAATTGGTTGGCACAAAGTGGGTTCTAATATGTTAAGGGGGAATATAAAAACCACATACGAGAATCTAACTGGGACAGAATTAGCTTTTTTCTCAGTTCTAGTTGGCATGAGTCACAGAATAGGAAAATGAATCACATAGTGCTCAAATACTATTCTTTTTAAAAGCTTGGAGGATTGGGATGACATAAATCACAACCAAAATATAGACACGTTGATGGTTTATAGGTCTGAAACATTGACAGATATTTAAGGGTCATGACAAATCCTTTTGAGCTGAGGGACACTGTAAAAGCAACAGGAAACTGATGTCTTAATGTGGGCAAATGAGGGATATGGCAAGGGTGAGTGACGTGCCCTAGGTCTCACATGCCACAGTTAGAGGCTGTAAACCCAGTAAGAGTTTCCTAGCCATCAAGTTGTTTTGATTTAAGAGCATTCAATTCATAACAGCTGAGAACGGTCCTAAATCATACAATTACTTTTCTTTGTTTTGAAACTCAGCCTTGTTCTACTAGTTCCTGCTCTTTCTCTGGTAACCCTGAGCAACATATGTTGTATTTTTTTTGCCCTGTTGATTTTAAATTTTAATTGATTGGTCTCTCGCTGGTATTTCATAGTCATTTCAATTTCTTAGCTTTCATTTTGATATTAGGAACAGTTACTTTGGCATTCACTTTTTGTAAGAAGATTAATTTTTAATGTTCACCTTTCTGTTCTCTATTACTAGCTCTCTTGGGGTCATTTTCAATTTAAAAATTTCATCTTGCCTTTCTCATCACACTGACTCCGAAAAATCCATTCTTGCAGCCCTTCATAGCCTATATTGGTTTGTGTTGAAAAGAAACAAGCTATTTTTTTCTGTTGAATTTAGTGCTTAATAAAAGTGGGGTGGATGTTTCATTGATGAAAATAGTCATAAACGTGATCAACAACAACAGACTGCGTATCTTATGCACCCTATAGCATGTTTATTTTTGGACAGCTGCTTGCCATTTTCTGGGTAGTATGTATTGCAGGGGTAACTAGCGTGTTGCCCTTCGTATATTGTTAGACTACAACTCCTATCAGCCTTGACCACTGGGCATGATGGTTAGGGCTGATGGGAACTGTAGTCTCGCAACATCTGGAGAGCACCACATTGGCTTCCCCTGATATATTTGTAGGGCCCCTATCAGAATAGCACCTTTATTTTCCCAGCCCTTTTCAGGTACGGTTTCTTATATCTGAATTGAACCACTGTGAACCTTAAGCTCATGCCCTTCCCCCCCTTTTATTTATTTTAGTATATTAGTATTTTAATATTTAGTATTCCTGTGTGTTTTTGAATTCTATATGTGGTTTTAATTGTATATTGATGTTTTATCCTGTTGTGAACCGCCCAGAGAGCTTCGGCTATGGGGTGGTATAGAAATTTATAAATAAATAAATAAATAAATTTTATTTAGTACCTACAGGAAGGAGAGCAAAACCTTCTGCTTTCAGCTTTAAACAAGTTATAGTTCCCTGTGATGTCAGAACTTGTGGAATTATAGTTTGTTTTTACAGCAATTTGTGGGGGGAAAAGCCAGAATCCAATCATGATTTCAGATCCTGACTTGTTTTGGAACCATTAAAAAAAAGTTCCCCAAGTCACAGGGTACTGTGATTAATTTAAAGTGAGCAACAGATGTTTCCAATCCTCTCCATTTTGGACAGAAGAGGAGAAAAGATGTCATGGGGCTGCAGACGCCTGAGACTTACTACAAGTAATTCATAAAGCAGGAAACCATGTTTTCCTGTTACATCTGAAATGGACCTTAGTGTTCTAGGTTAACTTTTTTGTGAGAGTATCGAAAAAGAAGGTTGGAAGAGAAACTTAAGTTTGTATCTACTTTTAAATAACCTACAGCTCTATAGTGTCTTGGCTATAAAGCCAAGAAAGGGATGAAATGAACCAACAAGAACTTGAAGGGTTTCCCTAAAGAATATGCCAGGAAGCTTAAAACCGCGATGATTAAAAGAAAGTCATATTGTATTGTCACAATATAATTAGGGGAAAATACAATGATGAGAATACACAAAGAACAGAAGACAAAACACTGAAAAGACAAATGAATAATATATGCAGCACATAACTAGCAATACTAAGGCCTAAAATCTGATGTGGGTGTAAAATTGTACATAAATATACCAGTACAGATGAGATATTTCTTAATGTTCTGAATAAACCCCTTCTGAGTAAATCCCACTGGAAGGTTAGCCAATTAATATGTTTTGGATTATCCTTTTTTAGGAAAACATATCAGCAGGAAAACCAAATCAGCAGGAAAATGAACATCTCTGGCTTTTTTGTAAGAATCTGTGACAATATTCCATATGTACTAGTTCTTTGTAGTTACTATGAAGCTGCAAGAATCTGCTTCTAGCAAACTCACACTGTAGTCTTTAAGATAAATTAAATGAGTCCTTTAAAAATCAGTGGGTTGCTTTGCTATTGCAAGAAATGCATCTTCTCACAATCTCAACCAGAATTCATATGTGCCATATCTTAGTAAAAAACACAAAACATCTTGGTTTCCTAAATGTTTGTCATAGTGGCCATCTTTGATTGCTTTTGAACCCCTTGGACATGGGGACATTGCTAAGTCCTTAAAAGGCACATGCCCATGACACAAATGTGCATACAATTTGTATATGTATGAATGCAAATGAAGGCCAACTTTCAGAGGGAAAGCTGCCCTGTGAGCAAGTAAATTAAAAAAAAGAAGAAGGAAGGGTCCTGGGCTACCCCCTAACAACATCCCTGCTTGGATCATCATGTGAATGCAGCCATTTTTTCCAGTTTTTGTGCCTCTTGGCTATAAATATGGCACAGCAACACTGTAATTTAAGCCCCTAGCACAGGCCTATCCTTGCTCCATATATCAACATATCTACAAGTAGAGTGCAAGTGAAGTTCAGAAATGTTGAACTGCAGGTAACTCAAGCAACTAAGGCTGCAATCCAGTACACACTTACCTGGGAGTAAGTCCTATTGAACCCGATGGATCTTATTTCTGTGTAGACATGTATTGGATTACAGCCTAAGCTGGTTATGAGGAGAGCATGGTGATGGTGTTGGGCACTTTTGTTATCAAAGCTGTTGAACCAAATATCTGCAGTGAGCTATGCAGATTCCACTCCTTGAGGGTAGTACAATGTGTATCTTGCTTGCTTGCTCCAGTCTAAGTACAGGAGGCACCAGCAGGTAGGCAGGCGTTTCATCTGAGCCCTTGTTTGATGGCAAATCTCCCTGAAGGCTATGTACTGAAGCAGTGACATTTTGCAGCCTACAGATCTTTGTGCTAGTGGTATATCATCTTGGCTAGACTTCTGCTCTATTTGCTAAATGTCTCTTTATATGTTCTATACAAGAAATTTATGGGAATATGTTACTTAAATTTAGGTTCTGATGATGCCATGTTTTTCTCTTTGGGTTTTAAGGAACTTAAAAGGCTTTTGAAGAAGGAAGATAGGCCTCTGTTGCTGATGTTCTATGCCCCATGTAAGTAATCTAATATGCAAGATCTCAATTTTCATTTTTTCATTTGATGCTCCAGTAGAGTAATAGTTGTGGGCTCACCATTAAATTATATATTTCGTGCATCAGGATTCAATACTGTGTGCATATGATTACCATATGGTTTTCTTTACTTCATATTCTTTGCTAAATTCTTACCCCAAATTTCAGCCTAAATGCTAGAATCATAGAATCATAGAGTTGGAAGGGGCCTATAAAGCCATCGAATCCAGCTCCCTGCTCAGTACAGGAATCCAAAGATACTTATTTGCTTTCTGTAGAAGCATTCTTGCCCAACAAGACTACTTTTCTGGTGGGTTCAAATTGTCTGGGCAGATGTTGCTGGCTCAAAGTAATCAACACCCCCCAAAAGGAGGGGGAAGCATGAGGTCAATATCAGACAAATCACCAGTAGAGGAATTGAGGGTCTGAGTCCCAACAGGAAGTTCATGTGCAAGTCAGATGCAGCTCATGGCTTTATGTATACACGCAAATATAGGTTCACAGATAACTAGTCTCATTTTCTTTAGAAAGAAAGGCTTGTATGTCACAAGTACTTTTTCTCTTCTCATCTACTACTCAGAACCTGAGGGTCTAAGCCAGAGGTTTAATTTATTAGTTGTGAATATATCCAAACTGTCTATCTCAAAAGAAATGCCTTGGGGTGCAATCTTGAACTTGTTCCTTGTTCATCTGCTCCTGTGTATCAGATAGTTGATTTGCTCTGTTGCCCGTTGCTTTTCAGTTTGTACCTACATCTCTCTTCCACTACTGGCTACTGTTGTGGGACAGGTGTATATGATCACTTGATACTATGCTTAAATGAAATAGATCTTGTGTTAGTCATGAAAAATGGTATATTTTCATCATATCAATGCAATACCAATGAATGGGACCCAGGGTTGTGTTCCTGAAGATTACTATATTTCAGCTACCATATAAATTCACCCTCTTAATTTACCCTCAATTATTACTAATTCAAACCTTTTATTTTAATTTGCATAATTCATCCTGCCTTGTAAACAGTGCTGGTGTTCCCAGAGTCAGACCTGATCTAGCACCACCCAAAGCTGCTCATTCTTTTAGGCGTGCCTGTTACGAAGGTAGAGGCTCAGGCCAAGGTTATTCACAGTGCACAACTCAAATCAGAGCACTCTTCTCTATATTCCTTGCAGCTTCACTGAAAAAGCAAGGCTCTTACAGTCATCAGTCCCTAAAATACAGAGTTTGAAACCTGTGGGACCAACTACTGCTGTCACTGGGAGCTATCCAAGGTCCTGTAGCACTAAGTAGCTCCCTGCTGATCAAGTACTTTTTTTTTTTTAATAATTTTTATTGAAATTTTTCAAAAGACAAACAAAACAAAGTCAAAAAAACATAGCAATACATCAACAAAAAATAAAAATAAAATAGTTGACTTCCGATTTGTCGCAGATCAGCTATAAGTATATAATATACATCAAACCTGTCCCTTAATGTATACATACAGAATCCCTTTTCTCCGTAGGCTGTCTTAATTAATCGTCAAATCCCAGTATCATCATTTTATTTTGATCTTTCAACAAAAAGTCTAAGAGAGGCTTCCATTCCTTAAGAAATGTATCTGTCGATTTTTCTCTAAGTAAACATGTCAATTTGTCCATTTCTACTAAATCCATTAATTTCAATAGCCATTCTTCCATTGTTGGTATTGATTCCATTTTCCACTTTTGTGCATATAATAATCTTGCTGCCGTAATCATATATAATATTATTCTTCCATATTTCTTTTCTATTTGTTTATCCATAAAACCCAATAAAAAAAATTCTTGCTGATCAAGTACTAAGTAGCTCCCTGCTAATCAAGCTCAGCTTCCTCTGACCTTATCCAGCAACGTGCAAACTTGCAACTTTGAAACAATTTTGAAACAGTACAATCATCTTCACAGATATTTACCCCAGTGATCATCCTGTACAATGCAGGCCAAACTGTGTTGCAGTGAATGAGAGAGTGCCCACATAACATGCATATCAAGTAATAACTATGAATTATTAAAGAAAACCCACCCCAGAGCAGATTTTCAGGGAATATAGAGGATTGCAATGGAAAGGGGAATCTGTGAAAATTTCCTCATCATTTCTGCCTACACAAGTGTCTAGTTAGCAGAGTTGCAGTCTGGTAAAGTCTGGATCTCACCTAGTATAAAAATTACCAATAGTATTTCCATCAGCTGTGTGCTCAAAGGACATCACACCAGCTGCAATTCTAGCCCCAGCTATTGAAGTCTATTCAATAGGATTTATTTCTGAGTAGGCTTGGTTAGGATTGCACTGACCATCTTAAAATATCTGTAAAAGCACCATAAATAATTATAGCAATAAAACAACCTAATACACTCATTAAAATCTGACAAAAGGCTTTGAGAACAAAAATGTTTCAAGTTTCTAGTGAAAGCTTAAATAGAGAGGAACAAACTTAATCCTCTGGGGGACACAGTTGCATAAAGAGGGTGCCACAGCAAAGAGGGTGCTGCTCAACATTATTTGACCTGATAGAATGCAGAACTTCTCCCAATGTGCTGAATGAGCACTTATGCATATACACATTAAAGTGCTCTTGAAGGTATCCAGGATCCAGGCCATTCAGGCATAGAAAGCTAACATATTTTGCATGAATTGTGTCCGGGATTCAGCTCTTGACCTCTCCAGGTAGGAAAGATGCCTGACTAAAATCCTGGAAACACTCTACCAGGTACTATAGACAATACTGAGCTAGATGGATGTGATTTGGTGTAAGGCAACTTCGTTTGTTTCTCAAGAGAAGAGTCAGCACCTTGAATTGGGCCCAGATGCTAAGAGGCAGCCAATCCAATCACACTATTCTAGTCTTACACATTCTTTGGCAGCTGTGTTACACTTGTAGCCATATAGAGTGGGTCATAGAATCATAGAATTGGAAGGGGCCTTGTAGGCCATCGAGTCCAACCCCCTGCTCACAGCAGGAAATCCACAGCTAGAGCATCTCCCGCAGATAGCTGTCCAGCCTCTGCTTGAAGACATCCAACGAAGGGGATCCCACCACCTCCCTAGGCAGTCGGTTCCATTGCCGAACTGCCCTTACTGTCAAGAAGTTCCTTCTAATGTCCAATCTGAATCTACGCTCCTGCAACTTAAAACCATTAGACCTAGTCCTGCCCTCTGGGGCAGCAGAGAACAAATCTGTACCCTCCTGTATGTGACAGCCCTTCAGGTACTTAAAGAGTGCAATCATGTCACCCCTCAGCCTTAGAGTCACAATACACAGCAATAGTCCCCCCCACACACACACAGTAAACACAGGCAGTGCTAAGTAGATTCATGTCTGTAAGCATGCAGTGGGCATGTTCTTGGGATGTCTGCCAACAGTTCTTCAGTTATAGGCCCACCATGTCTTTAGGGACACAAGTCTTTATGCATTATATGTGGATTGTGGGAAACACTGGTGTAACATTGGCAATCACAGTTGCTGTATAAAGTGGCTTATAGTAATCTTTCAGACTTTCAGCATCTTAGATATTTCAACTTTTCTCAGTGCATGTCAATTACTTTCTGTTACTAAGGGGTGACTTGGAAAGTTTAAATATAGGATGTGGTAAATGTGTCTAAATGAGTGTATGTCTGTTGTCACCGTTCTAGAAATGAGTTCGCTACAAAGAAAAAAAAGAAAAGAAAAAGCAAGTATAGAATAAAGATGTAACAAATTTCAAATGCATGAGTGATCATCAACAGTGGCACTGTCTAGTGCTGTTTCATGGCTCTTTTAGGTGACATGTAGTGTAGCCACTGAGATTGTTTTCACCTTCTCAAGGGTGAATATTGCTTCATTTTAGCTGTTGATCACCAAGAGAGCCTATTAGTTGTTGAAAGGAAACCAGCCCAATCTTATTGGATATGGGATTGGTGTTGCATTGCATGGTTTATCCCTTCTAGTGCGGTGGCTTTTGCACAGACCGGTGTTGCAAAATCTCCAGTTTATTCTTTAAGGCATTGTCCTCTGCAACATCTGCTTCATTTATTAAGGCTACTGCTACCTGTGACTTCATAACAATTCTGTAAGCAGCACGTTTTTCCTCCATGCAGATTTATTCTTAACAAACTTACTTTTAAACTTCTGCAGGCAGTTCAGAATTTTTGGACTATATCTCAGAATGGCCTCTGTTTTCTGGCTCACAGCATGTACTGCAACTGCCTGCTGTTTCATATCACTTTGAAACTCTTATGCCTGCTTTAGGGCTGTAAATCATTCCTTCAGGGAGAGTCCATAGCATTGGAACACCTTTATACGCCTACCACCCTAGCAAGTAACTGTTTGTGGGGTTTTTTTTTAACAACAAAGTCTGTTCCTGTAATGCACATCATCTGACCCTTCAGTCAATTTGAACCATTCCCTCTTACACACACTGCTGTTCTGCCCCCTTGCAGTTTTGTTTCCTTTGAAGCAGGAAAACACCTGCTAATATTTGAGACATCAATATTTTTCTTGTTGCTAAATGGCTGTGGCTATATTATTTTAACAACTTGCTTAGTTCTTCCCCACGCCACCTCTAATTTTTCATTCAGTTTTAGTATAGACAATTTGATTTGCTGCTGTTCTCATTTATGCCCAAGACAAAACTAAACCACTAGTCTGAGTCCATTAAACTGGGGATGCTTTCAAAATTTTGATTTGACTGATCATGTTGTGGAGTAGTAACAATAAGTTTGTGGAGTGATACAATGAGTCGGCTATCTACCATAGATGCTGGATAAATCCTATGCCATCGTATTCAACCACCATGTTAGGTTGTTTCTTCACATCTCAAATATTGAACATAAATCATACAGCATCTTTAAATGAAAAGAAAACTTCATGAGATACTTGTGGACCTCAGGAAGTTAGAAAAATAAATAGTGAATCCTAGATGCTTTCTGATCTTTCTAACCATCTGCCCTCTTTGGCTTTGAATATTAGAATCATAGAATAGTAGAGTTGGAAGGGGCCTATAAGGCCATTAAGTCCAACCCCCTGCGCCATGCAGGAATCCAAATCAAAGCATTCCCAACAGATGGCTGTCCAGCTGCCTCTTGAATGCCTCCAGTGTCGGAGAGTCCACTACCTCTCTAAGTAATTGGTTCCGTTGTCATATGGCTCTAACAGTTAGGAAGTTTTTCCTGATGTCCAGTCGAAATCTGGCTTCCTGCAACTTGAGCCCATTATTCCGTGTCCTGCACTGTGGGATGACGAAGAAGAGATCCCGGCCCTCCTCTATGTGACAACCTTTCATGTACTTGAAGAGTGCTATCATATCTCCCCTCAGTCTTCTCTTCTCCAGGCTAAACATGCCCAGTTCTTTCAGTCTCTCCTCTTTAGAAGCATACTTGAAAGGGGGTAGGTGGCATGAAGTAAGCAGGACGAACTTGAATTCTCCATACAGGAGGGTAATTACGACTTGATAGGTATAACAAACTTCGTGGGATGACTCCCATGAGTGGAATACAGCAATTGAAGGATATAACTTGTTCAAAAAGAACAGAAGGAATAAAAAGGGAGGTGGAGTTGTTCTATATGTTAAAAATATATATCCCTGCACAGAAATACAGGAAGATGAGCTTGGTAGCTCCACCGAGAGTATCTGAATTAAAATTAATGGAGCAAATAATAAAAGGAATGCGGTGCTTGGAGTCTGCTACTGACCACCCAATCAAGGAGAAGACGAGAACGTAACTTTTGAAAAACAAATTGCCAATGTTTTGAGGAGGCATGATGTAGTAGTAATGGGAGACTTCAGTTATCCCAGTGTCTGTTGGGAGACAAATTCTGCCAAACACTGCCCTTCCAAGAAATTTCTGACGTGTGTTGGAGATAACTTTCTCCTACAGAACTTGGAGGAAGCAACCAGAGGATCAGCTATCCTGGACTTGATTCTAACCAATAGAGATGATTTGGTGGATGAAGTGGCAGTTACGGGATCTCTGGGGGAAAGTGACCACACCATACTTGAATTCTTGATTTTAACAGAAGCAAATGCTGAGAGTAGCCATACATGCACCCTGGACTTCAGGAAAGCTGATTTTAATAAATTCAGAACAATGGTAAGTATGGTACTATGGCAATGGTTCTAATGAGAAAAGGAGTCCAAGATGGGTGGGAGTTTCTAAAAAAGGACATTCTAAAAGTGCAATGGCAAGCAATTCCAACAAGGAAAAAAGGGGGAAAACAGCAGAAGAAGCCAATGTGGCTTCACAAAAAGCTTAGAGATGACCTGAAAACAAAAAAAGGACACATACAGGAAGTGGAAAGAAGGCCAGGCCACAAAGGAAGAGTACAGGCAGGTATCACGGAATTGCAGGGATGGTGTCAGGAAGGCTAAAGCTGAGAATGAGCTGAGGTTAGCGAGGGATGCTAAAAGCAACAAAAAAGCTTTCTTCAGGTACGTCCATAGTAAAAGGCAGAGAAAAGAAATGGTGGCACAGCTACTCAATGAGGATGGCAAAATGATAACAGATAACAAGAAAAGGCAGAAGTGCTCAATTCCTACTTTGGCTCCGTCTTCTCCCAAAAAAGGGTCTATGACCCTCCCAGGAAACATGAAGTAGAAGGGGCAGGCTTGGAGCTTGAGATTGATAGACAAACGGTCAAGGAATACCTAATCACTTTGAACGAGTTCAAATCGGCAGGACACGATAAACTGCATCCTAGAGTATTGAAGGAACTGGCTGAAGAACTCTCAGAACTGCTGTCTATTATCTTTGCGAAATCATGGAGGACTGATGAAGTGCTGGATGACTGGAGGAGAGCTAACATTGGCCCTACCTTCAAAAAGGGCAAGAATGTCAGGAATGCTTTGATTTGGATTCCTGCATTGAGGAGTAGGTTGGACTTGATGGCCTTATAGGCCCCTTCCAACTCTACTATTCTATGATTCTATGAAAATTCCAAAAGCTAAACTATATTCCACTGCTAAACCAAATTAGGATGGATTTAAAGTGTCAGACAAAAGTTAATCTTTCTTGATTGTATAACAGCATTAAAAATGTTGGCAGTGCTAAACATATTATTCCTTTTTCAAGTGATACATAAATTGTTCAGTGGTTTTGCTCATAAGGGAAAAGGACAGGATTGGAAATAGCATATTATTCAGAGGGACAAAGCAGGGAGAATGAGGGATGCCAAACCTGAAGGTGTACTAGAAGTTTTCCAATGGAGGCAGTTACTTCCCATGAGTGTTGATGGATCCATCTGATAGCAGTCCAAAGGGCATAGTTTAATTCAGTATTATTTAGAGACAGAACCAAATTCAGAAATCACTTTCTCAAAACTACCTAATTGGTGTGGGAAAAATGGCGCATGGCCTTAACACCACCAGTCACAATTATACCTGGATCACTCTTTATTTTATCATGAGAATAAGGACAGGTAATTTGCAAATGGGAAATCTAAGGGATTCTTTAGATTATGGAATCTTTATCCAAAAAGTAAGCTAATCACAGGCAAACAACTGGAAAACACTCTGCATAATGCAGTTTAACTGGATGTGGCTCCATCACCTGTTATATTTTACTTTTAGCTCAGGGGTCAGGAATCTAAGCAGCTTTCCCTATTTGAAAATTTGTTAAAGCAGATTGTAGCCCCAAAGGGAAAGTCTTGAAAATGTTATTGTTTGCTCTGTAGCACACAAGATGCGAGTAAGATCTGGGTTTAACAGTGTGAAAGAAAGATTGTTAAAAAATCTGGAAGAAAAGATCCATGCGCAAATAGACAATTCCACTAAACTACTATACTATTGGTATCTTATTCCCTTTAGACTTGCAGAACCTAGAATCACAAGAACGTAATTCCTCAGAGTAATGGAGGGAGTGTAAGACTCTTGGGACTTAGTTACACATGTGGTGGATGTTCTCAGTGGTGCAGCTTTTCTGGCAACACATCCATGAAGTTATCTCTATTATTACTAAGCAGGAGGTAGATATAGACCCACAACTAGCTTTGTCTCATTTGTTAGTTGGTTAAAAAAATTCTAATGACTAAGGACCTTGAAGTTTTTCATTAGTAGCGACTAGAGTTGGAGTGGTATAAAATTGAAAAAATGCAGGTGTGTTGTCAGAAGAGTTATGGTATAGCATTAGCAGAAAAATCAGCATGTTTAGTGAGGCTGTGTGATGTAACACAAAAAATGACACCTTTTATGAGGTGTGGGTTAATTTTATTAGGCACATAAACAATCAGGATAATCAGAGGTTATTATCCCAGATACAAAGACCTTTGGAAAGATATATACTAACAAAACATTCCAATTAGAACCTGAAATGCCCTGTAAAGATGGGACTATAAACATTGTCTGCTAGATTTGACAAAGGTATAGAGTTACCTCATGCTTTTATAATGTTTTCTTTTAGTTAAATCTTATAAATGTATAACTCACACAAAAAATGACCTTCTTAAGGTTCAAGCAAGTATCCAAGAGCCATGTTTTGTTGTTTTAAAGATGCATGGGAAGGAGAGGTCCCAAGACATTTATAAAAAGATCTGGAAGATAAACTGCTTCTGAATGTCCTACAGATAGCAATTTTGACAGGTCAGGGGTGAAGAGAGGAAGTGATCAGCAGACCTTGCTTTGCCAGTGCTAAAATAAGCCTGCAATGTTAAGAAAACCTTCTTGCATGGCATTGGTCCGTTTAGGCCATTTGATAGTAAAGGTTGATTTTCTGCCTTGCTATCTATACTGACCAGCAGATGCAGTCTACTAGCCTGTATGGTCCTAGTAGTCATTCAGCTGTCAGTATTCATCCTATGTAAGTGTTTTCACTTCTATCCATTCTCATACTGCTCTGTTTAATATTGGAAGAAAATGTCAGTTTACAAGGTGATTTCTCTACATTTGTTCAACATTGTACACATGTAGTTTCTAGCACACTGCAACCAGATGATGACTTGGCTGCATTTCCTCTTTTACTGACAAGCCTGTTTTCAAAGTCTGGCATCATAAGCTTCTGGGTCCTAATGGAGGTGGCTCTTTCAATTATTGCTGTTCTTAGTAATCATGCCAACGCTGTCTCTTCTGGTCTGTTTGTGTAATTTGATGAAAGGTGCTTCAGTTAAATTCTTAAGACTTGTTCCATCTAAAGTAAGTCTGTAGAGCCTGGGTGTGGACTCTGGGTTGCCTTGGGGGTCTTGAGGTAGGAATAGAACCCGTGCACAAGAAGCAGAGCAATTACACAGTTCAATAAAGCCAACTTTGTTTAACAAGTTGAATAAACCAGTGCAAACAGATCAATTGTGAGTTAAAAACAGGATAAAATAAGGTTACCTCAAAATAACGGGTATGAAAATAAGGGTTTGTACATGTCTAACTCTAAACCTCTAAATAAATTTGGGTTTTAGAGTCGTTTTGAAGATTTCTGAGTTCTGCTTCTATTCCAATAACTCCAATTTTATGGACCAAGCTTCTATCACTGGGCCATATGTAAGCTCAGCTCCCTGTTACCAGTGCAGCTTAGGTCTTAAGTCCTATGTTCTTCTTGTCCCAGTGGGTCCTAGGTAGCACAGATGTCATTAATGGAGATTCTGGACTGGCTCTGTTGTTCCTTGGCAAGCCCCAAAGGATTCTTCTTTGATGTACAAAATGGATATAGCTGGATTTTTGCAAGTTTCAAAATTGGACCGATTGAATTTTTCATCCTCCCTTTCCTAGCTAGTTTGAGAATACTCATACCTGCACTGGGTAGCTACTTACACACTGACTTAGTTAAAATACTGTTGCTCTTGCCCCCAAATTCTATAACTTAGCTCTTTAAATCAGCCAATTTGTAGCTTCCCCAACACTGGCATAATTGCAAACCTACTTCAGTTACAGAGGCTGGTTCCACCCCCCACCTCCTACAGCTGATAAAAGAACCTGATAAAAGTCCCTATGGAATATCCTCTACTTTCACACTGGAGGAACATCTGTAAATCAGAAGTGGTGCAAGAGATTTATGTATATCACTTTCAACATGATGTGGGGAGGATTTTGAGGTGGGGACCAGATACGGCTGTCGGGATACCAGTTTAGCAAGCTATGATTTAAATAATGCAACAACCTTGTATTGCAGTTGTTAAAACAAGACAAAATGCAAATTGCAATTAGAAGAAACCATGAAAGAGACATAGATAAAAATGTAGTTTGGATTGTCTAAGACTTTAGAATACAAGGGCAAGGGGAGATGCTTAAAAACTGGACCTTGGCAAGTCAAGAATAATTTTGTACATCTTAAGTTGTAAGTTCTCTTGCTGCAATTCAGTTGAAATAACAGGAAATGTGCAGGAGCATTGTTCATTCAATTTTGCCCTTAGAGATACATTTAATAGTGTTGTTAATTCTCTCTCTCTCTCTCTCTCTCTCTCTCTCTCTCTCTCTCTCTCTCTCTCTCTCTCTCTCTCTCATATATATATTAGGGTGTGGTGTTTGCAAAAGAATGATGCCATCTTTCCAGCAAGCATCCACAGAAGTGAAAGGCATGTATGTAAGTGAGAGGGGTTGCAAGACTAATGGGTGTTCTGGTGTGATTTTTTTTAATGTGCAACTTCATGTGTGTGTTTTTTGTATAGCTATTACAACATACAAACATAACTAGATCCACAAATTAACACCGCTATTACTATCTTTCTTTCCGAAAAGCTTCCAATTTTTTCTTCAAATAAACCAAAATAACTAAAAATAATAAACAGTAATGAAAAATCATTAGAAAACCATAATCAAAGAAAAAGCCAGCAGCAGATAACATGAGACAATTTTCGCCTTGGTAGCTGTACTGTTGGGTAATGATTATTTCAGTAATTGATTGCTTATCTCAATTATAGTGCTTTGAAGGCAGGGCAGGGGACTGCAGATTTGATTAATAAGGGTTCACCACCATCTGCAGAGCTCATACACTCATATTTGATATTTATCACTATTTTGCTTGTTACTTGTGTGATTTTTTTTCCTTCTAAGAAGAAGTGGTGGTGTTTATCCTTGGATAATTAGGATAAAACACACAATTTGCATATTATTATTTGCATAATATTATGCACTATTTGCATAATATTTGCATATTTTAGAGCATCAATTCATAATCTATCAAATTGATTTTACTTGTAGCCTGTGAAATTTGACATTGAGTGGGACATATATGAGCGGTCTGCCAGTGCAGACTTTGGGATGAGGGTCTGGGGTGAATGGATGGGGACTCCAAAGTGTTAAAAAATTGTACTGAGAATCTAGCATCTTTTAAGAGAGCTAAACAGAAAATGAGGGTAGATAGATAAAAGGGCTGAGAGTGAATTATTCCTGGCCATATTCACACCATACATTGGTATGATTTCACTTTAAACAGTCATGGATTCCCCCAAAGAATCCTGGGAAGTATAGTTTTTGAAAGGTGCTTAGAGTTGTTAGGAGTTTCCTGTTCCCCTCACAGAGCTACCATTGTCAGAGTGGTTTAACAATCAGCTCCTCTTCCCAGAGAACTCTGGGAACTGCAGGTCTGTGAGGGGAATTGGGATCTCCTAACCAGTCTCAGCATCCTTCACAAACTACACTTCCTGGGATTCTTTGGGAGAAACAATTGCTACATTCACGCTATATATTTATTCCACTATTATCCTGCTTTAAACAGTCATGGCTTCCCCAAAGAATTCTGGGAAGTGTAGTTTGTGAAGGGTGCTGAGAGTTGTTAGGAGACTCTATTCCTCTGACAAAGCTCTAGTGGCCAGAGTGGTTGAACAGTCAGCCTCTCTGCCCAGAGAACTCTGAAAATTGTAGTTCTGTGAGGGGAAGAAAGATCTCCTAACAACTTTCAGTACCTTTCACAAACTATACTTCCTAGGATTCTTTGGGGGCAGCCACAACTGTTTAAAGTGGAATAATAGTGGAATAAATGTATGGTGTGAATGTGGCCCCTGGGTTCCTAAACCCCTTTCAAGGCTCTTTACTTGGAAGGTAGGTTCATATCAGTAGAATTTATTTCTTAGGAAGTGTGCTTCTAATTGCAGTCTTAATACTCTACTGGAAAGTTTGCTGCTTCTCATTCTCTAGTTTTCCTTTTGTCACAGCACTTTGCACATGGCATGAAATGAAGACAGATTTCTTCAAAAGAGAGGCCTCTGGTACAGATTTTGTAATGTGTAACATTTCATTAAAGTAGACCAAGGGTTATCATTCTTTTTGGGACAGTAGGCACATTTGGACTTTTGAAAAAGTGCCATGGACACTAGTCACAAAATGGTTGCTGTGGATGTGTGGTGTAACACAAAATGGCAACGACATCTAAAAGAGGAGAAAAAGGGACAAGACCGCAAAAATGTATGGCATGCTCCCTGTCTGTTTCCCCAACTATGGAAAAAAGGCACCTACATCAGTCACCATGGCACTCACTCACAGAGTTCTTTGCACTTATCCTCTGTTCAGAATGGAAGAGAGGGTGAGTGTTTAATGCTGGCATCTAAGAAAATGTAACCATGATTAAGGGGATGTATTCAATGTAGGAGAGGCTGAACCAGTGCAAATAGCAAATGAGTAGGCAGAGCAAACAGTCTCTTGTGTATTGTGGATTTTTGTTGGGATATATACTGAAATATTTTGTGGGCACCATAAGAGGGACTGGCGGGCACACTGGCGACCTCTGAACTGGGCCTAGCAACAGTAATCAAGGGGCTTTACTCCCTCTAGGTTTCAAACAAGGATTTAAGAAATAAAGGTATTTCCAGTGCCCAGCATACTGTTAGTAATAGTTTAATGTTGAAAATGTATGCTTTCTTCTTGAATCTTTTACTTGTACTTATTCTGGTGAGGTCAGTTGCAGTTGTTCACTGCCTCTAAGAGCAGAAGTAGCCATTGCACTGAAGAGGGGGCTGCTTCCAAAAATGGCAACTCCTTGGTGAATTCTTACCATTTAGACATTCTTAATGGATGTAGTGATGTCATCACCCCATGTGTTTCCCTGCTCATTATCCACATAGTTGTCAGCCACTGATGGAGAAACTACAGAGTTAAGTGTAGCTAAACATTATGGGGAGAGGGAGGAAAGTACGACACCAGACTGCCATTTTCAGAAGCAGTTCCATACTTAAATTAGTTGCATCCTAATATCTGTAGTCCATATTCTTGGGGGCAGCAGGGGAAGCTCCATCTGACCCTGCATGATTGACAGGAAACTATGGGATGAATGCAAGCTGTGAGGCCTTTTGGACTCTGTCAATGTGGTGATTTCATAGGGAAAAGGATATCCTTTTTCCCCAAAAGAAAGCTGTTGCCTTGCCAGTTCTATGCTGAAAAATGAACAAAAGCTCAAGATGTTGCCCTGTAGCCACCCCTTTGTTCATGAGCCATAGAGCTGAGGGGTGGGGAGAGAGAAAGAGAGACAGCCCCCCCTCTCTGGGCTCTCTTCTCCAATTAGGAATGATGTATACAAGACTAAAAGTGTACAGAGTCTTTCTGAATGTTTATGAGTAGAAATGCTTAGTTGGTAAAAGCAACTTCATGAATCTATAATACAGAGGTTGCTCATGTAAGGCCTGTTAATCTGTTTGATGTTCTTTGGAGTGACCAAACTTAGTATGTAGTTTAAAAAAAAAAAAAACCAACCTAAATACTTACTGAGCAACAGCAGCTGACCTTGTGGAAATAGTCTGTTGTAAGATTTATTTCACGATAGCTCTGAGCACATTGGGTCTGGGTAGTTCCTTCATTCTGGAGAAGCTGGCATTGAATTCTGATACAGTATTTTATGTGAAATATAAAATCCTGTTTTTGGATGCAAGGAAGTGGAGGAAATTAGATTAAAATGGTGCTGCTGAAGGGATTTAAACCTTTGGTGTTAATAATCAGGAGATAATCTTCTAGTTGTATCTTCTGCAGTTGGCCATTGAGGAGTATAGCTACAAGATAACTTGTGTCTAAATCTTAGACCCAGAGAATAGCAGTCCAATCCTCTGAGCAGTTTCATTTTAAATGTGCTTGGGGCTTTGGAGGAGCAAGGAGGTAGTTTCTTGTTCTGAGACGAGGATGCTGAATCTCATACTCTGTATCCAAATGCCTTTTTCTGGTCTTGCTCGTGCTGTGGGGCAAAAGGTATTACCTCTGAGTCTATGCCCTTTTCAGTAAAATATGAGCCGGGCACCAGCACTGCAGCTGTGAAGAGGAATTAAAGAGCTGTGGCTGTAGGCGAGGCTCCATCCAGTAGTGTTTCCAGCTGGTATAAATGCTAAGCAAGTTCAATAAGGTCTGCTAATTTCCCTTGCTGAAGAGTGTTTGCAATTTATGGTGAGCTTCCTCTTTGGAGATCACCCTTCATATGCATGGAGACTACACCACAGAGCAGCCTTAACCAGCCTTGAATCCCCAGATGGTGGACTACAACCACTATAATCCATGGAGGTTGATAGATGGGGATGATAGGGGCTGTAGGCCAACAATGTCTAGTGGCCCAAAGGGAAGACAGAATTTCCATCTCTGTTCTCAGTCTTCGTTAGTCATGTGTTGTCACGTCAATAATGCTATCTGCAAACAACATTCATAAGAACATAAGAAGAGCCTGCTGGATCAGGCTGATTGCCCTGAGTCCAAGAGCACTCTGCCTTCTGAAGTTTCCAGCAACTGCTATTCAGAAGCATACTGCCTTCAACTGTGGAGGCAGAGCATAGCCTTCATGGCTAGTAGCCATTGATAGCCTTATCCATGTAGCAACTCCTATTCAGAAGCATACTGCCTTCAACTGTGGAGGCATAGCATAGCCTTCATGGCTAGTAGCCATTGATAGCCTTATCCATGTATCTGTCTAATCCTCTTTTAAAGCCATCTAAACTGGTGGCTATCACTGCCTCTTGTGGCAGCGAATTCCATAGTTTAACTATGCACTGTGTGAAGAAGTACTTTTGTGTGTCCTGTGTTTTCCAATTTAATTGGATGTCCACGAGTTCTAGTGTTACGATACGTAGATATGTAGTATTCCTAGATATTTGGATTCTGTCAGAGTTGCATCCTTCCAACTATGTTTATAAAACAAAAATGATTGTCCCCTTCTTATGATCTTTCAAGTCACTCATCTAAATCAGCCTTGCAAGCTGTTTTGCATATTTACTAGCCTGTCTGTCCACACGTACCTGTGTAAATCATTTGTGGCTTAAAAAGAAAAGAATTCCCAACTTTCTGTGCCTGAAATCCTTACTTGCTAAAAGAAGCAGAACTAACAACTGGCTACTATGAAGTATGATCAAAATGAAAGTATTAGGTCTAAAATAGATGTTTCCATACAAAACTTCTTCTCCCCAGATGGTGGTTGTGCAACCATACTCTGTACACTTATTCAAAGACACTTTCAGAATAGATTTATAAACCCTCTAATTCTGTACTATACAGATGAGATCAAGATTACTATAACAAGGATAATTTTATTCTTCACACATTTATCAATTAATCCAGGGTGTATGGACTGTTCCATTATTTTTATTATTACATTTATATCCATGCTCCTCTCCATCCTGCTGTATCCTCACATAGCCCTGTGAGGTAGGTTAGGCTGAGAGATATTAACTGGTCCCAAGATCACCCAGCAGGATTCATGGATAACCCGGGGTTTGTTTGAAGCCAGGCCTCCCTGGTCTTAGTTCAGCACTTGAACCACTACACCACTACACACCACACTGACTCCTTGCAATGACCCTGTTGAGGTACCTTAGGCAAAGTAGTACCTTATTGCCAGAGCCACTCAGACTGTGTCATAGCTGAGCAGAGATTTGACTCCTCCCCAGTCCAGGTCCAACCCTGTGTCCATTAAGCCACTCAGATTCTGTGAGGGCCTTTACAAAAAGGTAACACATTTACAAACGGGCAACACCAAAAATGTATAATCTGATTGCCCTCAGATGTATCATATTGCCAACAGATGTATCATACAGGTATAAAAGGAACTGGAATTGGCTCTTTAGCACACACTCTGTCACAAACAAGGTTTTCCCTGGGTAATGTGTGAAAAGATCTTCAGAGTAGGGCCCATTCATCTATCTCTCTTCCTGTGTTAATGCTACAGTGAGCTTTACTTGGGGCTTGCTTTGGTATTCTTGATTAATAAATCCATTAGCAGGCTAATACCTAATAGATATTTGAAGCAAGTATTTGCCTTTGAGATCATTATTTGTGAGATGTTAGCACTGCTCTCTATATATATGTACATACATACACACAAACACGTTCCACCCCTGCTTGCTTCACTCGCCAACCCAGCCTGCTATCACCAGTGCTCCCTCCCACAGGCTGCCAGCGTTCCCCTTCCCTCCCCCTGTACATTGATCGTCAGTGCTCCCCTGCCCCACGGGTTGCCAGCGTGCTCTCTTCCCACCTCTCCCACTACCATGGTTGTCAGTGCACTCCCCCCGCCCGGGTCGCCAACATGCCCTCTCTCCCCCCACAATGGGTCGCCAACACGTGCATGCTCCCCTTGCCCCCATAGGCCTCCCTCCCACCCACCGAGGGCCAGGCTCAGCCAACACAGTACCTCCGCTTCTCTCCGTTGTTCACTCATCCACTCACCGCTGGCGTTGAGGGCCTCATGCGCTGCCACAGCAGCACTGGGCACCTCACATGCTGCTTCTGCCATCACTGCTGCCAGCTCGCATTGCCTTGCCTTGCAGTGTCATGCTACCCATGAACGCTTTTGCAAAAAAAGTTCATGGATAGTGTGACGCTTAGAAAAATATTATATAGTAAGATGTATGTGTGTGAGTGTGAGTTTGAGAGAGTACGCGAGAGCATTTGTATTAATGGACAGCCATTGTAAGCATGGAAGAGGGAATCTGCTGTAAGATAAGGGCTCGTGAAATAGCCAGTGCATGCAGACCACTGTGCTTCTAATTCATCTGAGACGTCACTGAGTCATGTATGCCTGCCTTGTAGTTTGGGGGTTATCCCCCATACCACTGAATGCTCCACAGGCACTGCCATAGCAGCAATGGGAAATTTGTGGTCCTCAAGATGTTGGAGTCCATCTTCCATGAGCCTCAGCTAGCATGGCCAATGGTCAGGGATGATGGGAGCTGTAGTCCAGCAATATCTAGAGCAGCACAGGTTCTCAGTCCCTGAACTATAATATCTGTGTAAGTCATTTGTGGCTGAAAAAATAAAATAATCCCCAACTGTTCCTGCTTGCAGTCCTGTGAGCACACCATTCATTCTCCACCACAACTGAGAATGGTAAGCCTCATTGTGCATGGAGTACACCCTTTTGTTAAAGTGGGAGAATATGAGGGATTTCATAAAACTGTTTTGCCTGTTTAAGCCCACCATGGTGAGAACTGCAATATCTTGACATTTAGAAGCTGGTATGAAATTGTTTAGTTTTTAGCGGAAAATATTCTGTGGCTTTATTAGCAAGCAGATATTTCTATAAAATACAAACTATTCTTGAATAAAATACAGTTTTTCATGCTTCAGAAGAACTGTGTGGTGTAAGACTCTTCTGGTTCTGTTGTTACAGGTACTTGCAGGAATGAATGTCTACTCAGCTGAATTTGAAAAAATAAAAGAAGAATACAATGTCCGGGGATACCCAACTATCTGCTACTTTGAGTAAGTCTCTGCTTTTTCTGCATGTAGATGTTGCCAACAGTAATCGTTTATTTTATGTGTTTTCTTATATTCCAAACCTTGTTTTGTTGCATTTACAGAAAGGGAAAATTCCTGTTCAACTTTGAGAACTATGGCGCTACAGCAAAGGACATTGTCGAATGGCTGAAAAAGTAAGTCTCTGAAGGGCGTTTACTTTTTGAAACCTACATTTTGAGTAAACAGTATCATGTCTTGGAAATAGCAGCATATTCATCACTACTCCAAAGGGCAAATAAAAGTATCACACAGATCTATTAAAGATAAACCTGGGCTATTTGCTTTCAGTTTCTGTGCTTTCTATTTTACACTTGCGATATCACCCCAGTTGCAATTCCCTCATTATCTTTCTGGGCACTGGAAGGATGGCATTGATCTGTGTTGAAACTCCATTTTTAAAACCTCACACTTTAAAATTTTCATTCCCTTGTTGACTCCATTATGAGTCAACTTGAAATGGCTCTGGCTGAGAGCTTGTGAAATCTTTTGTTGCTGAGTCTTTGACTGGGGAGGAAGACAGATTCAATGGTCTTTTGTAATGATGACCCACATTGAGAGGCAAGATAGGATTCACAAGATGACACTAGGTTCCTTGTTTTTAGTATGTATGTATGTATGTATGTATGTATGTATGTATGTATGTATGTATGTATGTATGTATGTATGTATGTATGTATGTATGTATGTATGTATGTATGTATGTATGTATGTATTTATTTATTTATTTATTTATTTATTTATTTATTTATTTATTTATTTATTTATTTATTTATTTATTTTCATCCATTCATCCCAGTAGGAGCCCTGGGCGGCAAACAAAAACATTAAAAACACTAAAACATCATAAAAACAATTTTTTTATGATCTTTATGGGTTTTTTATGAACATCTTTAAAAACATATTTTTAAAAAAGCTTTGAAATATCTTAAAAAGCAATTCCAGCACAGATGCAGACTAGGATAAGGTCTCTACTTAAAAGGCTTGTTGAAAGAGGAAGGTCTTCAGATGGTGCCTGTCTAATATTTAAGGGCAGGGAATTCCAAAGAATAGGTGCCACTACACTAAAAGTCTGCTTCCTATGTTGTGTGGAATGGAACTCCTGATAAGACGCTATCTACAGGAGGTCCTCACCTGTGCAGCACAGTGATCGATTGGGTATTTAAGGGATAAGATAAATTTTCAGGTATCCTGGTCCCAAGCTGTATAGGGCTTTGTACACCAAAACCGGAACCTTGAACTTGGCCTGGTATCTAATGGGTAGCAAGTGCAATTCTTTCAGCATTGCCATGACATGATGGTGATCCCCTGCCCCAGTGAACAGTCATGTTGCTGCATTTTGCACCAGTGGACCAACCTCAAGGGCAGCCCCACATAGAGCTCATTACAGTAATCCAGACCTGGAGGTTACCAGTGCATGGAAAACAGTGGTAAGGCTATCCTGGTCCAGAAACAGCTCAAGTTGGTAAAAAGCATTCCTAGCCACTGAGGTGTCCTGAGCCTCGAGCAACAAAGATGTATCTAGGAGCACCCCAGACTATGAAGCTGCTCTTTCAGAAGGAGTACGGCCCTATCCAAAGCAGGCAATTGACCAATTACCTGAACTCAGGAACAACCAACCCACAGTGCCTCTGTTTTTCTAGGATTCAGACTCAGCTTATTGGCCCTCATCCAGCCCACCACCAAGTCCAGGCAGTGGTCCAGGTCTTGCATGACCTCTCCCGATTTAAATGTTACTGTTGTGACGTAGGTTGGGTGGGGGGAGGCATCAATGAGGACGACATTGACATTGAGGACTGGAGAGGCGAGCTCGAGGAAGGGACTACCAGTGAGGTGAGTTAACAGCACGCTCAGACCCCCATCACTGACAGCCCAACTCCCTCTGATCCTGGCCCCCTGTTGAAGCACAGCCTGAACTGTCAGATGCTGCCCCGTTAAAGACAGCTCCATTAGACATGCCGTCTTCGGCTGCATCGAAGGTGCTGCCTGGTCCACCTGAATTCCCCAGCCGGGCGCCCCACAGCTTCCCACACTTGAGCAGACAGTCAGCCCCCACCATTCGGAAGGAGAAGCAGAGCTCCAACCCCAATTGCCCCACGCTTGTAGGCGTCAGAGGTGGGAGATTCAACAGAAGGACCTGAGGAGGAGCCTTCGTTTATGCGTGAAAACCTATCCTACTTAAGTGGACTTAGGGGAGGGGATATTTGCTGAGTCAATGTCTGAGAGCTGCGAAGACATGCTTAGTCAGTGTTAGTCAGGGCAAAAGTTCCTAGATAGGATAGATAGATTGATGAGTCGCAAAGCTTTTGATGTATCTATTACTTTAGTAAAAAGAGAAAAACTCACAGAACCGAGTGAGACTGGGTCCTTTGGCTTCAGGCAGGACAGTTACAGAGAAATAGAGCTGGGTATCTGACACCTCTCCTGATGACCGCTCCCAAGGGCTTCATATAGACGTTAAACATCATTGGGGACAAGATGGTACCCTGTGGCACCCCACAGCATAACTGTCAGTGGGCCAAAAGACAATCATACAATGTTATTCTCTGAAAATGACCTTGGAGATAGGATAAGAACCACAGTAAAACAGTGCATCCGATATCCATCTCACCAAGTCGGCCCAGAAGGATAGCATGGTCAATGATATCAAAACCCGCTGAGAGATCAAGTAAGAGTAACAGAGTTGCACTCCCCCTGTCCTTCTCCCGATAAAGGCCATCCATCAGGGCAACCAAGGCCGATTCAGTCTCATAACCAGGCCTGAACCCAGACTGGACTGGGTCAATATAATCTGTTCCATCCAAGAGTACTTGCAATTTTTGTGCGACAACCCTCTCAGTCACCTTCCCTAAAAAGGGGGTATTTGTGACAGGTCGGTAATTGTCGCAAACCAGTGAGTCCAGGGTGGGCTTTTTCAGGAGTGGTTGGATCACTGCCTCTTTCAAGGTGGCTGGAACCACTCCCTCCCACAACAATGCATTGACCACACTCTGGATTCACTTGGTCAAACCCCCTTGGCAAGCTTTAATAAGCCAAGCAGGGCAAGGGTTGAGGGGACATATTGCTGGCCGCATCAATGCAAGTACCTTGTCCACATCATCAGGCATATCAACTGAAACCATTCCCAAGAAGTTACAGCAGTCGTAGCACTGGACACCTCACTGGGGACTACAGTAGATGTGGATGGGGCATCAAGATTGATACAGAGGCAAGCAACTTTACCTTCAATGTGCCTTTCAAACAATTCCCAGTGGGCCGCCGAAGGGTCTAAGACTCTATTTCCTGGAGTTGATGTCAACAGACCCCTGACAATATGGAAAAGCTCCACTGGACGGCTACTTGAGAATGCGATGGTGGCAGAGGAGTGGGCCTTCTTTTCCACCCTCACCGCAACACAGTAGGCATGGTTATGATGTTTTACCCGTGCCCAATCAGCCTAACAGTACGTCTTTCGCCACTTGCACTCTAACCGTCATCTAGCCTGTTTTATTGCCCTTAGCTCACTGGTATACCAAGGTGCAAACCAGGCTCCACAGTGCTGGAGAGGGCACTTGGGGGCAACCATGTGAAGAGCCCAATGCACCTCGCTGTTCCACAGTGTGACAAGGGC
Source organism: Rhineura floridana (assembly GCF_030035675.1). NCBI lineage: Eukaryota > Metazoa > Chordata > Lepidosauria > Squamata > Rhineuridae > Rhineura > Rhineura floridana. Next base: position 81,362,651 of record NC_084481.1, on the reverse strand, counting down.
TTCAACAGGGTCACCTCCTTTATCTACTGGGAACTTCCTCAGGGCATTCAGGAATCCAGTGGATTCCATTAGTCTCCAGGAGTGGACCATCTTTATCTGTCCTCCACCCCTGTAGGGGAGGATCGGTGCCATAAGTCTAAACTTCACCAGGAAGTGGTCTGGCCATGACAGTGAGGTGACATCCACCCCCCCATCTCCAGACCACCCCTTTCTCCATCTGGAGCAAAAACTAAGTCAAGGGTATGCCTTGCCCTATGCATCGGGCCAGTGACAACTTGAGTTGTCATGGAGCTGTGAAGTCCTGAACTGGAACACTGGAGGCAACCTCAGCGTGGGCATGGAAATCACCCAGGGCTTTCATTCTGGGCTCCTCCAATACCACAGCCAAGATGGCCTCCGCCAGCTCAATCAGAGAAGCTGCCCAGCAGCAGGATGGACAGTACACCAGCAGCAACCCTAATTTCCTGTCTCCTTGGCCTTGACACCAGGTGCAGGCCCACAAAGCCATGTCTAAGACAGAGTGGTTTCCTGGAGACAGAGATGGAAGTTCTGTAGACCACAGCAATTCCCCCCTCCCGTCCCTGCAGCCTGTGCTGGTGTTGTACTGAGTATCCAGGTGGGCAAAGCTGGGTCAGATCAACTCCTCCCAGCTCACCCAGCCAGGTCTCAGTAATGCACACCAAATCAGCACCTTCATCCGCAATCAAATCATGGATGAGTGTGGTCTTACTGTGTATCGATCTGGTGTTAAACAACACACACAGGCCAGTGGGCACAGCAGATGAGCAACGAGGAGCCCATCCATGACAGGAGTGGGAGCGAGGAACAAGGTGTAGATAGCCTTGCCGTCATCTTCTATGGTAGCTTACTACCTCCCTATGGCAATACTTCCCTCTACCTGTGATCACTGAAATTGGGGTGGCATCACACATGTTCTTCCTTACTAAGACTCCTCCTAAACACCTGATATGGACCCAACAAGAGCCCACCAACAAAACCTACCTGAACCAGTTATCCCAGTAGGCCTCTGAGAGAATTGAGAACAGTCAGACCCACTCAGTATCTTTCACACAGGGCACATCTACTCCCCCCTAGTCTCACACCCAGGGAGGGCCAGCCTTCTGCCAGTTGCTGACTCTCACTCTGAAGGCATCTGCTGACTTTCTCCTATCATTCAGTTTTCTGCACGTGTACCACACGCCCTCCCCACCACCAATCTTCTCTAGATTGGTTTTTTAAAAAAAGAAATAGAAGGGGGTAGTGCCCTCGCCCTTGGGACTCCCTAAGGGATTCCCCAAGGGCAGCTGGGCTTTTATGCCTTCTGACCCAGCCAGGAGCAAGGTTAACTGCAGCCTCTCTCTGGAGGCAGGGTCCTTGCAGCACTTATGAGGGACTTCAGCTGTGTCAAGAGACAGCAACCCAGAGGAGCAAGCAAGCAAGCACCCAGATGCTCAGATACTCATTCCCAGGGCAGGTCTTCTCCAGTCCCCCAGTGCTGCACCTCTTCTTAATCTGTCAACCACCCCTGACCTAAGTAGAATTATTGACACTCGTTCCTTGGAGAAAGATCTTAAGTATAATTCATTAATGAAGATGGTAGATGTTTCTTGGAAGAAATCTGTAATTTGTCATTGGACTGAAAATAAGACATATAGGTTACAGAAAGTATGCAAGAACTGAAGGGCTTGTTCATACCCTGCCATAACAGTCCCTTGGGGAAGAGCCATAGCTCAGTGGTAGAGCATCTGTTTTGCATGCAGAAGGTTCATTCCCCCGCATCTCCAGGTAGGACTAAAAGTGTGCCTCTCTAAAATCCTAGAGCCAATGACAGTGTCGACAATACTGAGCTGGATGGACCCAGTGGTCTGACACGGTATAAGGCAGCTTTGTATGTTCCTATGGTGTGCTCTTTCTGGGGTTTATTCTGGTGTAGGCTTATCTGATGTGTTGTGGAGGGGCTGTGGTAGATAATGATGACCCCACTTAGAAAAAGAGTTATGCAAATAGTAAGTACTCAGAGCTCTTCACATGCTTAATCACACTTATCCTAATAGCATACTGCAATGGAGACTAATGTTCTTCTTTCCAAATTAGAGATTTGGTAATAGGTTGAGGAGATAATGGAATTGTCAAGAGTTCCTGGTTGTACTCAGGTTTGCATGGGCACATCTAGCTCTTACCTCATGATCTTAAGCATTATGCTCTGATGGATTGGCAGCTTTGATTGAGTTTGACTCATTGCAGTACTCTGGTTCGACATGTGTAATTGGGTGGGTGATTGTGGAATCTTCCACTTTAATTATGTTCTCATCTCCTGCTTCCCATCTCATTACTTGAATATGCATGTATGTATCCCTGCATGCCTGTAGACTTGCCTTGCATACTTCTAGAATCCATTCTAGGCCCCGAACAGGCAGGCTTTAGAAAATCTAGATCCACCCTAGACCATTGCATCCTCCTGAGCCACCTTGCCGAAAAATACACCAGTCCCTTAGGTAACGGTCTATACGTGGCCTTCATTGACCTCCAAGCAGCCTTTGACTCAATCCCTAGAAATAGACTATGGGCAAAACTCATCCAAACATCCATTGATAAAAGACTCCTATATCTCATCTTCCAACTTCACCAGCCTTCTACTTTTCGGGTGCGGTGTAGAACTGATGGTTCCATGACCAATCCCATTCCAGTCACCAGGGGGGTAAGACAGGGTTGTATACTGGCTCCCACACTTTTTAATCTGTATTTAAATGATCTCAGTTCATACTGCCAATCCGCTAATTTTCATTCTCCTAAAATAGCAGACCAGCCTTGTCCCCTACTCCTGTATGCCGACAATACAGCTTTACTGTCCCTATCTAGAATAGGCCTCAGAAGGCTCCTCCGCACCTACATGGCCTACTGTGATCTAAACCTCCTGACCATCAATTTCTCAAAAACTAAGATCTTGACCTTCTCCCCGCGGCTAGCTACACCAGTATGGAGAATTAATGGCCAGAGGATTTCCCAGGTTCGGGAATATAAATACTTGGGGATTACGTTTCACTCCTCACTCTCTTGGACCTCCCATATTCGCTCCTCCGTTGCTTCGGCCAGGATCACGGCCAAAGCGCTACTTCGATATTTTTTTTCCAAAGGCGGCCAATTTGTTCCCGCAGCCTCCAGAGTTTTTGCCACCAAGATCATTCCCCAACTCCTGTATGGAAGTCCAATATGGGTTATGAACCTCTGTCCCAAAATTGAGGCTATCCAATCCAACTTCCTCCGCTCCATCCTTGGTGTCCCCCGTTGCGTTCCCAATGCTGTCCTGAAGCTGGGCTGTCCTCCTTAGAATCCCTTGCCTGGTCCCGAACACTGTGTTTCTGGGCCAAGTTGGCCTCTCCCAACCCGCCAGGATACCTCTCTGCCATCCAGTACGACTCCTTTAACACCTCTTGGGCTAAAGCAGTGCAGCTTAAATTCTCTTCCCTTGGCCTTTCACTGGAGTCCTTAACTTCTCCCGATCCATGTTCAACTAAAGCGACCATTAATAGGCGAATAAAGGATATAGACCTACAGTGGGACACAGCTAACGCCGCCACAACTTGCTCCCCCACTCATTCTGGTCTGAGGTTCTTTTCCCCCTTTCCAGCCCCATACCTTGAATTTCTTGACCTCCCGCGTTACAGACTAGTCTTCACCAGGGCTAGGTTTAACTGTTTAACGTCAGCCCTTCTTGAAGGCCGCTTTCGGGGCACTCCGTATGCCAATCGCCTTTGTTCCTGTCATCTCAACGAAATTGAATCCCTTTCACACGTGCTCTTTACCTGCCCTTTCTATTCTACCCCACGTGGCAAGCTCCTAAATCCCCTGATTGCAAATCTCCCACCAAACAGAACAATCGCTGACCGATTGCAATTTCTTTTAAGTGGCACGGACAAACCCACATCGTTCGGGGTCGCCAAGTTTCTTCACCTGGCCCAATGCCTACAATGCAAAAATATTACAAACTCCACGTGATGACAGATGCAATTCCTGCATAACCTGCCACTTCAATTTCTATTTTATATGTCTGTATTTTTAATTTTTTAGCTTCTATTATTTTATGTATAATGGGTCTCTGACCGCACAATAAATTTGATTTGCATACTTCTAGGTATACCCATGAAGGAACAAGGTTGTCTAGCCATCGATTCTATATAATAGGTTGATAATTTGCTGATGGAAACAGTGATAATTGTACATGTGAAAACTGCACATCCTAGGATACTGGAGGTGGAGCAGGGTACATGTGCAATAACCAATAGTTTGCTTTAAAGAGCTTTGTAGATTGGATGAGGTATGTGTATAACAGAGCTAGAGGCATCATGATTCAGTGATCCAACCTGCTGTTTCTTACAGTAGAATACTAAGCACATTGGGTACACACAGTATGAATCAAAGAGGATCCCCCCCCCCAAAATTAATGTCTCTCTTGGCCTGTTAAGAAAGCAACACTAGCAAGTGAAGGAGAAGTATTATTTCTTCCCCCACCCCTGAGCAATGATGTCTGCCTTCATCACCTGTACCTTTCTCTTTGCTTTTTGGCTCAACAAGGATGGCCTTATCTCTTGGCTACCACATGTGAAACATTAGAAGTGTCTAGAATTCCCTTTTCGTTTCTTCCCTTCAATCTGCCTACATTATATTCTGATAATCCCTGCAATATGCAGTGCTTTTATATCAGTGCTGTGACCGCTACTGAAGGCAGCTACTGAAGGCAGCTACTGAAGGCAAAGCAGAACAGTTGCAGACTCTTCCCAGTGATAATCTCTGTTAACAAGCCACCCCGGGCTTTGGCTGATATTTTGGCTGTCCAGAGTTAAAGACAGCTGTTTGTCTTCAATTAATTTTCAATGTACATTTAATAGTTTTCCAGAAGGCAAAGTGATGTGGCCACTTTTCTTCCCTCTCCTAAAAGAAATCAATATTGGGGGGGGGGAGAAATCATATTCAGAATCTGTATTTTAGTTGGAAGCTATCCATAATTGAGGTTGCAGTTATCATTTGTATACAGTGTAAGCCCAGCACATAGGCATAGTAATAGTAATGAATTACTCAAAGGAATCTGTAGTATGGTGTAGTCCAGTGCTGTGTGGCAATGCTTCAAAAATGCCTGAAAATTGTAATTGAAGAATGGCACAACATATGTAGGTACTATATGGGAAATAATAAACCTAATTAAAAAGGACAACAGGAACAGATAACATTTCCAATTAATTCATCCTCCTGTTACAGGCTGATAGTGTGTGTGTTTTTTTTTTTTAATAATGCTTTTTCCCAGCCCTGATTCTCAAAGGACTTCTGAATTCAGGAGTTCTATTTATTTCAGTGGGGCACCTGCCGCTTAGTGCAAGTGAGTGAAAAATGAAGAATTTATGTTGTCTGGACTCTGATTTTTCAAAGATAGTCAGATAACAGATTTCCCTTATGCAGGAAAGGTGAAGAAATGAAATACCTGAATTTGAAATACAATTTAGAAAAAAAAAACTCATAGGCTTCTGATGTCAGTACACATTCTTTTCAAATCCAGTTGCATTTTTTCTCCAAAAAGCATCTCTCCTTGGAGATAGATGCAAAGAGAGAGAGAGAGAGAGAGGCAAATACTTCAAGCTATCATGTTTGCCTCAACCATTTTATTTCACAAGATTAATATACTGCTTAATCAGAAAAACCTCCGAGTGGTTTCCATAAAACAATAAGGAAATTAGTGGGGCTAGAATGTTAAAACTGTGCATGTTCCTAGTTCTCCCAAGGTTGTTCTTCAAAGTTGGGTTTCTAGATCCCAGCTCAGATTGAGAACTTCTAAATTGCAGCTACAAGAGCCTCTTGACTGTTTGAGCTTCCATCATTGGCTGGGGAAACTATGTTTGTGTGTCTGGTGCTATGTGTTGGGAGAGAACCCTGTACCACAGGATCCACTCACCAAAGCCCAAAAAGCCTGGTACCATCATTCTCCACTTAGTGCCCCAAATTCCATGTGTGACTATCTAACCCTTCCTTATATTGTCAAATTTCATAATTGTTGAGAATTCAGAAGGTATTAAAAAAGTCTTCAACTTTAAAATGCCTGTTTCCCTTTGCTACCTGCCATCCTCTTGAAGCTTGAGACCTTTTGTTTGCCTCTGAGTCAAAAGCCTGTTTTCCTCCTACAATGTCCCTCCCCCTCCCCCCTCCATTTGTGAAAGGCCTCAGACAGACCCCAGAGTTCTACTGCCAGTCAGAGTAAACAATACAGTGCTAGGTGGACAAAAAGTCTGACCTGATATTAGGCAGCTTCTAACGTGCCTCCAGCTCCATCACCCACCACCATTTCCTGCTCCCTTGGATGACTCAGCCTTTTATTTCTTGCTGTCCCCTTGTTCATGGAACTCTGTTCCAGAGCACCTACATCAGGGATGGGGAACTGCAGCCCTCCAGAAATGGTTGGACTCCAGTTCCCATCAGCCACAGCCAGCATTGCCAGTGATCAGAGATGGTGGGAGTTGTAGTCCAGTAACAGCTGGAGGGGCAGGGTTCCCCATCACAAACTTTTATGGTGCTGCTGCTCTTTCCTTCTTCTTTCAAATCTCTTCCCAGAAAGGGAAGCCAGAGAGGTGTAGCGGTTAGATTGTTGGACTAGGACCTGGGAGACCAGGATTCGGATCCCAACTCAGCCAAGAAGCTTGCTGGGTGACCTCAGGTCAGTCATAGTCTTTCAGCCTAACCTACCCCACAGAGTTGTTATGAGGATAAAATGGAAAGGGAGGAGAACCATGTATGCCAGCTTGAGCTCCTTAGAAGAATGGTGGGATATAAATGTAATAATAAATAAATAAATTTCCTCTTCTTTGAAACCTTTGGCTCAATATACCCTACTCTTTATCTCATACTGAAACAATGCCTAAATTCATGTAACTTAATAGAATACATATTCTTCCTCCGTTTAACCCTTCCTTCCTGCTCTTTCTTCTCTTCACTCTGTGGCTTCCCCTACGTCCAATTCCAAATTGTAAGTTCATCAAGACAGGGACCTGTCAATTTGTTCTGTAGAGCAGAATGCATTTTAATGGTGCTACATAAATAATAATAAGCTATGAGATCTCTGCTACCTTTTATAGTGTTCAGGGTTTTTTTCTGTTACAACGGGTAGGGAACCTGTGGCTCTCCAGGTGGTGTTGGGCTCCAACTCTCATGTGCTTCAGCCTGCATAGCCAGTGATAAGGGAGGGTGGGAGTTGTAGTCCAGCAGCACCTGGAGGGCCACAGCAGTCGCAAATGATACTCAACTCATTGCATTAATGACTGTTGGTCCTGTGTCATCCAGAATTATATTCCAAGCTCCATTTGAACAATAGATTAAGAGATTAAATATTTACTGATAATCATTACAATGCTGCAAAGAAAGTTTAGAAAGTAGTTTCAAATAGGTATGTTTACAAGATGTAATGTCATACTATGTAGCAATTTATCAGTAGTTTTGTTACAGAATTACATAAAATTATTTGGAGGAAGTTGTAGCATTTTGTCTATAGCATTAGTTTATCAAGCTTTGCCCATTTTTCCACGCTGCCCTTTCTTTACATGTGGAATTGCCTTGCTACGTGTTGGCTTTGTATCACATCACACTTGAAGAACATCTTTTCTTCCTCCTCCAAATATCAGTATTCACTGCTTTCTACTTTTCCCTACCTGAGTGCCCACCAGGAAGGTGGATAGATTGGTGGGTACAAGTGAAGGCATTTTTGGTGGTGGTCCCAAAGTTACGGAACTCTCTCTTTTAAGGTGGCCTTGAAAAATTTGTTTCAAATGCTTCAGAGGGCAAGTTAGGGTTTTATTATGGTCCTTCTATAGCTCTGTTTAGATTCTACACAAAATATGCTGACTAAATTGAGATTATTGTATTGCTTTGATGCTTTTGTCTGTTTTTTAATTTTAACATTTATAAGGATTTTAATTATTACCATTTTTGTATTCTACCTTGGGTAAAAATGTTTTTTTTTAAGTAGCTTATAGATCTGTAAAATAAATAAATGCTGGTGTACGTTAGGGTTTTTTCTTTCTACTTGAGTATAAATCAACAGACAAGCAAGGATGAACCTGCTAAACTCTCTCTTTATCCCCAGTTGCCTCCTGTACTCATGAGGTCTCCTCGCATGGGTTAAAACTCTCATTTTCCAGGGTTCTAAACTGCATACAGCCTGTGCTGGATGGGGTTATACTCCCCCTGAAGACACAGGTTCGCAGTTTGGGTGTCCTCCTGGACTCAGCTTTAAATTTGGATTCCCAGGTTTCTATAGTGGCCAGGAGGGCTTTTGCACATTTGAAATTAGTGCGCCAACTGCGCCCATTCCTTGACCCGTCCGATCTGGCCACGGTGACACATGCCTTAGTCACATTCCATTTAGATTACTGTAACGTGCTCTACGTGGGGCTGCCTCTGAAGACTGCTCAGAAACTTCAGCTGGTACAACGTGCTGCAGCCAGAATGTTAACTGGGGCTGATTACAGGGACCATACAACTCCCCTGCTAAAAAAGCTCCACTGGCTGCCAGTTTGTTTCCGGACACAATTCAAAGTGCTGGTGTTGACCTATAAAGCCCTACATGGCTTGGGTCCAGGCTATTTGTCAGACTGCATCGCCCTCTATGTGCCTGCCCGGGCCCTGAGATCTTCAGGAGAGGCCCTTCTTTCAATACCTTTATCCCCACAAGTACAACTAGTGAGGATACGAGATAGGGCCTTCTCGGTGGCTGCCCCTAGGCTTTGGAATTCCCTCCCCAAGGAGATAAGAATGGCCTCTTCCCTGCAGTCCTTTCATCGACAGGTAAAAACTTTCTTATTTCAGCAAGCCTTTGATTCCGAAGGCGGCTAAGGATAGGCCCAAAAGGAGGTCATATTGCTCTTGCTTGTTTATTTTTTAATTATTCTGATTTTATGAGTATAGTTTTTAATTATCAGAAACAGTTTAATGCTATTTTAAATTAGAGTTCATTTTTTAATTATATCTGTCTATATTTATTTACTTATGTATTATATGCTTTTAACTTTGGTAGGTTTTAATTGTATCTGTATTTTATCTGGAAGCCGCCATGAGTTCCAATTTGGAAAAACGGCGGGGTATAAATAAAGTTAATAAATAAATATTAACAATTCTGCATAGGAGATTGCAGAAGAGAGAGAGGTAGACTTGCACACTGCTTATAGCTCACTCTAGGCCCTGTACTCCACTGTCATCATTGGTATCAACATCTTATGTGTGAAGTGTTAAAAACTTTTAGTTGTTGTGCAGTACATTTAAAAACAAAAGGCTATGGATCCACGCCTACAGGCTCAAAAACAAAAATTAACCAACACAATAGGAACAGTAATTAAGCAGATGGGGAAGTACAGAAGATTGGATTTTGTAGCTTGAGAGTTCGTAGGAAGAAAATGTACGACACAAAACAAGTCAATCTTTTAAAGTGTTGTATAGGGAGATGCATCTTTGTGACTCAGAGTTCTGGAACCTGGGACAAAATAATAGTTTCTGAGTACAGGCTGGAGGGTACTCCATTTGATGTCTTTAATTTTGATGTCACTACAACAATAGGTTAAAATCCTTTAATGGTATTTCATATTCCAAGTTGCTTCCTCAAGCATATAGTTTCAACACTCTTTAAATACTTCCAATATATTGAGTAAGTTATCAGTGTTGCCCTGTTCTTTAATTTTACCCTTTTTTAAACCTTAAACAGGTTATGCAGGACCTCTAGTGGCTGTGCCTTTTGTCACAAATTGTCTTAACTGTAAGATCACAGGAGCAGGGATGGGGAAATTGGTCGAGTGCTGTTTGGACCCTGGCTGTCATCAGCCCAAACCAGCATGGACAATTGTCAGGGTTTGTGGGAGTTGTAGGTCAACACCATATATTAATAAGTTCCTTCATTTTCCACCAGCTAGATAGAGGAAGCATCTGAGTGCTGATGCATAATGTCAAATATGGATCTGCTGTTCCCTGCTTTTTTTAATGATTAGAAAGAAAGATTTGGTGATAGTAATCTTCAAACCAACTAGTTAGGAAGTATTTCACACTCTTTGGAATCCGTACTAAAATTCAAAATGGTCTTAATTTTCTCCAAACTTTAGACCATCATTAAAGAGGCTAGGCACAGAGAACTATAGTACATGCCAAGCCTGTTTCATTGCTTCCTTGTTTTGACAATGAAGAGATAATATTTGCTGTCATGAATCATGGGTTTCTGAGCTGTTAGCTTTAGTGGCAAATGAAAAGATGCTGCATAAAGCAAAGAAGCATTCAGGTGTGCAGTCTGCTGGGCAACCAGTTTGGATTGTTTTGCTGTAATAAAGCTTATTGCTTGGTAGTTCTTCAATTCTTCCTTTTTCCTTTTTGCCCAGTTGCATTCATGTGCACGCAACAAGTAATATATTTGTATACAGTGCAACAGATATAATATATATACAAACTCACACATGTTACTGTTTTACAAATAATGTATTTACATTCATTTTTGACTGGGTATGAATTTGATATAATTCATAGGACTGAAAATGTATATTTGTATGCTTACATTTGTGTATTAGTTTTATTGCCTGATGTTTCAGTGATCTGCTTTTCTACTCTATTGTCAAATCTGAATAGAATTATTACAGGCTAGTAAGCCATGTCTGCTCTACCATCATAAAGCCATTTCTGTTTGTAAACTATTATTGTTGCTGTTTCTTCAAATGTCAGAATCTGGTGCCTACCCTATCCCATCCCACCTCATTTTTAATCTGCATTACAGTGGTTACCTCCTACAAAGGGAGTTACATGTTTCTGCATCAAGTTATCATGTGCATAATCAAATGAATTTCTTAAGATCCAGTTGGCCGAGACAGCTGCTATTTATCTCCTAGCATCTTCTAAATTTTACCTGTTTATTTCTAGTCCTCAGCCACCTAAGCCACAGACCCCTGATACTCCCTGGTATGAAGAAGACAGTGCCGTTTATCACCTAACAGATGATGATTTTGACAAGTTTATCAAGGAGCATCCTTCTGTTTTAGTGATGTTCTATGCACCATGTGAGTTTACATTTTTTCACTGTTCACACCCATATTTGAACCATCTAATGAATGAATGCGGAAAGAAATTTTCAGTGTGTTTTGAAACTTGCAAAGCAAATCTGCATGTTACAGGACATACATGTTCTTCAAAAGGTATTGAAAATTGACTTGAGGTAGTTCACATATGGTTAACAGGCTACCAGTCAAGGGGCAATGACTATTGAAATGCATAATTAATTGAAATCAATATTTACTGATGTAAAAAAAAACGGGAGGAATCACTGAATCGCCAAGGGGGGGGGCATCAGCATTATCTTTATGAAGTCCTTAATGGTTTGTCCCCTCAAAAGAATTTCACCTACTGCAGGAAATAGTTTTCTCTCCCCTCATCTACCTCAATCAGGAATAAACTTCCTCATTCTTCTCCCCAGCTACTTGTTTCTAGGTGGTTTTTTTTTACACTACTTGCAGTTGTAGAAACTCAAAGGAATTGTTTTTGCTGTCCTTGTAGACACTAGCTTTTTCTCTGAGACAATAGTTGGTGGGGAGTGTATTGTTTTCATGTGGTGGGGTGGTACACACTCATGAGAGATATATGGTTCTCAATCTGCATTTGAAAGGCTAAATCTATCGGTGGTATTGGCTGAGAGCCAAAGTTTTTAAACATTTGGCCTAGAAAAGGTACACATTTCCCCCCCACACCCAGTTAAATAACCCAGTTCGTGCAAAGAAAGTAGCAGGTCTATTTTGTTGTAAAGGGCATAGTTGCTCTAAGGCCTTCCTATCATAGGCCCACAAAATCATCCAACATTTTAACCTTCTTCCACACACCAGTACCAGAGATGCATCAAGATGAGTGAACACTGTTAGCTTGAATCATATCTGTTGTGCTTAAGGAGAGTTAAACTCTTTCCTCTCTCTCCCTCCAGATCTTGTCTCTTTTGGTAGAATCTGGGGATCAGTTTGTACATTCAGCAAAATCAAATGATAAAGTTTTTCCTGAACTTTCTAGCTGCAGGTAGAGGGTTGAATGGAAGCATTAAAGGCTACCTGGAACCATGTGAGATATAGATCTAATGGCTCAAAGTGTCCCAAAAAATGACCTGACTTGTGTGGCTGCATCCAGGAATGTCAGGAACCTTAGAAACAATAGTTTCCCAATCCTGCTATGAATGGTCATGACAGCATCTATGCTATAGATTGAGATCTGCTGAAGGCTCTGTGATGGGGCACACCACAAAACCTTCCCAAGTAATGTTTCCCATGTGTCAACAAATAAGGAAAAAGTGAAAGATGGGGATGGCTAATATTTTGGCACCACATCAGGAAAGCACACCCAGTTCAGGACCGTGATTATTTTATCAGACAACTGGAGGAAGTTAAACAAATTAATTTGGGTTCCCCAAATTATTTCTGATTCAGACTGCAGGGCTGTTGTCCACTTCACTGTGATATGTTACTCTGCACATACAAATACAAATGTATCTTTTTATGTGGGTGAGGATTTGAATACGCCATCCTCCATTTGTAACATAAAGTGCTACAATCCAAATAAAGGATTACCGCTTGATTCAACTGATCATATAAACTGGTTCTCAGATTATTCAAGGTTCTGAAATATCACTTCAGTCCCATTAATACCCCTTTTATAACAAACATATTTAGTGCATTAATATGAGTATTTTTTAAATGTCTACTTAATTTCAAACACATTTCATCCTTATGACAGTCATGTGGAGATGATCAGATTTCATACAGATCCCATTTTACAGATGAGTATGGAGAGTTGGCTCTTCAAAATTCCACTAAAGCGGATGCTCCTGTGGGCAGAAGTGGGGAGGCAAGTTTCTCAGATTCCATTTCCCATTGCATCCCCTGGTCCCTCTGAAAATTGCTCCAGAGGGTTGGGGGACCCTCTGGAATAGCATGAGAGGTAGTTCTGGAGTCTGCAGGGGAAATTGGCAAATGCTTTTATCCTTCTACTTCTTGATCTGAGCTGTGAATGGAAGGAGCTCTTCAATTTGCAGAATAGCAGGTCTGGATTCAATCCAATTTCTTATTTTTTAAAAAAAACACATTTAGAACATTTTTTTTGCTGATGGAGAGAATAATAGCTATTGATTTACTAAACAGATTTTGCTGCTGCCAAGATGCAAAAACACCTTTCTATTAGGAATCCCCTGCAAGCAACATTAAGTGAAGGTGAATATGCAGGATAATTAACAGACAGCTATCATAAACAGTTACCTCCATGGTTAAAAGATCTTCTCCAGACACTTCTTATATTTACTAATGGAGTCACCTTACAAATATAAAGAGATGTGATTCTTCCATCAAAACAATGCAGTAGAGACAAGGAGCTTATTCTTATTTTTTTCAACCTTGGGACACCTGAAAGTTTATAACCTTATTAGCTCAAAAAGAACAGAAATCTAACAAAGGCCAACAGTGCTTGATGTACACTGAGGTGTGCACCTAATTAATGTTTATAAATTGGAATTTTGATGTGGGATTTGTAGCACTTACTTGGAGTTAGTAACTTGGCTATTGGCTATTTTGTAGCCAGTATGACTAGTAAATAACTGCATTGTGTTAACTCTCTACAAATCTTTTTCATAGAGTCAGGGGTGGCCCCTCTGTGGCTTTCCAGATGCTGCTGGACTACAGCTCCCATCATCCCTGACCATGGGCTGTGTTGGCTGAGACTGATGGGAGCTGTAGTTCAGCAGCATCTGGAGAACCACGGAGTGGCCACCCCTGTGAGTGTTCTTTTGGAGAGGAGACAGAATTATGGTGGTCTCTTGATTACAATATCTTAGTCAGATGGGTAGAATATTAATAGATCATGAGTGCAGTACAATTCACAGACATATATCAGGGCAAACTGCTCTTAGAGTCAGGCCAATACATTTTAGTACCCAAGACAGAAACTTCAAATCACTCCCCTGGTGGTAAAAGAAAATACTGTAATATACTATGTAGTTAGCTATATGCTCTCGTTGACTGTTACTCCAAAATCTGCTCCCTGAATTAGGCCCTTACTTTGGCTCAATAGTATAACAGGCCTGTTTTCTGAAGGGAAATGCTCTTTGTAGCAAATGGATGGTTTCTCCTCTGGCAAGATTTGGCACATCCTTTCAGTTGATGACACCTTAGTGGTTTGAGCAGACCCTTTTATTTTTTTTTGTACAAATTGATTTTCTCATCATATTGTAGAATGTACTGGGACTAAGAAAAAAGTTATAGCTGCACATCTTGCATTCAAGCCTTCCTTGGCACCATGAGGGAGAACTGTTCTCTGTGGTATGATGTGTTGCTGTGGTGTCTGCCTGTTCTGTAGAGACTGCAGCTGCCTCAAACTGCCTCTATTCCATGGTGGCCGGTCCCTGCACCAGCTGTTACCACTAGGGCTTCTGCAGAACCATCTTTCCTTGAAGGAAGTGGAGAAGAAGCAGTTACAGCTTCTTCTAAACAAATGGTTGGATTTTCCTTTTGATTGTAATTTCTTTTCTTAATCTCTGCTTATGTTGTAATAATCTTATGTAATTCTCTTGGTGAGCTCCACCTGAAAAACGATATATAAATTCCATAATTTATTATTATTATTATTATTATTATTATTATTATTATTATTATTATTATTATAAACAAATAAAATAAACTGATCTTGGAGGCCTGTAGTGTTAACTGTTAGAATAAGCAAACTTGCATGTTCTCTTTAAGAGATATTTGGGAAATATCCCATGTACCTGTTTACCAGTGATGTAACTTCCTAAAGGGTGAGGTTATCTGGCTTTCTCTTCCTCCTCCTTCGTCTGGTAGTTTTTGCATATTCTCCATTAAGCCTCAGGAGAGTGAAGCATGCACATGCTCCTCTCCAAGATGACCATTATTATGGACTGAGACTCCTTTTATTTCACCTAAGCTAGAGCCTTTGTTTCCGGAACATATGAAAGGTCGTGAGTAAACATTCTTTATCTTTTACTTAAGAATGTGTCTGTAATTATTTGTGCCTGAGGGAAAGGGTGGACTGGTTGATTCTCATCCCGCTGCTTGCATTTATATCTCTGCTAAGAAATAGGACTACAAAACTATTCCTATTTGTCCCCTTTTTATACCTTCAGTCTCCCTTCCCAGGAGATCTTGGCCTCCTTTCATTTGATGTTTGTTGTCCTTGATGCTTGCAGCAATGGCTACAGGTAATCAGTTTCAGGGTGGAACAGCTAGAGATAGTTGCCTTTGTTAGAATGATTCCATGATCCTAGGCAAGCCAAAATGATAACAAAATAGCAGTTAATGTTTATTTATATAATACACTTATATCCCATCTTTCCCTCAAGAAATTCTGGTGGCATTCTTGGAGAATCCATAGGCAGCATTTGGATGGCACGATAAACTATAGTTTATGGTTTACATAGCTAATGGTTTAATATGCACAAGCCAATTGCCCCAGCTTCATTTTTCCCTGCTAGTGCTGGAGAGGAACAAACTATGATCCCTGGTTTAGTGTTACTTTCGAACCAGGGATCGTGGTATGTTATATTCCAAACAAACCAAGGTTTGTTTTTAGCTTATTGATTGTGGTTTGTTTGTAGTGTATCATACCATGATCCGTGGTTCGGACATAATGGCAAGCCAGAGATTGTTGCTTGTTTCTCCCAGCAGATGTGGGTAGGTACAAAGTGGATATGGGGATTTCAGTCCAGCTATCCCCAGTCCAAATCGAGTGCTCTACCCACTGCATCGCACTAGCTCTCTGATCTGGAGACATGATGATTATTGTGCAGTGAGAGGTAATGCCACATGACAATTCCATGTGTCTAACAAGCTTTAGTAAAGTCAGAGATGATGCATGCTGCTACTGAAAAATAATTATAAATGTGTTTCACATTGCAGTAAACATATATGCAATAGTGAGTGTGGCTTTATCTGACAGTTGTAAATATAACTATAAATACCTAGTACAATCAGGCCTTCACTCTTGGTAGGGAAATAAATGACTTAAAGTAGTTCTCTGAGGTTTTGTGGCTAAGACTTCCCTAGATAACTGTCTGCTTCTGTGTTGGAATTTTTAAAAATATGTTTTAAACTTTTTTTAAACAATATTTTTAACCTTTTTTTCAGATTTCAAAGCTTTTTTAAAAAAAATTTTTTTTAAAGTTGTTTTAATGTATTTTAAAGTCTGTTTTTATGATGTTTTAAAGTGTTTTTAGTGCTTTTGTTTGCCGCCCTGGGCTCCTGCTGGGAGGAAGGGCGGGATATAAATCAAATAATAAATAAATGAATAAATAGGTAGTGTTGGCTCCTCCTAAGGCTAGCAGTTAGTTATGAGAGTAAATGTTGAAACGTACTTCTTATTCCCAGTTATCAAAAATGAAAAGTACATTAATCAATTGGCAACTAGGGAACAGTGACTCATCAAGCTGGTGTGTGTTTGACACACTAAGTTCAGGGTTCCTGAAATTTGAGTTGGACCTCTCTAGAATCTTGGAAAAGTATAGATTTCTCTCTTGAGATCTGTATGGAGGGACTGTCACCAAGTGCCAAACTACACATAGTGATATTCCCGTGGCTTATACTAGAACACAGGATTAAAAAAAAAAAAATTCGACATGGGTGTCCTGGTTCAGATTAGGATCCTGCTAGGAGGGTGGTGGGCTTTAGTGCCTTACCTTTATTTGTGAAAGAAAAACTGAGCACTAAAGGGCAATCATGTGATCAATATGTGGTAGTTTGGCTCTGAGTGGTAGAGTACTTGCTTTACATGCAACTCTCAGGTTCAACCACTGGCATTGTTAGTTGAAAGGATATTGGGTAGCAGGGAGAACCTTTTTTCCTCATGACCTTTGTGCCCTTTCTCCTCAGCAAATTCATTGAGGGTGACGTGTCCAGAACAGAACTCACACAGCTTCCTTTGAGCACAGCCCATTTCTCCCATAGTCACTTCAGTAGTGGTTTGAGGGCTCAGGTCTTGTTTCTCGAGAGAGACGGGGGGAGGGGGGAGGGGCAGTGCATCCAAAGGGTGTGCCGTCTCTGACCCAGTTTTTCCAGTGCTCTGGCAATCTCTTCAGCAAAGGGAGATGACTGTTGGGGGAGAAAGTGTTCTTGAGAAGCTATCAACCCCCTACACATCTTCAGGGTGCGGCCAGAGCTGGGGTCTGGCACAGGGCAGCCCCGGGCTCAGGCAGGGTTTGGTCGCCCTATAGCTGCAAGCAGGCTTTGCCTGGATCATTAGAAGGCTCCCGCACTTAATTTCCCCTTCTGCAGGTTCATTATTCGAATTCATTCTGTAATAAAGTGGCCCATGATTTAACCCAGTGAATGGTGTTTGTGTTTATTTCGGCAATAGGCCGCAATCAACGCTAAGAGAATTAAACCTCTGGGCCTGGTGAGCATTATCTATCTGGCCAAGTTAATATGACTGTAAATAAAGCTGCCTCAGGTGAAACAAATAAGCGAGGTGGCAAAATATACCATGTGGACTACTGCAGTGCATTGACCATTAGTTCAGTTTAGACCACCTGGCAAAGGAGCAGCCTAGCACATGTTCAGATATTGCACCATCCTAAAGTCACCACTTTATCAAATCAGTGAAGGTTGTCATGGCTTCACACTGTGACTAACAGGTGTGTTCTGATTTCAAGGACAAGGGGGATTCACAACAAGGTTCAAATACAAGCAGTAATTGCGACAATACCAGTTGTTCCTGAACTTCTTAATAAGCCCTTAAGATGATCCATTTTGTTCAGGGACATATTAAGGAGGAAGTTGTTTTGATTTCATTGATTCCTATGCATAAAAACACGCAGTAATCAGAAACATGTCCTAAGATTGGTCCAGACAAAAGAAAACTAAAGTCTAACCCGAATACTCCAGGCTTTACTCAATCTTTTTCTTTCTTACATGGAACTTGCATCTCTCTAAATCCCTGTCAGGAGCATTTCCTCACTTTTTAACCAGAAAAAACAAGCATGTTTCAAATCTGTCTAGTGAGCCTAGAAATAGTAGTCAAGCCTTTTGGTTTTTTAAAATACCTTGGAAATGTTTAACTTTGGTAGGGAAATCCTAAAACATGTGGAAAATTTTATCCTGTAAAAAAAACATGGAATGTCATACCCTGAGGTAAACCATAGATGTGTATCGAGATCTGTTAGCTGCTTGTCAGCAGGTGTTCCCAAGGTGCATTTGCATTTACACAAAAGCATTTCTTGCTCAGATCTGGTTACATACACTGCACTTCACAGCTCTCAAGCATAACATGCAGTGGGACATTTTTGCATTTGCAAGCTTCTGGAATATCAGATAGTTGGATAACATAAATTCTGTACAAAATCAACTCCTTTCAGTGTAGCTAAGAACAATGCAATCTGCCACAATTGCTGTGTAAAGTTGGAAGCAACTTTTAAGAGCGCTCAGGAGAGTTGAATCCAATGGCTTGTGCTTTTCTCCCTTCCCCCACTGCCCTTTCCTCCTCTTTCAGTTTGACAAATGAATTCCTGTGACCAGTTTTTACCCCCACCCTTGTAGGGGATTCCACTGAATTTTCTGCCTCAGGCACCAAAATGTCTTGGGCCATATGTGCCTGCTTAATCCCCACTGGTTAACTTCTAAAGCGCAATGCCAGAGCATAGGCTTTTGTGGCCTATTGCCGAAATAAACACAGACACCGTTCATTGGGTTAAATCATGGGCCACTTTATTAAAAACAGAGTCAATTATAACCAATGAACCTGCAGAGGGACAATACAGTGTGGGGGAATTCAGCTGATCCAGGCGAAGCCTGCTTGCAGCTATAGGGCAACCAAACCTTGCCAGAGCCTGGGGCTGCCTTGTGCCAGGCCCCACCTCCGGCCACACCCTGAAGATGTGTAGGGGGTCCAACCCACATCACCGCCCCCCCCGGAGCCGTGAAACTCCGAGCGGATGAGGCACGTTGGCCCCAAAAGCGGCCCGTGTTCTGCTCCCCCGGGCTGTATAGCCCAGAGCTGCAGGCCCCCGGACCGCCAATCACCCCCAAAGGTGCCTAAAGCTGTCACCTAGCTGCCCTTTCCCTTTTAACCTTTCCCCCGCGCTTCCTTGCCACAAAAGGGGGACAAGCCTCTGCTTAGTCTCCCTTTGCCCCACACCCGATAAGAATCCGGTGCACACCCCTCTGCAGGTCCATTAGGAAGATGTCATTGCCCCCGTCAGTCAAGTGCATGCCATCTGGCCTAAACAACTCCAGCCTATCTTGCCTGATCTCTGGGTGGTGTATGACAGAACCCCCCAGGCCCTTAATGGCCCTCTGAATCTGTCTATTAACCTTTTTCCGAGCCCTGTCCATTCCCCATGGGTCATCAGCCCACTTCCACGTCCTGCGCGGCAGGATGTCAGACCATACCAAGTGCACCCCAGACCAGCGCAGCGCAATGGCCTGGAGGTCACTACATGCCTGTTCGATTAGGGCCTTGCCCCTCAACAGATCCAAATCATTACCTCCCAGGTGGATGACCAGCACCTGGGGCACTGCCCAGTCCACAGCCGACCGGAACAAGGTAGGCAGGAGGCCGTCCCAACGCATCCCCCGTCATCCCAGCCACTGCACTGAGGCCCACTGACTGAGCCCCAGCTGCGTTCCAATGTGGGACTTCGCCGCCCTGCGGCCTGCCCAGAAAATCATGCTGTGGCCGCAGAGGAGGATGCTCACTTGTTCCGATCTTTCCCAGCGGCCTGCCAAAAACGACAACATCGCCGTTAGCTGCTGGCCTCATGCATCTCCGTTAGTGGTCTAACATACGTCTTATATGCATCCGAGGACCACCTGCCCACTGCCTGCAGCTGCCCTTTGGAAAAACCCAGGTGAGCAGCGGTGGAAGCTGCCCCTATTTGGAAGGAGTGTGTCCCGAACTTGCGGGCATCCACACCTAGCCGCTGGAGTGCTGTCTTTGCCACCGACCAAAATTGGTACTTGGTAAGGGGCTGGAGGTCCCTGTGCCTGAACAGGTACCCTGGCTGCAGCCCGCGGGCTGCCAGAAAAATGCGTAGGGCCCTGACCGGGCAGAGCTCCTCCTGTTGGCATGGGGATAACACTATCAGGCGACCCTTGTGGTGTTGGTCCGTCTTTGACTGCCTGAGTCGCAGGCGGCCCCCCCTGCCTCCCAGCTGAGATCAGAAACCTGGAGGGCCCGGAGGGAGCTATCCGTCTTAGAACCTGCCACCACCTCCCCTATTCGGAAGGCCCCGAAGAACAAGGTGAGAGCCGCAGCATGGTATAGCAGTGCCTCAAAATGGGAAGAACATAGCACCCTCCACTGTCCCCGCAGACCCAACAGTAGCTCTGGGGAAAAGGGGGAGTGTGCATCAGGTGTGTGCGGGCGCTCACAGGACCACCCTTCCAGCATCCGGCGTACCCTAAAGTCACCGGAGTAGTCCTGAAAGCCCCGTGCTTTCCCTAGGAAGGATAGACCTGAGAGCTTACCTCTGATGGTCCTGACTGAAAGCACCCTCCCCTTCCACGCAGAACTCCATAAGATGCTCCACGGGGATGGGCCACTCCTGGGTGTAGCCTCTGGACTCTCTGAAGGTTGCCAGGTCCCTACCTGCCCCCTGGTAGCTGGCCAAAGTGCTGGGTGCCACAGAAAGGCTTATGGTCCGTTCTGATTCGGTCCTCCAATCTCCCATAGCGCTGGGGGTACCACGTCCGGCTGAGCCCTTGCCCACGGCGCCAGCTGGTGAAATCTCTCCATCTGGTTCCGTGATAGAGCATCAGCAATGCTATTATCAATACCCGGGACATGGCGTGCAAGGAACTGTATATTATAGCGAAGACATTGGAGCACAAACACTCGAACCAAACACATAACATCAGGGTTTCTAGAGGACAGGGTGTTGATGACATGTACCGTGGGGAGGTTGTCGCACCAAAAATGGACTGAGGAATTGCCCAGTTTGTCCGGCCAAAGGTGTACGGCCACGACAATGGGGAAGAACTCCAGAAGGGTCAGGTCTCTGGTTAGGCCAGCCTGCGCCCAATTCTGTGGCCAGCTGCCATGACACCATGAGTCATGGAAAATGACCCCAAAACCGCAGGAACCTGAGGTGTCAGAGCTCACCTGTAGCTCCGCCTCCAACAGGCGATCCTTTCTCCATAAGGAGATCCCACTGAATTCCCGCAGGAAGGTGGACCAAACTGCCAGGTCCTCCCGGAGAGCGGCTGTAACACGTGCGTGATGGTGGGGGCGTGATAGGCCCGCCATGGCATCGTACACGCGGGAATGCGCGCCCAGGCGCTACAACCCTGCATGCAAAGTTCATATGTCCTGCCAGCTGTTGAAGTGTGGCCAATGTCACCTTCTTTGCCCCAACCACCTCCGAGATTTTTCCCTTAAGGGCCACCAGCTTATCCAGCGGGAGCCTGCAGCACTGGGCCACTGTATCGATCTCTATGCCCAGGAAAGTGAGGGTAGTGGAAGGGCCCTCAGTTTTCTCAGCCGCGAGGGGAACACCCAGTTCCCCCGCCGTCCCCGCGAACTGCTCCATAAATGCCTGACAGGCGCCTGAGTCTGCAGGGCCCGCAAACAGGAAGTCATCCAAATAGTGCACCACTGATTGCCGGCCTGCCCGTCTCCTGACTGCCCCAATGCCAGAGCATAGGCTTATTAACCCTTACACTCTGATCCTAGAGGTGTGAGGGTAGATCATGATAATTCACGGCAGAGGTGGGGAACCTTTGGCCCAACAGATGTTGGGCTCCAGCTCCCATCAGCCCCAGCCTGTATGACCAGTAGTCAGGGATTATGGAAGTTCTAGTTTATAGCGAGAGCCACAGGTTCCCCATCCCTAATTAATGATAAGGAGATGCTCTCTGCACATATGCGGGCTTGCTATTTCCAGCCTAATCATTTTTAAAAAATGTCTTGTTAGAGTTGCTAATGTAATTTTAACAATTATATGGTAAGTGTAGCTGAGGTAAGTAACTGGTGGGCTTTAACTGCTGGAGGGTAGGACCCGGTGAGCATTTGGCACATCAGAGGTGAAACCTATCAGGCTTTGATAGATTAGGGGAGAGTCTGATGGGCTTGCCTCATCAGGGTGGAGCCTAGTGGATTAAGTATGGGTCCCACAGGAAGCAATTTTAACATCTCGACTCAGAATATATAATAACAAATTTAAGACAAAAATAAAGTGTGTGTGCACACAAACACACAACAGTGTTATTCAAAGGCATAAAAAGGGCACAACATGCTGGGAAGGTCATAACAGTTGTAGAGGCATCTAGGACCCATCTTCCACAAGGTGATGACAAAGGGGTTCAAAGAACTGTAAACCCTCTTGGGTGTATCAGGCCCTGTAGTTTTCATGGTGTCCAGCATCTTAGACAAACACATCTTAGACATTCACAGGTCACAGTGTGGCTCTGAACCCTTATTTCTGCCACAAATAAAGCCTTCTCTGTTGCCTCCCACTTAGGTAAGCAGTACAGGCGATAGGTGTCACAGGGTGAGCCCTCTGTTTTTGAGAAGGTGTGAAGGGTGGTCTTTAGGCCGCTTCACACACCCAGTGATGGCATTAGGGGTAGGAACGGAGCTAGTGACTTGGCCAGTGTCCTTGAGTAAAGCAATGTGCACTAGAATATGTGAGTGCATGATCTGTACTTAAGTAGAAACTATCCATTTGGTGTCTGCCTCCATTTTTAAATGAACGAATAAAGAAATGCTTTTTAAGCTGTGGAAGTCAAGTGTGCCTTTCTCCCCATCTAGTGGCTGGTCCACAAGAGGGTTGTAAATGTGCTATTCATTCTGCTTAAGTTATGTGGAGCCCAATCCTCAAAGTATTCCCACCAGCAGAAGCAGTAATTAAGTTGGCAGTACTCCCATCAGTATGTTGAGAAGATTTTGAGCTGTGGGCTTACTGGATGACTTTGAATGTAAACTTCTCTAAGTGTAGAACTGCTGTCTTTTAGGTTTACTCACAGTATCAGATGTGCCAAATATACCTGGTGCATATATAAGCACAGTACTAATAATTCAGTGAATACCTTGCAGGCTTGAGTCAAAGCTTGTTACATTCTGCAGTGATTGTAGACATTTTCAGAAGATCTGTCAGGGCTGTGTCCAACATACAGCCATGTCAACATTCCATTAGCGCAAGGATTTCTGCTTGCACATTGAAACATTCTCCCCCTCCGCTCACCCCCCCAAATCTCTTCTGGGGTTCCCTCAATCCTCTGGAGCATATTTGGGGAGGGTGTGGGGTGCGAGAGGAGGAAAAGTGACGTTCCATTGAACAAGAATAAATCCTTTAGCTAATTGGACACATTAGTTGGCAATTTTATTTGTCATTCTGTGTAACTGCAAATTCAAGAGGTTGAATTGATGCCAATTAGTTTTGAAGTTAATAAAAACAGGGTCATCCAAAAACAAACAGCAGTTTTTACATATGTGGTGGATGCTGAAGTACGAAATCCCAAAGCAACATAAGAAGGAATTGTCTGTGCGCAAGGTTATGTTGATGACAGTTGGGCCTATAGGTGAGAAATACTAGAGTAACTTTTAGGTTCACATTGAATACCAAAAATATGAAGTCCTGTTTTTGTTACTTCCTTTTACTGGGCTATTTTTTGTTGGCACCCTGCTGCCCAGTCACAAGTACTGTAACATTTTGGATTTCCTCCTTTCTTTGGGGAGAGTAGGAAGTGGCCTTATACTGGTCCATCTAGCCCAGTATTTTCTACACTGACTGCCAGTAGCTCTCCAGGGTTTCATACAGGATTCTGCTCTAGCTCTACCTAGATATGCAAGGGGTTGATCCTGGGGCCTTTTGCATGCACAGTATTGCTATACCACTGCACAATTGCTCTTTCCCTATTTTCTATGGATGGCCCTCTCTCTCCTGCCCTCAAGGGGGTGGGTGGGAAAAGGAAAGGTCTAAAGGAACCAGATACTGGGCAGACTATATTATTCTGTCAGTTAAGTCTGTTGAGAGCATGAGAGATCTAGAGTATTAAGAATGTTACGGGAGCAGAAGGAAGGAAAATATGGAGGGCAGGGACCATGACAGAATTGGTTAGCTCATTGCCCTAACAGCTTGCGGCTACGTATCTGGTAAGGGAAAGAATTATGGTTGGGTAATGCATAATATGAGGTTAAAAACATCCCTAGCTTCACTGTATAGGGATATTTTAGGAAGAAAGAACGGCAAGGTGCCCTCACCTCACAGATTCAGTTGGTTCTGCCCTGAACTGCCTTTGCAAGGAAGGGCAGGATATATACTTAATAAATAAATAAACAAATAAGCCCTGTTAGGCTTTAGACACCTTTTGAGAAGGCGGCATTTGGTTGAGATTGCCAAGAACTATTTTGTGCCCTTGCTGTACTGTATATGATTGTGATGTTTTATCGGTGTTGCTGGTTTTCAATTGTTTTATATGATATATATATCATGATATATATGCCTCACACTCCCCCTCTAGGATGCACACCTTAACATGGTGAGGGGTTTTGAGAGTGCTGAAGAAGCGGAGAGCAATGCCGTCAGGAGTCTAGACCAAGAGGCTAGCCTCCTAGCAGGGGCACCCATAGCAGAATGGTCAAAGCTGAGATACCAGACTAAGATGCATCCAAACTCAGAGGAAGGCAATGGTAAACCACCTCTGATACCTCTTACCATGCAAACCCTATGAACAGAGTATCCAAAATGCAACATGAGATAGTGCTGGAAGATGAGACCGCCAGGTCAGAAGGCACTCGCTGAGCTACTGGGGAAGAACAAAGGACAAGTACGAGTAGCGTTGTGACTAATGACACAGCTGGCTCAAAGCCGAAAGGAAGCCCAGAGACTGATGTGCACAGATGTGAAAGGAGAGTCCGGAGTAGTATGACGCACACAATAGGAACATGGAATGTGAGAAGCATAAACCAGGGAAAGTTAGAAATTGTCAAGCAAGAAATGGAACATATCAACATTACAATACTTGACGTGAGTGAATTAAAATGGACAGGAATGGGACATTTACAATCAGGCAACTACAAAATACTTTATGCAGGAAATGAGAAATTAAGAATAAAGGGGGTTGCTTTAATAGTAAGAAGTGATGTAGCAAAAGCAATTAGGAGCTACAACGCAAGGTCTGAGCGAGTGATATCAATGAGATTAAACGGGAAACCTATTAACATAACCATCATCCAAGTCTACGCTCCAATGGCAAACGAAGAAGAAGAGGAATTGGAGAGATATTACGCAGAAGTACAGGAAGAAATTGATCACACTCCAAAACAAGATGTGCTGATAATCATGGGGGATTGGAATGCAAAAGTAGGGAACAGAGAAGAATTAGGAATTGTGGGGAAATAGGGCCTAGGAGAGAGAAATGAAGCAGGAGAAAGACTTATTGAATTCTGTGAAGCCAATATAATTTGTTTCTTGTGAATGCAGTTTTTGAGCAACTGAAAAGACAACTGTACATGTGGACATCACCAAATGGTCAATATAGGAATCAAATTGATTATATAACTGGTAGCAGAAGATGGAGAAGCTCCATACTTTTTGTGAAAACAAGACCAGGAGCAGACTGCAGTACAGATCCTGAACTGGTCGAACTGAAAATCAGAGTAAAGCTAAAGAAGAACAACAAAACCATCCTAAAGCCAAAATACAATTTAAATAACATCCCAGAAGAATATAAAGATCAAATAAGGAACAGATTTGAGGCTTTAAACTTAGTTGACAGAGAACCAGAAGAACTATACAATGAAGTCAGAGACATTATCAGGGAATGTCAGGCCCAGGATGTGACTCAGGAACCAGACCAATGGCTGTAGTTAATTCGTGTCTTATTAGGGTAATGTCCAAACAAAGACTGCGTTTCCTCATGAAGCAATACAGGGATACAGGTCCTGCGGCATTGGGAGAAAGTTGACAGAGCAAGGGACTTCTTCCCGCCTGTTCTTTAAGAAGGGGCCAAACGGGCGCGCAATCTTTCGCTCCTCCTTAACTGCCCCTCAGGTACTGCCCGCCTTCCCCCCCTTCTCTCCTGTCTTTTCAGCTGTCTGCGTGTGCGCGGTGAGGGGGGAAGCATCACCCCCTCCTCTTCTGAAGTTTCCGATTCCAGGATGGGGGATAGGGGAGGGGCTGATGGTAAACTGCCTCCCCGCTTTTCGGCTGTGAGCAGCCCTCCCTCTTTCCCCTCTTGCTCTGAGCCTGAAAGAGGGGGAGGCGTGAGAATGTCCAGGGAGGGCTCAGGCTCCCCGTTGCTAAGCGACCTTATCACTGGCAGTTCCTCTGTTTCGTCTTCGCTCCAAAGGGGGGAAGTTCCTCCCCCTTCCCTCTGCCATCCATCCGAATACTCTTCTCCCAACTCTCCGGGATCCAGCTCCCTGGGATTGGGACCCCAGCTCTGCCTTCCGACACCATCCCCCCTCCCAGGCTGTGCCCCCCTCCCCTTGTCTGGCTTGGGACGGTGGGGAAAACGTTGATGGAAAAGTTTTACCAATTCTGGAGCATGCACATCAGCTGCATCTTCCCATGATCTGTCAGCCACCCCATAGCCTTTCCAGTGAATCAAGTACTGCAGCTTGTGGCATCTGATCCTGGAATCTAAGATCTCCTCAACTTCAAACTCAAGCTGCTCATTTACCAGGAGTGGAGCTCCGGGAGGTTCCTCCAGCCGTAACTCACTGGGAGGGGCGGCTTTCGTTAAGAGGGATCGATGGAACACAGGATGTATTTTAAACGTGTCAGGCAGCTTCAGTCGGTACGCCACGGGATTGATTTGAGTTTCTATTTCGAAAGGACCCACCCTCTTGTCTTGTAATTTTCTACATTTGCCCGGCATCTGGAGGAAGCGGGTGGACAGCCATACCTGGTCTCCTGGTTGAAGGGGGGGGCCCTCCTTCCTGTGCAGGTCAGCAACTCGCTTGTACTCCGTTTTGGCTTCGTTTAACTGCTGTTTCAGTGTCTGTTGCGCCGCTTGCAATTCCTTAAGGAAGTTCTCAGCTGCCGGTACCAGCATTCCTTCTGAGCTGCTTGGAAAGACTTTAGGATGGAATCCATAATTAGCGAAGAACGGGGTTTGTTGAGTGCTGGAGTGCAGAGAATTGTTGTAGGCGAACTCTGCAAAATGCAAATATGATACCCAGTCAGTCTGTTGATAGGACACATAACTTCGTAAATACCTTTCCAAAACGGCGTTCAAGCGTTCCGTCTGCCCATCTGTCTGGGGGTGATGGGCGGAGGAGAGTTTTAATTCCGTCTGCAACTGTTTCCACATTGCTCTTCAAAATTTGGCTGTGAACTGAGTTCCTCGGTCTGAGACTACCCTGTTTGGCAATCCATGCAGCCGGTAGACTTCTTTTATGAATAACTTGGCCGTTTCTTTAGCCTCTAAGGCCCCTGCACAAGGAAGAAAGTGTGCCATTTTGGTAAGTAGATCCACCACTACTAAGATGGCTGTCATTCCTTGGGACTTGGGTAGATCAGTTATAAAATCCATGGAGAGGTCCTTCCAGGGTTCGTGTGGGACAGGCAACGGTTGTAACAGTCCTGCTGGTGTCCCTGTTTGTGTTTTTGTCCGCAGACAGACAGAGCAGGACTTTACATAACTCTCAATATCCCGCCGCATTTTAGGCCACCAGAAGTCCTTGGCCACGTTCTGAATGGTCTTGTAAATCCCAAAGTGTCCCGCTGTGATGGAATCATGACACTGGCGTAGGATTCTGAGCCTTAATTCCCCTTCTGGCACATATCTGGCGGTTTTGAACCATAACAGTCCATTTCTCCAGTGAAAGGTTACTTCTGAGTCTTGACCTTGTCCCGTCTCCTGCTGATATTTTAGCATGTCTGCATCTTCTTGTTGTGCCTTTTTGAGTTCCTCTTCCCATGAAGGCTGGCATACTCCCAACGTTAATTTCTCTGGTGGGATTACGTACTGAGGCTGGTCCTCGGATTCACTTTCTTTGTATTGTGGCTGTCTGGATAAGGCATTTGCTCTCTGGTTTTTGGCTTGGGCATGGTAAGTAATCTGGAAGTTAAACCTAGTGAAGAACTGGGACCATCTTATCTGTCTCTGGTTCAGCTTTCTGGCTGTTTGGAGGCTTTCAAGATTCTTGTAGTCGGAGTGCACTTCAATTCGATGAGAGGTCCCCTCTAGGTATTGTCTCCAGTTTTCAAAAGAGTCCTTGATGGCCAGCAGCTCCTTCTCCCAAACTGTGTAGTTCTTCTCTGCAGGCTTTAACTTCCAAGAGAAGTATGCACAGGGGTGCAGCTCCTTCCCTTCTTGGTCTAATTGTAGCAGGACCCCCCCCCCGATGGCAAAATCTGAAGCATCTGCTTCCACTACGAAAGGGCGGTTCGGATCAGCAAAGCGCAGAATGGGCTCAGTAGCAAACCTTCTCTTCAGCTCCTCAAAGGCCTCGGTGGCGTTCTCTGTCCATTGAAACTTCTTCTTCCCCCTTAAACAGTCAGTCAGAGGAGCTGTTAATTTGGAAAACCCTGGAATGAACTTTCTGTAATAATTGGCAAACCCCAAAAACCGTTGTACATCCTTTTTGGTGACAGGTTGGCCCCAGTCCAATGTGCAGCTTACTTTCCCTGGGTCCATCTCCACGCCTTCCGCTGAGATTCGATATCCAAGGAAGTCTAGAGACTTGAGGTCAAATCCACATTTCTCTAATTTAGCATACAGGTGATTTTCTCTCAGTCTCTTCAACACCGTCTTCACATGCTGGTCGTGGTCTTCCTGGTTCTTTGAGAACATCAGGATATCATCTAAGTAACAGATTACATACGTGTCCAACAAGTCTCTAAACACGTCGTTCATGAATTTTTGAAAAATTCCTGGGCTTCCACAAAGCCCGAACGGCATGACCAGGTATTCATACTGTCCGTAAGCGGTCAAGAATCCTGTTTTCCATTCATCTCCCTCCTTCATTCTGATCAGATTGTACGCTCCTCTCAAATCCAACTTCGTGAAGATTTTTGCAGAGCGCAGTCGATCCAGCAACTCTGAGATCAGGGGCAGCGGGTAGCTGTTGGGGATGGTGATCTGGTTCAATGCACGATAGTCGTTACAGGGTCTGAGTTCCCCCCCCTTCTTTTTCACAAACAATAGTGGCGCTCCAGCAGGGGATTGTGAGGGGCGTATGAATCCTCGCCTCAGGTTTTTATCCAGGAATTCCTTCAGGGCCTCCCTCTCATTCTCTGTGAGAGAGTAGATTCTCCCTGATGGGATGCTGGCTCCTAGCACTAGGTCAATCGCACAGTCGTAAGGGCGGTGGGGGGGTTAAAGTCTCTGCCTCTTTTTCATCAAACACATCTTTGAATTCTTCATACTTTGGCGGCAGGGTCACTTGCTCGATCTCTTGCACTGCCCCCGCTAAGGTGTTCTTGATTCCTTCAGGTTGACAGTTCTCCTGGCAATACTGTGAGGTGAACCACACCACCGCCTCCTTCCAACTTATTTTGGGTTCATGCTTTGCTAGCCAGGGCATTCCCAGAATCACCTCAAAGTTTGAGAGATCTGACATGTATAGCGAAATGAACTCTTCGTGCCCAGGGATTTGAAGTTTCACTTCCTCCGTGGCTTGTGTCACCCCTCCTGACTTCAGGGGTCTCCCATCGATAGTCTCCACAGCTAGGGGAGCGTCCAGTTTCCACCGGGAAATTCCATGACGCTTGACTAACTTTGCATCAATAAAATTTGTGGAGGCTCCACTGTCAATTAAGGCAGTGGAATTAAACACCACTCCTCTGGAAGTTGTAATCCGAATAGGCAAGACCAACACCCCCTTTGAGGGAGGTTGGATCATTGGGGGGCCTTTATACAACGCTGCCCCCAGTCCACCGGCCTGCACGTGGGCTGGGTGTTCTAGTTTCCCGACGGCTCGGCTTTCCCCCCTTTCAGTCCACAGTCTCTGGCCACATGGCCCGGTCTTGAACAATAAAAGCATAAACGTTCCCGGCGGCGTCTTTCCTTTTCTTCTTCCGACAGTCTTGGCCTAGCCCCTCCCTGTCTCTCAGTTGCATTACCTGCCATCCCTGCAGTGGGAAGGGTCTTGTTGCGGGATGCCGAGGCTGAGTATCTCGGGACCTCCTGCTTCCTTTCCAGGCGCCTTCCTTCCATCCGGTGATCTATCTGTAGGCATAGCCGGATGAGCCCTGGTAGGTCGGGGGGGGGAGGTCCTGGCCAACTCATCCAGGATTTCAGCATTTAATCCACTCCGGTACATAAACATCAGGGCGGCGTCATTGTAACCAGTTTCCTGGGACAGAATTTTAAAAGCGTTAGTGTACTCGGAAACAGTCCCTTTAGCTTGCTTCAGAGCACCTAGTTGCTGCGCTACTGTTTCAGCCCTTTGCGGGTCTTGAAACATCTCGGTCATCTCCTGTATAAATCCTCTGTACCTTCCTAAGACAGTATCCTTTCTCACGAGATACGGAGTCACCCATTTTGCAGCTTCTCCCTCCAGGAGGCTAATCACGAAAGCTACTTTAGCCCCATCGTCTGGAAATTCCATGTGCCTGACATCCAGATATAACTCACATTGAGCCATGAAGGTTGCCAACTGATCACTTTGTCCCGCGTAATTTGGGGGCAATCCAATGGGAACCTTTACTACGGCAGCTGGAGGGGCTGTTCGCATCTGGTCTATCGTGGCCTTCAAGGTTTGATTATCCGTCTTCAGCGCCTTGACTGCTGCTAGCAGGGCTTGAACATCCGTCTGCAAATCAGCTACCTTAGTCCTCAAGAGTTCCACTTCTTCCGTCTCAGAAGTGGGGTTCGTCCCCCCCACTGCTCCCTTTGACATCTTGTCCCAGTCAAGTGAAGAGAGCGTTGAGGGTGATTTAGGGGGCTCTGTCAAGCTGTCAGGCCCAGGATGTGACTCAGGAACCAGACCAACGGCTGTAGTTAATTCGTGTTTTATTAGGGTAACGTCCAAACAAAGACTGCGTTTCCTCATGAAGCAATACAGGGATACAGGTCCTGCGGCATTGGGAGAAAGTTGACAGAGCAAGGGACTTCTTCCCGCCTGTTCTTTAAGAAGGGGCCAAACGGGCGCGCAATCTTTCGCTCCTCCTTAACTGCCCCTCAGGTACTGCCCGCCTTCCCCCCCTTCTCTCCTGTCTTTTCAGTTGTCTGCGTGTGCGCGGTCAGGGGGGAAGCATCACCCCCTCCTCTTCTGAAGTTTCCGATTCCAGGATGGGGGATAGGGGAGGGGCTGATGGTAAACTGCCTCCCCGCTTTTCGGCTGTGAGCAGCCCTCCCTCTTTCCCCTCTTGCTCTGAGCCTGAAAGAGGCGGAGGCGTGAGAATGTCCAGGGAGGGCTCAGGCTCCCCGTTGCTAAGCGACCTTATCACTGGCAGTTCCTCTGTTTCGTCTTCGCTCCAAAGGGGGGAAGTTCCTCCCCCTTCCCTCTGCCATCCATCCAAATACTCTTCTCCCAACTCTCCGGGATCCAGCTCCCCGGGATTGGGACCCCAGCTCTGCCTTCCGACAGGGAAGAATGCAAAAAGACAATACCTCTAGTTAAAAAGAGAGAAAGACCTCAATGGATGACTGAAGAAACTCTTAAAATGGTTAAAGAGAGAAGGCAAGCAAAAGCAAAAGGAGATAGAAACACAGTCAGAACCCTAAATACAACAATACAGCGACTAGTACTTAGGCACAAAGAGTGCTATTAGAATAGTTGTTGTATAGGAATAGAAGAGGACAACAAAAAGGGAAGAACAAGAGCCCTGTTCCAAAAGATTAGAGAAATGAAAGGGAAATTTAAACCAAGGGTAGAGATGTTGAATAATCAACAGGGGAACACACTGACTGACCGAGATGAAATAAAAGGAAGATGGAAGCAGTACACTGAAGAACTCTAGAAAAGAGATGCCAGGATGACAGATTCATTCACGGAGGAACCGTATGATGAAGAACCAGAAATTTTAGAATGTGAAGTGAAAGCTGCTCTTCAAATACTTGGAAGAAACAAGTCACCAGGAACAGATGGCATACCAATAGAGTTGCTACAAGCTACTGAGACTGAATCTGTCTCAGTTTTGACTAAAATTTGTCAACAAATATGGAAAACTAAACAATGGCCCACAGACTGGAAGCGTTCCGTATACATCCCAATTCCAAAGAAAGGGAATGCAGTAATTATCAAACTATTGCCTTAATATCCCATGCAAGTAAAGTAATGCTCAAGATTCTACAACAAAGGCTCTTACCATATATGGAGAAATGCCAGAAGTCCAACCTGGATTTAGAAAGGGAAGAGGCACCAGGGATCATATCACAAACATACGTTGGATAATGGAACAGACCAAGGAATTTCAGAAGAAAATCACTCTGTGCTTTATAGATTACAGCGAAGCCCTTGACTGTGTAGATCATGGAAAACTATGGAATGCTTTAAAAGAAATGAGGGTGCCATAGCATCTGATTATGCTGATGTGCAACCTATACTCTGGGCAAGAGGCTACTGTATTTATTTATTTATTTATTGGATTTCTTAGTCACCCATCTGGCTGGCTAACCAATCACTCTGGGCAACGTAAGGACTGTAAGGACAGAATATGGAGAAACCGACTGGTTCCCATAAGAAAGGGTGTGAGATGGGTGTATTTTATCACCCTGTTTGTTTAATCTATACACAGAACATATCATACGGAAATCGGGATTGGACCAAGATGAAGGAGGTGTGAAAATTGGAGGGAGAAATAGCAATAATGTAAGACATGATACCATGCTACTAGCAGAAACCAGTAATGATTTGAAACGAATGCTGATGAAAGTTAGAGGAAAGCACAAAAGCAGGACTACAGCTGAACATCAAAAAGACCAAAGGAATGACAGCAGAAGATGTATGTAGCTTTAAAGTTGACAATGAGGACATTGAACTTGTCAAGGATTATCAATACCTTGTCACAGTCATTAACTAAAATGGAGACCAGTCAAGAAATCAGAAGAAGGCTAGGACTGGGGAGGGCAGCTATGAGAGAACTAGAAAAGGTCCTCAAATGCCAAGATGTATCACTGAACACTAAAGTCAGGATCATTCAGACCATGGTATTCCCTATCTCTGTGTATGGATGTGAAAGTTGGACAGTGAAAAAAGCGGATAAGAGAAAAATCAACTCATTTGAAATGTGGTGTTGGAGAAGAGCTTTGCGGATACCATGGACCTTGAAAAAGACAAATAATTGGGTGTCAGAACAAATTAAACCAGAACTATCACTAGAAGCTAAAATGATGAAACTGAGGTTATAATACTTTGGACACATCATGAGAAGACATGATTCATTAGAAAAGACAATAATGCTGGGAAAAACTGCAGGGAGTAGAAAAAGAGGAACACCAAACAAGAGATGGATTGATTTTATAAAGGAAGCCACAGACGTGAACTTACAAGATCTGAATAGGGTAGTTCATGACAGGTGCTACTGGAGATCGCTGATTCATAGCGTCGCCACAAGTCATAATCGACTTAAAGGCACATAACAACAATGCCTTACATAGAATTTTTAATGAAAAGTGGGCTAAAAGTGTTCTAATGAATACCTTTTTCCTTTCTGACTCTCCAGGCACATGGATATATAGCAATAAAGTGATTGTGTATGGGCTTAGCAATCAGCTCCAAATGAGAGTCTTTTAGTGTTATACAAGCAAGGCAGAGGTGTCCTTTATGCCAACCTTGTCCAAGAGGTCTCTACAAGGCTAGCTGGTGTCTTAAATAGGATTACTCCTTTTAGAGAGGAAAGAGGAATTGCAACATTTTGCTTCTGGTTCTAATTTGTTTATTTTTTAAAAAATATGCAAATTTACTTTTGTAAGAAGCAGGCTTTCCCAGAAGTGTGACCCAGCCATTATATGGAACAGTAATGTTAGAAGTGGCATTATATGGAACAATAATGTTAGAAGTGGTTTTATTGTCTTTAGTTCGCTGTGTTGGTAATACTAAATATCTTATTTTATAGTACACTGCTTCTGTAATTTTTTGTTGTGAAGGGTCTTATAAATCTGCCAATAAAATAAAAATAAATAGCATGACTTCACATTCTGTGATGTTAGGAGTACTCCATATTAAAACCTAGAAGCATCATCCAGTTTCAGTGATATCTGAATTTCTCTCAGCGTATGGCTTCCCATATTTCTAAACATAGATGCTTTATTGCATTCCATGTTCACCACCAGTAGCCTAAAAGAAAAATCAGCAAATGTGCCCTGTTCAGAACACTGAAAAGCAATTTAAATTAAGTAAAATTGTATACATGATGCATGAAATAGGTTGGCTGAAGAATGTGAAGTTTCACTGAGAAGAAATTGTGCTTCCATTATTGGCAGAATCTGGAATGTTTGTTGGTGTCAGCACTGACAGATTCCTATTCAACTGACCTTTCTTATCTTGTCTGGATAATCAGATAATGATGGCCAATGCAGTTATGGGTGCGGGGAAATATTCATACTTGGTTCATAACCCAAAAGACTGCTATTTTAATGCACTTAGGATCTCATGTGAAATTCCACAGCACCAGGTTCTTCTAGACTAAAATAATGAAAATCTCTCTTGCTTTGTTTTTTAATGCATAGAAGTGATGGCTCCATACTGGGTTGGTTAACACAAGGCTTTCCATTTGTAAGCACTCCTATGTGAAGGAGAGCACCAAGGTTGCTAAGTGAAATACTCAAAAGTGAGCAAATGCCAAATCTTAATTAAAGACTGAATCACAGAGCAACGGCATTCTTCTACCACAGTAACAGTCACAAGATAAAAACAGGTCAGATATATAAGATAGCTAATTAGCATGGGTGGGGTAGTAATATCTTTGGTAAATAATTTTCCCTTTGTCCATTTTAATCTTGTTCACAAAAATATAGAATAAACGTGGCCTACTACAAATAATTTAGCACCCCAGAATTCCACACATTTTATGCATATTTCCAGTTGAATGGTAGCCCCTCAGGCAAGATTAAAATGTGAAGTAGAAATATTAATATGTTCCCACTGTTATGTGAATAATCCATTTACTGTCCATTCTTGCCACATCTGCAATCACATGTATGGTTATACTACAAAATAATCTTACTTTCTCTGGCCTGTAGGCTTTTGATCCCAGTCACTTACATTCTTTCCAACAGTCCTGGACACTGCAGGCTTGAACAAAGACTCTGGGCAAACAACGTTGTGTACTTCTAACAGCTTTGAGGTTGCTTAAGGAAGTCTCAAGCTTGAGGATTTAAGATCATCTTAAGTAATTCTGCAAGTAGTTTAATATAGGTGAAAATATTAGAACTCTTGGAACTCAGTCCACAAGAAAAACTCAACAAAATCTAGAATCCTTTTTAAAGATCAGTTCCAGAAGCGTTGCTTGAGGAACTAATTCCAGCACATTGGGTTGGATCCAGACTTAGGCTGCAATCCAGGACATGTCTGCTCAGAAGTAAGTTCAATTGGGTTCAATGGGACTTACTCCCAGGTAAGTGTGTACTGGATTGCAACCTTAGTTATGCTTACTATAGAGCCACTTAAATCAATAGGACTTAATTTAGGCTGCAATCGTAACCTCACTTACCTGGGAGTAAGCCCCATTGAATTCAATAGGACTACTTCTGAGTAGACATGGTTAGGATTGTGCTATAAGTCTGGATCAAACCCACTATTTCACATTTACACCAATTTTATGTACAACTGTGTTTCACATGCATTTCACCAGCAGCTGCACCCTTCTCCAAGTGCAGACATACCCACTTCAAAAATTAAGGCAGTGCCCTTGCTTACTTCAACTGTTGAAAAACTTAGATGAGGATTTTTATCAGGAAAAAATCAAGGCACGTTTATAATGAGGAATTATGTATATAAGATGACATAATAAAAACCTGGAGTTATGCAGTAAAACTTTATGAGTTACCTAATCAAATCTATGAGGGCAGTAAAAATGGTTTATTATCTTCCTTAATCCGTAACTTCAAGGAGTCATATACCCTAAAGCAATGGAAGTATTTAGGTCTGGATAAAGAGAGTGCTGTAAGTAACTATGCTGGGTGAAGAATAAGAACATCAGCGCTGCTGGTTTTCACAAGAGTTGTGGTTACCTGAAGATTTAATTCTGTGAGATGTAAATGCCTCCATACCTCTGTGCTTCCTTCTGTAGTCGTATTGATTATGTGACACTGAATATTGTGTGTGATATTTTACACATATTGCTGTATTACTTTGGGACAGCGCTCCACATTTCCCATCCTAAATTACTGAAGCATCTTCTGCTTTTAAAGTGCTGATCCAACCAGCTTTGCTTTTTGTAGCTGCTTGTGCTCCCTGCTCCTGAGGATGCTGATCTTTCCTCACTTTAAGCCAGCAGAGAAGCCTGCCCCACCTCCACTGACTGATTGAGAGTTCTACCTGGGCTTGACCTCTGAAGGTTTGGGGACATATCTTTCATGTGCCTCAGCTGGAGGCTTGACATTTTCTCTCGGAAGTATCAACTGGAGACCACCTTTTGACATGTTCCTGGGACAAGATCAGCTGGGGAGAGCTTGAGGGCCCCCAGTTGCAGTGGTCTTGGGTAAAGGAAGGTATGATAAGAGAGGAGGGACAAGTCTGGTCAGGGGGATGTCATGCGATAGAGATAATTGGTGGCTGTGCTGCAAGTCAGCCCCTTCTCTACGCAGAGGAATTGGGTTGTGCTATCAGCCAGCCCTCAGGCTTGCTATTAAACAAGATGTCCCTTGCTGATGATTTGATTGTGAAGAAGGAGGAGCTTTTCCAGGTAGTACGAGGCCTTTTACAGTTTGTCCCAAAGGATAGGATGGAATCAATGGTGATCTGCTATGACTTGCTTGCAAGGTATTTTGAGGGCAAAATTGCTTGCATTTGCCAGGAACTTGACTCCAGTATTATAGGAGGAGAATCTCAAGTGGTCTCTAGGGCATTATCTAGTCCCTGCCCTCCTAAAGGCAATGGTGATTAGGCCACTCCTTAAATCCTCCCTGAATCAAGAAAGTGTAAATAACTACCATCTGGTCAAATGGCCCCTTCTTGGGCAAGGTTCTTGAGTGGGTGGTCACTAGCCAGCTCCATGCTCTCTTGGATGAGACAAATTTTCTAGATTCATTTCAGACCTGGTTTTGGCACAGAAACTCCCTTGGTTGCCCTGTACAATTATTAAATGTCTTAAATAATACAGTGACCTGTGTTGGGAGAAAGACAGGGAGAGTGTGACCCTGTTGATTCTCTTTGATCTTTCAGTGGCTTTCAGTACCATTGACTAGGGGTCGCCAACCTTTCTGGACCAGAGGGCACATTTCATATTTCGAGAGAGTGCTGGGGCACCAGTCACATAATGGCTGCCATGGTACATGGCATAACGCAGCATGTTAGCTGCCTTATATATTTAGCTCTGCTGTTTGTTTTAACTTCGTTAATTTTTTAGCTTTTGTCATAACACAACATGGCTGCCATGGGGGCATGGCATAACACAAAATTAGAGAGCAGCTGTGGTGAAGCTGTCCACATAATTATATTTCCATACCAAAAAAGGCTTCACCTGTTAAATTTCTGCCTGCCATACAGCTGTTAAAGGCATAAGAACCCTGTTTTTCCTCAATGGCAACCTTAAATCAAAGCCTACACTGCCCTCCTGTACCTGCTTATCTGGATGTAAGCCCCATTAAACACAATGAGGCTTAGTTCTGAGTAGACATGTGTAACATTATACTGTAAATTAACTACAAAGTGAATTCTTACTGTGTTCCTGATCTTTAGCTCCTACAAAACAGGAGACATGCCTAAGCCTTTTTGCAAAGTTTTCACGTTTGCCTTTTGGGCAGGAGGCAGATTCTTTAACATTCACATAAACTTATTGTATAGTATCATTTGCCAGAAATAACCTCTTGGCACTACCTCGTCTCAGGCAAACCCAACACAGGAAAGATGCACCCTGGCTGCTAGGGGAAAAGGTAGAGAAAACTATGGAGATTCCAAGGGCTGGGGGGGGGGGAGACAGAAGCAGAAAAACTGCACTAAAAGGGACATCAAAACCTATTATTTGGTGTCCAAACAACTCACTGATCAGTCACAGTTCTAACTTCATTAATTGGCTAACACTGACAGGCAGGATCAGCCAGACTGGCTCATTTTACATCACTTAGAAGAGTACATGAACATTTTGCTTCATAACATTCTTCCTAGGAGGGTTAGAGGCTTACTTTAAAAAAAAAATGAAAGCTCAAGATCTAGGCTACCTGCTGAGGGCATCACGGAAGGCCTTCATGAGCACCATTGACCATGATATTTTCCTGGAGAGGCTGTCTGAATTGGGACTGGGTGGCACTGCTTTGTGGTGGTTCCAGTCCTATCTGGACAGTTATCTCTAGAGAGTGGTGCTTGGGGAATGCTGCTCAGCCCTGTGGAGCCTTCAATGTGAGGTTTCACAGGGGTTAGTTTTATTCCCCATGCTGTTTAACATCTGTATGAAACTGATGAGTCATGAAACGGGTCATCTGGATGGAGTGATATAAAAGGTCTCACTATTGAGATGTTTATGCTTGTTTCTCACATGGCTTTCCTTCCCCCTCAAAAAAACTAACCATACAGTAGGAGTTATTGAACAAAGACTGACAGAAGAGTAGTCCACATCATGACCTGCACCATATGGTATTAGGGAGATGGATTGTGCATGGTAATACGGATCCTTGCCTTTGTTAACATTTTATTCTCTGATTTTCCCAAACTAACAATCATGGTGACTCAGCAGCCAAGGAATGAGAGTGGATGCCCTTCCTTAGCATCAGCTGAAGAGGGGGATGCTACCTGTTCTTCTTTCAGTCATGCTCCCTCACTATTACATTTACCCATTTATGGCCTGTTCTGTCCATCTTAATAGCAGCAACCCTGTTTCACCCACTGTGTGGTTTGTCCAGAGTTAAATTCTCATTTCAATAGAAAAAACAAGTCATAAAATATTTCCATGCATGAACTAAACAGACAGTTGGTTATCAGAAATTGTATATTCAGCTGTTCCTCCCTCTACCATTTTATAGCCAATATGGAATTTCAGGGACTTCAGTTTTCCTTTTTCTATTCCTGTTCTAATTCCATGTGATCCCTGTAACTGGTTTTATAATCTATGTTGGACAGTGAAAAAAGCGGATAAGAGAAAAATCAACTCCTTTGAAATGTGGTGTTGGAGGAGAGCTTTGCGGATACCACAGACTGCGAAAAAGGCAAATAATTGGGTGTCAGAACAAATTAAACCAGGGCTATCACTAGAAGCTAAAATGATGAAACTGAGGTTATCATACTTTGGACACATCATGAGAAGACATGATTCTCTAGAAAAGACCATAATGCTGGGAAAAACTGAAGGGAGTAGGAAAAGAGGAAGGCCAAACAAGAGATGGATTGATTCCATAAACGAAGCCACAGACCTGAACTTACAAGATCTGAACAGGGTGGTTCATGACAGATGCTCTTGGAGGTCGCTGATTCATAGGGTCGCCATAAGTCTCAGTCGTCTTGGAGGCACATAACAACAACAAACCCTTTATAGTCAAATATGGCTTTTTTGGTCACTTGGCACATCAGCTTCTGTTGAGGTAAATTTAGAATTGTATTTTGTCTGATTCATGTTGTGTGTATTCACCAACCACATGGTTAGATCATAACTGTGTAATGAAACTTAGGAGCAGTTGAGTCAGATTGGCCTACCCATCACTCACTCATTGCATTGATGTATCTCTTGCATTACTGGTGAATAAGAACAGCATGAAATCTGTCTTAATCCTTTTTGTACAAATCTACTATAGTGTTGGGTCAAATGAAATTACCTTGGGGAAATTATCTTGGGGATCCTCAAAGGTTAGTTTCCAGCTTGATAGTAATTCTGGCTTACTTTATCCCTGTTTTGGCATCAATTGATAATCCTCAGATCTAGCTTTGACCCTATCACCCACTGTGCAATCCTATTTGTTGAACCTATTTTTAAATATAATATTTGGCCCTCTAACACATACACTCTACTATTCTCAATAACCCATGTTCAGAGGTTCATTTTCTCTTCACCTAGAGGAAAGGGAAATCCAATGATCTTAAAGGTGGGGGAAGCTTTCTAACACCACAAGACCCTTCCCGATAGCCCAGTTAATCTCTAATTGAAGAAAACTACTACTAATGAATCGTCAGTGTATGCTCATCTCTAGAAACTGGAAATAGGATCTCCATTTGTTGGAACTAACATTTGTATGTTGCAGGTCTGGAGGAAACTCGCAGTTCAGTTTTATAGCCTTTACTTTGGTGCTTCTAATGACTGATGTACCAATAAAGCTATTTTGTGTCATTAAAGAAGCTATATGTTTATACCTTTTGAAAATGAATTTCCTCTCTTGCCTGGTGTGTAATACCAATTAACTTGAAATATGGCTGTGGTTATTTCCATTCATAGAACCCTATACAGTCTTTTACTGTACATGATAGTGAATTGGCTCTTCCATTAAGCAGAATCTTGCCAGCAAATCTGGGGTTAGATTGTCACATCATGATATGCAATGTGATTTCTTCGTGATTACAGTTCATTGTCCTTAAAATGTTCACATGTTAAAGCAACTTTGGTAGGAAGACTGTTTCTTTCCTGACTTTTGGATGCCTTCCCTGTGCATCCAAATGTTTATAATGTTTCTGGCATTTCAGTACACTTTGTTTTAATCCCAGTGGGGTGTATTGTAAAATTGCTAGCTATTTCCAGGCAGTTTGTCTGAAATACAGAATGTTAAATGCATCAAAGAAATAGCTATTATGGTATATGATGATTTGCAAGTGCAAAAGAATTGTAACTTTTTGTTTTGGTTCAGGCTTTACTACCATGCATTGTTACAGTACAAAATTATATCTTGGCCAGTACTATTCATAGAGTGTTACAAGCATAGCATGAGACAGAAAGTGGGAATGGTTTCTGGCACAAATATGAGGAATGCATCAGCAAACAGCAACAGTATGCATAGAACATCTGTAGAAAAATAAACTCAAATGGAATTGGATGATGTGTAAAAGATATTCTTATAGGTGTTAATCTGGTGACCCAGTTGAAGTCATTCAAGTGAGGAAACAAGACACCAGCTGGACAGGAACAATGCTTTGGAAACTGCAGGCTCAGTCCCCCCTCCCTGCTGTCTGTCTGTCTGTTTCCATTATGATAGAATTTGGTTGTTTGTGTTTTTAAAAAATAAAATAAAAATTGGTGGCACAGTAGGACAGAAAGAATACTATAATTTTAACAGTTTGTCAGGACTCCTGAGGCTGTGTTCAATTCCCTTCTCTAATATACATGTTCTGTGTGATCATGTATATATATGATGCTCTTTGTCATTAATAGTCTACCTTAAATTGGAGATTCCTGAGAAGTTTTTGTTAGAGATTGCTTCAGCTACAAATGAGTCACAGAGAGAGTCAAGAAAACTCTCTTGATAAGGATTGTGCTTCTGGCACAGGGTCTGACTGATTTGTGATGAGAAGGACTTTTCTACAGGTCAGATTAATCAGTGTGCACCACTGATTTTGTGCTAGTGTTTTCCCTTCTTTTTACTATAGCATATTATAGTCTGGGCTATGTGGGGCAATATGAGACATTAATGTGTAAATTGTGGAGGACCCTACTTTAGGGGGACAGGTAGCCTGTGGTACTTCTCGAAACATGATTTTAGGCCTAGAGACATTCCTGGATATGCAAATAATTTTCTGCATTCCCAGATTTTAGGACATTGTAACCCTATTCATAGACATCTTAAATCATGAACCTGGGAGGTACCTTGTCTGGGTTGCCACCCTTAGTGATAGGATACTGTCTGTTTCCATTGTTACAACAGCAAGTGGCTTATCCAATCTAAATACTGCAGCCTTATATGGGCTTTCTGCTGCAGATGGTCTTTTATCTCTACTCCTTCCACTTTTCCAATTTATGGGTTGGACCTAGACTAAGTAATTTGCACTTGAATCCCATTGGAGTCAATGGTACTTAAGTTAACTCACAACTAACTTACCCACTGACTTCAGTGGGACCTAAGCTCAACTACCTTTGTCTGGGTCTAACTTAGTGTCTGAATTCCATTATCTCTTCAAAGCTCTGTGATTCTGTGGTGGTGTTGGTCATGGTGGTTGCTTGCACCTATCTTTATTGTTCTGGTCTGCTTGCATATCTGGGAGTATCTGCTGCTCCCACCTGTTTTATGGGCTGCCTTCTTGGGCATGACCACTGCATCAGTTTCAGGTTATGAGCTTGTCTGATCTGGAAAGAGAGTGACCTTCCAGACCACGATTCCTGCCCAGACAACACTTCTTTCCTAATGCTAGTGGGCTGTATTCAACTAAGCCATACTCAAAGGAAACCCATTGAAAGTAATGAACCTAAGTTAGTTATGTCTGTCAACTTCAGTGGGTCTGTTCTGAGTAGGACTGGCACTGAATGCCACCCCATGTGTTGACGTAGGCACACACCTGTGGTGAGATGTAAGGAGGGCATGGGTTCTGCTTCTCATGCTGGATATGCTGTTAATATGTTTAGTTTTCTTGCAAATGAGAACATGGTTGCAGTTCCTCTTTCATAGAATTTTAAAGAACCTGAGCCATATCATAGAATAGGAGATAGGAACAAGATAGGAAGCTGTCTTATACTGAGTCAGACCACTGGTCCATCTTGTTCAGTATTGGCTACACTGACTGGCAGTGGCTCTCTGTGGTTTCAGGCAGAATTCTCTTCCAGCCCTATCTGGAGATGCAAGGGATTGAACTTGGGACCTTCTGCATGCAAGGCAGATGCTCTGCCACTGAGCTATTTATTTATTTATGAGATTTGTTAGACACCCATCTGGCAGAGGTTAATCTGCCACTCTGGGCGACTTACAACCAAACACAAGTACATTCCATATAGACATAATCAAAATCCTAAAAATGAGAGATTAAAAATTAAAAGCTTTAACTATAAATTTCTACAAAACACTGTCTATGCTTGGATATTAGTAATGGTGAGAAATGTGTGAAAGAGAAAGGGAAATAGAACAAAATCACATCAGCATCTTTTCACAAATCAGTTACAAACACAGAATACAAAAGGATAATAAATTAAAGGGTATAAACTGTAATGCTAACGTCTGTATCCTCAAATACTTCATCAAGCATTGTTGAAACTTTACTCCAATTCAGGCGGTCAAGTCCACACCCAATCTTCGGTATAGAAATACAAGTTACAGCATTATTAAGGCAATGGATTTTCATCGCTTCCAAGATCTTCTGTAGATTGTCATAGGTAGGCTTATGAAAGTATTTGTTCTTTGTAATCAGATAGTACACATATCGATTCTTTCTCTTCAGAACAGCCACATCCCCAGTCTTCTTTTTCTGGTTCAAGAGCTCCTGAACACCACCAAACTTCTTCTTAAAAATGGCAGCTATGCCAGCACTCATATGACAATCCTCACTGATACAGTGAGCC
Source organism: Rhineura floridana (assembly GCF_030035675.1). Taxonomy (NCBI): domain Eukaryota; kingdom Metazoa; phylum Chordata; class Lepidosauria; order Squamata; family Rhineuridae; genus Rhineura; species Rhineura floridana. The sequence continues at coordinate 81,319,168 of NC_084481.1, read as the reverse complement.
AAGGAGTCTGTTCCAGTACATGTAAAAAGGTCTCCCTGTATGTACCTGATTCTTTCTTCTTTTGCCGACCGGGCGCTAGCCATGATAGTATGGAGGACTTTTCAGGATTTCTTCAGATATAAGAACTGGAAACGAATGCAGTATTCATATTGAAAAAAAGAAACAAATTGGGATAGACAGTTGCAACCCCAAACCAAGAAATGCGTATTGAGGCATGGGAAACACTGAAAAATCTTGAAAAACAGGTCTTCCCTCCCACTCCGGGACGGGGGTGTTATTTTATTTACTGGGCCTTTTTTAATACACTGTAGAATGCTCCCGAGAGTTTCAGCAAAATACTTTTGCCCACATCGTTTTAGGATAAAAGCAGAATAGCAGCATAAAAATAGCGCCCACTGGCCCCTATTCCCAACACCCGTTGTAACTGCTGGTCTATTAGGCGTCTTCACAGCACAATACGCCTCCGGCTATTTCAGAAGTGGTGGCTTTTACACCCGCCCCCTCCCAGCCGGAAGCTATGGACCTTCCCCTATTGTACCTCTTTAATAGTCATGACTTCCTTCAAAGAATCCTGGGAACTGTTGTTTGTTAATGATGCTGAGCCACATTTCTCAGATTGGTTTAACGAATCCTTCTTCCCAAGGAACTCTGGGAATTGTAGCTCTGTGAGGAGAACAGGGGTCTCCTAGCAGCTCTCAGCACCCTTAACAAATTACAGTTCCCAGGATTCTTTGGGGGAAACAGTGACTGTTAAAAGTGATATAATAGTGCTTTAAGTGTATGGTGCAGATGTGGCTTAAGTGGTAGTCTTAACAGTCAATCCCACTTTCCAGGGAACTCTTGAGTATTGTAGCTCTGTGTGGGGAATTGGGATCTCCTAACAGCTCTCAGCACCCTTAATAAATGACCGTTCCCAGGATTATTTGAGAGAAGCTATGACTGCTTAAAGTTGTATAATAGTGCTTCAAATATATAGAGCAGAGGAGCCCTGGACAGTTTCATGCTGTTTCTTAAAATGTTGCTGAATGATCCTTAAAGGCAGGGAAATAATATTGAACTATGGGCATGAATTAGTAAAATCTGAAAAGTGGTAAGGAGAATGTAATTGCAAATCTCCCCACCCCCAACCTTAAACGCTGTACATCCTTCCTCCCCATTTGGCTAAGACCAAGAGAAATGTTTATTACACACTTTAAACTTCAGTGTTCTCATTACATTAACAGAAATATATGTGGCATGCAGCCATAGAAGAATGTAAAAGCAAGCTAATGAATGCTAATACTATCCAAGTAGCTTGTCAATAGGACAAATTTAATAAACAGTGTTTGGGGATTCAGCATTCATAAGTCAGTGTGTTGCTAGGGTACAAAAAGTCAGAGTTTCCATATTCTCCCATCTGCTTTGAGGATGTTGGTGATCTGCATTTCTTGCCTGTGTCAGGCCATAGCCTCAGATGAAGTAGTGCCAAAAATTAGATGATGGTTCCTCTGAACCTAATTTTTAATCCATGCCCATTCAATATAAGTGAAAATGTTACCAAGTGGCAGGGTGACATTTTCGTCTAAAGACAGAAATAATACATATAGGATAGTAAGCAACAATAGACAGATAAAGAGGAACAGATGTTATATTGTATATAAAGTTTAATGGTTTCAGTCCTGATTTACTGTTGACATATTTTGTACATTGATTCAATAATGGCAAATTTTAAAATGTGGATATTAAAAATACTGATATTGATATTGATAAAAATGGAAATGGACTGCCTTCAAGTCGATTACGACTTATGGTGACCCTATGAATAGGGTTTTCATGCTAAGCGGTATTCAGAGGTGGTTTACCATTGCCTTCCTCTGAGGCTGAGAGGCAGTGACTGGCCCAAGGTCACCTAGTGAGCTTCACAGCTGTGTGGGGATTTGAACCCTGGTCTCCCAGGTCATAGTCCAACACTCTAACCACTACGCCTCATTGGGTCTCTTTGAATATGGATATTGATAATATCCATATTAAAATATGGGTATTAAAATATATTAATAAGATGATACAAGCCTGTTAAATGCATACTCCATGTCAATATGAAAGCTATATGCATCTTTTGATTCAGGTGGTGCATAGGAATTCACCTTTTAGCAGATCAGGCTGTTGCCCAGTAATGTCTACTCTGACTGTCAGTGTCTTCCCAAGACCTTAGGTAGAGAGATCTAACTCATCATCTGCTAACTGAGCCTTTTAACTGGATTGGATTTAGGACCTTCTGCATACAAAGCCTGTGCTGTACCCTTTAAACCAGGGTCTCTTTTCCACATTGTGGATTGTTACCTATGTCTGTATTTATTTTTTATTTTTTTTATTATTCTTCCTATCTGGTTAGGCCTCTTGTGGCTCATGGAATTAACAGTCTAGAACTTTTTTTTAAAAAGCTGCTACATAACTAATCCCGGGCTTACCTGGACTTTAACAATACCACCTTAAAGTTTTTTAAATGTTTAAGATGTTCAAAAGACATTTTTAAGATGTTTTAAGAAGTTTTTAGAGTTGTGTCCCTTTCCCCTGGGCTCCTTCTGGGAGAAAGGGCAGAATATAAATTTAATAAATAAATAACAACAAATGTACACACCTCCAGGAGGCATCTAGGCTTTGCCAGATTACAGGAAAAAGATAGCATCAAACTGAGAAGCAGCCACTGAGAGTGTTTACTCCACAGAAGTTGTTAATGGAAAGGGTTCTTGACTACTCATACATAACCATGGATACTCTGTAGTGGTTCCCAAACTTACTTCCCCATGGACCACTTGAAAATTGCTGAGAATCTAGGCGGACCACAATGAATTTTTTTGCCTGTTATAGCAATTGTAATGTGCTATGCTAAATGCCACATGATTTTTAATTTTAATTTCTTTTATTTCTTATGTATTGTATTTCATTGTATTATAGTTTCAATTCCATAGAATTCCATTGAATTCACACCGTAGACCATCTGAATTAAGATCATGGGCCATCGTTTGGGAACCCCTGCTCTAGAGCCTACTCTGAGGCTTTTATATTAATTCATTAATATGTAAATCCAATACTGAGCAGTCAAGGTTAGAACATGCTGTAGCCAATTGACACTTCGAAGGTGGGCTGTACCTCTCAAAGACAAAATATTTTATTCATTCATTTCATATATTTATATATAGTTTAATACCAAAGCCTGTTTCTAAGCAATTTACAAAAAACAAGAGAATATAAAGCAAACAATTAAACTATAAGTATACATGATCTAAAATGCAACCATATCATAAGATGTAATAAGATGTTAGAAAAGCAAAAACATAGCCACATATTTTGAAAACTTCTTAAGAGTCAGAGAAAGCCTGTTGGAGCAGATGTGTCTTTAGTTCTCGTTCTCACCGCATTGGGTACTTATGTTGCTGCAAGAGGGAGGGCATTTCAGAGGGCCAGTAATATCACAGAGAATGCCCATTTCTGAGAAATCACTGGATGGCAATCCACAAGTGATGGGATAGTCAGCCGAGCCTCCTCTGAAAATCCTAAGGTTTGGCTGGGTATATGACAGCAAAGGCAGTAAGCTAAGTATCCAGGCCCTGAGCTATTTAGGGATTTATACATCAACAATAAAATCTGAAACATGTCTCACTAAGCCACCCTAGCTGCCCAGTTCAGCAGTAGCTGCAGGTCATAGACTGTCTTGCATAGAATGCATTGCATTACATATCTTCAGAGAACAGCTTAAGATACATCTCTTCACACAAGCATTTTGGGGAGGTTGTTGAATTAATACGGCCTTTTAGACACTGCTGCTGAATTGCTTTGAATTGTTTTTATTGATTTACTGTGATTAATTGTTTTATGGTTTCTATTATGTACGCTCACTGTGCTGTGATCCTGCAGGAAGAGGGTCGATTTATAAATGTAAACAGTAAATATAACTACTGCAAATATTTAGTCAAAGGCCAAATGTAGCATTGTATATATCCCTATCAAACAGGGTGATTCTGATTGTTTGCAATCAGCTCTGATCAGGGATTTAATTCTAATAATACTCTGAGAAGTCTGATTCTCAGTTATGTTGTTCTCTTATGTATTCTCAGATATTCCAGACAAGACTTGGATGAACTGGTGATGTTAGTGTGCTACAACTGACATAAGGATTGTTCTTGCACTTGATTTTTTGACCTTTTTCTTCTCCTCCGGGGCCAGGATATGTCACTTCACTTCCTTGATCTTTGGCTTTTAGTGCAATCATGTCAATATTCACTTAACACAAAAGGGCATCTCTTACAAGAATGTGCATCAAAGGTGTTTTGCCATAAAAACTGTGAGCCTCCTTGGACAATCCAAGCAATGCAACATATACAGCATCTGTATTAAGGGCGTCTTGGAGAGTTTTGTCAGGAAAAGCAAGAGAAGTTTAACAGAAAGGAATCCGTAACTGTATAGAGCAGTATGAAGCAGTAGTTAGGAGGGATGTAATCAGCTTTGGGATTAGACTTTTTGTGGCTCACAAACAAGATGGGAGGATTCAATGATTGTTTGCAAGACCATATAAAAGCAGAATATTGAACAGATATTGGTGTCTGGAGTTTAATTTCCATACAGTAACAAAGGAATTGAAAGATTTCGGTAGGTATGCATAAGTACATGATGATGAAGGGAATGGCTTTGCCTTAGGGCCCTTTTGTAATGAGCAAATATCAGTTCTGTTGCTATGTGTATCTGCTTGTTCCACCCATGATGATAAAATCAGAAAAAATTGGAAGAATGAGACATTGAAAGTATCTAGTCCATCTATCCACTCAGCACACTATACAGCTGAGGCCAATTATGCCTGTACCATCCCAGATGCAAGAACCATGAACTGCATAATGTAATAATTTCTAGCCAATACAGTGTGCATTTTCCATAGAGTTTAAATGGAATAATAAATTGACTGATGTCAGTGGAATTACTGAAGTCTAGATCTCAAATGAGATCCATGTCTAGTTCCCTTAATCTTGTTGAATATAGAAGAGTTCGGTAGCTACGTTTGATTTTTAAATTTGTTTTGAAGGGTATGACCTATTCTGTTTTGTCTTTTTATACTGAGGCATACAAGTATTAGATAGAACTGACTGGGATTTACTCAAAATTATTAAAAGGTTATAAGTTCTATACTGATTAGGGTTGCCAAGTCAGAAGCTTCCCAAAGCCTGAGATTTCAGGGGCGGGCCCTTGTGATGTCATGGGGATGGGTCGTAGTGATATCACGGGGCGGGCCCAAGTGATGTCATTAAGCATGATACTTGAGCATACAATTCAAACAAAAACATTTCTGATTGGAAATCAAGATCTTGAAAGATAGAGCCTGGGTAGGGAACATTTAATCTAGCCTACTTGATTCTGGCAAGAAGGATTTAAGTGCCCTGTGTAATTTGGAAGAATTTGGTAACATGTGCCTCTGAGCATATGGTGAGTGGTGGCAACACTGCCATCTCCAGAGATGGTGAATTATATTTTTGTATGTTTGTTGGTGTTCTTGTTACTTTGCTTCTTTCCTCTGTTACTAATGATTCTACAGAGAATATAATCTAGAAAATTTTATTTCTGTCATTCATCCTAGAAATCTGTGTCAAATTTATTTTTATTAATTTCTAAGCCTTTTTATTGGTCAATGTCATGTGATGGTGAAGACAACCTCTTGTATTTCAAATTGGAGGTTATGTTCTATTTCTATTTTGGGTGCATTAGCAGTTGAATCTGAAACTGCAGTTTGATGTAAAATCAGACTGATTACAGTCGGGTCCCGCTTTACAGCGCTTCGCTTTACAGCATTCCGCTAATACAGCGGTTGTGAATTGTAGAAAGGCCCCGCTTTACAGCGCCTGTTCCATTTTTACGGCGGTTTTTTGCTGCCGGGCGCCATTTTGGTCAATGTAAATCAATGGGATCCGCTTTACAGCGGTTTTCGCTTTACAGCAGGGGTCTGGAACGTAACCCGCTGTATGAGCGGGGCCCTACTGTACAATATGTTGCTACTTCAGCAATAACCAGCTGTTGGAAAAAAGTGGATGCATGTTTTCAGCCTGCTATGTTTAAACCACTACATTTAAGGCAAGGTGGGCAAGGTCAATTAAAAACATAGAGCACACCTAGCATTTTGCTAGAATATATTTTACCTCCCACTGTTTTATTGTGTGCAAACTGAGACACTCCTGATGTCCACTGGAAACTATTCTGCAGAATAGTCAGTGCCATTATTCCACAATTATGTTTGGAGTTTTTTAGTGTAAATTTTGCAGTGTTGCTGTACTTCACATATTCACAGAAATAGAAACAAAAGAAAATGGTTTCCTATAGGAAACTTCACTAAAATTGCAAAGTAAATCAGACATATTTAAAGTGACCATCTGAACTGTATCAACTGTCTTAATAATGTTACTTCATTTCTGCTAAAACAAGATCAGCACAGCACATGTCTTCTCTCTGTTGTCATGCTTAGGATAGGTGAAACTGACCACAGGGGATGGGGAGGGGAGGAGGAGGGAGAGGAGGTAGGGCAGAGGGGAGGACTGGGATGGGAGCAGGCAGGAGGGGGAGGGGAGGAGAATGACAGGTTTGATCATTTGCATGTTTATTGAGTTTGCTTAGGATAGGTAAAACTGACCGGGGGGGAGGGAGGGAGGTCTGGAGTGGGCAGGGGAGGAGGAAGAAGTAAGAGGGAGGAGGAGGAAGAGAGGGGAGAGGAAAAGGAGGGGAAAAGCAGGTCTGATCATTTGAATGCTTATTGAGTTCAATGGGATTTACTCCTATGCAATCATGGTTAGGATAGGAAAAACTGACCATGGGAGAGGGGGAGGGGGGAAGGGGAAGGAGCATATTGGAGGGGGGCAAAGGAAGGGGGAGGGCAGGGCAGGTTTGATCATTTACATGCTTATAGAGTTCAGTGGTATTTACTTCCGTGCAATCGTGCTTAAGATAGGTAAAACTGACCAGGGGAAGGAGGAGGAGGAAGGGGAAGGAGGAGATTGGAAGGGGATGGGGAGGGAGGGACAAAGGAAGGGGGAAGGAAGGGACAAGAGGGAGAGGATAGGAGGGAGAAGGGAGGGTGGGATTGATCTGGGTTCCCCAGGCTCAGGGCCTGAGAATGATTCTGTATCTTTAAGAGAAGAGAAAATTCAACCAAGTACAGGTTTTCTTGCAACACTGTAATGGGAAAAACCACAAGGTGAAATTCTCCCTCCCCCCTGCATAACTTTTAAAGATACAGAAGATCTCTTGGAGGCTGGGCCTGGCAACCCTAGTTTGATCATTTGCATACTTTTTGAGTTCAGTGGGTTTTATTTCTGTGCAGTCATGTTTGAAAATGGAAATGGACTGCCTTCAAGACAACCGAACTTATGCTGACACTTTGAATAGGGTTTTTATGGTAAATGGTATTCAGAGGTGATTTTAACATTGCCTTCCCCTGAGGCTGAGAGGCAGTGACTGGCCCAAGGTCACCCAGTCAGTTTCATGGCTGTATGGGGATGCGAACCCTGGTCTCCCAGGTAGGGTTGCCAGGTCGGAACCATCCAAAAACCTGAGAAAATGGGGGCAGGCCCTAGTGATGTCAGGGGGCGGGCCCTAGTGATGTCAGGGGGCGGGCCCTAGTGATGTCAGGGGGCGGGCCCTAGTGATGTCAGGGGGCGGGCCCTAGTGATGTCAGGGGGCGGGCCCTAGTGATGTCAGGGGGTGGGCCCTAGTGATGTCAGGGGGCGGGCCCTAGTGATGTCACGGGGTGGGCCCTAGTGATGTCACGGGGTGGGCCCTAGTGATGTCACGGGGTGGGCCCTAGTGATATCATTAAACATGATACATTGTATCAACCACAGTTGCTTGGAGCATACCATTCAAAAAAAATTCTCTGGAGATTAAAATAGAAATCTTACCTAAAATAGGGCGTTCCTAGGTCCATCTGAAGTGACAAGGTCATTCTTTCTCACAAGCTTAGGGTGATGCAAAATGGAAATGGACTGCCTTCAAGTTGATCCCAGATAGGGTCTTCATGGTAAGCAGTACTCAGACAGAGGTGGTTTACTATTGCCTTCCTCTGAGTCTGAGAGGCAGTAACTGGCCCAAGGTCACCCAGGGAGCTTCATGGCTGTGTGGGGATTCGAACCCTGGTCTGCCAGGTCACAGTTCAACGCCTTTAGGGAACATTTAATCTAGCTTACTTGCTTCTGGCAAGAAGGGTTTACGTGCCCTCAGGCCAGGCCATTATTGGAAGAAAGGAGCTTAGTGTTGCAGAGACATTAGATGGGAGCACAGATAGATGCCCCTGAAGGCAGCAACTGTAAACATGCTTATTAAGGAACTAAGCCCCATAGAACTCAATAGGACTTACTTCTGAGTAGATATGGTTGCAGCCATGTTAAGGACAAGGGAGGGCATTCTAGGCAAAACAGACAAATAATTGGGTGTCAGGACAAATTAAACCAGAACTATCACTAGAAGCTAAAATGATGAAACTGAGGTTATCATACTTTGGACACATCATGAGAAGACATGATTCACTAGAAAAGACAATAATGCTGCGAAAAACAGAAGGGAATAGAAAAAGAGGAAGGCCAAACGAGATGGATTGATTCCATAAAGGAAGCCACAGACCTGAACTTACAAGATGTGAACAGGGTGGTTCATGACAGATGCTCTTGGAGGTCACTGATTCATAGGGTCGCTATAAGTTATAATCGACTTGAAGGCACATAACAACAACAACAAACCTCCCTGATAGACTGTGGGAATGCTGTGGACACAATATATTTCAACTTTAGCAAAGCTTTTGACAAAATGCTACATGATATTCTGATTAACAAGCAAGCCGAATGTGGACTGGATGGAACAGCTATTGGGTGGATCCACAGTTGGCTACACAATCATATTCAGAGTGCTAATCAATGGTTTCTTCTCAACCTGTGGGGGGGGGTAACTAGCGGGCTACTATAGGGCTTGATCTTGGACCCAGTGCTCTTCAACATTTTTATTAATGACTTGGATGAGGAGGGGCAGGGAATGCTTATCAAACTTGTAGATGATGCAAAATTGGGAGGAATACCTAATTCCCTGGAAGACAGAAACAAAATTCAAAGGGATCTTAATAGGCTGGAGCATTGGGCTAAAAACAGCAGAATGAAATTTAACAGGGATAAGTGTAAATTTCTACACCTAGGAAAAAGAAACCAAATGCAGTTATTAAGATGGGGGATACTTGGCTCAGCAATACTACATGCAAGAAGGATCTTGGGATTGTTGTTGATCACAAACTGAATATGAGCCAACAGTGTGATGTGGCTGCAAAAAAGGCAAATGCTATTTGAAGCTGCATTAACATTTGGAGGCAATATGCCTGTGAAGGCCAGTTGCGCTTATTTATTTTATTTATCTATTAAACTGATATCCCGCCCTTCCTCCCAGAAGGGTCCTGCTTGCAGGCTTCCTATTACGGTTGGGGTGAGGAACTAGATGTTCTTATGTCCTTAAGGGAACCTGAAAACTACTGAAAGGTACCAGGAGAACAGATGGGCCCAACTCCTGCTGTGCAGCTCCCAGCATGGGCAGATGAAGCAGGGTGGCCAAGGCAAACTAAGACTCCGAGCCCTGGCCTGAGACAGGATTGGACCAGATGCAAGGATCCGCTTCATTTACCCAGGAATGTTGGATACAGACCCATGGGTGCTCTCTAGCCCAGTGCTGTCTGCACTGGCAGCGGCTCTCAGGGCTTCAGGCAGGGGTGTCTCTCAGCCCTACCTGGAGATGCCGCTGAGGACTGAACCTGGGCCCTTCTGCATGCGCAACAGTTTCCCTAAAAATAAAGTAAGATTCCAGTCCTTATGGTTCTGAATGAAGGGTGATTTAAACAGGGAGCTGCTTTATACTGAGTTAGGCCATTGGTCCATCTGGTTCAGCATCAGCACTGTCTACAGCGACTGGCAGCGACTGTCCATGTTCTCTACCACTGAGTTACGGCCATCTTCCCTTGATTTAAAAGGGGGGGACGGGCTCTGGCCTGCAGGTCCCCCAATATCACCTGCTCCACAGGCTCTTCTCAGGCGGGAGGGTGTTCAGCACTGGACAGTCTCTGCTTGAGGAGAATTTTGAAAGTGCACATTGGGCAGGCTGGCAGCTGACCCAAGGCATCTTCTCCTCAGGCCACTGACCCACAGACAAAGCCAGCTGGGGCCTCAGGTTGATTTGGCTGCTGGTGGTCAATGGCTCTTGACAGACAAAAAGAGGCTTCCTACTCTGCTGCGGGGGGCTTTGCGCGCACACTGAGAGGTTTAATTTCCAGAGTCTTGAGTGGAGGCAACTCAATGCTGAAAAAAGACTAGAAACTTGTTAGCAGAGTTAGGTTTGGGATCAAGAGCAGACCCAGCGCTGATGTGTGTGTGTGTGTGTATGTGTGTCTGTGTGTGTGTGTGTGTGTGTGAGAGAGAGAGAGAGAGAGACTTTCCCTGTGAAGTAGCAGACTTTTACGCTGCAGCAATAACTGAGGATTCAGACTTAGTAAAATAAGGAACAGCTTGCTTCATTGAAGGAAATACACAATAGATAGGAAACGGATTCTAGTTCTAGTAAACTACCTGCATTGGAGGTTCATGGACCTGACAAGGCCTTTGCCCTCATGCTGCAGGTGAGAGAGACAAAGCAAAGACATCTCTTCTCTTCAAGAGACAGAGAAGAAGCAGGAAGGAGAGAGTTGGAAGGTGTGGTCGGCATTCCTAAGAGGTATCAGTTTTCAGGAAGGAAGATGAGCATATGACCAAAGGAAAGCCACAGCCTAGCAACCTGGAAGTCTCCTCTCTGTCTCCCTCCAGACGTGGAAACACCCAAATCGAGTTGCATTTCCACAATTCCAACACAAGTGATGCTTAAAATGGAAACTGTGATTTATCAGGGACAGGGATTAGGAAACAGACATTGTTCCTGGGGAACCTGGCCTGGTTTTCCCTGCCTTCCGTCTGCAAGATTCTTTCTTTATTTTAAGACCCACTCTGCACCCACCTGTTCCCTGGGCTGCCAGCTTTCTTTGGGTGGCAGCCAGAAATTCAAGACGTAGAACTTTCATTGTCACAGAGATGAGGGGACGGGCCTGTTCACCTGCTGAAGTTCCATACACACACAAACCCAGCTGGAAAAATCACATGGCAACCTCATCCTGCTATACATTTTGCTTATTTAAACATTTGGTTTTCAACAATCCAAGGAGCAGTGGCAGACATGGAACCACCAGCTTTCCACAATCAGAAAAGGAAGAGGGGGGCCCCGGGGTGTGAGAGTGTGTGTGTGTGTGTGTGTGATGGATTTTCTCCCCCAAGGTGTGGTGATGGCCAGAGACTGCTGAGCCCCATCTCTCAGGCCTCTCTCTCTCTCTCTGGCCTCTCTCTCTCTCTCTCTGGCCTCTCTCTCTCTCTCTCTGGCCTCTCTCTCTCTCTCTCTCTCTCTCTCTGGCCTCTCTCTCTGGCCTCTCTCTCTCTCTGGCCTCTCTCTCTCTCTGGCCTCTCAGGCCTCTCTCTCTCAGGCCTTTCTCTCTCTCTGGCCTTTCTCTCTCTCTGGCCTTTCTCTCTCTCTCTGGCCTCTCAGGCCTCTCTCTCTCTCTGAGGCCTCTCTCTCTCTCTGAGGCCTCTCAGGCCTCTCTCTCTCTCAGGCCTCTCTCTCTCTCTCAGGCCTCTCTCTCTCTCTCAGGCCTCTCTCTCTCTCAGGCCTCTCTCTGCAATCAGCCGCAGTCCAACCTGCTCCTGCCACCCAGCAGCCTTCTGCTTCCAAACGAGATTCCAAACTGCTCTATCGGCCGCGATGCAAACCGCAGCCAGAAACGCCCATCGCGGCCGCTCCTCCCACCCAGCAGCCATGCGTGTCAATCACGCATGCGTGCCTGAGGGGGAGGTCCAAAAGCCGGAGATCAGCCTCTTCACACTAAATATGGCCGGAGGCCGGAGACGGCCCACTTTTGCTGGAGACTCCGGCAGAAAACCGGAGACCTGGCAACCCTACTCCCAGGTCATAGTCCAACACTGACCCGGAGGAGGGGAGGGGAGGAGATTGGGTGGGTGGGCACTGGGCAGAGGGAAAAACCCTTTCCTTTCCAAAAGGAAAACGTTGTGAACAGTATCATTGCTTTCCAGCATTTCCCCCACCTTTTTATTCTACAGCAGGCACATGTAGCCTCCCACCCAAATTTAAAGCAAAGCTGTCCCTGGCCACATCCACACCAGGCCTTTATTTCACTTTGGAGAGTCATGGCTTCTCTCAAAGAATCCTGGGAAGTGTAGTTAGTGAAGGGTGCTGAGAGTTGCTAGGAGACGCCCTGTTCCCCTCACAGACCTTCAATCAGAGTGGCTGACTGTTAAACCAGTCTGGCCACTGGAGCTCTGTCAATGGAATAGGAGTCTTCTCTCGACACCCTTCACAAACCACACTTCCCAGGATACTCTGAGAGAAGCCATGACTGTCTCATGTGAAATCAAAGTCTGGTGTGGGTGTGACCCCCTGATTAGCCAAGCCCAACAGCTGTGAGGCTTTTAGAACACTGTCAGTTGGCTCTTACTGAGCATGCCCCGTGTTATCATAGGGGTCTAGCTAAAATTTATTAAATTAATTAAAAATCAGCCAGGCATTTTTTAAACCTTTAAACTGCAGAAGATGAAGGTCAGAGTATGGGGCAAGGTCAGTATTAGGATTACAGGTACTCTGTGAACATGGCTGAGTTTCAATGAATTTCAGCAGATTATGAGAACTCTCAGAGAAAAAAGTCCAAAAGGGCTCTGGTTTTTTCCCCTCTCTTTTTGAACTTTGAACTCTCTATTCTCTCTGTCTTTGTGTATCACCATGAAAATTGAGAGGGTTGTTAAGCAAGTGTTTCTGAGTTCAGGACTATACGTTATGTAAGGTTTTGTTTTGAAATGAGCTTATGGGAAGCATCAGAATGGCATGGGGGTATTTTCAATTTAACATTACGGAATGTGAAAAATCCACTCTGGCTATAGTATACAGCCACTCTCATGGCTGTATAATAAATAGTTCTTCGCACTATGTCCCCGGTTGTGGGATTCTGAGTTTTCTGCCTTAGTCATAGGAATCTTGTAGTTGGTATGGTATTGCATTTAGGAAGTCTTCACTGTCTTTTGTTTTTTTCTATTTGCATTTCATTTCCCTTTAACCTCACTCTCTTACATCCATAGAAGCAACAACAGTGGTTCCATGCACTCAGCTCAACCCCTTTAAACCCACTGATGATGCACCTTGTTGGTTGAATGATGGTTTGTTTCTTGCCCAATAGTGGTAAAAGAGAATTCATGTGCCGGGAAGTAAGTGTGGCTGCAACTGTTGTGTTCTGTGAAGGTAGAGCAAACCATGTGTGTTTTCTCTCTGTCAGTTATTACACAGGAATTGGGTTGGTTGTCACAGTGAGTTTATAGCAGCCCACAGGGTAGACAGAAAAGGGTTGAGAATCTTCTTACTCATTTCTCAGATCTCTTTCTGAAATGAAGGGTCAAATCTGTTAAGAAGTTTGGAGCAGCCATGTTAAAAGGCAGGGGCCAGGCATTCCAGGCAGAGGATTGCCAACCGTACTTGGATATGGATATTTTTTGCAGAGGATCCCTAGTCAGGCTTTATCAGTAGCACAATCCAAACTATATCTACTCAAAAGTAAGGCCTATTGAGTTCTATGGGGTTTAGTCCCTTAGTATCCTTAAAATTGCTGTCTTCAGGGGCATCCATCTTTACTCTTGAGTGTTGCCATCTAACATCTACACAACACTAGGCTCCCTTCTTCCTACAATGACCTTCTGGTGACTGGCCTGAGGACACTTAAACCCTTCTTGCCAGAAGCAAGTAGGCTAGATTAAATGTGCCCTACCCAGGCTCCATCTTTTAGCTAAGATTTCTATCTTAATTTCCAATCAGAAAAATGTTTTTGTTTGAATTGTATGCTCCAATGAACTCTGGTTGATGCTTAACATATCATGCTTAATGACATCACTCGGGCCACCCTCTGTGACATTGCTACGGCCCATGCATGTGACATCACTTGGGCCCACCCCTGAAATCCCAGGCTTTGGGATGCTTCTGACCTGGCAACCCTACTGTTGAACCAGACCACCTAGAAACTAAAAACTTTTTTTAATGAAACTGAGGGTCTGGAGTTTGAGGTAACTTAACCGGAGACCCAGAGAGGGCCCCTAAAATCCGAAGTGTTTAATAGAATGCGCTGTGGACCAGGAAATCCTGTTTCAGATTTCACACCAACCATGAACTCACAGTGTGCCCTCCAGCAAGCTGATCTTTCAGTCTTATCCCTGCTTGTAATAACCAGATAATAATACTGGCCTGTCTTATGGTGGTGTTGAAGAAAGTGCTGAGCAAATGTTGGTGAAGTGCCTTGTATACTGATGAAAAAATGGTATAAAATGCTCAGTCTATAATGTAAATACAATGGATGCTGCATTTTAACATATATCTGCTTAAATTTGCAATATATCTTTCAGATTCTTGTGGTAACCGGAGGATTAAGTTGCTGCTACTAAACCATCAGTTCCTTTAGTTGCATCTGCTTTTTCAAAAAACAAATTGCAACCATTACTATTAAACAGAGAAGTTTTTAAAACAGCATTAAAATGTTAATCTAAAAGCTGCAAAGCAGAAGGCAAATAAGACTGTCATAAACTATCAACATGTTTTACATGGGGTCTGATGTGTACTTTTTAAAAAAAAATGCTAGCTGGTATTGTCACCCTAGAGGAGTGAAGAGATTTTTGGAAACTCGGTTGTAGGTAGCTCTCTGAGTTTTTGATGCATATAGTGAACCAATTTTTTTTGTAAAGAAAAACTTTTCTCTTTCAGGGTGTGGGCACTGTAAGAAAATGAAGCCAGAATATGAGAAGGCCGCTGAGACACTCCATGCAGACAGTGATGTAAGTTAATTCCCTTTCCTAACTCTGTTTCCAAATGATCCTTAATAAATAACTGAAATCATAAAAATTGTTCTTTCTTGCTGCAAGAATTTCAGCTGTTCTTATCTCCCCAAGGGGCTGCAAAAGAGATGGTTGCAAAGTAGAATCTCATCGGTAATGCATGAGCTCTGCCAAAATTGTTAGCAAGAACATTCTGTCTTTAAACACAAACAAAACATTCATGGGGTGTTTATATATTCAGCTGTGGAGCCTTGAATTGTACATAATGTAATTGAGCCAAAATGCTGCACATAAATGTTTTGTCCCCTTCAGTAATTACAGAATTCATGTTTAACGCAAACGTAAGAAAGCACTGGCTTGCATTTAATGCTGTGCACTTGTAAGCTACTAAGGGTGTTCTCCTATTCTGTACATCTGTTTAAGCAGGTGTCACAGACTTTGACTTGATTTTTTGCCTACCTATATTGCATTCTAATAATGCAGAGAAGAATGAGGCATGACTGTTATCATTAATATAATTAAAGCCATGCACTAATAGGTCATGCAATAAGAGTTTGCCTTGCTACACAATCTGAGCACTTGAGACTTTGTCCTTTGGGTATTTTTATATTATAAATATATATTGCATTTTATGTGTTTTAATTGTATTTTATGTATTTTAATTTATTTTAATGTTTTTGTGATTTTACTGTTTACAATTTTATTATGTACGTGTTTGTTTTTATTTTTGTAAGCCGCCCTGAGTGCCCTATTATAGGGTAGAAGGGCAGGATAGAAATATTTTAAAATAAATAAATAAAATATTGGGAGCAGAGGGAGATTCTCACCTGCTGTCCAATGGTTGCAGACATAAGGGTGGGTAGAATTTTGCAAAACCAATAAGGTCATTAGGAGGGGTAGCTCTACAAATGAAAGTCTTTGTGAGTGTGCTTGTAGAAGCTCCTTAGTTGAGACCCAGGGCCATGCTAACACCATCCCAGTGTTGATTATGTATGTTAGCCAATTAATAGGTTCACAGCTAACCTCTACGCTCACTTTTCTTCTCTCTCCCTGCTTGTAACACACAGCTATAATGTCTTGTATATTGGATGGACATTTTCATGTTGATTTACCCTTAAAGCATGGTTTGTCTTAACAAAACTTGTTAAACTGTCCTGTTAGTGGTGGTGATAGAAAGGTTCAAGTACATATTGGTCTATATGCTTTGTACTTCCTTTGTAAACCCATTCTGGACTCTGGATGACTGGTCTGTGAATTCTTACTCTCCCATTTGCTAGATAGGGCAGGAGGACATTCCTCAGCAGGGATGACTCCTCCTACTGGTCGTGACAGGCAGGGACTCGAAGCTTCTTGGTCTCCTCTCCCGGGAGAGGAGTCGTCCCTCTCTTCAAACCGGCCCTGCCTGCGGTCAGTGAAGGTTGTTTGTTTGTTTTCTCTTCTCTACTTTCAGAGCTTCTTCTCCTTCAGTACTTTTTTTTTCTTCCTTAGCGTTTTTATCTTTGCTAGCTCTCTTCTCTCCTTACTTTTGTCTTACTTCCTGTCTGTTCTCCCTCCCCTTCCCCTGCCTTCTGTCCGTGGGTCTGGGGCTTGGGAGGATTTTCTGAACTCGGCTGGGTTCCCTGGCGTCGGACCAGAGCTTAAAGCAAGGCCGGAGCACGGCTAGCTGCAGTGTCTCAGCAGTAGCAGCAGCAGCTCAAACGGGAGATTCTCCCCTCACACCGCGGAGCCGCGTTTCCGCAACGCACACGTTTAGCGGGATCGCGGCTTCTGGCTCCCCCCTCACACCGCCTTCCTGGGAAGAACAAGGTTTGTCTCGGCTTCGGTGATCATTTTTAGCAAGAGATTGAGCAGCGTCCACCAAGGCAGCTCGCCATTGAAACGGCTTCATGCTCTCTTCCCTTAGTGCCGGTGTGTCAAGGCCGCCATATTTTGGCTTCACCCACTTCCTCCCCACCTTCCAGCCAAGAGCCCTGCCACGTGGGGGAGGCGAGGGACCTAGAGGAGCCACAGCAACATGGAGCAATGAATGTCCAACCAGTATTTTCTCCTTCCCTCAGCGTAGACAGCGGGGGGGGGGGTGAATCTGCTGGAAGAAGGTATGGCAGTTTTCCCTCCCCACTCTGTTTCCCAAGTTCATGACTTGGGTCAAAGAGCTTATCGTTTCTGAAATCAGTGGTTCTCTCCAACACATCTTTAAACATAAGAAGCGCAGACATTCGAGGAAGCACTCCCATAGGGGAAAGCGGAGGCACTTATCCCCCTCCACTGACTCCAGCAGGGAAGACGGTCATGGCAGTTCACCATCGCGATCCAGCCATTCCAGGTCCTCTTCCCTTTCCGATCATGAGTCGGGGGGGCTCACCCCCACCCACTGCGATAACACACGGTGAGCAAGTTAAGGTAGCGCCAATAAATGACAAGGATCCCCTTGGTGAGCTGGGTGGGGTAATGAGGTGCTCCTCCCCCCAGACCCACGCAGGCTCCTCACCCTCAATGGCTCACACAGCAGGAGCAGGCACAGTTGCCCAGGCAGGCCCCTGTCCTACAAGCGGAGCTGTTGGACTTCAAAGATCTACTCGAGCCGCACAGGGAAGAGGGGGAGCTGTCTGGTGAGGACATAGAGGCCCCCAGATACAACCTAGGCTTTTTGCTCCAGAGGTTTTTCAGCCACTCCTGTTGAAGGTGCACAGAGTGCTGCAGCTGCCAGAGACAGAGGTAGGATGCAAGGGATCCACCCAGTCAGCCTCGGCAGGAGCTAAAAAGGCTTTCCCCTCCAAGGACACCAAGCAGGCTACTGTTCCCTTTCCCCAGGCATTTGATGACATGTGGGGTGCTGAATGGTCATCACCATGCAAATCAAAGCTTACCTGGCAAGTGAGCAAAGAAGCATTATGTCTTTGCTGACAGGATCATGGCTACGTTTTCCCACAGTGGATCCCCGCCTATTGCTGCCCTTGCAAGTTCCACAGTGATTCCAACAGAAGGACCAATGCGATAAGTGAGTCAAAGGAGCTCTTCGCAGGAGTTTTGAACCAGATGTGGTCGCCTTCAGAGCAGCGGCCACTTCTTCAGTTTTTTCCAGAGCAGTCTTTATGTGGGCTGAAGAGTTGGGGGCACGGGACAATGTCCCAAAATTCGTTAAGGTTTAAAGAAAGTGGTTTATGCCTCTGCTCTGTCAGCTGATGCATCCATGGATGCCATACAATTTGCGGTGCTGTCTATGGCTGCCTCCACCGTGGCACGATGTAACATTTGGCTCAGGCAGTGGGCAGTAGATGCAGGGTCACAGACTCGCCTCACTGCCCTACCCTTCTCAGGTTCTAAGCTATTTGGTGAGCCCCTCGAGGCTCACCTGGTGGAAACGAGGGACAAAAAGAAAGCACTCCCTATGGCCAAAAAAGAGGAACGGAAGGGCAGACAGAAGCAGTTTTTTCGTTCCTCAAGACAGCCCTCTAGATTTTGCAGTCAGCCTTCCAACAGGCTTCGCTGGGGCAGACAAGACAGAGGGGGTGGGCATGTTGGATATGTGTGTACGTGCATATGTGCCTCACATGAGTAGCAGAGCAAGAAAATGTGATTATGGGGTTAACCCAGCCAGGATGCGCGCCAAGGACGTTGGCTGGCAGCTGTGCCCAGCGAGGCCAGTCTTATCTACTTAAGGCTGGCGAGAAACCGAAAGCTCTGTGGGGGAAGCTGCTTCTGTGTGAGTGTTTGTGTTCTGTGGAGAAAGCAGCTCTGTGGAGGGAAAGTGAAACCGTTTTGTAAGCTTGCATGCCTTAATGTCTGAAGTAAAAGACTCTTAAACTAAGTTCTTTGTCTGTGGATCTCTACACGTCTTGCTCTTCAATTGTAAAGTCCTGGACACGCAATATATCCGCACACACCAACAGGGCACACTTCCTCCACTAAATTGGGAGGCACCTCCTTCTCCTTGGGGAGGCCCCAGAAGGGCACCCGAAAGGGCCCCTCCTCCTGACTGGCAGTTCCCAGAAGCCTCTTGCAGGGTGGGAGCAAGCCTTCTAGAGTTTGCCCCCCGCTGGAGAGACATCACCTCAGATAAATGGGTGCTGGACACAGTGTCCATGGGATATGCCATAGAGTTTGTTCAAATTCCACATGACCAGTTTCGACCCACCCCAAGGTCTTGAAAGCCGGAGAAGCACCGGCTCTACCTAGAAGCTATTCAGCATCAGCTGAACATTCGGGCGATAGAGCCTGTAGTTTCCTCAGAGAGGAAATCAGGGGTCTATTCAATTTTTTTCTTAGTAGACAAAAAGAATGGCGATACAAGGGCTATTTTGGATCTCAAATGGGTCAACAGGTGGGTGGCCAGGAAACACTTCAAAATGGAAACCCTTCGGTCCATAACTGCAGCCCTAAGAAAAGGGGATTGGATGGCCTCTGTGGACCTCTCTGAGGCATATCTACACATTCCAATTTGCAGACAGCACAGGCGCTTTCTCCAGTTCTCATATGACTACAGACACTTCCAGTACCGAGCTTTGCCCTTTGCCCTTTCCTCAGCACCAAGGGTTTTCAGCTATGGTGGCACATCTCAGAACAATGGGGATCTGCATGCATCCTTACCTGGATGACATTTTGGTGAGAGCACCATCCAGGGACCAGTCACGCACAGACACCCATCTCACCTTGGCATGGCTCCAGGGGCTGGACTTCATAGTGAACTTGGAGGAAGAGCATGCTGACCCCATCCCAAACTATTCCGCACTTGTGGGTGGTCCTGGACATGCAACTTTTCCACATGAGGCTCACCGAAGAAAGGGCTTCAAGACTTCAGCTGCTTCTTCAGAAAGCGGTTTCATTACCAGAAATGGACCTGATGAGTCTAGCCTGTCTCTTGGGGTCAATAGTCTCGGCATACAATGTAGTTCAGTGGGCCCACTTTCACTCAACAACACTACAACAGATCCTTCTGCCCTACCAGGAGGCAATTCTTCTAGGACACAGACGCTCAGTCTCCATTCCTCCGACAGTGAGAACAGAGCTCTGGTGGTGGCTGGAGCCTCAGAGGTTGGTCCAAGGGGTCAGCCTGGAAGATCCTCCATGCGTAGTCATGACCTCAGACGCAAGCTCGTATGGATGGGGGACTCACCTGGACCACAACGTAGCCCAGGGTACATGGTCAGTAATGGAGACGGAGCTCAATATAAATGTATTGGAGTTACGGGCCATCAGGCTGGGCCTGCAGGCCTTTGCACCAGAGATCAAGGGGAGGCATGTCCTCATATGCACCGATAACTCATCTGTGAAAGCTTGTGTCAACAAACAAGGGGGCACAAGATTGAAGGGCCTAATTCTCAAGGTGGAGCGTTTGTTCAAATGGGCGGAACGGCATCTTGCCTGTCTGAAGGCCGAACACCTGGCAGGCACAAACAACTTTGTATCTGACTGGCTCAGCAGGACAGCAGTCGAGGCAGAATGGCAGCTGAACCCAGCAGTCTTCCAACAGGTGTTGCTCAGGTGGGGAGAACCAGTAGTGGATCTCTTTGCCACACCTGAAAATGCACAGCTAGACAAGTTCTGCACAAGAACACCGTGTCACCAGGCTCAGGGTGCAAATGCCCTCGTTCTGCAGTGGCCACAAGGCCTCCTGTATCCCTTTCCTCCGTTCGGGCTGATACAATGCACAATCCAGCGGGTTCGGACATTGAAGGCAGAAATTATTCTCGTGACACCGTATTGGCCTCAACGTCCCTGGTTTCTAGACCTGCTGAACATGTCAGTCGAGACACCATGGCAGGTCCCCATTCGAACGGATCTTCTGATTCAGGGCCCAGTCTGCCACCCTTGAGCAGAGCTGTTCTGGCTAACAGCTTGGCAGCTGAGCGGTTGTGGTTGAGTGGTAAGGGTTTTAAGGGGAAAGTGCTTGACAAGCTGCTGGCTTCGCATAGACAGTCCACGAACAGGGTTTACTCGTCCACGTGGAAGGTTTTCTTGTCTTGGTGTTCTGCAAACACAGTGGAACTTTTGTCTCGAGATGTCAGTGGCCCCCTGGGGTTTCTCTAGTTGGGCCTAGATAAGGGTCTGAGCGCAGCCACCATCAAGAGACAAGCAGCAGCTCTTAGTAATATTTTATTAAGCCTAGGGGGCCTCCGCTTTCCTCCAACCCATTCCTTAAATGTTTTCTGAGAGGGGTGACACTTGTTTCCCCACCAGTGATTCACAGGTTTCCAAACTGGAACCTTATTTGGGTGTTGATGGCATTAACAGGACTGCCATTCGAACCAATGGCTACCTGTCCCCTGAACCTCTTGACATTCAAAACAGTTTTTCTGGTATCCATTACTTCAGCATGCAGAATTTCTGAGTTGGGGGCATTGTCCTCGGACCTCAACTGTGTGTGTGCCACCAGGACAATGTGGTCTTCTGACCAGACCCGGCATTCCTACCTAAAATCAATTCTATTTTCCATTAGTCACAGGAAGTGGTTCTCCCTTCTTTCTGCCCCGCTCCCTCCTGTGCCCAGGAACGTAGATGGCACTCCCTTGATGTGAGGAGGGCTGTTTGTTTCTACCTAGAACGTACCTTAGAGTTCAGGAGGTCAGAGGCCCTCTTCATGGCCTTCTCTGGGAAATCAAAGGGGTGTAAGGTGACGACCTGCTCCATCTTGCGCTGGCTCAGAGTGGCTATAGCACATGCATATGAAACGCTGGGTAAGGAAACTCCATTGGGTACCACAGCACACTCAATTAGGGGGGCGGTGGCTTCAGCAGGATTTAAGGGAGGTTTCCCGATAACAGATATCTGTAGGGCGGCTACATGGGCTTCTCCACACACCTTCATCAGGCACTACAAAATAGACTCCTCCTCATCAGCCGATGCTGCATTTGGCTGGAAGGTGCTGCCCCCTTGTTAGAGGAATCCCACCCAGAGTTCTCACTGCTCAGTCATATCCCTACTGAGGAATGTCCTCCAGCCCTATCTAGCAAAAATGGAAATTTTACTCATCGTGAACTTCTATTTGAAGATAGGGCTGGAGGACATCCCACCCACCTCTCATTCCTCTGCTTCGACTTTCTGGAGCGGGGAGTGGGGGAGTTAGGGCTTCTGCCAGCGCTTTACATTTGCACACGTTGTTTAGTATTGTGTGTCTTCCTTCCTGTGTGACCTTTCCCCCAGCATGTTGGCTCTGTGTTGGTCTGTCACTTTTCTGCAGCTATTTCCTAGTATAGGCTTCCACTTTAGGGATGTCTGAATGGTTGCAGATATGGGGCCTGAGGAGTTGTCCTGGCTCTGTCAGTTCAGTCTGGAGAGAGGGACGCCTCCTCCCCTGAGAGAGGAGACCAAGAAGCTTTGAGATCCTGCCTGTCACGGCCAGTAGGAGGAGTCATTCCTACTGAGGAATGTCCTCCAGCCCTATCTACAAATAGAAACTCATGGTATGTAAAGTTTCCATTTTTAAGCTTACAGCTGATGATTTACAGTGACAGGTATTGCTTTATATTGCAGAGACCAGGTGTCCTGGCTGCAGTAGATGCTACCATCAACAAAGCTGTAGCAGAAAGATTTCATATATCAGGATTTCCGACACTCAAGTACTTCCAGGATGGAGAAGAGAAATATATTTTGCCACACCTCCGAACACAGAGTAAAATTGTTGAATGGCTCCTAAAGTAAGTGGCATGCACCAAACATGTTCACAATTAACAGATGGTTGCAATTAAAAGGCTTTCAGCAGCTCCATGTTTTCTTAGTTGAATCTTTTATTTAAAATGCCCCATTTCCAAATTGTGGTGTCCCACAGACAGCTAAATAGACGTGGGCTATGTTTAGCCTTGAGGCAATTTTAGGTACCAGGCTATGGTCTGAAGGTACATAAGGCAGCTCCCTGCTGAACCTAAGCAGGGTGAAGTCTGGTCAATGCCTGGATGGGAGCCTGGATGGGAGACTGCCTGGGAACCATATGTAAGCCGCCTTGGGTTTCTATCATGAAAAGAAAGGGGGGGGGTATAAATGAAATAAATAAATAAAAGTTGTAATTCTTTTACAAACAAAATGGTTTTTGTTTTCAAATATCTTAAACTTCAGAGAGAACAGCAAACATCCTGCACTTCCCAAGCTGTTGATTTTAACCCACTTCAAATCCTGGTTTGAATTCTTGATTTGGAGGAAAACTTTGGTTTGTGAGAGGAAGGGAATCATAACAGCTGTGGAGAGTAGGCATCGCACAACCTTAAAAAACATTCCTATTCCACCAAACCATGGTTTGGAATAGAGGTGGGAAACCTTTGGCTCACAAGGCCATTTTTCTCAAACCATGCCCACATTCCTCACAACTGATGTCATATTTGATGTCAGGTGTGGAGCAGGTACAGACACAGCTGCCAGTGCACAATTGGGAGTCTTAAAGTGCACTCCTGACTGTGCATTGGCAAGGGAAAATCAGACTTTGACTCTATCACCCATTAGCCAAAGCCTTGCCTGCACAGGTAGTGCCTATATAAAGATGATGGGCCGTAGAGCTGAAGCCTTCTTGACTGACTCCCTGAGTGAGTTCTTTGTGGCGAACTTGTGTGCACAGCCAAAAAAGCAGGCATCAGCTCAACCTCCCATCAGATGATGCGCAGGAAAGCCAAAGTCTCTTTAAAGCACCATGCATCATTGTGATATCAGGCTATTGAAAGGTGGGTGGCTAGGATCTGATCTGTTCCAGAGACCCAAAAGTGGTCCCCAACCCTGGTTTGGAAGATTGGGAACATTATATCTGAAATAACCCAGTACGTTGTGTTTGACTATGCCGCTACCAAAGTGAAAATATAGATGTTACAACCCCAGAGCCTTCCTTTTTATGAGGAACTGTTCAGTGAATGTGCAGAATCTGGCAGCAGCAGGTGAACCAGTGATGTCAATCAGAAAGGCAGGGACAGAGTAGCGACCAAAAGCAAACAGAGTATCAATGCAAGGATTTAGAGTCTGCATGTGTGTGTGTGTCTGTATATAGATATAGATACAGACACACACACACACACAGAGATACAGGATCACCGGACTATCTGTGTTTTTTATTTTGTTTTGCATCTAGGTAAAAAAAAAGTTGCTTTTGGAAAAATAGCATATTTTACCCCAAATCGTAACATCCCCACCACTTTGATAGATGTAGAAAAATGTGCTAAGCCTTAGTTTAAATACATATTGAAAACTGTGTAATTCTAAGAGGCAGGACTTACTGGTGGTGGCATTCTTGTTGATGGTGACAGAACAGAGCTTATTCATTATGAAAGATGCCAATTAGCCCAGGGCAAATTGCATCATTTTGAATCAAATGGTAAATTCTTGAGTTAAAAATGCACATACTGCTGTGCTGTGTGTCTCTTGCATAAAGGGGGAAAATACAAAAATGTCCTTTGGCAAGAAGGGTTGTGAATTCTTCTCTTGTTGAAAAGGTTGAAATTTGCCAGGTTGGCATTAAGGGTGCATAAAAAGACCTTTCTTATTATTTTGAAAACTACTTGGCAGTGCTGGATTTTAACTGCATAATTGGGATATATGTGCCTTGAGGCATATACCCTCTACATTTGAGCATCTGAGTTTTAATTAACAGTATTTTGCACTTTATTATCTGTGCCTCTGGAAAGATCATTATAAAAAGTTTAATTAATTTGGCTTCACTGTGACTTAATGAAAGAGCCTGAAGTATAGTGCACATACCTGAAACACTAATACACTAAATAGTGAGAGTCTCTTCAACTAGACCTGGTTCCCACAGGATGTATATCTGTCACAAAGCAAGCATTTCAAGAGCTACCATTGGATTGTTTATAGGAGCTATGAACTCATTGGTATGGTACAAAGCATGTTTTATTTGCACTTGGGATATCAGGTTCAAATCTTAACTCACTGAAGAGCTTACCAAGTCATATGGCTGAGTTAAGACATTATAATGGCATGATATCCAAACCCAACATACTATGGTTACATTTAACTACAGACTGTTGAATTGTAATCCATGGTTTGAAGTTAACTTGTTTTTAAAAACATAGTTAAGATTAAGCTCAGTTAATTGGATTTGGATAAAACAATAAGCTTTGTTTAATCAAAAATGGAAACAAAAGCTTCTGATTGTCTCCCTACATCCACACAGAAAGAGGAGAATGTGAGCCCAAGCCTTTCTGCAACTCATTCCTATCATGATGTCTTAATCAGTAATGAGATACGTAATCTTTTACAAAACATTTAGTTTGGCAAAATTCTGCCATAGAAGGGTTTGGTATTTTCTGTGTATTCTTATAAGGAAAAAAACTACTGTTTTCTTCAATCTTCAGTCCACAGGCACCACCTCCACCTGAACCAACTTGGGAAGAAAGACAGACAAGTGTAATCCATCTTGCAGGCGAAGACTTCAGGGAATCTTTGAAGAAGAAAAAGCATGCTCTTGTAATGTTCTATGCCCCTTGTGAGTAGATGTTTGTCAATTTTCAGTGCTTTTGCACCAAACTAGACATGAGTGCATTCTGATGAGTAATGGTCCATTGCTCATTTAGAGGGAGAGATTTAGATAACCTCAGAAGCATGTCTCAATTCTCTCCCAGTTTGGTCCTTAACGATATCCACTGGGCCAGCACTTCAGGGTAGCCAGACTCCAACATCAGAACTTGCTCCCTGACATCGGGCAGGGTTGCTCTCCCAAAATGACATTTTGTATTATATTTTCCTGTACGCAAGAGACGCACAGCAGTATGTGCTTTTTTAATAGCATCTTTTATAACAAATCCTAACTTCCCCACTACTTTGACAGATGTGGAAAAAAGCACTAAGCCTAAGTTTAATGCTTATTGAAAACCATGGGTAATTCTAAGAGGCAGAATTTACTGGTGGTGACATTCTTGTTGATGTTGACAGAACAGAGCTTATTCATTATGAAAGATGCCAATCAGTCCAAGGCAAGTTGTATCATTTTGAATCAAATGGTAAATTCTATTATTATTATTATTATTATTATTATTATTATTATTATTATTATTATTATTACGCTGCCTTTTGGCCAAAGGCCCTCAAGGCGGCTTACAAGAAAAATAAACACAGGTATAAAAATACAATAATATACAATATAAACAATACAATACAATATACAAAAATTAAATTAAATAGAAACATTATTCTAAGGATACTATCTGAAAGAAAAATAAGAAACTGCAGGTAACAAGCCTGTTCTGCACAAATATGAAAGACTCCAGTGCTGAGAACAAATCTTTGATGTTCTGAACATTTAGAATAGTGATTTCCTTTTTTTATGTAGGAATATGCTGAACTACAAAACACCTAAGGAAATGTTGCTGTAAAGCTACTGAACCATTTCAGTTCTAGTGCTACCTTTTAGAAACAATGAACAGTATAATCCACAATCTGGTTATGCCTAAATGCTTATTTAAGCCTAGTAGTTGACTTTAGAAAATTACAATGGTTGTGTTCTATGTAAGCTAATTTAATTGTGCACTGAGTCGCACATCCATGCTAATGGACATGTATGTAGCTTTCTCCCTGAAGATTCTTGCTCTGATACATTTACTCGCAAGTATAACACTCTCCTGTACTTCCTTCGTTCCACCAGAACTGGTTTGAAGAAAGAGCGTCATGAACATAGGGAGTCTTACTGTGAATTTTGAAGTGAGTTTTTATAATTAAGAAATGAAAAATGGGCTGCTATTGTTGGGATGTGTTTCTCAACACCTTTGAGATAAAAGACTCCACTTCAGATCCATATTTAGTAATGGATATGCTTTTAATTTGGAGTCATGAGAATCCTATGATTAATGTATTTACACCTGTTGTAATATTATCACTTCCTGCGTTCAGATAAATGTGAGAGTGGATGTGGTACCTTTGATATATAATACACTCATACATACACAGCCTGTTCTTAATCAAGCACTATAGGAAGTAACTACTGAATATTTCAAATCTCTGCTTTCATTAATAGGGAAACAGAACAAGTACAAATCATTGTGTAGTGAGGTTTCCCTTTCTCCACTTGTAATGTGCCTTCTGTTAAATTTGATAGATTGTCTTTGTTTATCACTTTCTCAATCACAGAATCTCTCAGGGTTTTTATGCCTACCAATTACCACTAACTTGCTTATTGTAGTGCAGAAGGAGAACAGCTAAGATTGCCAGGCTGTATTACTACAAATAATTTTCTTTCTCTATTCAGAGCCACATCCTAGGTCAGTGAAGCTCCTTAGCCAAAGACACATCATACAGTGTCCAGTAAAGAGTTACAAATGCCATGATTAGGGTTTGCTTTTTAATCTGAACAGTTTGTCTGAACTCCTTGATGCTTTCTAAAACCTTCAGTTTAATTAGGCAAATTGTCAGTACAGATATTCTTGCAGCTTGCAAATGACTGCTGAAATGCTTAACAATGATCCTCCCATTCAATCACTCCTACATTATTATTCCCCATTTCAGACATGGGGAAATGAAACAGAAAATCTTTTGAAGTAGAGCATCTAAACTAGCCTTAATAGAACTTTAGACAGAGGAATATATGATCCATATAGTCCATGAGCCAAGAGTTGAAAATTGACTTATCAATGTCATGTAAGATGGTAAAATTTCAGTATGGTTTTTTGAAAGGTGTATATCTTTGGGTTGTATTTTCATGTGAAAGCCCACTCTAACTGGATGCTTAAGCTTTATGATGTCATTAAGATAGCTGAAGCTATCTTTTTCTAACTTTTCTAATTTAAGCTGTAACGTGAACAAAGTGTCTGATTTTAAAATTCAAAACTGCATTGGAAAGCTAATGAAGTCTCTTACAAATAATTAGTTGTAATAATAACACTATCCATTACCATTTTTGTAATACAAGCCATATATCAAGAAAAAAGTTACATTTTCCTCATTTTTATACGGTTGACTCATATAACACTTTACCTGATCCAGATATGCACCTAAAGTATTTTAGACAATTGTAGGGTACTCATTTCCCTTTCCAACAAACCATAGTATGAAAAATATGATTTTGATATGTCATAGGCTATAAGCAAATAAAGAAATGTATGTATGTCATAGTTAGACACATTTGAGCATATCCATGTTTTATGCAATTTTACCTATGTATGGATAACCGGTAACTTAGTGTTACTGCAGAGAAACATCTAGTAGTTTTGTGAGTTCAGCAACTGTTCAATATGCATGTGCTTTTATTTACCGAGATTACAATGTTATCATTTCACAACTGCTTATCTTTTATCAAACTTAATTTTAATGTTTATCACTGCTGCAGTCATCATCTGAATCCTCAAGTTCAATTTCAAAGTCTGGTTGCTACATGACTGTAGTTTGCCCATAGCAGTGCAAGTCAGTCCATTGGATAGGCATGAGCAGTTTGAGAGTTGACAGGAACTGCAATTGGTGCTGGTAGTTCATGCATCCAGTCAATGACAAGATTACCATATTGTCAGAACAGGCCTATCATATGCAAATGCAATCCAGAAACATACACCTTTCAAAAAATCATAATGACGTTTTTCCACCTTACATGGTACAGGCAGGTATCACGGAATTGCAGGGATGGTGTCAGGAAGGCTAAAGCTGAGAATGAGCTGAGATTAGCGAGGGATGCTAAAAGCAACCAAGAAGCTTTCTTCAGGTATGTCCATAGTAAAAGACAGAGAAAAGAAACGGTGGCACAGCTACTCAATAAGGATGGCAAAATGATAACAGATGACAAAGAAAAGGCAGAAGTCCTCAATTCCTACTTTGGCTAGGTCTTCTCCCAAAAAAGGATCTGTGACCCTCCTGGGAAACATGAAGTAGAAGAGGCAAGATTGGAGCTTGAGATTGATAGACAAATGGTCAAGGAATACCTAATCACTTTGAACGAGTTCAAATTGGCAGGGCCCAATAAACTGCATCCTAGAGTGTTGAAGGAATTGGCTGAAGAACTCTGAAAACCACTGTTAATTATCTTTGCGAAATCATGGAGGACTGGTGAAGTGCTGGATGACTGGAGGAGAGCTAATGTTGTCCCTATCTTCAAAAAAGGCAAAAAGGAGGAACCGGGGAACTACAGACCAGTGAGCCTAAAATCAATCCCTGGAAAAACTCTGGAGCAGATGATAAAGCAGTCAATCTGTAAGCACCTTGAAAACAATGCAATGATTACTAGAAGCCAACATGGATTTATGAAGAACAAATCCTGCCAAACTAATCTTACCTCATTTTTTGACCGGGTAACCTCCCTGGTAGACTGTGGGAATGCTGTGGACATAATATACCTTGACTTCAGTAAAGCTTTTGACAAAGTGCCCCATGATATTCTGATTAGCAAGCTAGCTAAATGTGGGCTGGATGGAACAACTATCAGGTGGATCCACAGTTGGCTTCAGAATCGTACTCAAAGAGTGCTTATCAATGGTTCCTTCTCAAACTGGGCAGAAGTAACAAGTGGGGTACCACAGGGCTTGGTCCTGGGCCCAGTGCTCTTCAACATTTTTATTAACGACTTGGATGAGGAGGTACAGAGCATGCTTATCAAATTTGCAGAAAATACAAAATTGGGGGGCATAGCTAATACTGTGGAAGATAGAAGCAGAATTCAAAGGGACCTTGATAGGCTGGAGCATTGGGCTGAAAACAACAGAATGCAATTCAACAGGGATAAATGCAAAGTTCTACACTTAGGAAAAAGAAACCAAATGCACAGTTATAAGATGGGGGATACTTGGCTTAGCAATACAACATGTGAGAAGGATCTTGGAATTGTTGATCACAAGCGGATATGAGCCAACAGTGTGATGTGGCTGCAAAAAAGGCAAATGCTATTTTAGGCTGCATTAACAGAAGTATAGTTTCCAAATTGCGTGAAGTATTAGTTCCCCTCTGTTCAGCACTGGTTAGCCCTCATCTTGAATACTGCATCCAGTTCTGGTCTCCGCACTTCAAGAAGGATGCAGACAAACTAGAACAGGTTCAGAGGAGGGCAACAAGGATGATCAGGGAACTGGAAACCAAGCCCTATGAGGAGAGACTGAAAGAACTGGGCATGTTTAGCTTGGAGAAGAGAAGACTGAGGGGAGATATGATAGGACTCTTCAAGTACATGAAAGGTTGTCACATAGAGGAGGGCCGGGATCTCTTCTTGATCGTCGCAGAGTGCAGGACACGGAATAATGGGCTCAAGTTGCAGAAAGCCAGATTTCGACTGGAAATCAGGAAAAATGTCAACTGTTGGAGCCATATGACAATGGAATCAATTACCTAGAGAGATAGTGGACTCTCCGACACTGGAGGCATTCAAGAGGCAGCTGGACAGCCATTTATTTATTTATTTATTTATTATTTAATTTGTATCCCGCCCTTCCTCCCAGCAGGAGCCCAGGGTGGCAGACAAAGCGCTAAAAACTCTTTAAAACATTATAAAAACAGATCTTAAAATACATTAAAACAAAACAGCATTAAAAACATAAAAAAACAACTTTAAAAAAGGGTTAAAAACATTATTAAAAAACATATTAAGCAATTCCAACACAGACTGTTGGGAATGCTTTGATTTGGATTCCTGCATTGCGCAGGGGGTTGGACTTGATGGCCTTATAGGCCCCTTCCAACTCTACTATTCTATGATTCTATGACGATACAGATTTTTGGTCTGGCCCATGGACTATTTGCATAAAGGGTATAAAAGGTGAAGCACATTGCAAAGTAAGATTTCCGTGCCATGGCCAGGCCTGAAACTAGACTGAAACGGATCCAGGTAATCAGTTTCCTCCAACCATGCTTGAAGCTGGACTGCCACTACCCTTTCGAGCACCTTGCCCAAAAAGGGGATATTTGCCACTGGGTGATAGTTGTTTAGCACTTCTAGGTGCAGAGAGGTCTTCTTAAGGAGACAACGCACCACTGCCTTCAAGGCAGATGATACCCCCCCCGACAATCCTACTATAGATACAGAGAGTCCAGATCAGTGTGGGCAGGCATTCTATTAACACCATGTAGGAGCTGCAAGTAACTTCTAATGTCAAGTGGGGTTTCTATATGGCACCTATAAGCATGGTAGTCTAACCAGTGCAATACCTGAAAGTTTTAGAGTATCATGCGTATGGACCTTTGTATGGACTGTCTGATTTCACACCAAAAGTTATATGCTTGATGGAGGGGAGGGGCAGTTTCTCCTCTACAGTAGGGCCCCACTCATACGGTGGGTTATGTTCCGGACCCCGCTGTAAAGCGGAACCCATTGAATAGAATGGTGTGTGATGCCCAAAAACCGCCGTAAAGTGGAACAAGCGCCGTATGAGTGGGGCTTTAGTCTAATTGCATCTAATTGAGACCGCTGTATTAGCGAAGCGCTGTAAAGCAAAGCGCCGTAAAGCGGGACCCTACTATATATGATCCAGGTGCCTGCTGACTGTCTGATTCAAGGCAGAGACAATTGTATTATCTCTGTAGTTAGTTTCTTTGGATGTTGGTGATGGCGCAGAATTTGCTTTTAGTGGCAATTTCTGTTCTGTCCTTAATGGAGTAAAATAGTAGAGTAAATCATATCAGTAGTACCTAGAGGATTTGTTATGCCTTTTGTTTCATTACAGATGGATCTGTGAAATGATTTCTTGCTGGTATAGTCACTGTGTAAATCTTGTTCTTCTTGTACATGTATTAATTAGTAATTGGGGAACTGCCCTTGAAAATATTTCTTTCAACATTACTCTTACTCCAAAAGTTATGAGGCAGCTGAATGGACTTGAACACTAGCAAGACAGAAAGTATGGATAGAAAGCAATAGTGACACCAAAACTTAAATATAATTTTGTCAGGTTTTGCACTCATAAAACCTTTAGTTCTTATATAATAAGATGTCTTTTAAATTAAAATCTTAAATTACCTTAAAATGTTGCATGTGATTTAATTACCTTTAAGGAGATTACCTTATATGATAAGGCCATGTCAGCATTTAAAGATTTGAATGTCTCTCTTTGACAGATGATTTATTTAGCATTAGCAATGGAAGGACACCGTTTGCCACTGAATAATACACTTCTCCATTAACATGTTCCTACCACCTGCTAATTATCAGGTCACTAGATTTTAAAATTGTAGGATTTTAGCATATCGATATCAATTGTAAATCACAGTGGCTTTTTGTACAGAGCCCTAATCATTAACCTTAAATGATGTAGGGTGAGAGGCCTGCTCACAAAAGCTAATTGCTGCCTTTAACATCATCATTGGGAAGCAGAACTTTGTTTTCTGTAGAACTTTGGGGCAGTAGATGTCATAGCCACTTGACCAAGCATGAGACCCAAGCAAGATTCATGCAGGAAGTGTGTGAGCAGAGCTGCTGACATGGTTCTCTTTTTGCCCTTTCTGTGCTTGGCATGTGTGTTGTTTCAAGGCTTAATGGAATTCTGCAGCAGGTTCTGTGTTGGTCCTAAGCATAGGGTTGTCAACTCTCCGATTTTTGCCCGGAGATTTTTGGGGTCCTCTCTGGGTCAGTCACCTTAATCTTCCAACTCTCAGCTTTCATGTAAAAAAATTACATTTCTAGGTGGTCTGGTTCACGAGATACACACCAGAACGTCAGACACCCCCCCCCAACAACTTCTGTGAAATGATCTCTTAGCTGGCTGCTCTAACCCCACCCTTTCAGGTTTGTAGCCAATAAGTGAAGTCAGGGTTGTGATTGACAAGGGATTTCTGGGCCTCCAGGCAGTACCTAGACCCCATTGCAAAGGTAGAAACTAGGTTTTTTCCTGTTTATCTGGAAAACTCATAAATTGAGCAAGTATATAGCCTTCAGCAGTACCAAAAGTCATTTTTTTCTCTTGTGTGCAGAAATCAAACAAGTGTAAATTTTCCTCGGCTTTTGAAGAAGGCAGTTTTTTTTGAAAACCTTCCCAATATGAAGCTTTAATCCAATACTTGCTTTTCTGGGAGTAAAGCTGCAATGCTAATCCCACATACCTGGAGAAAACCCCATTGAATTTAATAGGACTTACTTTTGAGAAGACATGGTTAAGATTGTGCTGTAAATTAATGGGACTTTTGAGTGAACAGAGCAAAGGATTGTGTTTGTGTTGTAAATCTTTCTGTCTCCCTCCAATTCTATTTTTAAAAGCAATTAGGCAGAGCTTACTGCTTTTATTATGTAGGAAACTAACACTGATTTTACTTTAAAAAAATGTTCTGCAATGAGCAACTGGTTTTGACAATAAACTATTATATGGGGTGTATGTATTTTTACATCTCCAGTGTGTGTGTGTGTGTATGGAGTCTTCCCAACAACCCTGTCAGGTAGGGTTGGTGATTGGAAACCAAGGCAGCTCACAACAAGAAATAAATCCTTTTAAAATCCAATAACCATAAAAACAAGTATAAACACTTGCAAAACAGTTTAAAGTGGTATGCAGGGCCGGCGCCAAAGGGCGGCCAGGTCGGGTCCTGGCCAAGGGCCCCTGGCATCACAGGGGCCCCTTGATAGGGTAGGGGAGGAGTAGCACACCCCTTCCGCGACGTGCGGGTAGCTGTCATGGATCGCAGGAAGGGAGCTTGCAAGCCGCCTGTGCGTTTGCTGGCTCCACCTACCTGTCTTTCCTGTCTCTTGTGGCTGTGCATGCAGGGCTACCATTAACCAAGATGGAGGCCAAGGTTTCCCTAAGGTGTTGATGCCCCTGCCACCATCTTGGTTGATGGTAGGGATGCACGCGCATAGCAGCATACCACCAACCAAGATGACGGTGGAGGCTTCA
This sequence comes from Rhineura floridana, assembly GCF_030035675.1. Classification (NCBI taxonomy): domain Eukaryota; kingdom Metazoa; phylum Chordata; class Lepidosauria; order Squamata; family Rhineuridae; genus Rhineura; species Rhineura floridana. Next base: position 81,285,525 of record NC_084481.1, on the reverse strand, counting down.
GCCCCTTAGGGAAACCTTGGCTGCCATCTTGGTTAATGGTAGCCTTGCCCACGCAGCGCGTGCAGCCACAACGGACAGGAGAGACAGGTAGGTGGCACGTAAACACACACTGGGCTAGGACCCAGGGCAGGCTGGTGTCCAAGGCCCCTGGCATGCCTGCTGCCGGCCCTGGTGGCATGATTCTGAACTTTAGATTGGGTGAGTGAAGTTCCTTATCATTTGAGGCTGCAGTTCTGTGCATGCTTTCCTGTGTGAGTTTGGGACTTGCTTCTGAGTAAACAATCATAGGATTCCACTACAAATATCTTTATAGGTTTTGTAAATAATAAACATGTTTGATAGTCATGCTTATGTAAATATTTCTTCATACTGTGTCCCAATAAGTATCTGATTTCACACAATGGTTGAATGTTATTATTTCCTCTGCATTTTAAGTGTGCCCTTCTTCGTTGGAGTAGTCATGGTTCCCCTCTGTTGTTTTCATCCTGAGGGGCAGATTAGGCTGAGAGATGGTGAGTAGCCCATGATCACCCAGTAAACTTTATAGCTCATTTCCATTTTAAAAAATTAATTAAAACGATTTACACGCAGGCAAGGTTTGTTAAGTAGATCCATATAATGCATTTCAAGCACATCCAACTCGCATTTAAAGTGCATGACTTCCAATAAAGAATCCTGGGGAGTGTAATTTCCCCCTCACAGTTGTTGTTCCCACCACCCTTAACAAACTACAGTTCCCATGATCCTGTGGGTGGGATTCATGTGCTTCAAATGTATGTTGAATGTGCTTTAAATGAATGGTGTATATCTGCCCTAGGTATGATGTGCATTCATTAGTGAATTGAAAAGAACAATTTTAACAGATACTTTTTTAAAACGGGAAGGGCTGTAGCTCAGTGGCAGGGCATATGCTTTACATGCAAAGGTCCAAAATTCAATTTCTGCAAAAGACTATTGCCTGGATTCCTAGAAAGCCAATATTAGTCCATATGATCAGTACTGAGCTAGATGGTACCAAATGGCCTGAGTCGGTATAAGGCAGATTCCTTTGTTCCTAAAAGTGGAAAGAGATCCAAGGGCCACAGTGACTCCAAAATTTATTTATGTATTTTATTTACAAAATTTTATACTGCTTCATTGTAAAAAAACCTCAAAGCGGATTACAGAAAGAATTAAAACAATAACATTATTGGCAAAAACAGTTAAAGGCAAGTATTTAAAAACTTTCAAAATAATAAAACAAACAATGAGTTAAAAACAGATAAAAACTACTTGCCTGGGTAGGCTTGCATAAACAGAAATGTTTTTAGCAGGTGTTGAAAAGAGTATAATGAAGGTGTCTGCCTCATGTCAATAGGCAGGGAGTTCCAAAGTGTAGGTGCTGCCACACTAAAGGACTGATTTCTTACAAGAGCAGAACAAGTACTATGTGGCACCTGTACCATGGAAAGCACACTTTGAACTTGGCCTTGTAGCAAATCGGCAACCAGTGCAGATTTCAGAGCAGAGGTATTATGTGTTGATAGGGTCTCACTGCTGTCAGAATGCCACAGCATTCTGCAGTAACTGCAGCCCCCTGGTCAAGTTGTGCTGCATGAGGATTTCTGTGACCTTGGCTGACTGGCTGCCAGAATTTTTTTAGTTTTGGTTTTTGGTTAGGAACCCTGATGGTTGTGGGATGCTAAATTTTCTACCTTACTCATAGGATTTTTGTTGTGGTTGGCATGGTATTGCATTTTGGAAATCATCACTGTCTTTTTTTCTATTTGCATTTTACGTACTTTTAACATCACTCTCTTACATCCATAGAAGCAACAACAGTGGTTCCATGTGGTCAGCTCAACCCCCTTAAATCCACTGATGATGCACCTTGTTACTTGCATGATGATTTGTTTCTTGCCCAATAGTGGTGAAAGAGCATTCACATACTGGGAAATGTGGCTTCAATTGCTGTTGTTCCCAATCTACTGCCTGTGAAGGTAAACCAAACCATGTGTGTTTTCTCTCTATCAGTTATTACTCACTAGAATTGGGTTGGCTGCCAAAGTGAGTTTATAGCAGCTCACAGAGTAGACAGAAAAAGGCAGAGAATCTTCTAACTCTTACTCATTTCTTAAACCTCTTTCTGAAGTGAAGGGTAAAATCTATAAAGACGTTCGGAGCAGCCATGTTAAAAGGTAGGGACAGGGCATTCCAGGCAGGGTGTTGCCAACCCTGCTTGGATATGGATATCTTTGCAGAGGATCCCTAGTCTAGCTTTACTAACAGCACAATCCAACTACTCAGATGTAACTCCTATTGAGTTCTATGGGGCTTAGTAAGTGTATTTAGAATTGCAGCCTTCAGAGGCATCCATCTTTACTCTTGAGTGCTCCCATCTAACATCTCTATAACACTAGGCTCCTTTCTTCCTATAACTGCCTTGTGGCTGGGCTGGCCTGAGAGCACTTAAACCCTTCTTGCCAGAAGCAAGTAGACTAGATTAAATGTTCCCTACCCAAGCTCCGTGTTTTAGCTAAGATTTCTATCTTAATTTTCAGAGAAATGTTTTTGTTTGACTTGTATGCTTCAAGCAACTGTGTTTGATGCTTAATGTATCATGCTTAATGACATCACTAAGGCCCACCCCTGTGACATCTCTAAGCCTCACCCCATGACATCACTCGAGCCTGCTCCTATGACATCAGTATGGCCCGCTGCCATGACATCACTAGGGCCCACCCCTGAAATCTCAGGCTTTGGGGTGCTTCTGACCTGGCAACCCTACCTAAGCAAGACAAAAAGGTGAAAGTAGATTCCTCGATAATTGCTGTACTATATTTCTCCCTTTTGCTGCTGATACAAATAAGGTAATAGCTTCACTTCTGTAATTCATGCTGAAAAGGGGGTTTGTGCAAGTAGTCTATGGGCCAGAAAGGGGGTGGTTACCATCTGCGCTAGTCTTTTTTTAAAAAAAACCTATGGCCCTGGAAAATAATCAGCCAACTTGGCCATCAGTAATGAGTAGCTTGCACTGGAAAAAATTACATTAAACAAAACATACTATTAAGTTTGGGACTATACGTTGATAGTGAGTAGCTTTCATCATAGCCAATAATTTTACTAGGATCATAGGCTATAAAAACAATCCCTAATTTAATCCCAAAATATGATACTAACCACCGCATTTTAAAGGACCATGTAATTGGAAGGAATGGTGGTTTACACCCTCCAAAGAGATATGATCAATCACTGATCAGTGTCAGATAGTCAGCCTAAATGAAGAAAAAATGGTATACAATATGCAGAAGACAGATCACTACTCAACCTCTATGAACAATTTCAGCCTCAAAGAAAATCTAAAAAAAACCAGATTTTTCCCCTTGTAGATTTTACACTGACTGATACGCATTTTTCACTTATGCTTCCAAAATTATTTTGATACATTATGGATGGGCAAAACGTTCAAATTTATAGCCTCAAATTGGATATTAAGTATTTTCAGTTGTCCTTTACATAATTAAGGTGATTTTTCAGTGAAAGCCAACATGGCTGATCATTTTAGTTGAGCCATATGCTATTTAGAAAAGGCTTTATTCAACCCAGATGATAATGACAGCCACCCCATTTTTAATCCACAGGTCTATAGAGTAAGGGGAAGTGCTTTTTTTATTCCCACTTGACTTAGAAAGAGTATTCAGGTGAGATTTTGAATATTGCACCCCATGAATTACATTTCTTTACAACTGAATCTGAATGGCTTGGGAGCATCGGTATTCTGATATATTGTGAATAGAGTCCTATATTAGCAGTCCCTGTGTTCTCCCCAATCCTGCTAAAGCCAGTTATTACAAAATAAATAAGCTTCTCTTTTAAAAAAAACAGCAGAACTCCACCAGCTTTGTGGAACCAGAATCATAAAATGAGCAAGTACTATTTTTTATTTTATGTACTCTGTACACAATATATACATAATAGTTTGTATTCTTCTATTTAAACATTTGGGTTTCTTGAATGCAGTTTCTTTAATATAGCATATATAGGGCCTTAATAGTTCATTTCCTAGGGTGTAGATTTTCAGCCTTCAGATATGTTTTGTACACACAGACTCCTAGGAGAGTTGATGTGAAATACCTTTGAATGCATTGCTTGCTTGTTTGTGATATTCTTGTCCTCTCGTGACAGACATGTGTATTATGGGTAGACACATCAAATATATATAATTTTTATACATCTACCAGTAAAGTCCATGTCTGTCACATATAAATTACAAACTCAGTAAAATGAATACTGTTTGGCTCAAACATCTGTTATTTCTTGTAAATACGTGGCCAGGAAGGTGGATGCTTAATGATTTACTGTCTCTGAATTAGTCAGATTTTTCTTTGATGCTCATGTTTGGCTTTTCTGGGAAAAACATTTTTCAGAAAAAAAATTCCTGTAACCTTTCAATATAATATGAAATACAACCTCATTTATAAAAGTAGCCAGGAAGGCATATACAGAAGACTGATTATATCTGCAATTGGCCATGACTACCTTGCCTACATACACTCCATTAACATACAGTGATTTACATAGCACTTCAATATAAGCAAGTGTCAAGTGATGCACACTGGGGCAAAAAATTCTAACTTCATATGTACACTTAATGGGGTCTGAACTGGTGGTGATTGACCAGGAAAGGAATCTTGCGCTTCTGACAGATAGTTTGGTGAAAGTGGCAACCCAGTGTGCAGCAGCTGTGGAAAAGGCAAATGCCATGTTGGGAATCACTAGGAAAGGTATTGAAAAAGAAAGCTGCCTCTGTCACCATGCTGTTATACAAATCTATTGTGTGACTTCACTTGGAATACTGTGTACAGTTCTGGTCACTGCAGATCAAAAAAGATATTGTAGAGCTCGAAAAAAAGGACAAAGAAAATGATCAAGGGGCTGGAACAGCTCCTCTATGAGGAAAGTTTACAATACTTGGGACTTTTTAATCTAGGAAAAAGGCAGGTAAGGAAGGGGGGAACATGATAGAAGTATATATAATTATGCCCAGTGTGGAGAAAGTGGTCAGAGATATTTTTTTCCCTGTCTCATAATAGTAGAACCTGGGATAATCTAAGAAAGCTGAACATTGAAAGATTCAGGACAGGTGAGAGGAAGTAGTAGATAGTCAATCTGTGGAATTCATTATCATAAGATATAGTAATGCCCACCAACTTGGATGGCTTTAAAAGGGGATTTGACAAATATCTAGAGCAGCCTTTCCCAACCAGTGTGCCTCCAGACGTTGTTGGACCACAACTCCCATCAGCCTCAGCCAGCATTGCCAATGGTCAGGAAAGATGGGAATTGTGGTCCAACAACATCTGGAGGCACACTTGTTGGGATAGGCTGACCTAGAGGATAAAGCTATCAATGAATGCTAGTCATGATGGCTGTGTGCTACCTTCTAGTATCAGAGGTGATATGCTTCTGAATACAAGTTGCTGGAGAATACAAGTGAGGAGTGAGTGTTGATATGCTCATGTCTTGCTTGTGGACTTCCCATGGGCATCTGGTTGGGAACTGTGAGAACAGGATGCTGGACTAGTTGGGCCTTTGGTCTGATCCTGCAGGGCTCTTTTTATGTTCTTATGATTTACATGTCACAATCTACATTTGGAATCCATGTTGGCTTGTTCATGCAAGTGACTCCTGTGCAGGCATACCCCCCCATGCAAAATGGTGCTAAAAAGGTAATATAAAGAACTAAATGGGGAATATGCAGTGGAGGGTGTGTTCACTGAAGAAATCTACCACTGGATTACTGCTGGATGTGCTTCTACTCCTGTAGGGTTTTGCTTGACTAGAAGCAGCTTGGTGATATATCATCTAACTGGGTGAGGAATAGCTGCACTTGAAATAACTACTATTTGAAAAGGTAGAAAATGCATTCCCACTTAGCTGAGCAAGAAATCAAGATGACATAAGCTATTTTTGAGCCTAATTGTCACAGTAGTAGTTTACTCCAGTTATTCCTTCAGTGGTAAAGTACTTCATCTTGGGTAGTTTGTGGATACACAGAACTGAACACGAGTATTTTAGCCCCAGCTGCAGAAAGTAGTTTGCTACTATGCAATGATGAAACAATCATGCCATCTGAGTTCTCCACCATGCAGAAAAACAGAGACTGTTTCTGAGCAAAGAAAGAAAGTAGTGTGCTGCTGACATTACTGCTGGAGCTAACTACTACTTTAAGAGAGTAAGTGCAAATGTGCCCTAAGCCTCAGGATATTCTTTGTGCATCAGAGTTTCTAGAATGCATCAACAAACCTTGGGAATGCACCTCACTACATGCTACACAGAGAAAGAGAGAGAGAGAGGCAGGCAAGACAAATGACCTTTGTGTGAGAGAGGAGTGCAGGAGAGTGTCTGGCTGTAGCTCTCCAGCCATTCTTCTGCTGTTTAGGATTGGTGACAAAAGCACAGTCCTGGCCACTTTTTTTAATTTGTGTTTATTTTTTGTTAGCTGCGTGAGGCCATTTTTGCCCAAAAGGCGGCATAGGAATAAACTGTAACATAATATAACACTTACAGCGGCAAGCCTCATCTACAACATTCAGTGGGATGGCATGGCAACATGGTTTTGGTAGACTTGCTACTTGAAAAGTATGTTTGACTGTGCCTTTTCTGTAGCTCAGATTGTGTGGAGCAACAGCATTGCCATGTGTTGTGGGCTTCCCCATGGCAGGATAGAAAGACCGCAGCTGTGGAATGCTGTCCTTTCATTGCAAGCACAGTATGCTGCCTGCTGTGGTGGAGACAAAACTATTTGAAGGATTGTCCTCCTTAATGATTTTCCCACCATACCAATTTACACCACATAAGTTTCTGTTACTCCGATCTGCTTCCTGTTCAGAGAGTGTTCTTGGCTTGAAAAGGCTCTTCCTTTTGCCTTCTTTTAAATTCTTGTACTTCTCCTTTTAACGTTTTTGCTTGGCCTGCTTAAAATATGCAAACCATCTGTGTTTTTATATACTGATCTTAAACAGCCCCTAGTCCAGATTTGTACTTCTTAAATTTGTCCTTCAGCCTATAGTTAATCATCTTCCCTGTAAATGTAAAACCTGTCACTTTAATGAGGAAGTCTCTCTTGGCTATATCAAACCCAGTTGTCAAGCGCTTATTGCAAACCAGCCATGGACATGCAAGTATATCACATGTGTCCGTGCCCTGGAAACTACTATGGGAATCTACACAATATCCACCCTTTGTGCCAGTGTTAACCTCAGGAGTAATTGTCTCTTATATTTGCTTTAAAGCTCTGTATTGAAATGTCATACAAAGCAAAATGGGCACTCCAAGTGTGCTTCTGTTTATATTTGGGATTATTGTTGTTTATTATCAGGTGGATCCACAGTTGGCTCCAGAATCGTACTCAAAGAGTGCTTATCAATGGTTCCTTCTCAAACTGGGCAGAAGTAACAAGTGGGGTACCGCAGGACTCGGTCTTGGGCCCAGTGCTCTTCAACATTTTTATTAACGACTCGGATGAGGAGGTACAGAGTATGCTTATCAAATTTGCAGATGATACAAAATTGGGGGCATAGCTATACCATGGAAGACAGAAACAAAATTCAAAGGGACCTTGATAGGTTGGAGCATTGGGCTGAAAACAACAGAATGCAATTCAACAGGGATAAATGCAAAGTTCTACACTTAGGAAAAAGAAACCAAATGCACAGTTATAAGATGGGGGATATTTGGCTCAGCAATACGACATGTGAGAAGGAACTTGGAATTGTCGTTGATCACAAGCTGAATATGAGCCAACAGTGTGATGTGGCTGCAAAAAGGACAAATGCTATTTTAGGCTGCATTAACAGAAGTATAGTTTCCAAATCGCATGAAGTAATAGTTCCCCTCTATTCAGCACTGGTTAGGCCTCATCTTGAATACTGAGTCCAGTTCTGGTCTCCGCACTTCAAGAAGGATGCAGACAAACTGGAACAGGTTCAGAGGAGGGCAACAAGGATGATCAGGGAACTGGAAACCAAGCCCTATGAGGAGAGGCTGAAAGAACTGGGCATGTTTAGCTTGGAGAAGAGAAGACTGAGGGGAGATATGATAGGACTCTTCAAGTACATGAAAGGTTGTCACATAGAGGAGGGCCGGGATCTCTTCTCGATCGTCGCAGAGTGCAGGACACGGAATAATGGGCTCAAGTTGCAGGAAGCCAGATTTTGACTGGACATCAGAAAAAACTTCCTAACTGTTGGAGCCATACGACAGTGGAACCAATTACCTAGAGAGGTAGTGGACTCTCCGACACTGGAGGCATTCAAGAGGCAGCTGGACAGCCATCTGTGGGAATGCTTTGATTTGGATTCCTGCATTGAGCAGGGGATTGGACTTGATGGCCTTATAGACCCCTTCCAACTCTACTATTCTATGATTCTATTAGATTTATTATTCACTTGTTACTCGAAGGCCTCCAAGTGACCTACAGCATTGTTAAAAACAAAAACAAATATATCATACTATAAAAACAGAATGAAACAAGACACACACACACATACACCCATGCAGCCACAGAAAGTTTGGGCAGCATACTAACAACAAGCAAAATCATCTCAGTCTATCAAGTGCCTGGGAAAAAGGTAAGCTTTTATCTGGTGCCAAAAAAATGTCAATGAAGACTCCAGGCAGACCTTACTGGGGAGAGCATTTGACAGGATTTGGGACTATACTGTGCTAAGAATTCTATTGCTACAGAACCATACAGAACCATAGTTGAAGGGGGATCCATCAGAGGCTTCTTACATGGTAGACTTAAGGAACTGGGTTCATATATAACATTTGTCACCTCCCTTGCATGTTTAACTGCTTATATGAATTGTCTGTGTAAACAGTATACATAAGAAAAGAGGTCAGACCATTGACAGTCTGACCATTGGTCCATCTAGCTCAGTATTGTCTACACTGACTGGCAGCAGCTCTTCAGGATTTCAGACGGGACATTGCCAGCCCTACATGGAGATGCCAGGTATTGAACCTGAGACCTTCTGCAGTCAAACAGATACTCTGCCACTGAGCTACAGCCCTTCTCAGTGAGCATTAGTGGAAGTCATGTGTATTTATTGCAAACAGCACAGAATGGCAGCAGGCAGCTTGAAGCTAGTAATCCCTGTTCTTCTGGAGTCTGTCTTTCATAAAGTCCTTTATTCTACATTATGCTTCATGCAGCCCCAGGTCTTACAGTCTGAAAAATTGACTTGAAATTCCCCCTACATATCTGTATATCAAAGAGACGCAGTACTTGTTTATGTATATGACTTTATGCTACCTTTCATGGTTGAAGGTCCCCTCTAAAGTGGTTCACAATAAAGATCATAAAAACAATTTAAAATATGAAACAATTCAACACAATGCCATAGACAAAAACAGCAGGACTTAAAAAATTATAGACCAGTAACCTTATTCAGTTAAAAGCAGCTTGGAATATCCAGGGCTTTCAAGGCACGTTTGGAAATACATCCCAATGGAGAGAGTTTCACAGGAACAGTGCCATCACTGAAAAGGCCCTGTCCTTTGTGCCCAGCAACTTGATGCATCCCAATGGTTGGCCTATGAGCAGGATAGCTGTGGCTGATCTCAGGGCCTGGGGAGATTCCTACAGAGGTAGGTAGTTCTTCAAGTAACCTGGTCTCAAACAATTTGGAACCAGAAATGTACTGACAACCAGTTTGGCCAGTACAGAATTAATGTTATGTGCTCTGATTGCCATAACATCATATTTAAAGCATATTTAAATATGGTTAAATATTTAAAGGCAGCCTCATACAGAATGCATTACTTTGTGGAGCAGGGATGGGCCGAAGTGAAACGGATTTATTGGTAGATCTCCGGGTGACTTGCAATGGATTCACAAGGGTTTCTCACTCATTGCTTGTCAGTAGCAACACAAAAAGACTCCATCCCCTCCAAATTTGATTGCTGGAAAAAATGCTTCAGGAGAAAACAGGAGTGGATTATTGCATGGAAGGACTTGTGTGCTTGGTTCTGGAACTGATTACGAATTCCTGGGCTGAGCATGTGCTCAGCTGGGGTTGCATATGCTATCTTGTACCTGGGTCTGGTTGATGGACCTCAGGGTACTACAGTGTGTGTGTGCGCACGCGCATTTGTAAATATACTAATAGATTAAAAATGTGATAGTGTGAGAAGGGTGTGGTGAAAACGAAGTTTCCTTCTGCAGGAATGAAAATTTCATCCCTAATTCTTTTTTGCAGCTTGCCTGTGCTTTAAATAGAATGAAAGGCTGGATTGGGTTTCATCCAGTTTCCTGCATTTGGCAACCTTTTGTAAGTTGTAACAGATGAAGTTCTGCTGTTCCATATGATGTGTGTCTTCCCACATCTTTTTCTGATGACTTCTTAATTCCTTGAAAATTCAACACAGGGTTCACATCTGTTCTGTTCAGAGGGATGTCCAGACCTCAGTAAATGGCCCATTGGGTTTGGAGATTCTGTGGTACTTAAAAATTCATATGTTGACATTTTAGCTTCACATTCAGATGGTGGTAAACAGGGTAAAAGTACCCTGACCTAAATATAAACGATACAAACTGTTGCCCTGAATAACTCCTAGCTCTGGTTTTCAGTTTCAAAAGTCTCCAATGTGTGTTTGACCTGTGGGATAAAAGAAGTGCATGCATATCCCAAGTGCAGTATTACTTCTAGCATCCCACCTCTTAACTCTTCTAAAATATATTGTCTGTCTCCAGCTTTAGTAATTTATCCTGCGTTTTAGAGACATCTTCTGCAAAACGTTAGCTAGTCTATTGCTGGGAAAACAGAGGCAAATTACTGTTGTCAGAACTTCTGTTCATAGTTATTTTGAATCAGTGCTTCTTTTGGGGAAGTCTGTGATGAGTAAGAATATTGCCACAGCACAAAACACATAGCAAGTAAATATGACAGTATCATTGAGCAATTCTACACATAGTTTGGTAACAGTTATAGATCGGATTTTCAATAAAAGGTTGTTCAGAAAATCTCACAATAGTAAAACATATAGTAATTGCATTGTTGTGCATCATAACCATTACATTATTAATGTATAATTTACTTCTTTAAAAGTTATTCTCCTAGTCAGCATGCTTGCAATTTGATTTGCTTCAACTACACATTGTGGACTGAGTAGTTAAAACTTATTAAGAATATTTCTGAATGATTTTTGAAGCTTTATTAAGTAGCCTGAACTAGCTTTAATAGTTCAACATCATGCAAAAGATAGCTTACGATTAAGCATGTGTATTCTGGAGTCTATAAATTAAGTTGGTGGCATGTCACCTCATACAAACAAGGAAAACATCCGTTTTCAGATCAAATGATATATGTTCTGAAAATCAGGAAGCCATTATGCAAGCTGAGGTGGTAGAATTTGGAACTGTACCACCTTATAGTGCAAATGGAGGATGGTATTTTTCCACAGGTAGCCTGCCATCAGATTGGGTAGTACTGCCATCTAGCGTCCGAAGGCAAGAATGCACTAGAGTTAAAACCTGGGGCTCGAGCCCCGCCCACTCCAGTCTTCATTCTTGCCTCTGTCCGAGGCAGATCTGAATTTAGACAGAGCGTAGCTAAGTCTTATTTCCATTCTGTTACTCTTCTTATCTTTTTACCTCTTGATTTCTTCGGGGCTCTTCCCTGAGGCTTCACCAGCAGCGGCTGCTGCTTTTACATTTAGCGGGGACTCCGCGGCTGCGATCCTCCCCCCCCCTTTTTTCTTTGCCGTTTGTTACTCAGCTTTCAGAACTTCCTCCAGCAGCGGCTGCTGCTCTTTCCCATTTAGCGGGGGCTCCGCGGCTGCGGTCCCCCCTCCCCCTTTTTGCCGTTTATTACTCAGCCTTCTCAGCCTCCTCCAGCAGCGGCTGCTGCTCTCTCGTGTTTGCGGGGGCTCCGCGTCTGTTAGGCTCCAACAGCAGCGGTTGCTGTTTTTTCGTTTAGCGGGGGCTCCGCGGCTGCGGTCTCCCCCCTCCTTATTTCAGTCTATATTTTAGCCTCTACATAGGGAAGCTTGCGGCTGCGGCTCCCTCGTAGACACCCCGCCCGTTCTGAAGCCTCTTGTAGCGCTCCCGTTTTTCCCGCCAACCCCGATATCGCGGCCGCCATTGTTATTTATTTCTGTCCTTAGGGAAGCTTGCGGCTGCGGCTCCCTCGGCGGCCGCCATTGCAATTTCTTCTATTTTTTTACAGAAGCCCCTCAGCCCTGCTGTTCATTCAACCCGGCTTGGGCTCAATTACGCTTACTGATATCGCCCCTCTCGCCTGTTTTTTAGCAGTGTGCTCTCCTGTTAACAAACATATACTCACCTATTCAGTATTCCCCTCAGACACAGCAAGTAGCCCTGTTGTGGGACTTGTGTAGTCTCCGGTTATCAAATTTATATTCACTTAATCAGTATTCCCTTCAGATACATCAGGTAGCCCTGTTATACCACACCTTCCTCTTCGTGTGTGTGTATATTTGTAGGTGCACCTCCAGTAGCCCTGTTATACCACACTTGCCCCATTGTGTGTGTGTATATTCGTAGGTACACCTCCAGTAGCCCTGTTATACCATACCTTCCCCAGTGTGTGTGTGTATATTTGTAGGTGCACATCCAGTAGCCCTGTTATACCACACCTTCCCCATTGTGTGTGTGTATATTTGTAGGTGCACATCCAATTGACTAGTCTGTGCACCTTGGTGGTACCGCACCTTCCCCATTGAGTGCGTGTATCTAACCTTGGCCACACTGCGATTTTTAAATAAAGCTTACCTCTCTGGCAGTGTCACTAGCGGTCTCGCACCTTCCCCATTGTGTGCGTGTACTTAGCTCAAGGCCAAGTTGGCAGTGTAACTAGCGGTCTCGCACCTTCCCCATTGTGTGCATGTACTTAGCTTGGCGCCAACCTTACCCGAGTTGTTACCTTTCTCGTACTGGGCGTACTCACTCGTGTCATACTGTTTCTAGTCTGTCCTATACTGTTTTTACCTTGCCTCTGTTACCGCTCCTTCCCCATTGTGGGCGTCATTCAGAGATTGTCATGGCGGATTTGAACCCTGAGGTGACAATATCCCCTGAAGCAGGCCGTCCATCCCCACGCCAGCCAGCTAAACATAAACACACCAAGGCAAAAGCAAAGACTAAACACCTGTCTGGTCACGGAGCGCCCAAGAGAGCACGCTACGTATCATCACTCCCAGAGAAACCTCGCCATGCAGCCGTTCCTGCACTTTTCCAGTCTCCTCCTGAGTCTTCAGAGGAAGAGTTTGAAGGATTCCCCTGTCAAGCTCCTCAAACTCCGCATGGGCAGCCTCAAATTCCTCTTCAGGAACAGGCACTACCTTCTTCCACTCCCCCAGGGATACAGTTGACCCCTGACTTCCTGCAACAACTACGAGAGCTGCTGGGGTGCCTATCCCATCCCCAGCCTACTCTACATTTGTCTTCTCAGCCCGGAACCTCACGACAGCCCAGCTCTGCGAGACAACCCGGTGACAATACTGATGCTCCACTACCCTCTCCTAACCCATATGAGGTGGTCAGGGGTAGATTGGACGTAGAACAATCTCAGTCTGATGACTACATGAACGTTTTTCAGACTGACCTGGATGAATGGAGTGGGGAATCTGACCAGGAGGAAGAGATCTCCTATCGCCTGTTTGACCCGGCGGATTTCTCTCGTCTGTCACGTAGAGTCTTGGACACTCTTGGCATTCAACCAGAACTTATTCAACCGGTTGTCCCTCCTGTCAAGGGTGCCAGAGTTCTCAAGTCCCCCAGATCAGTGCAGCACTTCATTCCCGTGCCAGACCCCATTAAAAAACTGACCAGAGAAGAATGGGCCCGTCCCCTTCGTCCACGTCGTTCCTCCTCCTTAGCCAACAAGCTCTATACCCTGGACCTGGAATCCATGTCCTTTCTGAACGTCCCGGGGGTGGACCAACCTATTTCCAATCTTGTATCCCATTCTCTCCTTCCAAAGGAAGGCGAATCACTGTTCAACGACCCCTATGAGAGGAGGCTTGACTTTGTCTTCCGTAAGATCCATGAGGCCTCCGCTCATTCCATCCGGGCCTCTTCTACTGCCTCTATCTTCTCACGGGCTTCCATGATGTGGTTAGAGGATATCCTTGACGAACCCAACCCGGATCCCGCCACACTAAGGAAAGGTATCCTCAAGATACACAAGGCTGCTGCCTTTGTGGCCGACGCCACGTTAGACGCTTCCCATCACGGTGCACGCGCCCTTGCAGCCGAAATTGTAGCTCGTCATACTCTATGGCTCCAACATTGGGACGCCGACTCGACTGCCAGAACCAACTTATCCTTAGCTCCATACTCGGGAAATATGCTCTTCGGCGAGGACGCTCTCAAAGCAGTCCTTGTCGACCCCAAGGACAATCGTAAACCTGCACTAGCTATGGCCAAAAGAGACGACCGCAGACCCGGACGACGGTTTACCCCTTACCGTTCCTTCCAACCCTTTCGGAGAGGACGACCCGGTGGACGAGGATGGGACACCAGGCCTACAAATTTCCATCCCTTCAAGGCACCCTGGTCCAGACAACGATCACAATACAGGGGCCAATACCAGAGCAGGCAGGCATATGGCAGAGGACACCGTCAACGCAGGCAGTTCTGACTCCATCCCCATTGGAGGCAGACTCTCCTTCTTCTCCAGCATCTGGCTAAACTTGACAAACATCTCCTGGGTCAGACTTCTCTTCACCCAGGGCTACAATATAGAATTTTGGCGGACACCACTGGACAAATTTTGCATCTCCCCCGTCTCCAGGGCACGCAAAAAGATCATGCAGGACGCACTACGACATCTACTAGAGATAGCCGCTATAGAGCCTGTTCCCCCATCCGAACGGCTACAAGGCGTGTACTCCGTCCTCTTTACGGTTCCCAAGCAAGACTCCTCATGGAGGGCGGTCTTAGACCTCAAGGGTCTCAACCGCTTCGTCAAATACCGCCACTTCAAGATGGAATCTCTGGCGTCTATTGTAGAGGCTCTACAACAAGGGGACTTTATTGCATCCATCGACCTGAAGGACGCTTACTTACACATCCCAATTTGCCCGGGTCACAGACGGTTCCTGAGATTTGCACTAGGCCACCTCCATTTTCAATACCGGGCCCTTCCATTCGGCCTCTCCTCAGCCCCCCGAGTCTTCACCAAAGTGATGGCCACCATGCCGGTGTATCTCTGCCTCCAGGGGGTCCATATTTATGCTTATCTCGACCTCCTCCTCCGAGCAGTCTCCCGGGACTTGGCCAACAGGCAGATCCAGTTCACCCTAGAGGCACTACACTCTCACGGCTGGCTGATCAATGTGGAAAAGAGTCATCTACAACCAACTCAGCGCCTCCAGCACTTAGGGGCAATACCGGACACATCCCTAGCCATGTCCTTTCTGTCCTCAGACCGTATTGCTTCCATCACAGCCATGGCAAACTTATTTCTACATCGCCCCACAGCAGATGTCATGTTTCTGGCCCAGTTTCTCGGGGCAATGATCTCCACCATCCACATCGTTCCGTGGGCCCGACATCATTCCAGACCTTTACAATGGGCTCTCCTACATCTCCAAGTCCAACCATCGCGTAATTCCTCTGGGCCAATCTCTGACGCAATCATTCCGCTGGTGGGTATCCACAACTTCCCTTACCAAGGGGACACCGTTCCGGGACCCAACCAGAGTCCTAATCACCACAGATGCCAGTCTGTCCAGCTGGGGAGCCCATTGCAACTCCACCTTTGTCCAAGGCGTGTGGTCAACCCAGGAACTAAGTTACAACATCAACTGGCTGGAGCTCAGGGCTGCTCATCTCGCTCTAAGACACTTCCAGCCACTATTCGCTCTACAACACGTCCTAATTCGCACTGACAATGTTTGCGTGAAATCTCACATCAACAGACAAGGAGGCACAAGGTCCAGGGCTCTACAGGAGGAAGCGACACGACTCTTCGACTGGGCCGAGTCCCACCTCCTCTCATTACGAGCAGAACACCTCAGCGGCACGCTAAACGTTACGGCCGACTGGCTCAGCAGGCAAACGATCCATCCGGGAGAATGGAAACTTCATCCAGCTGTGTTCACCCTCCTTCAGCGGCGGTTCGGCCCCCTCTCACTGGATCTCTTCGCCTCCAGCCAAAACTGCCAACTGCCTCGTTACTTCTCAAGGTACCTAGAGACAACGGCGGAAGCAGTGGATGCGCTGACGACACCATGGCCACACGGACTCCTTTATGCCTTCCCGCCTATATCACTCCTAGGCAGGACATTGACAAAACTCCGACTCGAACGGACACGGATTTTACTCATAGCATCCTACTGGCCTCGCAGACCCTGGTTTTCGGACCTCCTCTCGATGTCAATGGCGGCTCCCTGGACTCTTCCAATCAGGCCGGATCTTCTCTCCCAAGGACCAGTTTGGCATCCGGACCCGAACTGGCTGAGACTGACAGCCTGGCTTTTGAGCGGACACAGTTGATCTCTGCTGGTCTGTCTCAAGGGGTCATAAACACTATTTTAGCATCTCGGCGTCCGTCAACTACTCGAATCTATCAGAGTACTTGGCGTACTTTTTCCAGCTGGTGCACTTCTAAAGGTTTTTCAGCACCCCAAGCCACTGTACAGCACGTTCTACAGTTCCTACACAGAGGCATGACATTGGGACTCAGACCGAACACCCTGCGTAGACAGGCCTCCACCATCTCCTCAATTCTGTCTGTCTCTTCATCGGCAGCACCCCTAGGCACTCACCCGCTCATCAAACGCTTCTTAAGAGGAGCTCCCCACCTCTCTCCAGCGGTACGTCACCACTTTCCATCCTGGAACCTCTCCAAGGTTTTGCAGGCATTACAGCAACCTCCATTTGAGCCTCTTGCCTCAGTGCCTCTAAGACTGTTGTCTTTTAAAGTCCTTTTCCTCGTGGCTATCACTTCAGCGAGGCGGATTTTGGAGTTACAGGCCCTGTCATCGGCCCGTCATCTCTGCGTATTCCATAAGGACTCTGTAGTCCTGAGGCTGGATCCATCGTTCTCTCCTAAGGTCAACTCAGTCTTCCACAGTAGCCAGGACATTGTACTTCCATCCTTTTGTCCAAAGCCGGTCCATCCCCTCGAAAAGGCCTGGCATTCGCTGGATGTTAGGAGAGCGCTCAAAGTTTACCTCTCTCGCACCCAGGATATTAGACAGACAGACGCATTATTTGTATCCTTTCATCCGAGATCTTTGGGAAAAAAGGTGTCCAAATCCACTTTGTCCTGTTGGCTTCGAGCCTGTATTTCTATTGCATATCAGTCACTTAATTTACCAGTGCCGTCTAACATCACGGCCCATTCGACCAGGTCTGCTGCCACTACGGCGGCTTTCCTAACTAATGCTCCTCTTACAGACATATGCAGAGTGGCGGTATGGGCTACCCCTAACTCCTTTGTGAAGCATTATAAGATTGATCGCTATGCTTCAGCTGACGCCTCTTTCGGGAGACGTGTCCTGCAACACGTTATTTCTGATTTGTAACTTCCTAGGAATCCCTCCCTATTAGGGGGCTACGTTGGTACATCCCAATCTGATGGCAGGCTACCTGTGGAAAATGGTCCCTTGGACCCACCTGAAGGGTGATTTTCACAGGTACGCCTGCCATCACGTCCCTCCCTTGTGGGGGATTTCTGGGGAAATTGGTTCAGTATTTCGTATATAGTTCAATCTATGTGCTTCGTGCTCTGTCTGATTTTCTTTAGTTAAAACCTGTTCTTATGTTGCAAGTTCTATGATATTTGCTATGTATATTTTCTTTGCTGCTGGGGCTTTTGCCCTTTGGTTACTTTCAGATTACCACTTCGGACTCGTCATCATGAAGACTGGAGTGGGAGGGGCTCGAGCCCCAGGTTTTAACTCTAGTGCATTCTTGCCTTCGGACGCTAGATGGCAGTACTACCCAATCTGATGGCAGGCGTACCTGTGAAAATCACCCTTCAGGTGGGTCCAAGGGACCATTCTGAATGTTGTTTGGTTCTCTCTGATGTAAGTGTTTACACAGAAGAACATTTTAAAACACAGTTCTCCATTTCAGACTGAAAGTGGTAAAGTCCTGAATTCTACCACCTCAAATCTACATAGCATAGCTCATAGAACTGCTGTTAATTTAGCATCCACATTTCAGCTATATGTTTTAATGTGCAAAAGAGCCCTTATTCTTCTTTTTGACTAATCTGTGAAGCAGTTTCCTGGATATATGGTCTACCTTTTAGCTTATCGCCCAAGAATTCAGGGACATTGCTGTTTAGGGTTCTTATCGCCCAAGAATTCAGGGACATTGCTGTTTAGGGTTCAGTGTCTTAAGCTCACTTAATAATGAAAAGGTGACTATTTTCCTTCAGAGAGGAATTCTGTCAATGTATGCTCACCTTACCTTCTTTGGTATATTAATGTCTTAGCAGAACCATTAAAGAGATTGTGAGGGGCTCAAAGAAATGAGGTAGCTGAAGCAGTGTTCCCTGTTACTGAGTGTCACCTGAATGCACAAATGCTGCTCAAGGCTTAGGGAAGGGCAACCTCATTGTCTCTGACAAAGAAAAGAAAAGAGGCCTTTTGTGCAGCTTAATTGTCCCTGAGTGAATAGTTAAAACTAGTCTCCAAAAATGTAGGCTTACAGGTTAGTCTTTGCTATACAGTTTCAAGGTCAGGCCTGCTTTGTTCTATGTTGATTAAGAAGGGAAGAGTGCCACCTATATGTGCATGTTGCACTGTGATCATGTAATAGCATCAAGAAAAAATTTCTTACTGTACTTGCTGTAAGATGGGAGGCACTTAGTTGGATAGCAAGTTGTTTTACAGGGGGAACCCTAGGCAGCTCTTCGTTCATGATGGGCTCCTGAGCAGTTTAAGAGAATGTATAGAAGCAGAATGAAATAGTAGTGGTGCTTATGTACTGGATCCCCCTCCCCCTTTCTGGACATAATGAGATCAAGTGCAGCCAGGAAGAGGAATGACAGTAAGAGAACTTGTATAGGTCTAGCCAGTAGAAGTAGGGAATCGAGCTTTTAGAGCAGAGAGCTGTAGCAGTGAAGGCTGTAGGGAAACCTAGACAGGGAAGGAGAAGCAGTGGAGATGGGAAACCATTTGGGCACATGGCTGCTAGGTTAAGAATGTCTCTTGTCATGAAATTGTGTGCAGCTGGCAGATGTTTAATCAACCATATCTTTCAGAGTTAAGGAGAGATTCTGTCTTGAGAATCACAGTTGTACTTGGACTTCCGGGAAGGGTGACTTAGCCTGTGCCTGCTTTTGAGACGGGCTCCTGCCTCAAAAGAAGCTTATTCAGATATATCAGTCAGTTTTTTCTTTTTTTTTTGACTGATTAAACTTCTCCCGGGTAGGGAGAAACGAAGAGATTAACCTCAAAGCCTATTTTTGTTGGGACGACCAGATCTCATTAATTTATGGGACGAGGTCCAGCCGACGAAGGTGGGACGGATTTTTAACAGCAAGCTCTATCTGATAAAGCGAACGTTCACCTTATCTTCTAAGAGAGAACGCACTAACAGGCAAGCACCCTTCTTTCTATATTTTTCTTTTACTTGACTTAAATTGTTGCTGTTTAAAAGAGATTTGCCAGATTGATCAGTTTTTGACATCTCACTGGGGAGCCATAACTTCTCTCTGCTACGCACTAATTAATAGCTTATCTCTGTTTTTGTTGCAAAAAGCTGTCCTGGATTTGCATTCTAAAGATATACACAGAAGAGGGATTTCTATTCCAGATTTTTATTTTGAAAAATATTATACTGTTTTGAGACTACTCTCTTTTTGGTCTATTTTATTTTGACGAATCTGTTTCTTGACGATTGCCATTAATTGTTTCGATCCTGGGAACTGCATTTTGTTTACTTAACTATTGGAGAGATAAGGCTGTCTGCTCTGTTTATACTGTGATGTCACCAAGTTTGGAGTATTAACCCAATTGTTGCTGAAATAAGAAGTGGTTTTCCTATATTTTTCTTTTAAAATGGCAATTAAGAAAGTGGCTGAAAATCTGGAAATAACTATGTTTCAGAAAATAATGGATGAGATTGAAATAATGAAAATTGAATTGAGTAAAATGAAGCAGGAGATTAAAGATATAAGGGTCCCTGTGAGAGAGGTGACCCTGGAAGGGGTCCCTGTGAGAGAGGAGACCCCGGAGATTGGAACAGGGGTCCCTGTGAGAGAGGTGACCCTGGAGACTGGAATAGGGGTCCCTGTGAGAGAGGAGATCCCGGAGATTGGAACCAACGTGGAACAGGAACAAGATTTGGAGTCTATGGACTTTAGAAATAAAATCTATTGTTTGGAACTCAATGTTATCTCTGAAGAAATGAATGAAGATTCTAGAGATAAAGTTATCAATGGCATGGATAATCTTCTGGACTGGAATGATGTGATGGAGCCCAATATAGAGAAAATCTATGGAATTAACTGCAGCCATGTGACAATGGAAAAACTTTTAAGAGATGACCCAGTGTATTTTGAAAAAAAGAACAGAGATATGATTTTACAGCAGTATTTCAGCAACCTATTCAGAATGGATGGCAAGAAAATATTTGGGATAGAGGTAATCCCCATCAGACTCTTACTATATGACTATGGCTTTGACAGCAAGATTATTATGGAATACTGATAATGGAAGATTGGATATTGAAATTACTGGACTTAACAAGACTACTGAAGATGGAAGATGGAAAATGGAACTAATAGAGATAATAGAACAATGGCTACTGAAATTATTGAACCTAACAGATTCTGATGTGATGGATTAATTGAAATGTTTATTTTGACTATGGTTATGACAATAAGATTATCATAATTAGTAATGAGATGGATTAATCGATATGCTTATCTGGAAAAAAAAATTGATAGATATATTTCTTAAAGAATTGAAACCTCTCTTTGACTTTTTGTGGAAAGAATAAAGTAATGTTTATGAGATTTGATGATTAAGTAAGATAACTACTGGAGGAAAGTGATTTTATAATATGACTTAAGAGACAGGATTGTTATATATTATAGACTTATAACTGATTTGATCTTTGACAAATGGGAAGTCAATATTTTACTCTTTATTTTTTATTTTTGTTTTTTTTTTTCTTTTTTTCTTTTTGTTTAACTATTTTTGATTTTGTTTTTTGTCTTTGAATGTTTTATGATTCTGTCTTGTATGTTTTATGAAAATCTGAATAAAAATTATTGAAAAAAAAAAAAAGAATCACAGTTGTACTTAAAAAAAAAAAGAATTTCAATGTTGTTTGGTTGTATCCCATCTTTGTTGCTCATTGTGTTTTTCTTATGTTGAATACATGAATAAATACAAAATAAACATAAATTGAGAAGAATGATCTGTCAGAATTTCTCTATTGAGATGCGTAGCAAAGTTGCGTAGCGCTGCGGAACGGAGAATATTGAGCGAGCTTAGTGTGTGTGTGTTTGAATCTTTGCTAAGATTCTACCTTCCCTGCAAATTAGTCAGACAGAGACTTTAAGCTTTAAAATAAGAAACAACTACTTTATTCTGGAAGTACATGCTTGATAGGAAAGAGTTCTATATCTAGCTAACTGGCTATGCTGGAGCAATGAGCACTGGTCCCAGTACTCGCCCTCATCCTGGTTGAGAGGAGAGACAAAGAGAAGATGTCTGCTCCCGTCTCAAGAGAAAGAGGACACTGAGAAATGCGGGAAGGAACTGAGATCAACATTCCTTTGCTTATCAGCCTAGCAGGAAGGGAAGGGATGGCAGGATCAAAGGGACAGGTATAGCCTCAACCAGCAAGAGGTCTAGCTCTCTCTAGCTACCCTTATTAACCCCATGCAGCCTCAACCCACCAAGTTGGAGTTGAACCTCATACATTCCAACATGATTTGATCCTTTCTTGATGATAAAAAGTAAAACTGCTTGATTGACAGCTACTGTAGGCTACATGTGTGATAGCTGCTTAGGATAAACGTGATGCAAAGCTTTTGAATTAACTTGAATTCTATGAGAATGTAGAAGAGGGATAGCCATTCCCTCTTTCAAAATGCTTCCATGATCATGAGTGAATTTCACAACCATGGAAGCAAGTATAAACCAGTTAACTACCTGGTTATGCTGATGGCAAACCACAACTGACAAAATAAAGTTATTGGCACAATGCATAATTAAATTATGAAATTTGTGCCCACAAGTTGTGGTGGTGACCGTTAACTTAGATGGCTTTGTTAAAAAAGAATTAACCACGATCAGTGCTTTTTTTTTTTTGCGATGGTACTGGTACAGAGTACCGACATCTCTTTTTTTCCCTGTCAATGGCAACTATTTTGTGGCATCACAAAATGGCATCAACTGCACTTTTATCAAGGTATGAGTACTGACATTTCATTTTCTACCAAAAAAAGCACTGGCCATGATTTTTTCTTTTTTTGAAAAAAGATTAGTTGGATAAATTGATCTAAAAGGGAATCTCCATGTTCAGAAGTATTATATATCTGAGCATCAGATGCTGGGGATAGTCTCTGCTTATGAGCATCCAGTGGCTTCAAACTGCCTGCTGTTGGAAATAGGTCAGACAAGATTGGTACTTGATCTGATACCCCAGGGCAATTATTACTTTGTAGACTAAAGGAAAAGATGTACTATTCACCTTTATCTTAATCTTTTCCTCACACAAAGGCAGTGGCTATAGTTTCCCCTTTGTTTGCATCCTTAGGTTTTTGTTTTTGTTTAATAAACAATTAAATGCTGTTTCTGGGAATTACACCACATGCCCTTCATCCTGTTATTCTTGGAAGAAGTTTTATTACTTCCTGGAAGGTAAAAGGCAAGAAAGCGAAACATTACTGGTACCCACAAGGAGAGGAGGGACATTGCAAGGCAAAAGAACCAGCCCCTCTAGCTACCTTCAGATGTTTTTGTTTGGGAAAACAGAGGAAGAGTGATATGAAGGTTTGAGGACGTGGGAGTTGTTCCAAAGGCTTCATGGAGAAGGAGATTTCGAGGAGGGATTTGAAGAAAGAAAGAAAAGTAGTATCGTTGTCAAGTGTACGGAGGGACAAATTCAATTCAGTTAATATTTAAAGCTCTGCCACGTTCTTTAAAAACCACAAGTCAGGTTTACTTCACGTGCTCTCCGAGTCAAAAGTCTGCATGGCAACCTTTATTGGTTTGCTCAGGTGCTATCTAGCAATTCAGATAAGCAGTGTGCAGATCTACATCACGCATATGCGATGCCTGGGAGCTCTCGCTGTAGCGTCGGAAGGTCTGCGGGCCAGACCGGTTGGTGGCCCTGCAAGGCGTCCTGGGCCAGGGCATGCCAGCGTTAAGCTGCACTACTTCTGGCCTGAGCTGCAGGCCGTCGCTGTTTCCGACTGGTGTACCGTCCTTTGAAATAGTTGTACGTTCAGGCGAGATGGAATGCCTTTCCTGGATATTTTTTTCTTAATTAATGTTATTTGCTATTTAATTTAATTTAATTTTTTGTACAATGTATTGCTTTACTGATGTATTGCCTTGTTGATGTATTTTTATATTTGTGTTTACTTTTTCTGTAAGCCGCCTTGAGGGCTGTTTGGCCGAAAGGCAGGGTATAAATAAACATTAACATTAACTGAATAGAATATGATAAATAAATAAATAAAATAAATAAATAAAATAAAATAAATAAAATAGAATATGACACTCTTGTGTGGTGTCCTTTGGTTCTACGGCACGGTTGCCAGTTTGTGATCATCCAAATTCAGGATAGCTGTGATAAAAATGAAAGATTGATGATTGTAGAGAAGCTAGGGACAGATGGCCATAAACTCCAGCACACTGGGGAAATCGGGTGAGTACAATAGTACAAGGCAAACACCTCCAGTCTAAAGGATATTAACATGAGGGTAAGAAGCTCACCAGTTTTCCCAACCTCCAAGGGAAAGAATGTGCTAAATCTTCTGAAATTCTGGCTTTACCTCTCACATCTTGTGTGACATCTGTCCAGTCCACAGGTAGGTGGTGTTAGGCAGTGCAGGTGAAGTAGCCATGGGATATTCCAATGAATTAATGTGACGTGAAGTTGCTCACTTGGTGGCTTGTGTTTGGGTCCAGTTTCAGACATTTAGCCAAATGGTAATATCCTTCTTGTAGCGGAGAGCAGGCCGGGGTTTCAGGTGTGTTTATGCTGTACCCATGAAGAGACGTCATGTGTGGGCTGGATATTTGCACAGATTTGTCTGTTATCCATAATCCTTCTGACCCTTTTGGATATTGTAAGAATCATGCATATGCATGTATGAACAGCCAACACACGTGGTGTCCACTCATGTGGGATCCGATCTGTACACTCCCGAAGGTCAGGCTTACTCACCTCCATGTGAAATTGGCTTGAATATCTAAGCATATCTGAACTAATTTGATGATTAATGTTGTTTCTTTCTTAACCCACAGGGTGCCCACATTGTAAAAATTCCATCCCTCATTTCACAACAGCTGCAGAACTTTTTAAAGAAGATCGAAAGGTAATCCCATTTTGAATAGTTTCTGAGATGTTATGTAGAGCATCACAACCATACTTGTTTTTGCTAACAATATTTCTCCAGGTTTTTTAATGGTGAAACATTTTGTGGTTTAAAACAATGACAAATTGACTGAACAAATTAATTTATTTTTTAATGCCAAGGCAGTAAACCAGAGGTAGGAAACCTGTAGCCCTCCAGAAGTTGTTGAACTCCATGTCCCATTAGGTCTAGCCAAACTATACTGTGGTCAGGGATGATGGAAATTATCTAGCAACATGTGGAGAGTAATGGGTTCCCCATCCCTGCAGTAAGCTAACAATTTCTCTCCTTTTTTCCTTCTAATTTGTTGCTTGGTTAAATGTGGTTTGGTTAATGTTACTGTCCTGTGAGGTGCTTCTTTTTCTTTTTAGTCTCAAATTGAGTCAGAAAGTTCATTTCAAACTAGGATTCAAAGGAGGAATGTGTGGCACATGAGAACCCTAGGAGCAGCTGGGGCTTCACTTGCTGCTGACCCTGCTGCTAAAAGAGACACATACTGTTCTTCAGTTCTAAAAGTGGGTTGTCTTTAGTGATCAGTGGACCCTCTGTGGCTCAGTTCAGAACTGGCTCACTGTATACAAGCTCTCAGAGAACGCTTGGGGGGAAATCTCACACATGCACACCCAAGCTTCCAGCACATAATGTTGTGCCTTATTCAATGCACCCACAGAATTTCATCTTGTCCCCACTTGCTGCCAGTCCCAGACACTAATTAAAGTTTAGAGACAAAGGTAAGAAGCTCCCAAAGGGTCATTCAAGGCTTAGAGTCCTGTAGAGTCCCAGATCAAGCATGTGGAAGCTCCCCAACCTGCTTCTTAGACTGAGGTTCTATATAAGCCTTCTCCTAAGCCCTCTAATTTTAGTGATTTTTTTCTACTTTATGGCAATGCCAATGCTATACTTGTTGATCACATAACTAGAAGTTTCACTGAGGCAAATTAAAAAAACCCATTCAGGTAAAGTGTGCAAAGGAAAAGAAAGAATGCAACACGTACTCCAGTACATACACTTTCCTCCCCAAAACCTAGTTTTAAATACAAATTAAATTAGATACATAGCATTTTACTACTAGAGCTGGGAGTTAGACTAGAGCAGGGTGTGTAGCTACAGTCATATTAGGCTAGGAGAAAGATCCGGACATTGCTGCTTGTCCCCTTAGTAGGAAAAATCTCAAAGAACAAGCGGCTATGACTCCATTTCTCTTCTACCTGCACATCCCCCTTTATCAGGTTCTTTAGGAGGAGGAAAAGAGCTGCTCTCAAACTCTCAAGGAGCAACTCCCTGTCATTGGGGTGTGCATCTGCAGGTGTTGCTATGTGCCCAGTGGGGGCTCTCCTAGTGTGCTGCAAAACTGACCCCCACCTACAGAATGGGGGTGGGTGCAGCTGAAAATTTTGCCTTCAGGCTGAGGAGTCAGGAGTTTACGAACATATTTGAATGAATGAATGGGCTAGACTCTTGTGAAAGGCTTGATATTTTCTAAGGAAGGGAAGGGAGAAGAAGAAAATGGATTATCTTTACTGCCAAATTGAAAAACGAAACCTGACTGGTTATTTTTTATGAATATTTTGATTGGCTGATTATTTACCTTGTGGGGCTGCTACTTGGCTAGGACAGCGTGGGGAAAAAATAAAATAAGGTCCTGAGCTTTTAAGCATGAACTCACTTCCTCCCAGCTACTGCAACTTTATTTATTTATTTATGAATTGTTTCCTATGCAGCATCTTGAAGCAATTTCATGGTACAATAAAAAATAAATAAAACAATTTATTCTTTTGGATGAAAACCTTCTACGCACACACACACATGCATATGTACATGGGATCTTCAGCCATGATACCATCCCCCTCATCCCATGGCTGCACTGTGTGTTTATGTGTGAAAAGTACAACCTTGTGGATAGGGGCAATTATGTGGCTCTTTCTCAACCAAATCAGATCTCTGCCAGGATATCTGTGGGCTTAGTATCAAAGAATGCTGCCAACAGATGGGTGAAATTCCACATGCGCAGTGTTTCCGTTGGGTAAAATGTTTGATTGTGCAAAAACTGCCAAAGATTGAGAGAGGGTCTTTTAGCCCTCAAGACAGTGATTGATGGATAGAACTCTTATTTCAGCCAGAGGTAGTTAAACAGCTAAAGTGTGGAGGTATAAAATTTAATGAGGTGGAACCAAAGTTCAAATTGAGAATATTGAGTTTGGTGGGGGGTTCCTCAAGGCCAGACACAAAGGAAAAACAGCTTTGTTTTTTCCCCCATCAACTTTTCAAGGTGGTGGAGATTGATAATTTTGGGCTCCTCCTTCAACCATACACAATCCAATTCTTTGGAGTCTATGGACTTTAGAAATAAAATCTATTGTTTGGAACTCAATGTTATCTCTGAAGAAATTAATGAAGATTCTGGAGATAAAGTTGTCAATGGCATGGATAATCTTCTGGACTGGAATGATGTGATGGAGCCCAATATAGAGAAAATCTATGGAATTAACTGCAGCCATGTGACAATGGAGAAACTTTCAAGAGATGACCCAGTGTATTTTGGAAAAAAGAGCAGAGATATGATTTTGCAGCAGTATTTCAGCAACCTATTCAGAATGGATGGCAAGAAAATATTTGGGATGGGGGTAATTCCCATCAGACTCTTACTATATGACTATGGCTTTGACAGCAAGGTTATTGTGGAATACTGATAATGGAGGATTGGATACTGAGATTACTGGACTTGGCAGGACTACTGAAGATGGAAGATGGAAAATGGAACTAATAGGGATAATAGAACAATGGCTACTGAAATTACTGAACCTAACAGATTCTGATGTGATGGATTAATTGAAATGTTTATTTTGACTATGGTTATGACAACAAGATTATCATAATTAGTAATGAGATGGATTAATCGATATGCTTATCTGGAAAAAAAAATTGATAGATATATTTCTTAAAGAATTGAAACCTCTCTTTGACTTTTTGTGGAAAGAATAAAGTAATGTTTATGAGATTTGATGATTAAGTAAGATAACTACTGGAGGAAAGTGATTTTATAATATGACTTAAGAGACAGGATTGTTATATATTATAGACTTATAACTGATTTGATCTTTGACAAATGGGAAGTCAATATTTTACTCTTTATTTTTTATTTTTGTTTTTTTTTTTTCTTTTCTTTTTTTCTTTTTGTTTAACTATTTTTGATTTTGTTTTTTGTCTTTGAATGTTTTATGATTTTGTCTTGTATGTTTTATGAAAATCTGAATAAAAATTATTGAAAAAAATAAAAAAAAAAAAATAAACCATACACAATCCAATTCTGCTGAAGTATTTCTTGTGGTCTGCTAATGTCCTTAATGGATATTTTACACAGGCTGTAGTGCAGCACAGGAATGCAAGTGCTGGAGAACTGCTTTGCAACTTTTTTTTAGGAATTCTTTTGCAAAGTTTGCATGAGTGTGTTTGTGGATTGGTTGCTCTGCAGTTCACTGGGGAGAAAGAGAACTGGGCTCTGAAATAATTGTTCTAACATCTAGTAAGGTTTAAGTTAGAAAGGAAAGGGGAAGCTTTCAGTGGCCTGTTTCTTATGAAATTCTATAGCAAGGAATTTTTCTCCTTCGATTTTTGAACTTCTCTGAATTA
Source organism: Rhineura floridana (assembly GCF_030035675.1). Classification (NCBI taxonomy): domain Eukaryota; kingdom Metazoa; phylum Chordata; class Lepidosauria; order Squamata; family Rhineuridae; genus Rhineura; species Rhineura floridana. The sequence continues at coordinate 81,257,326 of NC_084481.1, read as the reverse complement.
AGGGGTGGCACTGTACCTCTTGTAGAATGTACACTTGGATTTTGAGAGTGTTATGGGCAGGGTGTTTTTTTAATGTGAATAAATGCAGCACTTATGAATTGGTAGATATCCTGATAGAGAAAAACTTTGTTTATTTATTTATTAAGTTTATATCCCGCCCCTTCCTTCCAGTAGGAGCCTAGGGCGGCAAATAAAACACTAAAAACACTCTAAAACATCATAAAACATCATAAAAAACAGACTTTAAAATATATTAAAATAAAACATATTTAAAAACACATTAAAGCAAAACATTTTTAAAAATATCTTTTTAAAAAAGCTTTAAAAACATCTTAAAAAGCAATTCCAACCCAGATGCAGATTGGGATAAGGTCTCTACTTAAAAGGCTTGTTGAAACAGGAAGGTCTCCAGTAGGTGCCAAAAAGATAACAGAGATGGCGCCTGTCTAATATTTAAGGGGAGGGAATTCAAAAGAGTAGGTGCCGCCACACTAAAGGTCCACTTCCTGTGTTGTGTGGAATGGACCTCCTGATAAGGTGGTATCTGCAGGAGGCTCTCACCTGCAGAGCACAGCAATCAACTGGGTATTCAAGGGGTAAGACAATCTTTCTGGTCCCAAGCTGTATAGGGCTTTATACACCAAAACTACAACCTTGAACTTGGCTCAGTAGCTAATGGGCAGCCAGTGCAATTCTTTCAGCAGTGGGGTGACATGTTGGTGATACCCTGCCCCAGTGAGCAGTCACGTCACTGCATTTTGCATCAGCTGCAGCTTCCGGACCAACCTCAAGGGCAGCCCCACATACAGCACATTACAGTCTTCCAGCCTGGAGGTTACCAGCCCAAACTGGCAAAAGGCACTCCTAGCCACTGAGGTCACCTGGGCCTCTAGTGACAAAGATGGATCCAGGACCACCCCAGACTATGTACCTGCTCTTTCAGAGGGATTACAATCCCATCCAAAGCAGACAATTGATTAATTATCTGATAATTACCTTGGGCCCAGCCTAGATGCAGCAGCGGCAGCAACGCTGGTCGTAGGGTTAGGAAAGCAGCAGGAGGGCTCACGTGTGCAGGGAGGAGTTGCCTCACCATGGTGGACAGCATCTACTGGACCTGCTTGCTGGGTGTGGTGGCCAAGGGGCTGCTGGATCAGTACACGGACGGTCGGGCAGCGCGGGTCTGGCAGCTCTACATTGGCGACAAGCGGAGCCGCATGGCCAAGTACAAGTACTGGCTGGTGTCTCTGCTGCGGGGCCAGTGCTGCAAGACGGTGCTCGACCTGGCCTGCGGCACTGGGTGCAGACACTCTGAGCAGAGCCTTGAAGACATTGAAGAGAAGGAGGAGGAGGAAGTGGTGGCCGGCAGCCGCAGTGAACGAGCCGCCTGAAGCAGCGCCGCTGCCAGCGAGGCTCCTCTGCCGGGCGCCATAGAGGCATTGTCACCCTCTCCTTCCTCCTCCGGTCCCGCGGCACTTACTCGCCGATGTGGTCGCCATCGCCGCCTCTGTCACTGCCACTCCCTCTGGCATCAGTGCTGCTGGGCCAGGCCTGGCTGCGGGAGGAGGCGGTGGCCTGCCTGCACGAGGCTCCCCCACCCAAGCCACTCCTCTCCTGGCACCACACTGCCCTGGTGTGCTGGCTAGAGGCCTGCCTGAGCCACAGGGGAGCACGCCATCAGCCTCGAGCAGTTCTGTGAGGCCCTCAAGGCCCACCCTGGGCGCGCCCAAGCCACCGCCACCACCAGCAAGGCAGGAGGAGGCACAGGGGCCGGAAGGGAAGCCGCAGCCGCCGCCGAGGAGCGAGCCCAGAACAAAGAGACTGGTGCCATTTGATGATCTGGGTTGGGGCAGTCGGTGGTGGCTGGACTAAAGTCCACCCTGCGTAGCATGGCATTGCTAATCCATCATCTTATTTGTCACGGAGGAAGAATCTCTCTTCCAGGTCTTTCCCGTCAAGATCCATTCCTTTGGACTTCTCCTGTGCCCATCCTTCTTCTCACCCACATTTATTTATTTATGTATTGGTGATTGTAAATTGTGTTTTTATTGATGTATTTTTATATTTGTGTTTTTTGTAAGCCGCCTTGAGTGCCCTTTGGCCAAAAAGAGGGGTAGAAATAAACAATAATAATAATAAATAATAAAAAAACTTGGGAACCACCAACCCACTGTGCCACCGTCTTGCTAGAATTCAGACTCAGTTTATTGGTCCTCATCCATCCCACCACTGAGTCCAGGCAGTGGTCCAGGGCTTGCACAGCCTCTCCCGATTCAGATGTTAACAGAGAAATAATTCTAAATATTATTGCAATTTAGGACACTGACACAGTGGGGACAGTTTGTGAAGTCAGTGCCAGGTCGTCAGAGCAGGACTTTGGGAAAGAAGTCAACAGAATGACCAAGGTGGCCCCCAAACGGGCTTGCTCATCACATTTTAAAGGAATGTGCATTACTATCTAAAGAGGGAGCCCCACCATAAGACAATGAAGTCCAAAGTCTCAAATTACCTAACTGTGTCACTGTGCATAGTCTGGATGTGAGGATGAAGATCTAGAGATATGCCAATATGAACTTCCCGTGACTACATATTGAAGATATGAATATCCATGAACTAGTATTCTGCAGTATTTCAGAGAAGGCTTTCCTATCTGAGAGTGTGTCTGTTTGTGGCTTCAAGTGATAACACCAGTGCTTCAAACAGCTGTGTCAGACCATTCACAAGTCAGAGCTTTCATATCACTCACAACACAAGAAACACAATGCTTTTTAGTGGAGGCATTTTGCATAAGAATCATCAGGTGACATATATGCAAGCAATTCCACTCGTCTGCAGCAGCGCCCACTAGGTTGGCTTGACTGAGCATCCAGCTGCTTTTTGCCGCCATCTCTCCTCAAATGTCAACTGGCTGCGGTAGAAGGAGGGATGCGTCAGCGAAGCCCACTTGACTGAGTTGGTTTGAAAGATCGGCTATCTTTTGGCTCCTTCCTTCCCTGGACTGTTTCCATTCAAGCTCATCATGGTGAGAATTACTCTGTAACTTTAATCATTTGTGCTTCCCCACCACCACCTAACCCTTTTGCACCATGTCTTTTAAATTATAATCCTGCAGGCAGGGAATGCCTTGTGTTTTATTTGTGCGCAGCACTTCATAAATGTATGTACTTTATAATTTATTAATATTAAGTAAAAGTGTTACATCAGTTCTAAGTATTCCAAACGTGATGGTTTGACTGAGCTGTGCAGGGGTTGTGCAACTGAGTACGGTCATTCCTCTACCTCTTATAGCCTCTTCTCATTGTCTAAGTTGCAGCTGTAAAATGTGTTCTGTATACACATAAACATGGCATCAATGCAGGAAACATAGATCTGCAAAATTCATATTTTATATAGGCTGGTTCAATGGGGGGAATGGGGTAGTGCCCCACCAACCTTGGTCTGCCCTCAGCAAACCACCACTTACCTGCTTTCTTCCTTACAACCACTCAGAGGGTGTCTCAGCTTTGTCATTTGACTCTGACTCCATCTACTGCTGGTCTCCCTGCTTTCCACTCTATCAGTTCCAATGAGCACCAGCCACCACTGTATGGTACACTCTCCAGGGACATGAAATTGGCTGTGGCTCCCTGATGAGTGGCTGACAACCATGGTTTTGCCACAGTCACATTCTGTGTTAAGCAGCCCCTACTCCTGTTCAGAGCTTGGAAAAGTTACTTTTTTGAGCTACAACTCCCATCAGCCCCAGCCAGCATGGCCACTGGATTGGGCTGATGGGAGTTGTAGTTCAAAAAAGTAACTTTTCCTAGCTCTGCTCCTGATGTAGTCGAGTATGGGTTGACCTCCTGGAAATCCCCTTGTACCTCCTACAAGGCTCTGCAAATCCCAAGACTTCCCCAGGCTCCACAGTTAGCCTTGGCCAAGAAGCTTTGTGAAAATATATAATAGTTAATAGAAATAAAACAACGGTTCAGTCATTGTCAGGGAACAGAAGATTTGTAATACATACAGGTAGAATCCGACCTTTAAGTCACTTGGCAACAACATCCTTTTCTGTGTAACCAGAGATTTGTCATCTTTAGTTGACTACTTTCTAAACTGTACTTTTCCAGACTGAAATGTTATCCTTTTTAAAAGAACACTTAGAGAGAAAAAATTAAAAACCTGCCCCTTTCCATTCCTTTCCAAAATCAATGTTCAGTTAGTTATTCACTTCCATTTTCATAACAAAAGTCAATATTTGCTCCTGCAGAGATTTATTTCATGGAATCAATAAGCTGATGTGGGGTGGTACATATTTTAACGGGAGAAAAGCCAACTACTCCTGCAGGAGACTTTTATTATTACGGCTGCATGTCATAGCTGGAACGGCAGCCAGTGAAAAGAGGAGGGGGAAAAGGCTGGAAGCATAAAAGGGTAAAAATAACTAAATAATAAAAATGGTCAGGTTTGAGAAGGTCCCAGGTGAGGTGCCTTTCAGGGGGAGGGCCCAAACTGTTCTGGTTCCTTCCCCACCATCCGTGTCCTGGCCACTCTGCCTTTTCTCACCTCCACTGCTATGATTGCTTCACTCTTCTCCTTCACTGTCACCACTGTGGCCCCATTTATTTTTTGACATTTTGGTCAGCTTCCCCCCATCTCCCATGCCTCTGCTACCCCTGCCCCACTTGTTACTGCTTTCTTGTTAATCTTTTTGCCAGCCAAGTGGTGTGTGCTGTGAAGCAATGGGCTGACTGAGGCTCCAGCAGCCTGCCATTTGCAGCTGGAAGGTGACGAGTGGTTGGAGCCTGGTCTGCACAGTGACTTGCTTCGTAATGCATGGTGCAGCTTCCCCCCCCCCAAAAAAAACCCCTCAATTTCTGGCATCACTTGGGGAGTGGAAAGCCAGGATGTTTTGTTTACCTCCCTGACACACCCAAGAACAGTGGCTGTGAGGCCCTGGTCTTCACCCATAAAGTCCACACCTAATTTAAGCAAAGCAAAACTGAGCATGTGGTTAATTCTTTGCTGTTTGCCTGAATAAACACTAGCAAAGGCATGCTTGAATTACTAGACAAGGAAGGAAATCTAGTTCAAGGGTTAGGGTGTAAAATCCTGTGACTAAAGTTGTCAGATTAAAAAAAAAACTTGACTATGCTGTACTGTACAGTATCTCTGTTTTAAAGTGCAGAAGAGGAGTACTCCTCAGGGGTAGTGGCCAAACCCACTGACCCATTTCTGAGATTACACATGAGAGTTCTCCATCCATTCCTGTGTCATGAGCAATTTACCTCTTTTTCAAAAAAACAAAACAAAACACGAATACTCCAGGTAAGAACACAAGACGAGCCTCCTGGATCAGGCCAATGGCACATCTAGTCCAGCATTCTGTTCTTTCAGTGGCCAACCAAATGCCTATGGGAAGCTCACAGGCAGGACGTGAGCACCCCTTCTGTGGTATTCAGCAACAGGTATTCAGAAGCATACTGCCCCTTGACTGTGGAGGAATAGCAGAGCCATCATTGCTAATAGCCATTGATAGCCTTATCTGCCATGAATTTGTCTAATATTTTAAAGCCATCCAAGTTGGTGGCCATCACTTCCTCCTGTGGAGGTGAATTCCACAGTTTAACTATGTGCTGTGTAAAGAAGTACTTTGCTAGATAGAGCTCGATTCCTGGTTAGGGATGACTCCTCCTACTGGTCGTGACAGGCAGGGTCTCCTCTCCAAGGGGAGGAGTCATCCCCCTCTCCAGACAGGCCCTGCCTGTGGTCAGTGAAGGTTGGGTGTTTTTTCTCTCTTCTCTGCTCTCAGAGCTGCTTCTTCCTTCTAGTGTTTTTATCTTTTCTATCACTGTTTACAGCTCTCCTTTCCTTACCATCTTACTTCCCGTTTGTTCTCTCTCCCCTTCCCCCACTTTCACTCCGTCAGTCCGGGGTTTGGGAGGATTGGTCGAACCTGGCTGGGTTCCTTGGTGTTGGACTGGAGGTTCGAGCATGGGCAGAGCGCGGCTTGCTGCAGCGTCTTAGATGGGAGGCTCTCCCCTTGCTCCAGAGAGCCGTGTTTCCACAACACACGTTTAGTGGGATCATGGCTCCAGGTCCCCCCCCCCCCGCCTTCCCGGAAAGAACAAGGATCATTGTGGCTTTGGTGAGCATTCATCAACGGGGGTTGAGCGGCACCTGCCAAGGTGACTCACCATTGCTGCGGCTTCACACGCTCTCTGAGGGCAGGGGGGTCAAGGCCACCATATTATGGCTTCACCCACGTCTTCCTCACCTGCCCACCAAGAGCTCTGTGAGGGACCTAAGGGAGCCACAGCAACATGGAGCAACAAGTGCTCAACCAATATTTTCCTCATCCTTCAGCACGGACTGTGGGGGGATGAATCTGCTGGGAAAAGGTATGGATGTTCTCCCCCCCCCCCCCCGTTTCCCAATTTCATGACTTGGGTTAAGGAGCTTATCGCTTCTGAAATCAGCGGTTCTCTCCAACATGCCCTTAAACGTAAGAGGCATAGACACTCAAGGAAGCGTTCCCATAGGGGAAAGCGGAGGTGCGTATCCTCCTCCACTGACTCCAGCAGGCAGGACGAACATGGCAGTTCACCATCATGACACAGCCATTCCAGGTCGTCTTCCGTTTCTAATCAAGTCACCAGTCGGGGGGGCTCGCCCCCACCCACTGCCATAACACACTGGGAGCAAGCTACGACAGTGTCAAGAGGTGACAAGGACCTCCCGGGACACAGCGAACTGGGGGGGAGTAATGAGGCACTCCTCCGCACAGACCCACTCAAGCTCCACACCCTCGATGGCTCAGGAATGGCAGGCGCAGGCACAGTTGCTTAGACAGGTCACTGACCCACAGTTGGCACTGTCTGATTCTGAAGATCCACTTGAGCCAGACAGGGAAGAAGGGGAGCTGTCAAGTGAGAACATAGAGATGTCCCAGACACAACCTGAGCTCTTTGCCCCAGAGGTTCTTCAGCCCCTCCTATTGAAGGCGCAGGGTGCTGCAGCTGCCAGAGACAGAGGAGGGCTGCGATGCATCCACCCAGTCAGCTTCGGCAGGAGCTAAAAAGGCTGTCTTTAATGGACACTAAACAGGCCACTGTTCCTTTCCCACAGGCATTTGATGACGTGTGGGATGCGGAATGGTCACCATGCAAATCAAAGCTGCCTGGTAAGTGGGCAAAGAAGCATTATGTCTTTGCTGACAGGATCATGGCAAGGCTGCATTTTCCCACAGTGGACCCGCCTATTGCTGCCCTTGCAAGCTCAGCAGTGATCCCAGCAGAAGGGGAGGGGGGCCCCAAGGACCAATGTGATAAGCGAGTCGAAGGGGCTCTTCGCAAGAGTTTTGAAGCAGATGTGGTCAGGTTTAGGGCTGCAGCCACCTCATCAGTTTTTTCCAGAGCAGTCTTTATGTGGGCTGAAGAGCTGGGTGCAAGGCACGATGTCCCAAAATTCATAATGGTTTAAAGAAAATAGTGTATGCCTCAGCTCTGTCTGCTGATGCATCCATGGACACCCTACAATTTGCGGCATGGTCTATGGCAGCATCCACCATGGCGTGACATAATATTTGTCTTAGGCAGTGGGCAGTAGATGCAGGGTCACAGACTCTCTTCACTGCCCTACCCTTCTCAGTTATTTGGTGAACTCCTCAAGGTTCACCTGTTGGAAACTAGGGACAAAAAGAAAGTGCTCCCTATGGTCAAAAAAGAGGAACGGAAGGGCAGACAGAATCAGGTTTTTTTGGTCCTCAAGACAGCCCTCCAGATTTAGAAGCCAGTCGTCTAACAGGTTTTGCTGGGGCAGACAGGATAGAGGGGGTGGGCACGCTTCCTTCTCTAAATTGGGAGGCACGTCCTTCCCCTCAGGGAGGCCCCAGAAGGGTGCCCAAAGGAGCCCCTCCTCCTGACTGGCAGTGTCCAGAGGTCTCTCGCAGGGTGGGAGGAAGGCTTCTAGAGTTTGCCCCCCACTGGAGAGACATCACCTCGGACAAATGGGTGCTGGACATGGTGTCCATGGATTATGCTATAGAGTTTGTTCAAGTTCCTCACAACCGGTTTTTGCCCACCCCAAGGTCTCGAAAGCCAGAGAAGCACCGGCTTTACCTGGAAGCCATTCAGCACGTGCTAAATATTCAGGCTATAGAGCCTGTAGTTCCCTCGGAGAGGAAATCAGGGGTCTATTCAATTTTTTTCTTAATAGATGAAAAGAATGGCAATACAAGGGCTATATTGGATCTCAAATGGGTCAACAGGTGGGTGGCCAGGAAACACTTCAAAATGGAAACCCTTCAGTCCATAACTGCAGCCCTAAGAAAAGGGGATTGGATGGCCTCTGTGGACCTCTCTGAGGCATATCTACACATTCCAATTCGCAGACAGCACAGGCGCTTTCTCCAGTTCTCATATGACAACAGACACTTCCAGTACCGAGCTTTGCCCTTTCCTCAGCACCAACGGTTTTCAGTTATGTTGGCACATCTCAGAACAATGGGGATCTGCATGCATCCTTACCTGGATGACATTTTGATGAGAGCACCATCTATGGACCAGTCGCACACAGACACCCATCTCACTTTGGCATGGCTCCAGGGGTGGGCTTTGTAGTAAACTCAGGGAAGACCATGCTGACCCATCCCAAACAATTTTGCACTTGGGAGTGGTCCTGGACATGCAACTTTTCCGTATGAGGCTCACCAAAGAAAGAACGTTAAGACTACAGCAGTTGCTCATCCCCAGAAATGGACCTGATCAGCCTCGCCCGACTCTTAGGGTCAATGGTCTGGGCATACGATGTAATCCCGTGGGCCCAATTCCACTCAAGAGCTCTACAACAGATCCTTGTGCCCCACCAGGATGCAATTCTACTGCGACGCAGATGCTCGGTCTCCATTCTTTGGGCCGTGAGAACAGAGCTCAGGTGGTGGCTGGAGCCACAGCGGTTGATCCAATGGGTCAGCTTGGCAGATTCTCCATGATTAATCATGACATCAGATGCAGGTTAATACAGATGGGGGGCTCACCTGGACCAAACATAGCACAGTGTACATGGTGAGCAAGGGAAACGGAGCTCAGTATAAACGTATTGGAGTTGTGGGCCATCAGGCTAGGCCTGAAGGCCTTTGCTCCAGAGATCGAGGGGAAACATCTCCTCATACACACCAACAACTCATCTGCGAAATCTTATGTCAACAGACAAGGGGGCACGAGATCAAAGGGTCTCATGGTCGAGGTGGAGCGTCTGTTCAGATGGGCGGAGCGGCATCTTGCCTCCCTGAAGGCCAAACATCTGGTGGACACAAACAACTTTGTAGCCGATTGGCTCAGGATAGCAATCAAGAAGGCAGAATGGCAGCTGAATCCAGCAGTTTTCCAACAGGTGGTGCGCAGGTGGGGAGAACTGGTGGTGGATCTCTTTGCTACACTCGAAAACACACAGCTAGACAGGTTCTTCACAAGAATACCATGTCACCAGGCCCAGGGCACAAACGCCCTCATGATACAGTGGCCTCAGGGTCTCCTGTACGCACAGTCCAGTGGGTTCGGACATTGAGGGCGGAAATGATTCTCGTGACACTGTATTGACCACGATGTCCCAGGTTTCCAGACCTGCTGAACATGTCAGTTGAGACACCATGGCAGTTCCTAATTCAAACGGATCTTCTGATTCAGGGCCCAGTCTGCTCGACCAGAGCTGTTCCGGCTAACAGCCTGGAGGCTGAGCGGTTGTGGTTGAATCGTATGGGATTTAAGGGGAAAGTGCTAGACACTTTACTGGTCACGTGTAGACAGTCCACAAACAGGGTTTACTCATCTACGTGGAAGGTTTTCCTGTCCTGGTGCTCTGCAAACATGGTTGAACCTTTGTCTCGAGATTGCAAGGGTGCCGTAGGGCTTCTCCAGTCGGGCCTAGATAAGGGCCTGAGTGCAGCTACCATCAAGAGGCAAGCAGCTGCGCTTAGTAATATCTTATTTAGTCTGGGGGGTCCACCACTTTCCTCCAATCCATTCCTCAAGCGTTTTCTCAAAGGGGTAACACTTGTTTCCCCACAAACGATTCATAGGTTTCCAAACTGGAACCTTAACTGGGTGTTGACAGCATTAACAGGTCTGCCGTTTGAACCAATGGCTACCTGTCCCCTGAACATCTTGACCTTCAAAACAGGTTTTTTTTGTACCTATTACTTCGGCACGCAGGACTTCCGAGTTGGGGGCATTATCTTCAGACCCTCAACTGTGTGCGTTTCATCAGGACAAGATGGTCCTACAACCAGACCCAGCCTTCCTCCCTAAAATTAACTCGGTTTTCCATCAGTCACAGGAAATGGTTCTCCCTTCTTTGATCAAACTTGGTCACCTCACTGCTCATCTTTAACTCTAAATTGTTTATGAACAAGTTAAAATGCACAGGTCCCAATATCGATCCTTGGGGGACTTTACTTCCTCATCTCTGCATTAGCATAACTGTCCATTTATTCCTACTCTGCTTTCTGTTTCCTAGCCTGTTCTTGATCCACAAGAGGTCCCTTCTTCTCCTCTTATTCCATGACTGCTAAGCTTACTCAGGAGTCTGAAAGGCCAAGTACACTATGTCAACTGGATCACCACTCTCTATATGGTTGTTGACACTCTCAAAAAACTGTAATAGGTTAGTGAGATAGGACTTGCCTTTGCAGAGGTCATGCTGCTTCTGCTTCAACAAGACGTGCTCTTCTGTATGCTTGGTTATTTTATCTTTAACAATGTCTTCCACCGGTTTTCCTGGGACAGACGTTAAGTTAACCAGAATCTGCCCAGGATCCCTTTTTAAAAATTGGTGTTACATTGACCACTTTCTAGTCCTCAGGTATGGAGGCGGATCTGAGGGACAAGCTACATATTTTTCTTAGAAAATCAGCAATTTCAATTTGAATTTTTTTAGTACTCTTGGGTGTATTCCATCTGGATCTGGTGATATGTCAGTTTTTATTTTATCTGTCGGGCCTAGGACGTAATCTCTCAGTGTCACTATTTACCACAGTTTCTCAGACTTCCTGCAAAAGTTAGTTCAGCCACAGGGGTCAGCCCTATATCCTCCACTGTGAAGACAAATGCAAATAATTCATTTAGCTTCCCCGCAATCCCCTTATCCTTTCTTAAGCAAGGGTCCAACCATCTTCCTAGACCAGCCTTTCCCAACTAGTGGGCCACCAGATGTTGTTGGACCACAACTCCCATCAGCCTCAGCCAGCATTGCCAATGGTCAGGAAAGATGGGAATTGTGGTCCAACAACATCTGGTGGCCCACTAGTTGGGAAAGGCTGTCCTAGATGGTCTCCTGCTACTAATGTGTTTAAATAATTTGTTGTTGGTCTTTGTTTTTAGCAATGTGTTCCAGTTCTCTTTTAGCATTCCTTATTGTCTGCTTGCATTTCTTTTTCCAAAGTTTGTTTCTTCCTGTGTTCCTCGTTTGAACAAGACTTCCAGTTTTTGAAGGAAGCCTTCTTGCCTCTAGTAGCTTCTTTGACTCTGCTTGTTAATCGTGCCAACATCCTCTTAAACCAGTGGTACCTTTCCTGATCTGTGGTACACACTCCAGTTGAGCTTCCAATATTGTGTTTTTAAACAACTCCTAAGCTTTTTGGAGTGATTTGACCCTCTGGACTTTGCCTTCCAACTACCTTTTTATCAATCTCCTCATTTTGGGGTAGTCTTTTGAAGTCAAATGTGACTGTGTTTGGATTCTCTTGGTAACTGGCCATTGACATGTATGTTTAATTTAATAGCGCTATGGTCACTTTTCCCAGTAGCTTTGACAACACTTACATTTTGCTCCAGGTCCTGGGCACAATTTAAGATTAAGTCCAGTGTCACCATCCCTCTAGTCCAGCCTTTCCCAACCTTTGGGTCTGCAGATGTGGCTGGACTACAACTCCCATCAACCCCAGCCTGCATGACCAATGATCAGGAATTATGGGAACTGTAGTCCAGCCACATCTGGGGACCCAAAGGTTGGGAAATGCTGCTCTAGTTGGTTCCATGTCCAGCTGTCCTAGGGCACAGTTATTTAGAGTATCTAGAAATTTTACCTCTTTTTTGTGACTGGAACACACATGCAGTCAGTCTATGTGTGGGTAGTTGAAGTCACCCATTACAATGACATTTCCTCTTTTAGATGCTTCCTTGATTTCATTCTTCCCCTCAAGATATCCCTGAGCATTTTGATTGGGGAGGGGGGTGCAATAGCATGTCCCCAGTACTATAACAAAAGCAACCCAAAAACTATATTTATTTGAAATCCCTGACACACCCAAAATCATTTATATACATTTATGCCACATTCTTTTGCGTTCAGATTGAGTGCTTTAACCACCAATTATATTAGGTGTTAGTGATATAAGAGATCATGTGGATATTTAAATAATATGAAGCATTCAGATACTGTAACAACCTGTGCCAAAGAGATCTCTCAGTCGAATCTATAAATTACTCTAGAAAAGAGAGCTATATTTTACTGCTCTCCTGCAATGTTTTGCTTGAAGAAGTCATGATATGAATAGAGCAAAAAATGGTTCTCCAACTTATTCTTGCAAACCTGCTGAGGCAGGGACTTGCTAGCTGCAATTTTCAGATAAGGCACTGAGGAACTGGCAGATTAACGTTCACATTTCAAGAAACTCAACATCTCTTTTTGAATCGAACAATGTGAATGATGGTGATTTTTTTAAAAGCTGCAATAACCCATCTATTCTGAACACACACACAAAGTGGGTGTTTTTTTCTTGTTTAAAAAAGAGCATTTCTGGTCTGTTTTAATTCTTGCCATGTCAGCTGTTGTTCAAATTATATGAAAGCCAGTAGTTCTAATCCAGGTGCCAGGGCCATGCAACGTGCACACAGACATACGCATGGGTAAGGGCTTCCCCATTTGTTCCAGTACTGGTAGGCATGTAAATGTTCCCCAATGTTGGCAATGAATGGAGAAGCCCTTGCTCACTCAAAGCACCTGATGTGGAGCTCTTACAATTACATTGCAGTTAATTTACTGCTGCATAAGAGTTGCACAAAGAAAGCAATGGTATGCCTGTCCCCTCCACACACACACTGCAGCATCTGTGTTTCCTGAAAAACCTTTCCTGAAGGTAAGAAGCCCTCGAAAAGATCTGAGATTGAAGGCTGCAGTGGGAGAAGAGGTTGGCAAAATTGTGTGGAGACACTTGTACGACCAGAGCTCTGCTCTCACAAGGTGCCTTTGCCTGATTTTCACTGATACCCCTGCCTCAGCCCTCTAGCCTCTCCATCACAACCCATGTCTTTCCCAAGGGCCCCAATCCTCAGGAGGGACTTTTGGGGGGAGACAGGGCAGGGGCTGCAGAAATCTTCATTGGCTGTGCCTGTTTTTAGAGTTCACATTTATATTGCATGTGGGGCAATGGTCTGACTTGCTCCCCTAGACACTGCATACTCCAACGTATAAGCCTGGAGTGTAAGTTAACCTGGGCTGCTACTGTATTATTGTCCTGTCCTGACCTTGACCAGAAGCCCATGGGGCTTGTTGGAGCAAGGCAGGCCAGTAGTTCTAGTACTATGGAAAGCTCCAAATAAGCAACTTGCCCCATTGTAGCTTAGGCTTGGACGGAGGCCTTTTATGACTCCAGAACCAGATCATTCCTCTCAGACTCCATCCCTTCCTTGAGGAGTGTAAGACCATAAAGGGGCAGGCCTCTGGCTTGGAGCCTAGGATGACAACTCCTCTCAGTTAATTTCTTACAGGCTCATTGTCTGGGCTGATGGGCCAATTTGGGGAATGTGAAGGGTCTCTGGTGTGGAGAGGGTCACTTCTTTGAGGTGGGGTGTAAGCTTCAAGGGTATGGATTGAAAATCCCAATTTAGGGGTCCTGGCTCAACAGCCCCCAATATGATGCTCTCAGGGTCTTTCTCTTGCTCAGGCCTGGTCATGAAGCTGGGGCCTGCATCTGTTTCTAGCACCTCTGCTGCTTCTGCTGTTGGCCCAAGAGGTTTGGCCAGCCCCTCCTAACCTGAGCCAGAGTCAGTGACCAGGCTGCTGTTCAAGGCTTGTAGTCTTGACAACTGTGTGAAAGAGACAGGATTCAGACTGCTCCCGAGTGATAGAATCATAGAATAGTAGAGTTGGAAGGGGCCTATAAGGCCATCAAGTCCAACCCCCCCTGCTCAATGCAGGAATCCAAATCAAAGCATTCCTGACAGATAGCTGTCCAGCTGCCTCTTGAATGCCTCTAGTGTCGGAGAGTCCACTACCTCCCTAGGTAATTGGTTCCGTTGTCATATGGCTCTAACAGTTAGGAAGTTTTTCCTGGTGTCCAGTCGAAATCTGGCTTCCTGCAACTTGAGCCCATTATTCATTGTCCTGCACTCTGGGACGATTGAGAAGAGATCCCGGCCCTCCTCTATGTGACAACCTTTCATGTACTTGAAGAGTGCTATCATATCTCCCTTCAGTCTTCCCTTCTCCAAGCTAAACATGCCCAGTTCTTTCAGTCTCTCCTCATAGGGCTTGGTTTCCAGTCCCCTGATCATCCTTGTTGCCCTCCTCTGAACCTGTTCTAGTTTGTCTGCATCCTTCTTGAAGTGCAGAGACCAGAACTGGACTCAGTATTCAAGATGAGGCCTAACAAGTGCTGAATAGAGGGGAACTAGTACTTCACGCGATTTGGAAACTATACTTCTGTTAATGCAGCCTAAAATAGCATTTACCTTTTTTGCAGCCACATCACACTGTTGGCTCATATTCAGCTTGTGATCAACGACAATTCCAAGATCCTTCTCACATGTTGTATTGCTGAGCCAAGTATCCCCTATCTTATAACCGTGCATTTGGTCTCTTTTTCCTAAGTGTAGAACTTTGCATTTATCCCTGTTGAATTTCATTCTGTTGTTTTCAGCCCAATGCTCCAACCTATCAAGGTCCCTTTGAATATTGTTTTTGTCTTCCACGGTATTAGCTGTGCCCCCCAATTTTGTATCATCTGCAAATTTCATAATCATACTGTGTACCTCATCCGAGTCGTTAATAAAAATGTTGAAGAGCACTGGGCCCAGGACCGAGCCCTGTGGTACTCCACTCGTTACTTCTGCCCAGTTTGAGAAGGAACCATTGATAAGCACTCTTTGAGTACGATTCTGGAGCCAGCTGTGGATCGACCTGATAGTTGTTCCATCCAGCCCACATTTAGCTAGCTTGCTAATTAGAATATCATGGGAAACTTTGTCAAAAGCTTTGCTGAAGTTGAGGTATTATCTCCACAGCATTCCCACAGTCTACAAGGGAGGTTACCCAGTCAAAAAATGAGGTAAGATTAGTTTGGCAGGATTTGTTCTTTATAAATCCATGTTGGCTCCTAGTAATCACTGCATTGCTTTCAAGGGGCTTACAGATTGACTGCTTTATCATCTGCTCCAGAGTTTTTCCAGCGATTGATGTTTGGCTGACTGGTCTGTAGTCATAGAATCGTAGAGTTGGAAGGGGCCTATAAGACCATTGCGTCCATTGCAGGAATCCAAAATAAAGCATATCCGAGAGGTGGATGTCCAGCTGCCTCGAGAATATCTCCAGTATTGGACAGCCTGCCACCTCCCTACGTAACTGGCTCCATTGTTGTACTGCTCTAACAGTTAGGAGGTTTTTTCTTGATGTTCAGTCAAAATCTGGCCTCCTGCAACTTGAGCCCATTATTCTATGTCCTGCACTCTGGGACGATTGAGAAGAAATCCCGGCCTTCCTCTATGTGACAACATTTCATGTACTTGAAGAGTGCTATCATATCTCTCCTCAGTCTTCTCTTCTCCAGGCTAAACATGCCCTGTTCTTTCAGTCTCTCCTCATAGGGCTTTGTTTCCAGTCCCCTGATCATCCTTGCTGCCCTCCTCTGAACCCATTCCAGGTTGTCTGCATCCTTCTTGAAGTGCGGAGACCAGTATTCAAGATGAGGCCTAACCAGTGCTGAATAGAGGGGAACTAATACTTCATGTGATTTGGAAACTATACTTCTGTTAATGCAGCCTAAAATAGCGTTTGCCTTTTTTGCAGCCACATTACATTGTTGGCTCATATTCAGCTTGTGATCAACAACAATTCCAAGATCCTTCTCACATGTTGTATTGCTGAGCCAAGTATCCCCTATCTTATAACTGTGCATTTGGTTTCTTTTTCCTAAGTGTAGAACTTTGCATTTATCCCTGTTGAATTTCATTCTGTTGTTTTCAGCCCAATGCTCCAGCCTATCAAGATTCCTTTGAAATTTATAGCTATCCCTCCCAATTTTGTATCATCTGCAAATGTGATAAGCATTCCCTGCACCTCCTCATCCATGTCATTAATAAAAATGCTGAAGGGCATTAGGCCGAGGACTGAGCCCTCCGGTACCCCGCTCGTTACCTCCCCCCACTTTGAGAAGGAAACCTTGGTAAGCACTCTTTGAGTACAATTCTGTAGCCATCCATAGATCCACCTGATAATTGTTCCATCCAAGCCACATTTAGTTAGCTTGCTAATCAATATACCATGGGGCACGTTATCAAAAGCTTTGCTGAAGTCAAGATATATTATGTTCACAGCATTTCCATAGTCTACCAGGGAGGTTACCCAGTCAAGAAATGAGATTAAGATTAATCTGGCAGGATTTGTTCATAATAAATCAATGTTGGCTTCTAGTAATCACTGCATTGTTTTCAAGGTGCTTACAGACTGACCACTTTATAATCTGCTCCAGACTTTTCCCAGGATTTGATGTAATGCTGACTGGTCTGTAGTTCTCAGGTTCCTCCCTTTTGCCCTTTCTGAAGATGACAACATTAGCCCTCCTCCAGTCATCTGTCACTTCACCAGTCCTCCATGATTTTGCAAAGATAATAGCGGTTCTGAGAGTTCTTCAGCCAGTTCCTTCCTCTAGGATGCATCCTCTAGGATGCAGTTTATCGTGTCCTGCCGATTTGAACTCATTCAAAGTGATTAGATATTCCTTGACCATGTGTCTATCAATCTCAAGCTCCAATCCTGCCCCATCAACTTGTACTTCACATTTGCCAGAAGAGTCATAGACCCTTTTTTGGGAGAAGATTAAGCCAAAGTAGGAATTGAGCACTTCTGCCTTTTCTTTGTCATCTGTTATCATTTTGCCATCCTCATTAAGTAGCTGTACCACCATTACTTTTCTTTGTCTTTTACTATGGATGTACCCGAAGAAAGCTTTTTTGTTTTGTTTTTTGGAATCTCTCGATAACGTCAACCCATTCTCAGCTTTAGCCTTCCTGACGCTATCCCTGCAATTCTGTGCTGCCTGTCTGTACTCTTCCTTTGTGGTCTGGTCTTCCTTCCACTTCCTGTATGTGTCCTGTTTGTTTTCAGGTCATCTCTAAGCTTTTTGTGAAACCACATTGGCTTCTTCTGCTGTCTTTCCCCTTTTTTCCTTGATGGAATTGTTTGCCAGTATGCCTTTAGAATTTCCTTTTTTGGAAACTCCCTCCCATCTTGGACTCCTTTTCATTAGGGTTGCTTGACATGGAACCTTTCTTACAATTTATTACCAGTTTATTAAAATCAGCTTTCCTGAAGTCCAGGGTATGGGTACTCTCAGCTTTTGCTTCCTTTAAAATCAAGATCTCAAATATAGCACGGTCACTTTCCCCCAGAGTTCCTGTAACTGCCACTTCATCCACCAAGTCATCTCTGTTTATTAGAATCAAGTCAAGGATAGCTGATCCTCTGGTTGCTTCCTCCACTTCCTGTAGGAGAGTTATCTCCGACACAAATCAGGAATTTCTTGGTGGAGCCATGTTTGGCAGAATTTGTCTCCCAACAGATATCAGGGTAATTGAAGTCCCCCATTACTACTGCATCATGCCTCCTGAAAACAATTTGCTTTGCAAAAGTTTCATCCTCGTCTTCTCCTTGACTGGGCAGTTGGTAGCAGACTCCAACCACCATGTTCCTTTTATTCCTTGCCCCATTAATTTTAATCCAGATACTCTCAGTGGAGCTATCAAGCCTGTCCTCCTGTAATTCTGTGCAGATATATATTTTTAACATATAGGGTGACTCTACCTCCCTTTCTGTTCCTTCTGTTCTTTTTGAACAAGTTATATCCTTCAATTGCTGTATTCCAGTCATGGGAATCATCCTACCAAGTTTCAGTTATACCTTTCAAGTTGTACTTACTCTCCTGTATTAAGAGTTCAAGTTCGTCCTGTTTGTTTCCCATGCTCTGGGCATTAGTATACAGACATCAAAGACCATGTGATTTACAGCCTGGCTTCCTTCCTACATTTTTATGAAGACTGTTACTGGACCCCATCAGAGCTGTTCTCTCAGTTCCTCTTACTGTGCACAAGCTTTTGTTAGACATCTTTCTCTCCTTTTACCATTGCATCAATCAGAATTAACCAAGAGCCCCTTCTTGACTGTATCATTCATGCACTGAGTTTGAAGAGCAACACAGAGAAATCTCTTTCCATAGACTTCTGTGAAACTCCAAGACTAAATGTTTTCCAGAAGAGCTTAATTCAACAGCCTGGTTAGAACAGGTATCTGGTAATATGTAATTGGGCACTTTGTTGACACAGTTCTCCTTTTTTTTTAATTTCTTTTGCTCACCCAAAGATCTTGGGACGGAGTAGTGTAGAAACTGAACTAAATAAATAGTCTAAAAACTTTGCTCCAATTAAAAAGGAGAAAGAAACCTAAGAAATAACTTGTAACATTAAGAAGCAAATAACTATTTTCAGGAAATGATGTAGTAGCTCTGAACCGCTTAGAGGTCTTTACACTCAAATGGTATATACCTTTTGTTAAATTAAAATAAAAAATAAATGCATTGGGAGTCTTTTTTTTAAAAAAATGAAAACCTCACTTAAGGGTTTAAGATTTTAATATTTGTGCAATAAATTGTAACTTGTATCTTTTGACTTTGGTACTTTCGGTTGCTCACACATCTATGTTACCAATTGCCTGTGGATGGCCAAGGGTGGATTCAGGCGACAGTGAAACCAGCAGTGGCCACTTAAAACTTACCATGTGCTGCCTCTAGCTGCATGATGAAATGCAATTACATGTCACATCTGGCTTCATGAAGCCCAGTGTCACTGATTCCCTGTTGTGGGAGCATAGCAAAGCTCTGTTGACAACATAGTTGAAGGCTATAGGTTACTGCCTCTCCATGTGGAAAGTTGCTAAGCAGCCCTTGGGTTTTTGATGTTGTTGTCTGGATCCACCCCAAGGTGCTATGTGCAATAATAATAGATTAAAATTGAATTGTTGTTTTCGTTGAAGCAAAATAGAGTTCCGGGGCCAACTTCAATCAGTTTGAAGCACACACTTACAAACAGGCTTTTGACCCAGAATAGCTTTTCTGAAAAGTGGTCTAATGATGTGAATGTACTGCAGTAATTGTGAACGTTATAAAAGGATTTCTTGATCCCAAGGATAAAAAACATGGACTTATACTTTGCTCAAATCAGCAAGAGGCCAAGCAGGAGTTATCTATACACCAGCTGGGGATCTTGTTCCTCCAGTTTAAAACCACAGTGTTAATTAGATAATCAGCTGCCCTCCCTCTGGTAGCTTTTTTTTTTAAAGGGAATGGCAGCTATTTAAAATGATGGTAATTGCTGGTTGCCTTTGAGCTCTTGGGCACTTGCTTCTGTAAACTGAGTTTGAGTGATAATAGCTTATCTTTCTTTTTTTCCTCAATAATTTTGCTTTAAGTCTTGGGACATGGCATGAGCTAGTATTAGCCTTAATGGAACTCTCCAATTATATTTGGTGGTTTAGGCAATGCTGCTGGTGGGATTATTTGGCCCTGCTGCCTAGATGTTGCTCTGTCAATAAGTAGAGGGGGTGAGTCACCTTGTGGTTCGCATCTTATAAGCTCAGGGTTGTATCCAACATAGTGCTAAGTCAAGAGTTCCATTAACCCAAGGATTATCGCTAGGGAATGTGCTCAAGTTGCAGGAAGCCAGATTTCAACTGAACATCAGTTCCAAACTGTTAGAGCAGTACGGCAATGGAACCAATTACCTAGGGAGGTAACACTGGAGACATTCAAGATGCAGCTGGACCTGTCGGGTATGCTTTAATTTGGATTCCTGCATTGAGCAGGTAGTTGGACTTAATGGGCTTATAGGCCCCTTCCAGCTTTTCTATTATTCCCCCCTCTCCTCTGCCTGCCCCATCCAATCTGTTCTGGAATTCCCCCAAGACCCCAGATCACATTTGTGAAGAGTGTGGAGCATGCCGGGAGCGAGGAGAGAGAGGGAAGTCCAATTGTACTAGCGATAACCCTTGTGCTGACAGGACACTTTAACTGAATACCACCCATAGAAACAAGCTAAGAAATTTCCACCCAAAATCAAAGAATGGTGCGGCTGATTTCCATGCTAAACCAAATTTGCATCTCTCACTGCTGCCACCCACTGACACCCAAACAACAGGTACTGTGGGGCCTTGCAAGCCTCCAGAATCCCTGCTGTTGGTGGCTGCAGACAATAGCCGGGGATCATAGAAGGATGTATGTCTTCACAGTTTCTGGTGGTAAAGACTATATTTGCACTGCCATGAGAGATCATTGCTAGCTGCATGAAGCTTTTGACAGGCAGCCATGAACAGTTCACGAGAGTCTTTACCAGGCTGGCCACAAAGTCAAAACCAGAGAATGGAATGCCTTCATAGTCCCTGGCTGTCAAAGGCCAACTTTGCAAAGCTAGTCCTTCAGAGTTCAGGTAATTCGCATGAATAGCTCAGAAAGCACCTTCATCTTAGGCTTCAAGGAATCTTGGGCATGCAGACCTTTCTAGGACTTCAGTAGTGTTTCTGCTACTTACTGGTAGTAGAACATAACTGGTTAATCAAGGGGTGGCATTCTAAGTGTAGTTCACATTGATTGAGTTTCTGTCCTTCTAACAGCAATTAAGCCATTTAGTCATAAGCCTAGGAAAAAGTGCTCCATGGGTATTCCCAAGTCTAGTTCTTCATGCACCTTTTTTTGTGTTTCTCTTCTCTAGACTACTTCCTCTAGAGGAGTGGCAGCAGCAGAATGCTTGTGAAAGAGAAGTTCACTCAAAGTCTGAAGTGTCCGGGTTGTACTATTTCACACCATAGAAGAAGTCACAGGACTGAATGCTCATCCATACTAAAGAAAATAACTTAATATAGAAAACTAACATTCTGATTTAGTCTCCTGATAGCAATTTGAGTAGGGGGGGAAGTATAGCGGAATATTCAGTTGTGTGAGCCCCCATTTGTAATCTGAAGTGGTAGAGCCACATGGGGTGGCTAGAGAGTGACTGAGGTGAAAGGTTAATAAGTTATCTTAGGGAGGAAGGTGTAGGACAAGGGTAGCCAGCACTGTCCTTCTTACTGTTGTTGGACTACAACTTCCATCATTCCTGACCATTGGCCATGCTGACTGAACCTGATGGGAGATGGAGTCCAAACACAGGAGGGCAAGTAATAGCAAGTATGGACTCGACTAAAACAGTGCAACTCATTTTGAATAAACTGGTTATGGAGAGACTAAGGAGATAATGCCAGTGGAAAAATTTAGAGGTGGGGTGAGGAAGGACTTCCAGAGGGTATATAAATTGGCTAACTAAGCTTTTCCTCAGTAATTTTAGAGAATATCTTCTGCTTTTTTTGGTTCAGGGACTGCACAGCTTCCTTATCTATGAAGAAGGTGCTTTTGTCAGCTAAACATTTGCAGGTTCCAAAGGGCCAGCCTCCTGTGTTGGGACAACCCCATTGAAAGTGCACACTTTGAGAAGAAATGACAACACTAAGTGACAACCTTTAATTGTCACATGCCAGCTGAGTATCTAAAACTTAACAGAGGTGAACTGGATTTGTTGCTATCAGCAAAAGACACTAGCCAACTTGCATGACCCGCCAGATGAGTTTGCATGAGAAGTTAGCAACACATGCTCACTGCCCAGCTGTTGATGGCTCTAAAATGAAAGAAGTGTGTATACCAAAGCAGATGTTTTTGGGAAGGCAGCAACAATTCAAGCAAGAGAAATAATTAGAGGGAACACAGAGGAGACAAACAGAATAGGGAAAAAATTACTTGTCCGGATCTGATAATAACTGGTAAGAATGCCGGTGTAGGTGTAACATTTGCTGCATGTCACCAGGAAGTCAGAGGTCACAATAGAATATTAAATGACATTTAATTATGGGAGTGTGGCTCAATGACAGCCCAGAAGGCAGGGGGAAGTATTATGAGCAGATAGTTTAACAGAAGCAGTTTAATGGAATCTTAAATTTTAAACTGCATTAAATTTCCATTCAATACATTCTAGCCATCAGTCACAATAAAATTAAAATAGAAGGCACCTGTCTCTAGTATTTAAACAGGATTAAAACAGAACAAATGAGTTTTCTACAAGAATGAGCCTGGCAGATGTAGTGAGACAAATATGTATTAATAGCAATATATAGTGTTAGAAAGTGCTGTTGCAGTAGTGAGACACATGAATTGTCCATAAAGGCGGAAGGATCATCAAGAGAGTCCCAGGAATAGAGCGGAGCATTGCAGGATAATTTCTAGGCATTAACACCTTTCAGGCCTTTCCTGAGTCATAAAGTGGTGGTTATAATGAGGTCTGTTGAGAAAGCATATAATAATGCTTCACATTTATATAGTATATTTAAATTGCAAATTTCAAGTATATAAATTTTTAAAATGTGTTCAGAGGAGCTTAATGTAATCTCAGTAATCCTGGAAGATAGGCCAGTATTATGCCCCTACTTCAGAAGTCAGGCTGACCTGACAGAATTGCGACTTCTCTAAGGCCATGTAAATATATGGCTCAGATGGGATTTAATCACATTCTTTGCCACTGCCCCACACTAGCATGCTGGAACCTAATCATATAGCTGTGCATATAATACCTGGGTATTAGGACTTTTCCTTTGGTCCTGAACAATTTGGATCCCACCCATCCTATATTCAGCCACTAGAAGTTGAATCCATGCTCCTAAATCAGGCATGTTATTTTTGTATGTTAGCTCAATGTTGAGGTTTTCCCATCCTAACCTTGTCATTTGGACTCTGACTACTGCACTGATAATGTGGGGGTAATAAGGATTGAGTGGTGGATTTGAACTGGGGAGACCTGGAATTCCATCTCCACTCATCCACAAATCTCTTTGGGCAGCATGTTGCTGGGTGGAATCTATGTGGTGCTCTTACACTCGCAGAAGGGCTTTTGATTTAGCAGAGACATCCACCAATGGAAGAGGACGGCAGGCAATTTTTGCTGATTTTTTTCTGCTACCTATAATCTAAAGTGTCCTTTGAAAATTGGCTCCAGATTGTTGGAGAATCTTCCAGAAGAGGGTGGGAGATGGCATGGAGGGCTACAGGTGGAATGAGCAAAAATTCGCTTCCCTCTTTCATTAGCAGATACTTCAGCTTGATCAAAAGCCCTTCCTTGAGTGCAAGAGGACCTGTTGCATCCCAGCCCCATCTCTCAGCCTAATGTTAAAGGAGAGATGGGAATAACCCATATATGCCACCTTGAACTCATTGGAGACAAGATGGGGTTAAAATGTAATAAGTAAATGAGGTATGAGGAGCTACACAGATAGTTTAGCCACAACGATCCATGCTCTGATAAAGTTTCATTTGGGTTACTGCCATGTGCGCTACATAGGGCTACCCTTAAAAACAACTCGGAAACTGCAGCTAGTGCAAAATATGATGGTCTGTCTCTTGAGTGGAGTCTCCAGCTGGAACTGTCTTACTCCAGTTCTTAAAGATTTGTACTGGCTGCCAATCCATTTCCAAACTGAATTCAAGGTTTCATAAATGATATTAAAAGCTCTGAATGATTAAGGCTCTAAATACCTGTTTGGTTTACCGTGTTGTACAAACCAAGCCAGTGACTTTTCCAGTTCTCTTACACTAATTCCCAGGCTGTTTGGACACCCTTATATAAAGTATATATTTTTGATAGAATAGCCTCCAGATGTACTGTCCGTTAACAACTAGTAATGATTTCTAATGTAGTAGGCCCTTCCGTACACAAATTCATGGTGTGATAAATCTGTCTTTTAAGGTGCTAGTGGACTCTTACTTTTTAACTTGATAATATTGTTATAGAATTGGGGGGGGTTGGCTTGGATGATGTCTCTGAGACCCTTTCTAGTTTATAATTGTGTGCCTGTAAGAGATACACCCTGCAAAGGAAGACTAGTTTCCTTTGTTAATCTAATAGAGTGGCTAATAATCTAATAGAGTGGTCTGTCATGTGCCCCTATTAACAAGTGTAAGAATCTGCCAGAGAGGCAATGTGGGCCATTTAGAATTCTTTCAGAAGAGAGGCCCTCCTCCCCCCATCACCTGGCTGGAGCCCCCCCCCCCCATCCTAGAGCCAAGGAGAAGCTTGTGTGTTTTTAGTCAGAGTCTGGAGAAGCAGGAACTAGGGAGACACAGAGAGGCTTGCTCCCTGCACCATGGCTTTGGGGGGCCTCCCTACAAGCCTGATGGAAAAGCAAGATCTATTGGACTGCTAATGCAATGAACCCCTCCATCTTAAGCTCAGGGTGCAAATATATGTAAATAAAAACCATATATCTTATATATAGTGTCTGCTGACCCTTCCACAGAAACCCTGGGTAAGCGCAGGAACTCCTGGAAGTCTCACACCGCTCTGAGGTTGGGATGGCACACAATAATATGTTTGTAGCCTGGGCAGGTAATGGTGTAGACATATGTATAATGTGAAACTCTGTTCTATTCTGTGCAACCATTCGGCAAAATGTACAAGCAGAAGCAAAGCTATAATTATAACCAGTGTTATTTAGAATTTGATCCCACCCTTCTTCCCAAAGGAGCCCAGAGTGGCAAACAACAAAACAATGAAGACAATGCACATTTTAAGAAAACAATAAATAAAAACAAAGCAAATAGCTTCACAACCATGTGTGTGCTAGAGCACATTCTTGTGGGTGGGGGTATCTTGCTATTTGGGTCATGGCTAATGAAATGGGTGGCTTCACACATGTCCTGCCTTATGTTGGGTTTTGAAGCTAGCAGTCACTCATCTCTGTGCAATGTAATTTTAAGCTTAATATAGGAGTACATTAATATACATACAGAACTAATAAAATCCCAAGTATTTAAGTCATCCAAATGTCTAGAAATTTGTGCTGGGATCCAAACTAGTGCATATGGATACTCGTATGTTGTGGCTTTTAAGTTTCCCCTTTTAGTGACAGCCCCCCAAAAGCTTCTCATGGCAGCCCCTCAAGAGCTTTCCTGGTTAGCCGCCCTCTGTGGTATGAGACGTTACCACTGAATGTAAATTTTATCCCTTCTCTGTTCATAAGTGGAAAGATTTTCCACTTGTGCACAAGGAGTAGGGGACTGGATCTGCCCAGAGTTCTTGGGCTCAGGAATTTAACTCAGCCTTGTACAAAACTAGAACTCAGAATTCTGAGTTTGGAAATATTTTCTACGCCTTCATGACGTGATATTGTAGCTGTTCCATTTTAAAACACCTTGAGCTCCATAGAAATGAACCGTACTTTGTGGTGGCTGATCATCTTTTCCTCCCTGTGTTAGATTGCCTATGCTGCAGTGGACTGTGCCAAAGAGCAGAACCATGACCTATGTAAGCAGGAAGGCGTAGATGGTTATCCGACCTTTAACTACTACAACTATGGAAAATTTATAGAAAAGTATAATGGAGACAGAGGGGTAAGTACATGACGCCGTTCTAAAAGAGCTCTTGGTGCTAGACAAAAAGTATCTCTTTAAAGTAGTTTTATCAGCAAATAATACAATCAACAACAACAACATACATGCATACAAAGCCTGGCATTTTGCACCGGCCTTTAATGCTTCATTCCACACTCCACATGACTGTATCATCTCATTCCACACATACGCATGCATTTGTCAGCTGGGATTAACTCAGTCTGTAGAAATTTTGGAGGCTTTTATTTTGAGTCTTATAATTTATAAAATTCTAGCACTAATGAAAATGTGAAGATTGACCATCTGCCAATTCTACATCCAGTCCTAGCCAATGTAGCACAGAAGCTGTTCCAATGGGCTCCCCATACCCATTTGGAATCTAGGCCTTCAGTTGCCCTACATATTTGGAAAGTCACTACACACAGGCAAAGATAATAGATCATTTGTTGGTTTTGTTTGTGGCCTCCTTTGGAATTTTAGCCAGAAAAACCTCTCATTTTCTGGGCAGTATGCATGCATCCTTGGCTTGTGACCATGAGATCTCCTTACTTCTCACATTTTGATCTTAAGAAGTTTGCTTTGATCTTGAAGTGGAGGAGACAAAAGTTCACCAGCTACTTGATAATACTCAATTTAAAAGTCAGTAGGCTGGCAATTGTTTGGTAGTTAACAGTTGCCTGGAGAGAATGAAGATCTAATGGGAAAGATTGTTTGGTGTCTTAATGTAGTCCAAGAGAGCCAGTGTGGTGTAGCGGTTAAGGTGTTGGACTATGACCTGGGAGACCAGGGTTTGAATCCCCACATAGCCATGAAGCTCACTGGGTGACCTTGGGCCAGTCACTGCCTCTCAGCCTCATGAAAACCCTATTCATAGGGTCGCCATAACTTGGAATCGACTTGAAGGCAGTACATTTACATTTTAATATAGTCAGCAAATGTTGTTGAGAAATATTTGATTGGAATATTGTTGCTGCTGGTATACAAAATCCACAGATATGTAGAATGAGAGAACTTAATGGTAAGATCCTGAGGGTCTTTGTTCAGCCTGATTACAGATTGTTCATGTGGGAATTCTGCAGTGATAATGTCTGAACAATTTTATCCATGATGAAATAAACCATCTGTAAACTTTGTCATGGATGAAGTGTTCTGCTTTGTTTTTAGAATGAAGTTTTATCAGTGTAAATGTAAATAACAGTGAGTTGTGTTTAAGCCACAACATTCCTTTGGCTTAAAGCAACAATAAAAGGATTTATGAAGATGACAGATCTTGTTTGTTTGGCTAAGGAAGGAAAATAAGCGTACACATGCTCTTTCAAAATAATACTTTGGAAAAAAATCTGGCTGATTGTCCTAGTGTATAACTGTCCCTTTTTATTTCTTAACATCTTAATTAGCACACAGTGCCTCTCCATTGTCTTCCTCCAAATTCCTAGCAGAGGGATGTCTCCCTCTATTCAGCTGGAATGTATGTGCTGAAAGGAGAATCTAACTGCCAAGTGCTCACTGGGAAACTGGAGATTTTGTTAAGTCAGTTAAAAAATATTTCCATTTGTGATGTGCAACTTGCCCTCCCATCTATCTCTTTCCTCCTAGGCCAGCATTTTAGCTCATATTAAATAGCGTCATCCCTGTTGATAATACCTCTGGGAGTGCACCTTTGGTGTAGCAGCGAATTACTATTTTACTGTCACTGTACTCAAACATCATAAGGCTGTATGTATTGCATTGCAAATAAGGATACAATCTTTTACTATCTGTCTTTTTTTTTAAAGCTGGTGGGGCTTCTCAAATGCAGTGAAAGGAAGTCTCATTGGTGGCCACTTGCACTCATCTACCTGATGGGACTCTAAAGAGGCATGTTGTTTCAGCACACCCATGGGTTTTGGCACACCCAGTAGAACATTTAGTTTATTGGAGGTCCTCCAACCACTCAGTATAAATTTAGGGGGCATGTAGGAAGAACAAAGGATCACCAAAAAATTGCTTCCCTCCCCGTTTTGCTGATGGGTTCCTTCCTTCCTTGAATAGTCACCATGGGATATGCTCATCTGTCTTTGAACCACAGGCTTCCATACCATACAGCAATATGCTTTTGAAAGCCCCCTCAGTTTCAAAAAAATGCAATATTATGATGACTGCTTTCAAGAAATCCATACAGTGTACAGAACTACACTCAAGTTCCATGCTGCCAAGCCTCTTTGGTTCCCGGGCTGTCTCTCTACACTGCAATGAACAGTGCAACTGCAGAAAGGCAGGCAACAGATCAATGTAATATTGCTGTAATGAGAACCAGGGCCTGCTAAACATGTCCTGAAGTGGAGCACTTAAAAAAAACTCATTTAACTGTAGGTATATCCTTCTTATTTGGGTGTTGCACATTTTGTTAAAGTGGAGGAAGAAACATCACATATGGCTTCACTGGGCTAGATAATACATGTTGGATAACACTTATAATAGGTACATTGCTAATCAAAAGCTAGTTGTTTGGGATGTTTACTAGAATCTCAAATTTCACAACTAGTGATGCATAACATTCGAAATTAAAATTGACAGATGCAGCAGACAAAACAACAGTGGCTCCATTCCCACTACATCATGTGTCCAAATGGATGAGTTGTCAGGTCTAATCTAAAGCCCTTGGAAATTAATAGAAAAGCTTGCAGACTTCCGTGGTAGTTTCGCTCAAACTCCCACTGTTTGGGGAGCATGACCTCATGATTTTGATCACTTAAAAAGAGATAATATGCTGTGGATTAAGTGCACAGTTATTTGCTGCAAAATTTTATTTATTTATTTATTGCATTTATATACCGCCTCGTAGCTGAAGCTTTCTGGGTGGTTTA
Organism: Rhineura floridana; assembly: GCF_030035675.1. Classification (NCBI taxonomy): domain Eukaryota; kingdom Metazoa; phylum Chordata; class Lepidosauria; order Squamata; family Rhineuridae; genus Rhineura; species Rhineura floridana. The sequence goes on along the minus strand of NC_084481.1, from coordinate 81,228,775 downwards.
CAACAATTAAGAACATTAAAAACAAGTATACAAATTTAAAACATACCAAATTAAAATCCATAAAAAACAATAGGCAAGTTAAAACATATGCTATTCAAATGCTGTTAAAATGCCTGGGAGAAGAGGAACGTCTTGACCTGGCACTGAAAAGATAACCGTGTTGGCGCCAGGTGCATCTTGTCAAGCACATCATAATTTGGGGGCCACCACTGAGAAGGCCCTCTCCCTTGTTGCCAGCCTCTGAGCTTCCCTCAGAGTAGGCACCCAGAGGAGGACCTTTGAGCGTAGTGTATGTGTGGGTTTGTGTCAGGAGAGGCATTCCATCAAGTATTGTGGTCCCAAGCCGTGTAAGGCTTTATAGGTTAAAACCAGCACCTTGAATCGAGCTCAGAAACATACAGGCAGCCAATGCAAGCGGGCCAGAATCGGTTTTATATGTTTGAACTGTTGGGTCCCTGTTACCAATCTGGCTACTAACAGCATCTCTATCTTGTCTGGATTGAGCCTCAGTTTATTAGCCCTCATCCAGTCCATTGTCACAGCCAGGCACCGGTTCAGCACATTGACAGCCTCACCTGAAGAGAAAGAGAAATAGAGCTGCATGTCATCAGCGTACTGATGGCAATGTACTCTGAAACTCCAGATGACTGCACCCAATGGTTTCATGTAGATGTTGAACAGCATGGGGGGCAGAACTGACAACTGTGGAACCCCATACTGGAGAATCCATGGGGCCAAGCAGTGTTCTCCAAGCACCACCTTCTGGAGCCGACCCACCAAGAAGGAGTGGAACCACTGCCATGCAGTTCTTCCCACTCCCAACTCAGCCAGTTGTCCCAGAAGAATAGAATGGCCGATGGTATCAAAAGCTGCTGAAACATCAAGGAGAATCAACAGAGTCACACTCCCCCTGTCTCTCTCCCAACAGTGGTCATCATACAGGGCGATCAAGGCTGTTTCCGTGCCAGAACCAGGCCTGAAACCCGACTGAAATGGATCCAGATAATTGGTTTCATCCAAGAGTGTCTGGAGCTGGCCTGCAACCACTCATTCAAGGACCTTGCCCAGGAATGGAACATTTGCCACTGGCCTACAGTTATTAAGATTTTCTGGGTCCAGGGCGGGTCTCTTCAGGAGTGATCTCACTACTGCCTCTTTCAGGCGGCCCGGGACCACTCCCTCTCACAGAGAGGCATTAATCACTTCCCTGGCCCAGCCAGCTGTTCCATCCCTGTTAGCTTTTATTAGCCAAGATGGGCAAGGATCCAGTACAGAAGTGGTTGTACAAACCTGTCCAAGCACCTTGTCAACGTCCTCAAGCTGTACCAGCTGAACTCATCCAAGAAATCAGGACAAGGCTGTGCTCTGGATACCTCACTTCATTCACCTGCTATAACACTGGAATCTAAGTCCTGGCGGATGCCAAAGATTTTATCCTGAAAGTGCCTAGCAAATTCATTACAGCGGGCCTCAGATGGTTCTACCATGTCCTTGGGGCCAGCATATAATAGCCCCCGGACAATTCTGAAGAGCTCCGCTGGGCGGTAGAGTGATGATTTGATAGTGGCAGCAAAGTATTGTTTTTTGCTTCCCTCACTGCCCCTAAATACAGCTTACCATAGGCACTTACCAGTGTGTGATTGCATCCACCAGGAGTTGGTCTCCATCTTCACTCCTCCTATATTGTTTCATCGCTCTCAGTTCTGGGGTATACCATGGAGCCGTACGAGCTCTACACAGGAGAGGGCACTCGGGAGCAATCATGTCAACTGCCCAGGTCATTTCTGTATTCCACAGTTCAACCAGGGTTTCGACAGGAGTGCCAGCCCTATCAGCCAGAAAACTCCCCAGAGCCCTTTAGAAACCATCTGGATCTATTAGTCTGTGGGGGGCGGACCAACTTAATAGGTCCCCCACCCTTGCAGAGGGGAAAAGCTGCTGCAAGTCTAAACTTTTTTCACAAGCGTGGCAAAACAAGTCCGAAAATCCCATGTTTCTTTCTAGTAATGACTTGTTTCAGGATGTGGTTACATCATTCACTGTTACCACATGGGGGAACTTTCACAAGACCATTTTGTCCTCGGATGACTGAGCTGGAAGCTTTTCCTGATGGTAGTTCCTCAACCTCAAAAATGGCTGTGTTCTGACCAGCAGAGGCAGAGTGTATGTGGGGACTGATAGCATGAAGGGCATGGGTCCAGGTATGGGCAATGGGGATAGTAATGTGCGTTTACCACTTGGAGGAAGGGAGATCATACAATTTCTAATGGCAGAGGCAGGAGGCATTTTAGAATAGTGAGTTGGAAGCTGAGACCAGTGATGGATGACAGTACACTAGAATTTAGGGAAGTTGTGTGGCAAGAGTGAGCCAGGGAAGAGGAAGGCAACAACAGCAGTGTGCACCCTATATCCTTCACACAGCTGTGTCCACTTGAGATTTCGGAAGAGTGACAAGGCACTTACCTCCCGTTTGACCCCTTCCATCCACAACAACCATGACACCTCAGAATGTGGTTTTCACTTAAGGGGAGGGGTCAGTTTGTGACCAAATTGTCAGTTGCCATCTATATACGAGAGTCAACATTTCCTGCTCATTTTACTTCTACCTATCCTGTTCCATGCAGATTTGCTTTTCTGAGCAAATTTTGGAGTCCTGTATTCCAGCTTCAGTATGCAACCAACCCTTTTCTCTACCTTTCTCATTCTAGGAATCTGGATTCTCAACTTTCATGCGAACACTCAGAGAACGAGACCATGAAAAGATTGGGAAGAGGAAAGATGAGTTGTAATTTCTGCCTCACAAGATGATTTCCACTGCACTGTGAATGGTCTCAGGGCCACTGTTACCATGCCTGGGATTTCACACCTTTTTAAAAAGAGAGACTTCGGTGGGTTTTTTTTTATGAACAGCCATTGCCATTTTGTACAATTTTGAAATAAAGTGAGATCATTTGATTTTTAAAGGAAAAATAAATGACATCATCATTGGCATATTCTGTTATGGAAAACGAAAAGAACATTTTCTTTCCATTTGATGCACCTATGACCATTGATACTCCTATGCAATCTTTTTGTAATCTGTAGGTTTGATAGTGATTTACTCTGACAAGGTAATTTCTGCATTTTTAATTATATGTGAAATGGTTTTTAAAAACTGGAGGGGGGGATTAAAGGAAGATGCAAAGGATCGATCAGGAGCAAGTTCCACTGAAATGAGTGGAAACTGACAGAGCATTGAGGTCTCAGTGGATTCTGCTCAAAGCCTTTTCAACTGCAGTTATAGCATATGAGTGCACAGCACTTATTTCAGGAAGCAGATGTGATTAAGTGCACTTTCAGTCCCAACAATCCACATACCAAGCAGACATCAGTCTGTACTGCTCAATCCCACTCTGCATGACTGATGGGACATTTGCAAGAACAGGCAGTGTGTGGAGTCTGAATGGCAGATTGGCCACCACTATTATCACACAAGCATTTTGTAAGTGGGGACTTTTCTGGAAACAGTGTGCGTATGCACTTGTAGTTGTGCTCAACAGTGCCAAACTGGTGGGATTACTAGTTGTGACTAGTACATGCTCTTGCAGTCTTGCTAAGTTACACATTTTTCCTAGAGAGATTTGGGGACTAGTTTTTAAGTGCTCAGGGATAATAGGGAAATAATGAAGAACCATTTGCCATTTCAGATCTTAATTGACTGTAGTGGTGTCTTTTTTTTTTTAATCTACCGTAACTGAACTGTTTACTGTTTACAATATCTTTATAGAATGTATGGGTTATTCCAAACAAATGTCTCTGCATTCGGCACATATCAGGCGCTGAATGACTCTCAGTGTATGTGTTTGTGCTCATGTTGTCAAATGCTCCTGTAAGCATATGAGTGGTGTAGTGCAGGTATAAGGTTCTACTTAATTTATGATCTGACCGTATGAACTGCGTATTTGCTAAGCATTCCGTTTGGCTGTGTGTTTGACAGAGGCCCTGATATTTTTGATATGAAGAAACATCATGCAACAATACTTGTTTACGTTCCAAAGGCTTATCTGTGTGAGTTAAATACAGAAAAATATAATTTTTTTAGAATTCTATAGAAGCAGGTTGTGCTTTTAAAAATATTTGCTTAGCCCTGTCAGCAGTGTAAGAAAATACAACATGACTAGAACTAGCTTTTACAAGTCTGTCATTATGTGCCGATTCTGTGAGGTGAGGGTGATCTGGACATTGTGTCTTCACGGAATTTATTATATTTTTTGTGATTTCCAATTTGATCAAAAAGAATAAAAGACTGAAAATATCCCTTAATTGCTCTCTTTATTCAACAGTTTGTAGACCAGATTGCCTGAAGTTGTGCTCATGACTAGAAACCGTTGCTACTAGCCTCTCTGGAAAGGCCAAGCATGTCCATCCTCTGCCTCCATCTTTCTAAGGTCCCTGTGGGAAAGAACAAAAGCCTCCTTGCCCTCTGTAGTAATTCTGCTGTCTTGCCTATTTGTTAAGGCAAGTTACAAGTAATAAAAGAGAGTTTCTTAAGCTTGTTCTCTGACTCCTCTGCTCCATCTGGTGGGGTATGCAGAGAAATTCTGTAAATTAGTAAGGAAATAAAACCCACAGCCTCTCTATTGGAGGCTCCTTGCAAGCTGTAGAGGGAGGTGTAGAAGTTGCAAAAACTTCTCAAGTGTGAGTAGAGGCCTTGAGGCCACCTGAAGAGGCTCTGTGGGATAGATTCAGCCTGAGGATCACCTACAGAATGTCAGGGTTCTTAAGGGATATTCCTCCTCTCATGAAGTGTTGGCTACATCAGACTACAGCAGTGTCCCTCAGTTCACATCATTGCTCTGGGGAGTTCCTTAGCTATGGAAATTGGAGGTAGCAACCTTGCTGGAGTACTTGTGGTATGCATGCATGCATGGAAAAGGGAATGTGATGCTACAGATATGAACCACTGATGGTTGTCACTCTTGAACATAATATGCATACAAGATCATGCATAAAGCTTGAGACGAGCATTGGAGCATCCTTTGTAAAGAAACCATCTCTACCCGCTGTGTGTGATTGCTTCTTTTGACTCTGATTCTGGTGCCATGTTCTTCTAGTGTGGATTCTCACTTTTTAACAAGCTGTCAATAGTATGGTTTTTCTCTTTATGTATTCATCTGAATTTTGGCTAGCAGTGAGGTTTGCACTAGTGAACTTCTTTCAGATTATCTACAGCAGCTGAAAGAAGGAGAGGGGAGGTCTTCCCTCCCCTCTCCCTCTCCCTCTCTCATGGGCATGATCCAGCCAAATGTAAGCAGTTAAGGCCACTAACTTCAATGGGAGTGTTAAAACGCATGCTCAAGGACAAAAGAAAGGGCCTGCTGGATCAGGCCAGAAGCTCATCTAGTCCAGCATCCTGTTCTCATAGTGGCCAACCAGATACGTATGGGAAGCCTGCAAGCAGGACTTGAGGGCAACAGTGCTCTCCCCACTTATGATTCTTAGCAACTGATATTCAGAAGCATACTTCCCCAAACAATGGAGAGACTACACAGCCGTCATGGCTATTTGACTCTCTCCCATTAAACTGAATAGGACTAATGCTTAATTTTAGTTGGATTATGCCCCATGTGTGTGTGTGTGTGTGTGTGTATTTGTGGTGCTTTGCCAGACATATTAAATCATATGTGATGGTTTTCTCCTGGCCTTTGCTCTATTACTGAAACACTAACTCTCAGAACAGTGCAGTTCTGTGCGGCTGCAGAGACTGTGGGAGGAGACCTCACAGGAGTTCCCACTCTGCTTTTCATTCTCAATGCACTTCCTGCTTTTTCTCTGGCCCAATTAATGCTTCTATGTATGTGGCACTCATTAATCTGCTGGAGCCCCTACTATGTAATCAGTGAATGATGATAGGGTGATTTGCCTTGTGTGGTAGTAAGCTTGTTAACCATAACATAAATCTAAGCAAATGGTACCATGCCAAACAGGTTCTTTTATTAGACTCTGCATGAACTTTCCTATTAGCCAGACAATTAGCTGTCTGGAAAATGAATGTGTTTTTTTCTTCTTCAATAGAACCTGCCCTTCTCACTTAGTACTATCTTCATTTTTCCTTTCTGTTATTCTTAGGCTGATGTAGTTGTGGGTACGGATGGACAGATCAGTCTGTTTCCAGTCTGTGCCAGTTCCCCATGTGTTTATTCTTAAGTCAATTCCATCACATTTCTGCATTGTTCTTTGATTTTTAAACCATGTGAAATATTTGAATTGTAGGTGTTTTTCACAAAAGATGCATGTGTGTTTGCATCTTATAAAAATACATATTTTTGTAGGCATTTTAATCTAAAATGCACATTTTTATATGCATTTTGGTACTTTTTTGAGCTGAGATCTATAAAATTCAAAGAAGTGAGGAAACCAAAGTATAGCTGTGTTCTGATCCAAATATTTGTTTGGGAAGTGCAAATCAGATTGATTCACTTTAAAATGAAGACTGAACAAAATGCTCAAGATCCCTACATGTGGGCATTTAATTTTCATCAGATTTTTACCAACATTTTAATCTATAAGCAGAACTATTAATGTTTATTTATCATTTGTGGATTCACCATACAAATAAGGTATTTAAGCTATGTAATATGGATAATTATTTATCTTTAGAATAGTATCAATTTACCTTCCTCTCAGCTTAGTGCTGCCATGGACTGTCCCTGATCCAGGATAACTATTCAAAAGTAATGGTAGTGGTGATGCTCACTTTTCCTACATCCAGCCATACTGGCTAGTTCTGTATAACTGAAATGATATTGAAATTGACTAGATAAGATTAAAAATGTATTCTGGTGAAACTTAATGTAATTAGAAATGAGCTTAACAAACAAAACTGTTCCAAAAATGCTGTGGGCACATGATGCATGTGTGTATATGTCTGTCTGTCTCACTAATTGGCACCAATCCAATTGACACCTGATACAGTCATTCCAAAATGTATGTGCATCCATTGCGATGGTGACAAGTCCTGTTTTGAGGGCTTGTTTCAGCTTTTCCAGAGTAAGAGCTTGAAGTGCTATTGAAAACCTGCATAATCAGAATTGGCTAGATACTATGTTAGCTCCTACCAAAGGAACATGCAATAACAGGTCTACAATAGCACTTACAAGTTTGAAAAGTTATTAGAAGTCTCTCTGCTACAACTCAAATAGTACAAATAGGGCCTCCTGGCAGTTTCAGGCTTCATCCAATCATCACAATGTTCTATAGTGGTGGGTTTCCAGCATCTGGTAGATCTCATCCCATATGGGAATGCATTAAGAAGCAATACTTACCATGTGCAAATGACAAACTGTACCATATCAAAACTTTAAATACTTGGCTTTTTATCCTGTCTCATTTCACTGGGTTGTGGCAGGTGGCATTTTTTTAAAAATCCATTAAAGTCCAATCAATGACTAATATTAACAATACTAATACTAAAATTTACATCTTACCCTTAACTTAATTGGTAGAGGGGAGCAGATACCTCAAACACAATGGCTCCACGAGCTAGAGGGAGCCCCACCTGACGAAGCATCAAGGCCCCAGCTGACAAAGCGTCAAGGCGAGTTAAGCAGCAGAGCGAAAAGAGGGTAAGTAGCTCCCATTTATTCCATTATTTAAATTGAAGTAAAACAGCTCAGAGAAATAACTAATAAGGGCAGCCCAAGGTCACCCTGAGCTAGGAGCCAAATCCTGAAAGAACCTATATCTTAGGAGACAGATCCTAGGAGAAGGAAGCGTATAGAAAGCTAGTTTTCAACACCACCCTAGCAGGAAAGCTTCAGGGGACACTGTAAACAAGGCTAAATTCCAGTCGGAGAGAAGGGGGGAAAGGAAACTCCACCGACACATACAGGGAGAGAGTCAGCTCAGTCCTTGCTAAAAAGGGCAGCTTCAGCCTTCCTGAAACACAACCACAAGCTCTGTTTCCCTAGGTTAAAGAAAGGTCAGGCTGTTCTAGGTGGGAAAACAACAAACACAAAAGACTTGCCTGGAAGGTGCAGCCCCTTGCTGAGATTAAAAGCAGCCAAAAGCTTAAACAGCCCCGCCCCTCACTCAGGAAGGAAGCCTGAGAGAATACTAAAGAGTTAAGCCCCAGCTGATAGCCATCAGCCTCAAGTAACACATCATTGGCTGGCAGCAGTAGCTGGGAGGAACCAGCCACACATATAAAGTCAGAGCACCCTAGCGAGGGAGCCTGCTCCACGAGCTAGAGGGAGCCCCAGCTGACAAAGCGTCAAGGCGAGTTAAGCAGCAGAGCGAGTTCGGCAACAGGGCGAGGAGGCCAGGGCCCCCCACTCTGCCCGTCTGTTCCCTGACCTCAACTAAACCACAGTCTCCAACCCATTGACGTAATAAACCTTAAACAAAACTATGCAGGTAAGAAGCCAGCAGGGGTGTGGGGGCTTTCCAGTGTTTTGCACCGCCTGCAGCATGTACGACTATCTGCCTGTTGGACAGAAGTCGTGGGTATGCTCTCGGTGCAATGAGCTCCTGGCTCTCCGGGAACGACTTCATTTCCTTGAGGCCAAGGTGGCGGACCTGGAAAAGCTGAGAGAGGCAGAGAGGTGTGTGGAGGAGCCTTCAGGGACGTTATAGCTGTGTCCCACTCCAACGATGATAGCTCTCCTGCTATCATGGACAACGATGGTTTCAGGGAAGGAGAGCATCCAGCTGAGGAAGAGGGAAACGATCCCTTAGAAGGGACCCATTCCTTGGGGGATGAGCAGCTATCCTCTCGTGCCGAGGATATATCTCCAGGGGGTGGAGGGATCCTTGTAGTGGGTGATTCGATTATTAGGAACATAGACAGTGGGGTGTGTGATGGGCGTGTAGACCGCAAGGTGTTTTGCCTGCCTGGTGCGAAGGTTGCGGATATCGCCCGTCGTTTAGATAGTTTGGTAGACAGTGCTGGGAAGGAGTCAGTGGTCGTGGTGCACGTTGGCACCAACGACATGGGGAAATGCAGCCGTGAGGTCCTGGAAGCAAAATTTAGGTTGCTAGGTAGGATGCTGAAAGCCAGGACCTCCAAGGTGGCTTTCTCTGAAATGCTACCGGTTCCACGCGCAGGACCAGCCAGACAGGCCCAGCTTCGCAGTCTCAATGCGTGGATGAGACGATGGTGTCGGGTGGAAGGGTTTGGATTTGTTAGGCACTGGGGAACATTTTGGGACAAGCCGGGCCTGTACAAAAGGGACGGGCTCCACTTGAACCAGAATGGAACCAGACTGCTGGCGCTTAAAATTAAAAAGGTGGCAGAGCAGCTTTTAAACTGACTGAGGGGGGAAACCCGACAGGAGCTCAGAAAGGTCCGGTTCGGAATAAACCTCCCCCCTGGGATAAAAACCAAAGAAATGATGAAATTTTAAAAGGGGTAGGCCTAGAAGTAGGCATTGTGAGAGCAGGAGCACAGGATATAAATTCAGAAGAGCAAAATTACCACAGGCCAAACCACAAGTGCCAAAGACACTTGAAGAGAGACACTGCTTACAAGTGCCTGTACGCTAATGCTAGGAGCCTGCAAACCAACATGGGAGAACTGGAGTGCTTGGTCTTAGAGGAGAGCATTGATATAGTGAGCATAACGGAGACCTGGTGGAATGGAGAAAACCAGTGGGATACGGTTATCCCTGGATATAAACTATATCGGAAGGACAGGGAAGGACGTATTGGTGGCGGAGTCGCTCTATACGTGAAAGAAGGCATTGAATCCAGCAAGCTCGAAACCCCAAAAGAGGCAGACTCCTCCACAGAATCGTTGTGGGTGGTGATACCATGCTCCAGGAGGGACTTAATACTGGGAACGATCTATCGTCCCCCTGATCAAAATGCTCAGGGAGACCTTGAGATGAGATATGAAATTGAGGAAGCATCCAAACTAGGAAAGGTGGTAGTAATGGGTGACTTCAACTACCCGGACATAGACTGGCTGCATATGTGTTCCAGTCATGACAAAGAAGCAAAGTTTCTAGATATTCTAAATGACTATTCCCTAGACCAGTTGGTCATGGAACCGACCAGAGGGATGGCAACCCTGGACTTAATCCTCAGTGGGGACCGGGACCTGGTGCAAGATGTAAGTGTTGTTGAACCGATTGGGAGCAGTGACCACAGTGCTATTAAATTAAACATACATGTAACTGGCCAATTGCCAAGAAAATCCAACACGGTCACATTTGACTTCAAAAGAGGAAACTTCACAAAAATGAGGGGATTGGTAAAAAGAAAGCTGAAAAACAAAGTCCAGAGGGTCACATCACTCGAAAATGCTTGGAAGTTGTTTAAAAACACTATATTAGAAGCTCAACTGGAGTGCATACCGCAGATCAGAAAAGGTACCGCCAGGGCCAAGAAGATGCCAGCATGTTTAATGAGCAAAGTCAAGGAAGCTCTTAGAGGCAAAAAGTCTTCCTTCAAAAAATGGAAGGCTTGTCCGAATGAAGAAAATAAAAAAGAACACAAACTCTGGCAAAAGAAATGCAAGAAGACAATAAGGGAGGCTAAAAAAGAATTTGAGGAGCACATTGCTAAGAACATAAAAACCAATAACAAAAAATTCTATAAATACATTCAAAGTAGGAGACCATCTAGGGAGACAATTGGACCCTTGGATGATAAGGGAGTCAAAGGTGTACTAAAGAACGATAAGGAGATTGCAGAGAAGCTAAATGAATTCTTTGCATCTGTCTTCACAGTGGAAGATATAGGGCAGATCCCTGAACCTGAACTAACATTTGCAGGAAGGGATTCTTTTTTTTTTTTTTTCAATAATTTTTATTCAGATTTTCATAAAACATACAAGACAAAATCATAAAACATTCAAAGACAAAAAACAAAATCAAAAATAGTTAAACAAAAAGAAAAAAAGAAAAAAAAAACAAAAATAAAAAATAAAGAGTAAAATATTGACTTCCCATTTGTCAAAGATCAAATCAGTTATAAGTCTATAATATATAACAATCCTGTCTCTTAAGTCATATTATAAAATCACTTTCCTCCAGTAGTTATCTTACTTAATCATCAAATCTCATAAACATTACTTTATTCTTTCCACAAAAAGTCAAAGAGAGGTTTCAATTCTTTAAGAAATATATCTATCAATTTTTTTTCCAGATAAGCATATCGATTAATCCATCTCATTACTAATTATGATAATCTTATTGTCATAACCATAGTCAAAATAAACATTTCAATTAATCCATCACATCAGAATCTGTTAAGTTCAGTAATTTCAGTAGCCATTGTTCTATTATCCCTATTAGTTCCATTTTCCATCTTCCATCTTCAGTAGTCTTGTTAAGTCCAGTAATTTCAGTATCCAATCTTCCATTATCAGTATTCCATAATAATCTTGCTGTCAAAGCCATAGTCATATAGTAAGAGTCTGATGGGAATTACCTCTATCCCAAATATTTTCTTGCCATCCATTCTGAATAGGTTGCTGAAATACTGCTGTAAAATCATATCTCTGTTCTTTTTTTCAAAATACACTGGGTCATCTCTTGAAAGTTTTTCCATTGTCACATGGCTGCAGTTAATTCCATAGATTTTCTCTATATTGGGCTCCATCACATCATTCCAGTCCAGAAGATTATCCATGCCATTGATAACTTTATCTCTAGAATCTTCATTAATTTCTTCAGAGATAACATTGAGTTCCAAACAATAGATTTTATTTCTAAAGTCCATAGACTCCAAGTCTTGTTCCTGTTCCACGTTTGTTCCAATCTCCGGGATCTCCTCTCTCACAGGGACCCCTGTTCCAGTCTCCAGGGTCTCCTCTCTCACAGGGACCCCTGTTCCAGTCTCCAGGGTCTCCTCTCTCACAAGAACCCCTATGTCTTTAATCTCCTGTGTCTCCAAACAATAAATTTTGTTTCTAAAGTCCATAGACTCCAAATCTTTTTCCTGTTCCACGTTTGTTCCAATCTCCGGGGTCTCCTCTCTCACAGGGACCCCTTCCAGGGTCACCTCTCTCACAGGGACCCCTATATCTTTAATCTCCTGCTTCATTTTACTCAATTCAATTTTCAGCTCCTTACAACCCTGTCGCAGGTTTTGTTTCGTTATCTCAATCTCATCCATTATTTTCTGAAACATAGTTATTTCCAGCTTCTCAGCCACTTTCTTAATTGCCATTTTAAAAGAAAAATATAGGAAAACCACTTCTTATTTCAGCAACAATTGGGTTAATACTCCAAACTTGGTGACATCACAGTATAAACAGAGCAGACAGCCTTATCTCTCCATGTTTAAGTAAACAAAATGCAGTTCCCAGGATCGAAACAATTAATGGCGGTCGTCAGAAAACAGATTCGTCAAAATAAAATAGACCAAAAAGAGAGTAATCTCAGGCAATATAATATTCTTCAAAATAAAAATCTGGAATAGAAATCCCTCTTCAGTGTATATCTTTAGAATGCAAATCCAGGACAGCTTTTTGCAACAAAAACAGAGATAAGCTATTAATTAGTGAGTAGCAGAGAGAAGTTATGGCTCCCCAGTGAGATGTCAAAAACCGATCAATCTGGCAAATCTCTTTTAAACAGCAACAATTTAAGTCAAGTAAAAGAAAAATATAGAAAGAAGGGTGCTTGCCTGTTAGTGCGTTCTCTCTTAGAAGATAAGATGAACGTTCGCTTTTCCAGATAGAGCTTGTTGTTAAAAATCCGTCCCACCTTCGTCGGCTGGACCTCGTCCCATAAATTAATGAGATCTGGTCGTCCCAACAAAAATAGGCTTTGAGGTTAATCTCTTCGTTTCTCCCTACCCGGGAGAAGTTTAATCAGTCAAAAAAAAGAAAAAATCTGACTGATATATCTGAATAAGCTTCTTTTGAGGCAGGAGCCCGTCTCAAAAGCAGGCACAGGCTAAGTCACCCTTCCCGGAAGTCCTCACATTTGCAGGAAGGGATTCTGAGGAACTGAGACAAATAGTGGTAACGAGAGAGGAAGTTCTAAGCTTAATGGACAATATAAAAACTGACAAATCACCGGGCCCGGATGGCATCCACCCGAGAGTTCTCAAAGAACTCAAATGTGAAATTGCCGATCTGCTCACTAAAATATGTAACTTGTCCCTCGGGTCCTCCTCCGTGCCTGAGGACTGGAAAGTGGCAAATGTAACGCCAATCTTCAAAAAGGGATCCAGAGGGGATCCCGGAAATTACAGGCCAGTTAGCTTAACTTCTGTCCCTGGAAAACTGGTAGAAAGTATTATTAAAGCTAGATTAACTAAGCACATAGAAGAACAAGCCTTGCTGAAGCAGAGCCAGCATGGCTTCTGCAAGGGAAAGTCCTGTCTCAGTAACCTATTAGAATTCTTTGAGAGTGTCAACAAGCATATAGATAGAGGTGATCCAGTGGACATAGTATACTTAGACTTTCAAAAAGCGTTTGACAAGGTACCTCACCAAAGGCTTCTGAGGAAGCTTAGCAGTCATGGAATAAGAGGAGAGGTCCTCTTGTGGATAAGAAATTGGTTAAGAAGCAGAAAGCAGAGAGTAGGAATCAACGGACAGTTCTCCCAATGGAGGGCTGTAGAAAGTGGAGTCCCTCAAGGATCGGTATTGGGACCTGTACTTTTCAACTTGTTCATTAATGACCTAGAATTAGGAGTGAGCAGTGAAGTGGCCAAGTTTGCTGATGACACTAAATTGTTCAGGGTTGTTAAAACAAAAAGGGATTGCGAAGAGCTCCAAAAAGACTTCTCCAAACTGAGTGAATGGGCAGAAAAATGGCAAATGCAATTCAATATAAACAAGTGTAAAATTATGCATATTGGAGCAAAAAATCTGAATTTCACATATACGCTCATGGGGTCTGAACTGGCGGTGACCGACCAGGAGAGAGACCTCGGGGTTGTAGTGGACAGCACGATGAAAATGTCGACCCAGTGTGCGGCAGCTGTGAAAAAGGCAAATTCCATGCTAGCGATAATTAGGAAAGGTATTGAAAATAAAACAGCCGATATCATAATGCCATTGTATAAATCTATGGTGCGGCTGCATTTGGAATACTGTGTACAGTTCTGGTCGCCTCATCTCAAAAAGGATATTATAGAGTTGGAAAAGGTTCAGAAGAGGGCAACCAGAATGATCAAGGGGATGGAGCGACTCCCTTACAAGGAAAGGTTGCAGCATTTGGGGCTTTTTAGTTTAGAGAAAAGGCGGGTCAGAGGAGACATGATAGAAGTGTATAAAATTATGCATGGCATTGAGAAAGTGGATAGAGAAAAGTTCTTCTCCCTCTCTCATAATACTAGAACTCGTGGACATTCAAAGAAGCTGAATGTTGGAAGATTCAGGACAGACAAAAGGAAGTACTTCTTTACTCAGCACATAGTTAAACTATGGAATTTGCTCCCACAAGATGCAGTAATGGCCACCAGCTTGGATGGCTTTAAAAGAAGATTAGACAAATTCATGGAGGACAGGGCTATCAATGGCTACTAGCCATCATGGCTGTGCTCTGCCACCCTAGTCAGAGGCAGCATACTTCTGAAAACCAGTTGCCGGAAGCCTCAGGAGGGGAGAGTGTTCTTGCACTCGGGTCCTGCTTGCGGGCTTCCCCCAGTCACCTGGTTGGCCACTGTGAGAACAGGATGCTGGACTAGATGGGCCACTGGCCTGATCCAGCAGGCTCTTCTTATGTTCTTATGTTCTTATTCTGGACTGTACATTTCATGGGAAAGGGAGTTCCATATCTCTGAGATAGTAACCACAAATACTTCTCTTTGTGGCCTCATGATAAGCACTTAGAAGCCATACAGTAGGACTGACAGCTGGCCAACATTTCACTGGCTCAATGAGCATTTGATCCTCCTTGCTTGTTGCCAGAACAGAAGGCTGTCATGTCAGAAAAAATTATGGTTTGGATCCAGACTAGTCCACCTGCAAATGGAAGGGTTCCTCCCTTTTGGACAATGAACTGAGATCCAGTAGACCATCAGGAGAGGGACAGAGGTAATTTTTGCCAATTCCTTCTTTCCCATAGTCCACATGTCACCTCCCACATGGAGGGTCCCATCCAGAGCAGCTTTTCAGGAGTCTTGCAGGCAGGAAGAATCAGCAAAAATTGCTTTCTTCCCCTTTCACCTGCAGGGAATATCCCATGAGCACAACTCTGGTAACGGTTAGTCTGGATCCAATTCAGTATGCCCAGTGATCTCATTGTAGTTTCTTTACTTTCCAATTATTATTATTTTAAATATATACTCTTTTGTAGGAAACATCCCGCACATGCCCAGAGACACTTCTTAAAAATGGATTTCTTCTAAAAGCTTCCTATGAATCTGATGGAAGAAAAAAATGCACACTCTCCTTAAACACACACAGTGTTCCCTTTTGGAGGAAACTCCTCTGCATGTTTTCAGAGGCAGTCAGATGGAGGTACCAGGATATGATTAAAAAAATTA
Source organism: Rhineura floridana (assembly GCF_030035675.1). Lineage (NCBI taxonomy): Eukaryota > Metazoa > Chordata > Lepidosauria > Squamata > Rhineuridae > Rhineura > Rhineura floridana. Next base: position 81,213,346 of record NC_084481.1, on the reverse strand, counting down.
AAAAGCAAGCATTTCTGAGGAAATTGTTTTGCATGAAAGGATACAAATACTGATTTGTATTTTATTTCTTTTTCAATTTAATTTCTAAGTTTCTAATAGCAAACAAAGCTGATACAACTTTGTAAGCCAAACTCTTTTAATTTATCCCCCCCCCCTGTAAACTGTGGATTTCACATCAGATTTTGGCCCGGCCTTTCCTAATTAAACAGCTAAGGAGTTCAAGTTGATGCATGGTAGTTTGTAGTGCCTAAAGCTTTTGTAGGCCATTAGAGTTTAATTGTTCATCTTGTTCAAAATCATCTCACTCCAAAGACATCTTGGCTGAAAATGAAATGGGTCATGAAACTATAAATAGGAGGCAAATTATATTCACACGTTAACTGAAACAGGAGAAGGAAGGGAGATCTTCCAAGGCCAATAGACTACATGACAATATCCCAATGGGAAAACTAGATTCCTCAATCTTCATGTCATTGTGGAGTAACCAGTTGAAAAGAATTACTTATCTAAAGCACAGTGAGCAATTGTCCTAACCATGCACTAAAGCTTGTAATTCGGAGCAATCCCAAGAGATGAAGTCACCGTTGGCAAGTTCCAACTTAATTTTTTTTAATAAAACTCTGCTGTTCTCAGCAATTAATACAGATATGGACCCAGCCAATGGCCCTGGAATTCACAGATGGCCTGTTTATGGGGCTTGGTGGAGGTGGGGAAAGCTACAATCAACGCCTGCAGTGGAGGGCTAATTGTACCTTTGTCCTTCCTAACCTGATCAAAGTAAAAGCCCTTCCTTGGTGAGCTGATTTCTTAAAGGAGGTGATCTGAGCAACTATTATATTTCAAAGTCTAGTTTTAAAACCTGGCCTGCTACTGGGGCTCTGTTTGTTCAAGAGAAGAAAACAATAAGAGCCCTGATGGATCAGGCCAAAGGCCCATCCAGCCCAGCTAGTGTTCTCACTAGGGATGGGGGAGAAATTGAATTCAGTTTGCATTAAAAGCAGAATCTATCTAATTTGTACTTTCTGAAACAGTATGAGAACCAAAACACAGTCATCCTTTGAAATTTGCACTTTTCTGAATTTTGTGATGAGAAGGGATATTGTCATCAAGCCTGCAGATAAGGGTGGTGCTGTTGTGGTACTTAACACTACAGACTATATAGCAGAAGGTCAAAGATAACTAAAGGATGAAACAACATATAGATTTCTTGACAAAGACATCACCACAGATCTCAATACTTGTATCGTTACATCTATACAAAACCTTACAAGTAGGAAACTTCTTAAAGAAGAAACTGCTGATCTCCTTGTTAATCCAAATCCCACCCCTGGAAGGTTTTACATGTTGCCTAAAATCCACAAAGCCAACAATCCTGGTCGCCCAATTGTCTCAGGTAACAACACAGCTACTGAAAGGATTTCTCTGTACATTGAATTAAATTTACAAAACATTGTGCAAAACCTCCCATCGTATATCAAAGACACCAAGGACTTCTTGCTTAAAATTGAGTCTTTAAACAAGCAGTATCAATTCCACAACAATACTATACTAGCTACTTTAGATGTCACATCTCTTTACACCAATATACCACATAATGATGGGATTCAGGCTTTAAATGAGTTCCTTAACACCAGAGATATGAACAATCCTCCAACAGAGGTTCTCACAACTTTAGCTACGCTAGTCCTGACTTGTAACAACTTTACATTCAATTGAGAACACTATCTCCAACTACAAGGCACAGCTATGGGGACTCGCATGGCTCCATCATATGCGAATCTCTTTATGGGTAAACTTGAACAGGAGATCCTCAGAAAGGCCATCAACAAATCACTTATATGGTGGCGATACATTGACGACATCTTTATGGTCTGGACGAATGGTAAAGAGAGTTTGGAACAATTTAAAAATTACATCAACTCTATCCATCCCTCTATTAAGTTTACATTTAATAGTACAAATGACAATCTGCACATCCCTTTTCTGGATGTTCTTCTTACCATTGAAAACAACAAAATAGCCACTGATCTCTACAGCAAACCCACTGATGCCCACACCTATTTAAACTGGAAATCCTGCCATCCTAGGCATATAAAGAAGAACATTGTGTATAGCTTAGCTCTGAGAATCAAACTTATTTGCAACACTGAAGATAAATACCAGAGAAGGATCAGTGAACTTAAAGAACACCTTCTTCAAAGAGGATATTCTCCACATATTATGAATTGCAACATCCACCGATCCTCCATTCTGTCCAGAGAAAACCTCCTCCATCATTCTGAGGTGTCAAAGAGCAGAGAGCAACGGATTCCATTTGTGGTAGATTTCCATCCAGCATCTCCTATCACCGAGCAATCAAGGAGAGCTACCCATTGCCGGGAAACTCTGAACATCTTACCAGAGCCATCAGCAGGCCTCCTGTTATAGCATTTCGCCAACCTCCTAATTTGCGCAGACTGTTGGTGAGAACTGTGCTTAAGCCACCTATCACCAATCCAGGGTCTCATCCTTGTCACTCCAAACGCTGTATCACCTGTGTGGACCTCAGGGAGACAGCCACTTTTACAAGCACTAGGACAGGCAGGACATATTACATCAAACAGAACATCACCTGCAGGTCCTACAATATAGTTTACATCATCGAGTGCAAAAGACCAGGATGTCATATCCAATACGTAGGAAAGACCACAACTGACCTACGCACACGCTTCAGGAACCACAAGTTGGCAATTTTGACAAAAAAAGTGGAGCAACCAGTTGCAAAGCATTTTAACATCGAGGGTCACAGCCTGTTGGACTTTTCCATTACAGCGATAGAGATGCCAGCAGATCCAGCAGCATTGACCAAAAGGGAGAACTTTTGGATTTACTCTCTGGACACATTGGCACCACATGGCCTGAACCTGGAGGACAGTACCACCACTACTTAGCTTCTGCAAATGAAGCCCCTCTGAGCATTCCATCCTCAAAGCTCTATAACTGCCACCTTGGTAACAGCATTTATATGTTGGCAGCTGAAACGTTTTGTTAATATAATAAAAACCTCTGTTTGGTTAATCACAATTACGTTCAGTTGTCCACGCTCTGGTAACCTCTAGACTGGACTACTGTAATGCGCTCTATGTAGGGCTGCCCTTGAAGACCGTTCGGAAACTTCAGCTAGTGCAAAATGCGGCAGCCAGGTTGTTGACGAGGACCCGCTGGTCTGTGCATATAACACCTGTCCTGGCCCACCTGCCCTGGCTGCCTATTTGTTTCTGAGCCAGATTCAAGGTGCTGGTTTTGACCTATAAAGCCTTATACGGTGTGGGACCACAATACCTTGTGGAACGCCTCTCCCGCTATGAACCTACCCGCTCACTTCGTTCAGTATCCAAGGCCCTCCTCCGGGTACCAACTCATCAGGATGCCCGGAGGATTGTTATTAGATCTAGGGCCTTTTCTGTGGTGGCCCCCGAACTGTGGAACAGCCTACCTGAGGAGATACGCCTGGCGCCTCCGGTACTTTCTTTTAGGCGCCAGGTTAAGACCTGGCTATACTCCCAGGCATTTTAATGTTCAATGTGTTTCATTTAATGTTTTTCGTTTAACTTGTTGCTGATTTTATTGTAATTTTATTGTAATATTGTATTTTAATCTTGTTTTGTTCACCGCCCAGAGAGCTACTCGCTATGGGCGGTTTAGAAATGAAATAAATAAATAAATAAATAAATAAATATATTTTAGGTGATTAACGGAATCCTTATAGGGATCCAGAGCAAGCTTGAGTGAAGTTCTGTTTGTTGCTTTCAAAACTGTCTATACTATATATAATGATATATTAGTGAAAATAAAATACAAAAATGCATTATATTAGAAGAAATTACTTGCAAAACTTTATATATTAGTCAAAACTGCATACAAAAATGTTTATTAGGAGACATTTGCAGTAAAATGCTGATGATCTTTTCTAAATCACAAATTGCAGCAGAAATATGGAGAACTGAATTTAAGATTGGAACAATGAGAAACTGAAAGAACCAAAACGGATTGTCTTCAATCCCTAGTTCTCACAGTAACTAACCAGATGCCCATGGGAAGCCCACAAGCAGAACTTGAGTGCATTAACACTCTCCCCACTTGTGAATCCCAGCACATGGTTTTCAGAGGCATAGGGCCTCTGACAGTGGTGACAGAACATCACCATCATGGTTACCAGCCACAGATAGCCTTATCTCTTGTATTGTCTATGAGGGGCCATTTGCTGCTCCACTTCTAGCAGCAACATATCTTAGGCTGGCCCTGCTTACCTTGTCCTATTCACTTATTATATGGATTTCTGTTTCTGCTCTTCAAGTCCTCAGGACAGCTGTCAGTGTCTACATTTCTGCCTCTCAGCAGTGGTTAGTCAGATGTCCTATGGCAGCTCACAATTAGGACATAATTGAGATAGCCATCCCAGTCCCACAGATGGGAAACCTGTGGCCCTCCAAATGTTGCTGAACTCCAACTCCCATCATCCCTGCCCATTGGCCATGCAGGCTGGGCCAAATGGGAGATGTAGTCCAACAACTGGAGAGCCACCAGCTCCCCATCCCTTCCTATCCATTGTCCACATATAATTACAGGTGTGCTGCACAAAGTATATGAAGTTACCATTTGTAGCTGAATAGTGCAAGAGGTGGACTTCACAAACAAACTTGCAAATTAGGTACAACAGTGTAATAGGTAAAGAGCCAAAGAACACCTAAAACTTTCATCAGAGGCTATGTTGAGCAAGTTGGGCAAGAGAAGATTTTGAGGGAGAAAGAATAGGCTTAGGGGCTTGACATACTGTTTCAGGTGAGGAAAACATCCTTTTTGAGTTCCTAAAGCAATCACTTTGGTGCATTTCCTTCTCTGATGGTTTCCTTAATTTAACTAATATGCCAAAGTGAACGGTGCTATTAAACTTCAGAAGCAAGGGCAAGCCTGTCATAAAGAGAATGAATCTGCTTCTAAAATCCCTAGCTCTGCAATATAGATCCTGGATGACCTTGGGCAAGCCACTTCAGCGGAGTTCCTTGATGCCAAAGAAGCCTCCACAAAAGCCAAGCATAAATGTTTTGATATTGGCTAGAGATGTGCTAGAATTTACAATTCAGATTTTGTACCAAGTTAACTGGAGCACGGCACAAGGAGCATATCACCCCTGTGCTTTATCGACTCCACTGGCTCCCAATTTGTTTCCGGGCCCAATTCAAAGTGCTGGTTCTGACCTTTAAAGCCCTAAACAGCCTTGGACCAATGTACCTGAGGGACTGCTTATGCCCATATGTACCTGCCCAGGATTTAAGATCATCTGCCTCTAGTCTCCTCTGCGTGGCTGGAGTGAAAGATGTTAAACTGACAGGCACACGGGAGAGAGCCTTTTCAGCTATGGCCCAAGCTTTGGACTACCCTACCCCAAGAAGCCTGCTCTGCTCCCTCCCTGATGGTTTTCCGGAGACTTCTGAAAATGATCTTGTTCCGGAGAGCCTTTGGGAGGGACTGAAGGTAGAGCCTGACACTGTTTTTATGCCTTCTATGTTAATTTTTACCTCAGTAGTCCCTTCAGTACTACTCCCATATATATGTGTGTATATGTATATAAATTATTTTATGTATTTCAATTGCATTTTATGTATTTTAATTTATTTTAATGTTTTTGTGATTTTTATACTGCACAATTTTATTATGTCCGTGCTCGATCTTATTGTAAGCCGCCCTGAGTGCCCTATTATAGACATGGCCCAACATGAAATGTTTTAAGAGTTGTTTTTTATTGTTATTTTTATTATGGTTTATTTCTATTCTTCCTTTTGGCCAAAAGGCCCTCAAGGCGGCTTACAAAAAATAAACACAAATATAGAAATACATATCAATAAAAACAGTACAATTTACAAAAATTAAATAATGAGGTAATAACATTATTACAAGGTAACAATAACTTTCAATGAACACACAATAACAAATCACACTTTCCTAATAAATTCCTAACAATTAGACAATGTCTGCTAGTACTTACATCAATATGTTGACATCAAAACATGATACCACTAAGGTGTCCTGCTGGTACTACATCTGCCAGTCCTAATACAGGAAAAGGAGCAGGAGCAGTCCAACTTTTTGCCAGCATAGACAATGTCCACTGTAAGCAGTACTTCAACTTGATCACGGGGATGAAGCAGTTGACGTTCTGGCTGTCGCAGGTCGTTGTAAAGGTGGAGACGACCGGCTCGGGAAGAAAGGAGCAGAAAGAAGTAGAAGCCTGCTCGGCGTGGGTGGGTCTGCCCATGGGAGAATTGCAAATGATGGGCTTTGAGAGGAAAGGTGAGGAAAGGCGTGGAGGCCTGCTCAGCAAAGATGGATCTGCCCGCAGGGGAGGCACCGGAGCGGAGTGTTGGTACGGGTCTGCTATCACAGCCGGGTTGGATGACGAGAGGCCCAGCGAGGAGGGTGGCAGCAAAAAAAGACACCGTGGTGAAGAGGGGCAGGCGGCACTTGGTGGCTCTAGGGCTTTCAAAGGTGAAGGTGGCACAGGTGCCCCTCCACCAAACTGGAGAACAAAAAGTCCAGCATGGAGGGTGGCGACAAGGAAGATGCGGCAGTGAAGACAAGCGGGTGGCATTCGATAGCTCCAAAGCTTTTAAAAAATAAAGGTGTTCTTGGGCGGGGGGAAATCACTGACATGTGTGGTTAATGGCTCTTCTTCCACCAAGTAACTTTGGGTTATTAATTCAGAACTGGGGAGGGATGGGGAGCTTTAAAAGCAACTATGTGAGGGGATTTGCAGTGGAGAATCAGGAGGTGAGAGGACTGTTTCTTTTCTACAAGGGCTGTTCTGCATTTGTGCTATAAGTGAAACATAGGATTAGGAACTCCATGTTTCCCTTGTAAATTCTGCCTCCATCAGTCAATATTGAAATGATGGCTGTTCTACTTACATGATGCGCAAAGGTGTCCAAAATACTAGAAACTACGGATAATTTCTACCATCAGAGGAATTCAACTTATCAGAGACTGCTCAGGGGTGTCAAGAGTTGGAAACAATTTGTCCTGTATTGATTCGGATTGTGAACTTCTGTTTGCAAATAAATCTATCGTTATAATTTCTCTTGCTCTTTAATTTAACTGTGTACATATTTGGTATGTGATATGTGGTGCCTTTATACATTTACTGCTAAATGATCTGTAAGAACTAATCAGATCATCATGCAGCATTGCACATGTTAATGAAGTTCGGGCTCTCACTTGAATGCCGATTGCAGTAAAGCTTAATTTATCTAGACCTCTTGTTTGATGTCATTTTCTTCATTGGATAGACCTCAAAAAAAATTGTGTGCCCTCCCCGCTTATCTGTTTAGGTGCACACTCATGATGGTCTAGAAAGGTGGAACCCATGTACATGGTACCGCCTCTCTCTGATCCCGCCTCATCCATGTTTTTCACATGGACTTTGGCTTATTAATCCTCATTCCCAGTAATAATCACACTTTGAATACATGTAACAACATTCACCCACCTTCTTTCTTCTCTCCCTCTGCTTTTTCTTTCTCTCACTGTCTAGTTTAGATTGTAAGCTTCTTGAGAGCAGAGGCTCTCTCTGATGATGCCTATGTAACTTTCAGGTCCCATACACTCCAATGGTATTACATAAATCATCATCATCTCTGTAGGCTGTACACTAATAAGCCTCTTATAACTCCAACTCATGTGCCCTATTCGGTAGGAACATATTCTGCCAATTCATATAGTCACACTTGATTGGCTGAAATGCTTTATATTAGCATTCAAGGGCTATGGAAAATTTCCTGCCAATAAGGAGCACCTTTCTCCTCTGCATTTCAGTCCACTTGTGATAGTCAATGGAAGTTGCTTTGATGCCAGGTCAGACTGTTTGCCCATCGAAGTGCAAAGGGTGTTGTTCCTGGAAGGCACACCACTGGACCTCTCAAAGGCCTGCTGTGGGCAGCACTTTCAGGATAAAGTCGTTTGCTTGCAGAACAATCTCAGTGTCATAGTTATGGCTGTTCCTAGTGAGGCATCCCTGTTTTGTGAGATCAGTTTCAGTTGGTGTGGTCTGGTGACATGGACAATGTGCTTGCAGTAATGTGGCCATTTACATGCCTTCTCAAATCCCTCTCCGTCATGGCTAGTTAAATCTAGCCAGCAGGGTGGCCAGTCTGGATGGGTCCAGGAGGTGGATGTTGCATCTTTGTGTAAGGGGGTAGTCCCCCTTGTCTTTTAAAGAGACACTGGTACAGCTCTGTTTTATGACAGCTACCAACCAATTGCAAATACCCCATTTTGGCAGATGGTGATAGAGAGCGATGATGAGGAAACTGCACACATTCTTGGAAGATACTGATTATCTAGACCCATTCTGATCTGAATTCAGGCTTGGTTTGGGCACTGAATCCACTTTGGTTGCCCTGATAGATTAACTTTATCGAGAGGAAGACAGGGAGCGTGGCCTTGCTAATTCTTCTCAATCTCTTTGCAGTTTTTGATGATATCAGCCATGATATCCTCCTGGACCAGCTTTGCAGGATGGGTATTAGGAACATTGTTTTGTTTAGGGCTGATTCCAGAAAGTAGCATTTGGCCCCCTGGCGGTTATGCAGTGGGGTTCTGCAGGGCAGGATTTTATTCCCAATGCTATTTAACACCTATATGAAGCCATTGGGAGAGGTCATTAAGCAATCTGGAGCATGGTGTTACCAATATGTTGATGACACCCAACTCTGTTTCTCCATAACTTCTAAATCAGGTGTGGCCATGCAGAAACTGGACCAGTGCCTGGGCAGAATGGTGGGCTGGTTGAAGGCCAATAAACTGAGCTCAAATGCTTGTGACACTGAGGATCTGTAGGTGAGTGGTTCCCAGGTCCCAGAAATAGTCAGTTGCCTGCTCTGGATGAGGCTGCACTCCCTCTGAAGGAGCAAGTACACAGCTTGGGAGTTCTTCTGGATCCATTTTGTCACTGGAAACCCAAGCAGCTTCTTTTACCAGCTTTTGGACCTTGCTGTGAATCTTCCCACCACAGCACTGAAATCTGACAGGTTATCCTTGCTTGCCAGTTGCATTAACTACCAGAAAGCATTTTAGACCTGCCTCTGATCACATGCCCTGCTTCACCTTATATGTTTTGCGCCCCAAATATCATTTTGTTTCTGTGTCTATCTGAGCTGCCAAGGTAAAATAAGAGGACCAAAGAGTTGGAAGAGTTATCAAAGGTCATGTAGCCTACCCCCTGCTGATGCAGGAAATCCATGGTTATAGCATCTCTAAGAAGTGGCTATCCATTTTTTAGAAAATTATCTGTAACCCAATGAATAGATAAAAGCTTTGGTTGTTTTTTTCCTTGCTTGTGGAGATACAGCCCTCCAGTGACTTTTTTTTGGCATCCAACTGTCCATCAACCAAGTGACCAGTAGTAATGAATCAGACAGCACCAATAAATTGTTTGTTGGAAAGAAATTCTCATGTGCAGCCCACAGCTGTATGCAAGGATTTCTGGACTGGGGCTGATAAGAACAGCTGTTCACTTTTCCAGGGCTGGTCTTAGGGATGGGTGAGCTGGGCAGTCATCCGGGGCACCAAGCTGAGCTCAGTAGATGCGTTTTTTTAATGTACTCTCTGCAGCAAGCTTGGGTGACAAAAAGCATGTATCTAATAACCTTTTTCTCAAGGTTCTACAGGTTGTTTGGGTACAAACTACAAAAATGATCTTCCTTCCATTAGATTTAAAGTATGTTTATTTTTCAGTTTCCACTTTGATGTCATTCGCCCTAGGTAAAAGCCAGTGGAACTTAGCTTTAGTTAGCACTTCAAATACTATAAACACTATATAAATAATAAAACAAAGCTGTAAGCAGTAAGAGGTCAGCTGGATACCATTTTTATTTATAACTTTTCTTATTTTTAAAGATTAAAAATTAATGGATATTGTAAAATAAACATGCTTACCAAAAGATAGGAACTGCTACAAAACAAAAAAATATTAAAAGTAAAACCTATGATAGTTCTGCTGTGTTGCATAGTGCACTGCCACTCCTCAGAATGTGGCTTTTCAAGCTTTGGCTTGTGCAAACTGTAGCACAGTGGCTGAGGGATCAAGTGTTTGAACAATGTTGCTCTTGATCCATAGGTTAGCAAGTGATGTGAGCCTCTCATCCGCCATGGTAGATCGCAAGTACGTTTTGATGAGCTTCAATTTTGAGAAGCTACACTTGCCACTGGCAATTCTAACTGGAAGTGTCAGGACAATTCATAGTGCTACTCAGGCATTTGGGAAGAGATCAGTGTGATGTTCCTGTATTAGGGTAAATAGGGTAAGTGCTGTTTATTTAGAAGATACATGGTAAGTGGAGTGAAAGAGGAGGGGGAGTGAATGGGCAGTAGAATGCTGGATGATTGGCTGAGTGTTTAAAATGGCTGACAGTATAAAAGGAAGAATGTCAGGTAAATCTAGGTGGATGTGGTGTGGACGTGTGTGGACGTTGGTGGACTTGAGAGGGTTGTTTTGGTGGGTTTTGAGAGGAGAGGGTGGAGTTCGGATTAATACTAAGACCAGTACCTCAGGAATAGATGTAACCATATGCTTAAGTGCCTTTTAAAGAAATCTTGTTATCTCTGTTATATAATAAAATACTTATTTGGTTTACCAAAGGCCTGATCCTTGGCTGGGGTTTCACAGACCAGAAGGGAGGGTAAGGCTGAAGGATAACAAATGGTGGCAGCGGGGAAGGGTAGAATAACACCACAAGCAGTCTGAGTAAATCAAAGGGATTGGGACAGCTTAAGCACGCAGTCACAGAGGTAACCTAATTGAGGGAGACTCAGGCCGAGTCTCTGGGAATACTGGTTATAGGACGTGACTGGTGGTGCTGCCTAGCAGGGGGATCTGTTGAGATCTGTGCTAGAGCGGGGAGAGAAACCATATAAAAGGACAGTCCGGACTGGTGGAGTCCCTGGTGGTGCCTAGAGACAGGCAGTAACCACGCGCAGGTAGGAACCTGACAGGGAGAGCCAGGGAAGGGCGTCACAATCAGTCATTTGGGTATCATGGATGTATTGCAGGGCATCTCATGGGGAGCCTTTTCCAGGAGGTAGAATGTGTCGGAGATGGCCCAGCTCAACACAAAGACCTGCACCATCAATGGAGTGGTTGCCATTGGTGAGGACTCTGTGTAGATCCATACAGTGGGTGGGTGGTTAGCGTCTCTTCTGGTAGCTTTTCAAGGTTGTACAAGAAATCCCATGTTTTCCTGTGAGATTCAACCTGCTCAAATCACTCCTCAACTGAATCATGAGCAGTGCTGACAAGGAAACATGAGCAGTGCTGACAAGGGTGTAGGAGAACTCCCATTTGAAGATTTATTCTGGACTACTGCACTCCTCTTCCTGAGGCTGATCCTCATATTCAAACTGCCTCTTCTTCTGGCACTTACGTGGGGACTCCTTGAAAGTAGCATCAGCATCAAGGGCTTCTGCAAACTCTTTTGCTGTGATAAAAACTGCCTCTGCATAACCACTTTCCCTGTATGATGTGATGAACTCCATCCATTTCTTTATGAGGGAGGTAGTAGAAACAAAGTTCATTGTAATGCATTACATAGCCTTACTTGCAATATTCACATGAAACAGCATATCAAACCATACTATGTTTGATATTAAGAACTTGAAGTCCATCAGTTAGTCTACTAGGCACTGTGCTTCATGGTGAAGACTTGCATTTTCTTGAGGCGTCTCTGCTACTTCCCCAAAGCATCATAAACTTGTTTTGTTCCATATCAAATAGGCTTCACACTGTCTCATTTACTTTCCCAGTGAGTGCCACTCAGTGGCTTCACAGTGAGGGTGAACACATTGTCTTTTGTTATCTGCCACCACTGAACAGAGGCAGAGAACAGCACAGATGTGGCATGCCAAAAAAATAGATTCCTTTGATTGATTGATTGATTTTTAGATTCCTTTGCTAATGAGGCTGCATCTGAAACTAAAATTATAGTAGAGTTGGAATGGGGCCTATAAGGCCATCAAGTTCAACCCCTTGTTCAATGCACAAATCCAAGTTAAAGCATACCTGACAGGTGGCTGTCCAGCTGCCTCTTGAATGCCTCCAGTGTTGGAGAGCCCGCCACCTCTATAGGTTCCATTGTCGTACTGCTCTAACAGGAAGTTTTTCCTGATGTTCAGTCGAAATCTGGTTTCCTGCAACTTGAGCCCATTATTCCGTGTCCTGAACTCTGGGATGCTCAAAAAGAGATCCTGCCCGAAGTTCATTGGTTCAGTGTTATGTAGTCTTGCCTGGACACCTTTTTAAAATGTCCCTTCACTTTGGACCATTATCACTACCTTGGCTGTAGCAGTCCTTAATGTTAATGTTGCTTTTCCTCAGTGTCTTTTAGCAAGAGTTCCACAAGCCTTTCTCTGGTTGATTTATGAACTCCTGAATCCTACAAAGGGTTCCTTCACACAAATCTTGCCCTTATCTTGATCTTATGCCACCCTGGGCTCCTACTGGGAGGAAGGGCGGGATATAAATCTAATATTAAATAAATAAATAAACCTTATCCAAAAAATCTCACTATGAAAGACATCTTCTCAGATCAACTTACGTCAGGCATGCAATCCAGTATGACAGCATAATACTTAGCTGTGTCCAACCTGTTTTGTACGTTCTCTAAGACTTCCTTGGCCATAAGGACTATCAGTTCATCCTGAATGGTTTTCTCTCAGCACTTAGAATTACACCCCTTTGAAGATACACACGGCAAATGCTCTCCCATTACCCTGTCATACTTGCCGAGCAGCTGTACAAGACCCAGAAATTTCCATTGTTGTCTGTGAACAGCTTGTCCAAAGCTTTCCAGAACGCCAAGTTGTGTGCCACCAGGAACAGAGTAATATCCATTAGGCATTTGAGCATACCCCTTCAGCGCTGAATTTCTTTGTTTATAATCCCATGCCCTGCATCTATCTAAACCTAGATTCTCTTTCTGTCCACTTGTGGCCCCTAGCTTTGTACATTCATGTAGCCAATGTGGTGTATGGCCCCACTCATCCATGAGGCTCACTGGTTGACCTTGGGCCAGTCACTGCCTCTCAGCCTAACCTAGTCACCGGGTTATTGTGAGGATAAAACAGGGAGAGGAGAACCATGTACACCACCTTGAGCTGCTTGGGAGAAAAGTGGGATATAAATGTAATCAATAAATGCATGGGTACTTGTAGGGGGCAGAAGCAGGGCAGAAGCATCACGCATGTACCAGGCCCCATAAACTCTTTTGAGTGGCTCTGCGAAGCTGACCACAATTGGGCGCACTGAAGGCACTCCTTGCCCAGGGTATTATTTATTCTAGGGCTGGCCCCTGCACTTTTTGGCCATGTATTGTGTATGCTGAAAAACAGCCCTTTCAATACCATTGATGCTTAAGGACATAATCAATAGCTCCACTGCAATTGCTGGAAGTGCTAATGTGAATGAAGGAGGGATGGGGAGATCTGTTATGTGCTCACTGACGCACAGATTTTCTGTAACTTTTTTTTTACAAAACAAACTTATTCGGGGAAAGTTTTGGGAGGTACGCTTGGTAAAAGTAAAGCGGACAGCAGCATTGCTGAACATAAAGAGAGAGAAAAAAGAGAAAGAGGGCAACAGCTGCCAGACATTCATTTGCCTCAAAAGGACCAGCTCGCCTACGCCTTTTTATGATGGGGTGTGCAGATAGAAGGATGCAAAAGATGCAGTGCATACTGAATGTTTGCACAGAGCTTTGAATTGAGCTTTGTTGGTATAGTTAAAGACAGTTCAAGGACCCTTATAATGGAATCATAGAATAGTAGAGTTGGAAGGGGCCTGTAAGGCCATCGAGGCCAATCCCCTGCTCAACGCAGGAATCCAACTTAAAGCATAATAGAATCAGGGCTGTGGAGTTGGAGTCGGAGTCACGGAGTCGGAATCGGAAGCAATTTTGGGTGGAGTCGGAGTTGGTAGAAACGTACCGACTCCAACTCCAGCTTCAAAATAAAAACTTATAATATTATAACAATATATGATAAATATATCATTTTATATTTATATTTTATACTTTTTTATTGTTCAGAAAAAATTTTGTAATTTTGATTGACAATTTTTAAAAAATATAAATCGACAATGTCAAAGAAGCTTCCCATGAAGTCAGCTGTGTTTGAGCCAGGGCTGTGGAGTCGGAGTCATGGAGTCGGAAGCAATTTTGGATGGAGTTGGAGTCGGACAGTAGAAAATAGAGGACTCGGAGTCGAAGGTTTGGCGTACCGACTCCACAGCCCTGAATAGAATAGTAGCACATGCATGCATATCTTTAGCCCCTTTCATTTTTCTCCTAGGTTTGTTTAATTTGCTGGCCTCTTTCTGATGCAAAAAAATCTGAATAATATGTCTTAATTATTAAGTATAAGCAGCCTTTAGAAAACAAGCTAATACCAACTCAGATTTTCTTTGGAAATGGCACAGTCTTTATACTAGTTTGCTTGCCCTTTATCTGTTGCTTGCCCTTTATCTGCTCCACAGAGAAAAAGCTGTATCAGTAAACTGCTAAAAGATAAGGCAATATGCACATATTAGAATGTTTGGGTAATGCAATCTGTGGCTCCAATACAGAGTTAATGGAAGTACTTATCTTTTTCCTTACATTCGTCACACTGATGGATCTGGATATTAATGCCACATATTTTATAGTTGGATGTTGTGCATTTAAGAATGAGTGCTTTTATATTTTGCAAACATCTAAAAAAAGATAATACAAGAGGAGGAGGAGCAGAGGTAGGAAGCATATAGTGGCAGAAGGAAAAGATCTGGAGTTTGTGGAGAGGCAGTAAGCTATGTAAGGGAATAAAAACCCCATATTCTGGCCATCAGATACTTTAGCAAATTCTGATGAATTTGCATGAGGGCTAGAAACTTTTTAAAAAGGATGTTTAGATACATTCTTCTAACTCTGGATTTCTAAGCCATTTCCCCCTTCCTCCTTGTGCATTGCTTGCTGTACATATTTTTGTTGGCCAATTCCCTAAGGGATATGAAGCTGTTTGAATATAAATTGTTTATGGGGCAATCTTATTTACAATGAATGCTTTTCTCATTTACTTTAATTGTTTAAATGACATCTAATTAAATTGGGTGGGGGATGCTGCATGAAAGAAACATCTTGCAATGAGTTTTTCTCTCTCTAAAAATATCTGAATGTAAACACAACCTGACAATGTGTTCCATTACAAGAACAGGCAATCTTAAGGGACTGTATGAGCTAGGAGTATATTAATGTGGTTTTCGGATTCAATTTCTTTCACAAAGAGGGAAGAAAGCAAGTGGTGGAGAAAAACCCCAAAGAGAGACCTCTGTGATTGGAATGGCCCCCTTACATCAAAACAAAACAGACTTGCTTTATTTGCGTAAAAAGCCAAAGCAGCTGTGATCTTGAAAATGAAATGATACTAATAATGTATCACCCTTACTGAAGCTTGTTCCTTTGCAAGCTAATTGAGATGCAGTGTGAAGAAAGGCTGCTTTTTCCTTGCATGAGAATGCAGAGCCACACTGCAGGAAAAGCCGTTCCATAAATTGTAGCCACTGCTTATAGTAGCAGGGATGGCCTTCCTTTCTGGATTCAGGGGTGTTACCAAGGTAGGACTTTAGGGCAGACATCTAGGGCCCCCACTCAACAGGATGATTAGAGGGCTCCCAAATGTAAGAGGGTGGGCTTACTGCATTTTGAAGTAATACACATTACCAACTAGGGTTGTCAGGTCAGAAGCATTCCAAACCCTGAGATTTCAGGGGCGGGCCCAAGTGATGTAATTAAGCATGATAAGCATCAACCACAGTAGCTTGGAGCATACAATTCAAACGAAAACATTTCTCCGACTGGAAATTAAGAAACCTTAGCTAAAAGATGGAGCCTGGGTAGGGAACTTTTAATCTAGCCTACTTGCTTCTGGCAAGAAGGGTTTAAATGTCTTCAGGCCAGGGCAGTCACCAGAAGGTCATTGTAGGAAGAAGGGAGCCTAGTGTTGTAGAGATGTTAGATGGGAGCACTCAAGAGTAAAGATGGATGCCCCTGAAGGCTGCAATTCTAAACACCCTTAGTAAGGGACTAAGCCCAACAGAACTCAATAGGACTTCTGAGTATTTATGGTTTGAATTGTGCTGTTGGTAAAGCTTGACTAGGGATCCTCTGCAAAGATATCCATATCCAAGTAGGTTTGGCAACCCCCTCCTCGAATGCCCTGCCCCTACCTTTTAACATGGCTGCTCCAAACTTCTTATCAGATTTGACCCTTCATTTCAGAAGAGGTCTGAGAAATTCTATACCGTTTTCTGTCTTGCTTGTGGGCTGCTATAAACTCACTTTGACAGCCAACCCAATTCCAGTGAGTAATAATTGATTGAGAGAAAACACACATGGTTTGGTTTACCTTCACAGGCAGCAGCTTGGAAACAACAGTTGCAGCCACACCTCAGTATGTGAATTCTCTTTTACCACTATTGGGCAAGAAACAAACCGTCATGCAACCAACAAGATACATCATCAGTGGGTTTAAGGAGGTTGAGCTGACCACATGGAACCACTGTTGTTGCTTCTGTGGATGTAACGGAGTGAGGTTAAAAGTAAATGAAATGCAAATAGAAAAAAAGACAGTGATGCAATACCATACCAACCACAAGAAGATTCCTGTGACTAAGGCAGACATTCAGCATCCCACAACCAGTCAGGATTCCTAACGAAAGACCAAAACGAAAAAAAATTCTGGCAGCCAGTCAGCCAAGATCACAGAAATCCCCAGGCAGCACAACCTGACTTGGGGGCTGCAGTTACTGCAGAATGCTGTGGTACGATTGCTGACATGAATGAGACCATATAAGCACATAATACCTCTGCTCTGAAATCAGCAGGGTTGCCAATTTGCTATCAGGCCAAGTTCAAGGTATGCTTTCCATGTTACAGGAGCTACACAGTACTTGTTCTGTTTTTGTAAGAAATCAGTCCTTTAGTGTGGCAGTACCTATGCTTTGGAACTCCCTACCTACTGACATGAGGCAGATGCCTTCATTGTACTCTTTTCAGCACCTGCTAAAAAACATTTTTGTTCAGGCAAGCCTACCCATGCATGTAGAAGCTATTGTGTTTTTAATCTATTTTTAACTTATTGTTGGTTTTATTATTTTGAATGTTTTAAAATACCCCTCTTTAACCATTTTTGCCAATAATTTTATTGTTTTAATTCATTCTTTAAACTGCTTTGAGATTTTTTACAATAAAGTGGTATATAAATGTTGTAAATAAAATACATAATTTTGGAGTAACTGTGGCCCTTGGGTCTCTTTCCACTTTTAGGAACAAAGAAATCTGCCTTATACCAGCTCAGGCCATTTGGTACCATCTAGTTCGGTACTGATAACATGGACTAGTATTGGGTTCCATGATTCCATGCAATAGTCTTTCCCAGAAATTGAATGTTAGACCTTTGCATGCAAAGCACCACTGAGCTACAATCCTTCCCCTGTTTTAAAAAAATATCTTTTAAAGTTGTTCTTTTCAATTCACTCATGAATACTCATCATACCTAGGGCAGATACACACCATTCATTCAAAGCACATTCAACACACATTTGAAGCATATGAATCACACCACAGAATCATGGGAACTGTAGCTTGTTAAGGGTGGTGGGAACTATAACTGTGAGAGGGAAACAACCCTTCCCAGGATTCTTTAGAAGTCATGTGCTTTAAATGAAGAAATATTTCTATAAGCATGACTGTCAAAGATGCTTATTATTTACATGACCTGTGAAGATATTTGTAGTGCAATCCTATGTTTGCTTACTCAGAAGCAAGTGCCAATGTATTCAATGGGGCTTACTCAAACTGGGAAGCTTGCACAGAACTGCAATCTCAAGAGATAAGAAACTTCACTAACACAACCCAAACTTCAGAATCATGCCACTTTCAGCTGTTTTGCAACTGTTTATACTTGTTTTTATGGTTATTGGATTTTAAAGGGACTTATTTCTTGTGAGCTGCCTTGGTTTCCGATCACCAACCCTACCTCACAGAGTTGTTGGGAAGGCTTCACACACACACACACACACACTGGAAATGTAAAAATACATACACCCCATATAGTAATTTATTTTCAAAAGCAGTTGGTCATTGCAAAATATTTTTTTTAAAAAAATAAAATCAGCATTAGTTTCCTACATAAAAAAGTGATACCTATGTAAGGCCTGCCTAATTGCTTTAAAAATAGGATTGGTGGGGAAGTGACAGTTTCACAATACAAAGAATTCTTTGCTATGTTCACTCAAAAGTCCCATTAATTTATAGCACAATCCTAACCATGTCTACTCAGAAATAAGTCCTATTGAATTCAAAGAGGTTTAGTCCAGGTATATGGGATTAGCACTGTTGCTTTACTCCCAGAAAAGCAAGTATTGGATTAAAGCTTCATATTGGGAAGGTTTTCAAAACAGTGCCCTCTTCAATAGCCCAGGAAAATTTAAACTTGTTTGACTCCTGCACACAAGAGAGAAAAAGACCAAAAGCTACATACTTACTCAGTTGATGAAACAACAGTTTTCAGGCCTTGCAATGTGCTCTTGGTAGTGTCTGGAGGTCAACACTTATTGGCTACAAACCTGAAACGGCAGCGTTAGAGCAGCCAGCTACGAGCTCATTTAACAGAAGTTGAGGGGGGTGGCTGATGTTTTGGTGTATATCTTGATAACCAGACCACCTAGAAACTTATTTTTTTTAAAATGAAAGCTGAGTGTCTGGAGATTAAGGTGACTCACCCAGAGACCTGGAGAGTACTCCCAAATTCCGGAGTCTCTGGGTAAAAACCGGACACCTGGCAACAGAAGAGTGCCTTCTTCCCACTCACCATATGCTCAGAGGCACGTTACCAAATTCTTCCAAGCTACACAGGAAGTGGATTGGACTGTGAAAGACCAATCCAAATGGTGTTTGCATTTTGACCAATTTGTAGGGCAGTACAATATCTCAGAGAGGAGTTCAGGTCTCCTGCTCCCCTGGTGCATTCACTATAGCTGCCCAATTTCCCTGCTTTTTAAAGTTTGATAGAAATAGCTGTGGGCTATAGGTACATTCTTAAACCACAAGGTTTTTTTTGCCTGTTAGTGAATTGTAATTAAAATATATAAATAAATTTTAGAATCACTGAAGCCTTTGGGTCTCTTTCCAGTTTTAGGAACAGAGGAATCTGCCTTATACATACTCAGGCCATTTCATGCCATCTAGCTGAGTACTGATGACATGCATTAGCATTGGCTCTCCAGGTTTCCAGGCAATACTCTTTTCCAGAAATTGAATTTTGGACCTTTACATGCAAAGCATATGCCCTACCACTGAGCTACAACCCTTCCCGTTTTAAAAAAAATCTTTTAGAATTGTTCTTTTCAATTCACTAATGAATGCACACCATACCTAGTGCAGATCCACACCATTCAAAGGACATTTAACACATATTTGAAACACATGAATCGCACCACGGGATCATGGGAACTGTAGTTTGCTAAGGGTGGTGGGAGCTATAACTATGAGGGGTAGGGTTGCCAGGTTCAATCCCTGAGACTGATCCTGTATCTTTAGGAGAAGAGAAAGTCAGCCAAGTGCAGGTGTTCTTGCAACCCTGTAATGGGAAAAACCACAAGGTGGAATTCTCCCTTCCCCCTGCACAACTTTTAAAGATACAAAAGACCTCTTGGTTGCCAGGCCCAGCCCCTGTGAAGGGGGTTGGGAGAATTCCACCTTGTGGTTTTTCCCATTACAGGGTTGAAAGAACACCTGCACTTGGCTGACTTTCTTTTCTCCTAAAGATACAGGATCAGGATCAGGGATTGAACCTGGCAACCCTAGTGAGGGGGAAACTACACTTCCCAGGATTCTTTAAGGAAAGGCATGTGCTTTAAATGTGAGTTGGACGTGCTTTACATATATTGTGTGGAGCTACTTAGTAAACTTTGCCTGCATGTAAATCATTTTAATTACTTTTTTTAAATGGAAATGAGCTATAAAGTTTACTGGGTGACCATGGGCTATTTGCCGTCTCTTAGCCTCATCTGCTCCTCAGGATGAAAACAACAGAGGGGAACCACAAACACCCCAAGGAAGAAGGGCACACTGAAAATGCAGTGGAAGTAATACTGTACAACCATAGAGTGAAATCAGATACTTATTGGGACATAGTATGAAGAAATATTTATATAAGCATGAGACTATCAAATGTGTTTATTATTTACACAATCTGTGAAGATATTTATAGTGCAATCCTATATTTGTTTACTCAGAAGCAAGTCCCAATGTATTCTCTGGGTCTTACTCAAACAGGGAAGCATGCAGAGAACTGCAACCTCAAGTGATAAGGAACTTCATTTGTCCAACCCAAACTTCAGAATCATGCAACTTTTGCAACTGTGTATACTTGTTTTTATGGTTATTGGATTTCAAAGAGATTTTTTTTATTGTGAGCTGCCTTGATTTCCAGTCTGCAACCCTACTTCACAGGGTTGTTGGAAAGACTCCATATATACACACATACAGGAGATGTAAAAATTCATGAAATGGAAATGGACTGCCTTCAAGTCGATCCCGACTTATGGCTACTTTATGAATAGTGTTTGCATGGTAAGCAGTATTCAGAGGGGGTTTCCCATTGCCTCCCTCCGAGGCTAGTCTTCCCCAGCTGGCTAGGGCCTGCTCAGTTTGCCACAGCTGCACAAGCCAGTCCCTTCCTTGTCCGCAACTGCCAGCTGCGGGGCAACTGTGCTATACCAGCCTGATGTAAAAAATGCATACACCACATATAATAGTTTATTATAAAAACCAGTTCGTCATTGCAGAACATTTTTTAAAAAACAAAATCAGTATTAGTTTCCTACATAATAAAAGCAGTGATACCTATGCAGTGGTGTGCTGTTAAATCTTTCTGGGGGAAAAAAAATCCAAGCTGGATTTAGAAAGGGAAGAGGCACCAGAGATCATATTGCAAGCATACGCTCGATAATGGAATGGACCAAGGTATTTCAATAGAAAATCACCCCATGTTTTATAGATTACAGCAGAGTCTTTGATTGTGTAGATCACAAAAAAACTATGGACCGGTTTTAAAATAAATGGGGGTACCACAGTATCTGATTGTTCTGATGCACAACCTATACTCTGGACAAGAGGCTAGTGTGACAGAATATGGAGAAACTGATTGGTTCCCCATCGGAAAGGGTGTGAGACAGGGGTGTATTTTATCACCCTATTTATTTAATCTATACGCAGAACATATAAGGAAAGCAGGATTGGACCAAGAAGAAGGAGGTGTGAAAATTGGAGGGAGAAATATTAATAATTTAAGATATGCAGACGATACCATACTACTAGCAGAAACCAGTAATGATTTGAAACGAATGCTGATGAAAGTTCAAGAGGAAAGCACAAAAGCAGGACTACAGCTGAACGTCAAAAAGACTAAAGTAATGATAACAGAAGATGTATGTAACTTCAAAGTTGATAATGAGGACATTGAACTTGTCAAGGATCCTTGGCACACTCATTAACCAAAATGGAGACAATAGTCAAGAAATCAGAAGAAGGCTAGGACTGGGGAGGGCAGTTATGAGAGAACTAGAAAAGGTCCTCAAATGCAAAGATGTATCACTGAACACTAAAGTCAGGATCATTCAGACCATGGTATTCCCAATCTCTGTGTGTGGATGTGAAAGTTGGACAGTGAAAAAAGAAGATAACTCATCTGAAATGTGGTGTTGGAGGAGAGCTTTGTGTATACCATGGACTGTGAACACGACAAATAATTGGGTGTCAGGACAAATTAAGCCAGAACTATCACTAGAAGCTAAAATGATGAAACTGAGGTTATCATACTTTGGACACATCATGAGAAGACATGATTCACTAGAAAAGACAATAATGCTGGGAAAAACAGAAGGGAGTAGAAAAAGAGGAAGACCAGAGATGGATTGATTCCATAAAGGAAGCCACAGACCTGAATTTACAAGATCTGGATAGAGTGGTTCATGATAGATGCTATTGGAGGTCGTTCATTCAAAGGGCTCCATAAGTTGTAATGTTTTCCAACAGTTTGGAAAACATGGGCTCGTCAGCACCCATTATTCTCCGGTGCTTCCTTTTCTGAACCAGGTAAGTTACAGATAAATTCCAGCAATGTAAAAATTAGGCACAGAAACTTTTATATAGGATGAGCATTTCAAATTACCTAAGTAATGGAAACCTATTACCGTGGTAGATAGAGAATTAAGGTTATGAATTAAACAATATTTTTGAGAGCAGCAAGGGGAGTGTTACTGAGAAAACTGGCCTTGTGGGAGGCCTAACTCTTTTAGATAACTTAGTGAAAAGGTTGCATAAACAAACTACCACTGTGGGCATTTGAAAACAGCGTCTCATGCATTCTACATTTAGAAGCCGCCCCTCACACGCTTGAGGGCAGGGGCTTTCCAAATCAGTAGCCATGACATCCAGGCAGGCCTGAGCCCTGCTGTTTCCCTTCATAAATCAATGGCTGAACCGAGCCGAGCTTCATTTGTGCTGTGGTTTACCATCAGAAACATCCATCATCCAACCAGCACCTTTCCCCACACCCCAATCTCACATATTTAAGGCGCATGGTACATTTCTGATTAAGGAAGGCCTGCTCAGCATGACATCTAGGAAGGCTGACAGCACAATCTTAACCATGCCTATTTAGAAGAAAGTTCTATTGCATTCAATGGGACTTACTCCCAAGCAAATGGAGTTAGAATCTGCAGCCTTAAATGCCTTCCTTTAGAACAACTGCGGGGAACCTTCGGCCCTCCAAATGTTGTGGATCTACAATTCCCATCATCCTGGGCTCAAACTACACCCGTCTAGGAACTGACATTTCTGACCCAGAGGCCCTCAGCTTTGCTTAGTCACATCTATGTGACTTGAAGTACATATAGCACAAATAAAATTTCTACCTTTTGGGAGTGGGAAGGGAAAGGGGACTTGTGTTTTTGAAAAAAATTCCATGACAGGCAGATATTATCCATGACAAGATTTGGAATCAGCAAGATTCATGGATGCAAACATTCCAAGGATCTGTTCACCCAGTATGGCCTTCAGAGTGAATAGTGAATTATACCACAAGTGCCCGTATGCCTTATTTCAATGAATTTGTTCTTTGGAGTTCTCCCACTTACATTATTAATTGTTAATTGTTCTGGCATGACAGCTGGCTCTGTGTAGGATACTACTGTAAAAGTTCTATAGTGATTGCAATTTGTTTCTAGCATTTATCCATTTTTAAACAAATTTAATTAGGTTGATGCTTTTACTCTTTATGGGCCCTATAATTATTGTCAAGATTAATCTAGAAAATAGAAGCAATGTTTATCCTAGATGAAATTTCAGGAGTAGTTCATTATACTTTTTGAAATTAAAAGATAGGAACACAATTAAAATATTAAACCATTTTTTTTATTAAACATCAGGAAAGGAGCTGGGACTTTCTTCCACTGGGCTCTTCCCAGGAACCCAGGAGGTTGCCTTGTAGTGAGACCATCTAGGTATTGTCAACACTGATTGGCAGCAGCCTTCCTGGAAGTAGGAGAGACCCACGGAGACACCCAGGGAATCGAACCTGTGTCCTTCTGCATTGTAAAGCAATTGCAAAGCATGTGCTTTACTACCGAGCTGCTCCTGTCCTTTGCTGCCGCTGCCGCCAACCTTTCACAGCCCCTCCCCACCTCAATTTCCCTCGCATTCCGGGCAAAGTAAGGCAAGGTAAGGGCAAGAGGCTTGGCTGGCACAGCTTTGGACACATGCGCCCTGCACAGATCTGGACCCCTTCTGGGCACATGCAGGCTCATCCAAGGAGGACTCCCTCCCCCCCCACCTCCCTTGTATCTTGGGCGCTCCTCTCCCCCACCTTGTCCTTTAAAGAGCCCAGGAAACGAGCGCAGCAGGAGGAGCTGCCCGGAAGGCAGAGGAGCCGAGGCAGTCAGCTGCAAGAGTCCCAGAAGGAGGAGAGGGAGCTGACGCCTGCTTTGCCACAGGATCCAGGCTGGTGGGATTAAGAGCCACAGGGGAGGAGTGCGCCAGCTCAGCCCAGGGCTAGAGGACGTGCCAAGCGAGGCTTGTGCAAGCTGCCTGGTCTCGCCTTTCCCCGGAAGTCTTTTGCAGCTCCCTGGCTTGCAGAGAGACCATACCGAAAAAGAAGTCCATGCCGATCTGAGCAGAAGACTTCCCCTGCTCCCTCTGTTAACAACCAGCTAGCAAAATTCCCAAAAATTTAACTATCGGCTCTCACGAGCCAGTACGAGTCGGCTCCAGCACACCACTGTACCTATGTAAGCCCTGCCTAATTGCTTTAAAAATAGGATTGGAGGGGAAGAGAAAGATTTACAACACAAATACAATTCTTTGCTATGTTCACTCAAACGTCCCGTCAATTTACAGCACGATCCTAACCATGTCTACTAAAAACTAAGTCCTATTGAATTCAGTGGGGTTTACTCCTGGTATGTGGGATTAGCATTGTTGCTTTACTCCCAGAAAAGCAAGTACTGTACTGGATTAAAGCTTCATGTTGGGAAGACTTTCAAAAACAGTGCCCTCTTCAACGGTCCAGGAAAATTTAAACTTGTTTGACTCCTGCACACAAGAGAGAAAAAGACAGAAGGCTATATACTTACTTGATTGATGAGATTTTCAGAAAAACAAGAAAAATAAGTTTTCTGACTTGCAAAGGGCTCTAGTTACTGCCTTGTCAATCACAACCCTGAGTTCACTTATTGGCTACAAACCTGAAAGGGCAGGATTAGAGCAGACAGCTACGAGCTCATCTAACTGAAGTCTGGGGGGGAGGCAGAGCTTGGAAAAGTTACTTTTTTGAACTACAACTCCCATCAGCCCAATCCAGTGGCCATGCTGGCTAGGGCTGATGGGAGTTGTAGTTTAAAAAAGTAACTTTTCCAAGCTGTGGGGGGGGCAGCTGATGTTTTAATGTATATCTCAGGAACCAGCCCACCTAGAAACTTTTTTTTAAATGAAAGCTGAGAATCCAGAGATTGACTCACCCAGAGAGCACACCAACAATCTTGAGTTTCTGGGTGAAAACCAGACACCTGGCAACCCTATTTGCTCCCCATGCAGCAACATACACACACACACCTACTCTGCACAATCAAATACTGCACTGAATTCACACAGAAATTTTGCTGCTGCTTTCAAAGGCTGGCTGCAGAGAAAGAATCATGCTTCCTGCTGCTTTAGCCTGCTGCTTGCAAAATAGCAATGTAAACTCATCAATGTAAATGCATCTGATTGGCTCAGATTGAGAGTATTGGGGAGGCTCTTCATAGTTCTGCCCTAATGCTATGGAACTTCCAATGCATTTCTGAGGGACTCCTCCTGATTGGGTAGAACTTATTGAACGTTCCATTCCTGGGCAAGGTCTTGGAAGGAGTGGTTGCTGACCAGCTCCAGGCGCTATTGGATGAAACTGATTATCTAGATCCATTTCAATCGGGTTTCAGGCCTGGTTTTGGCACTGAGACGGCCTTGGTCGCCCTGTTTGATGACCTTTGCCGGGAGAGAGACAGAGAGAGTGTAACTCTGTTGATTCTCCTTGATCTCTCAGCGGCTTTTGATACCATTGACCATGGTATCCTTCTGGAGAGGCTTGCGGAGTTGGGAGTTGGAGGCACTGCGTGGCAGTGGTTCCGCTCCTACTTGGCGGGCCGTCTCCAGAAGATAGTGCTTGGGGAACATTGCTCGACACCGTGGGCACTCCAATGTGGGGTCCCGCAGGGTTCGGTTTTGTCTCCCATGCTTTTTAACATCTATATGAAGCCGTTGGGTGCGGTCATCAGGAGTTTTGGAGTGCGTTGTCACCAGTACGCTGATGACACGCAGCTCTACTTCTCCTTTTCATGTTCTTCAAGTGAGGCGGTCAATGTGCTGAACTGTTGCCTGGACGCGACAATGGACTGGATGAGAACTAACAAACTGAGACTCAATCCTGATAAGACTGAGATGCTGTTGGTGGATGGTTTCTCCAATCAGATGGTGGATACATATCCTGTCCTGGACAGGGTTACACTCCCCCTAAAGGAACAGGTTCGTAGTCTGGGAGTCGTTCTAGACTCTTCCCTGTCACTTGAGGCTCATGTAGCCTCAGTGGCACGGAATGCGTTCTACCAACTTCGGTTGGTAGCCCAGCTACGTCCCTACATGAGTAAGGAGGATCTTACATCAGTAGTACATGCTCTGGTAACCTCACGTTTGGATTACTGTAATGCGCTCTACGTAGGGCTACCTCTGAAGACGGTTCGGAAGCTACAGCTGGTGCAAAATGTGGCGGCCAGACTGCTAACAAGAACGAAGCGATCTGACCATATAACACCTGTTCTGGCCCGCTTGCACTGGCTTCCAATATGCTTCTGGGCCAGATTCAAAGTGTTGGTACTAACCTACAAAGCCTTATACGGCACGGGACCACGATATCTGTCGGAACGCCTCTCCCGTTATGAACCAGCTCGTACACTACGGTCTGCTACGAAGGCCCTCCTCCGGGTCCCGACTCATAGGGAGGCCCAGAGGGCGGTGACAAGATCAAGGGCCTTCTCAGTAGTGGCCCCCAAACTATGGAATAGTCTCCCCGAGGAGGTGCGCTTGGCGCCGACACTATCATCCTTTCGGCGCCAAGTTAAAACCTTTCTCTTCTCCGAAGCATTTTAATTCTTTGTTAATGATTGTAATGTTTGTAATTTGATCTTAGCTTATCCAGTTTTTTAGATTGTGAAATCTGATTTTAGATTGTGATGTTTTTGTATTTTATTGTATTTATGTTCACCGCCCAGAGAGCTATTGCTAGTCGGGCGGTATATAAGTTTTAAAAATAAATAAATAAATAAATAAATAAATTCTATGGGAAATAAAATCAAACTGGAGGTACTGATAGGACCCCTGCCCTCCCTAAGCCATTCCTACTAGAATTTTAATCCTGGAGACAGCGGTGGGACCACAACAATGATTGTGATTGGCTTTGCTACCCCGATTGGCCAGAACAGAAGATGGACAGAAACAAGTCCAGAGTGTCTCTAAATGTGAGGTAGTGTATTGAATATGAATGTAAGGAGCAGAGAAAGGGCACTGGGCTATAGGTTTGAAGGTTTAGGGTGGTTAGGGTAGACTGTCTGTGTCCCACCTGCCCTTAATGAGGGGCTCCAGGGAGCCAGGTCAGGCCCTGGTTGAGGGCCCAAGGCCTAGAGAGACCCCTGAAGAGCCCCTCCTTAGGGTGGGAGGGTAGACCTCATGTTCTGCAATCCTTGGCAGTGGCGACTCCCAGCCCTGCTGCAGATTGCAGAGAGGGAGCTCCCAGCCCCCACCATGCAGACTGCAGGCCCGTGACACCCATCCACACTCCCCACCTACCTTTCGTGTTGTTTTGAATGCTGTGTGTGCTGTGCACGCATGCCTGCCATCAACCAAGATGGTGACGGAGGCTTCCCTAAGGGGCTGATGCCCCTGCCACCATCTTGGTTGATGGCAGGCATATGCATGTCCAGCATAGCGCACGATTGCCATCAACCAAGATGGTGGCGGGGGCATTAGCCCTTAGGGAAGTCCCTGCCACCATTTTGGTTGATGGCAGCCATATGCGCACAGCACACACAGCATTCAAGAGAACAGGAAAGGTAGGTAGAGCATCTGGCCCTGGGACAGGCTGGTGCTCAAGGGCTCAGTCATGCCTGGTGCCGGCCCTGGGAGCCTCCACTGCTTGGTTTCCTATTGCAACTGTAAAGAGCCAAGTATTTATAATGAAAGCCAGTGTGGTGCAGTGGTTAGTTCAAAGCCCCACTCAGCCATGAAGCTGACTGGGTGACCTTGGGCTAGTCAACTTCTCTCAGCCTGACTTACCCCACAGGTTGTTGTGAAAATATGCTGATCATGTATGCTGTTTGTAGCTACTTGAAGGGCAGGATAACACTGTAATAAAGAAAAACATAATTCTAACTAGTCCCTATCTGGCTGTTATCCAATGACCCTTCCTTTCATCTCCTGTTCCAGGGAGTGCCAGCTCCTCCTTAATAGAGCAATAGATACATAAAATTGAAAGGGTTACTAGATGTTCTCTGATCCTAGCTGCTTTTCGATATAGAAATTATTACTATCCCGAAATACAGCAAAAGGGATCACTATCTTTTTTAAATGGCTCTAAGGAAAAATCCATTAAAAATCAGTTCGGTCTGAACATTCAAAAACCTACTCGCCAGCAATTCTAACTATAACATTTTTGGATTTACATATAAACAAACAAGGTTGGCAGTTTTGAAAAGAAATCAGGATAGAAATAAAGTGGAAATCATAACTGAGTGGAAAAAGAATGTGGCTGGGCAAGGATCTTCAATTATTTGAAAAGCAAGGAGGATGCTTAGTGCCTTTTTTACAGTTTTTGGTGCAATAACTGTGTCACTATTTACAGTGCAGAAATCTTTCTCCATAGCTTCACAATATTTGTTCCTAGGAAATTGTGATTCTTCCCCAGGTTGCACATGCATTGGTATTGTGATGATTGTCTTATATGTGGTTATCAAGGGTTCATGGTAGTAAAACAGTACATATTAAAATTCTGTGTATAAATAATTTAAAGTTTAAATTATGTTAAACTTTAGATTTGATAATTCAAGTAAAAACATTTAAATATAAGTTTCCCCTCCACCATTCCACACTATTTCACCTTACAACATATATTCCTAATAAATACATGGAGATGTGCTAGTATGTCACTGACGCTAGATCAGAAATTGCAAACACATTGTACTAAAACACAGTTGGGAGACATGATGAACAACAAATTAATAAATAGATGATTGTGGCATAGATATACTGGAACCCCAGTTGAAATATTTGTATACTTTTGGTCTGTATTTTGCACTGTGTCGGACTGGCGCCCCTCTCAGTGATGTTACCACATCTAATTTTAGACAGATCAGCTAATCTCACAATTTATTAATGTTTGAAAAATACCATCACTTCGTCTGTGTCATTATGGCATAGCACAACAGCCACAATCCCACTTGCTGTGTGACCTGTGAGTGTGTAAGATCACGAGAGTTTATTTATTGATACTGAAGATGGAGACATAAGCAGCAGTGGATTGGTGGTAGTGACATAAAATAGTTTAGAAAAAAGAATCAGGACAGATCCAATAAAATCAGCATACATTGTGCAAAATAGTAAAAAATAACTGAATGCAAAATGAGAAAACTGCAAATTTTGTAGAACTTAACTTTTCTTAGTGCAGAATTTGGATTGCCTTCCTATAGAATCTGAATGTAGCTAGCATGGAGTGTGCACAATCCTGCTGATAGAATTCTATCTATCATAGGAATTGTTTCCCTTGATGTGTCTTTTCTTTCACACATATTTGCATGCATTTAAAGAAGTCATCATCATAAATGGGATTGGTGATGAATGTGGGTCATTTACATATATTAATTTATTCATATGTAGGAAAATTACCTTTTGACTAACCTTAACATTGTTCAAGAGGAAAAAGAAAGGCTGGATGTCAGTTTCCTCTAAACCAGCAGCAAGGTTCTCAGTTTTATTCCAAGGCTAAATTCTATATTCTCCACTGCTGTGGGCTTCACTTTTATTTACTCCCGGAGTCCATTTGCTACAGGCTGTCCTTCACACCATCTCAGCACAGCTGCTACAAAGTCCTTTCCTACACTCCTATCCTCTGTGGTGGCCACTTCTCCACCTCATCAAATCTCTATCTCATTTCTAATCTCACATGAAAAGAATTTTTCTTCCTTGCCAGAGCTTCTTAGTTTCTTTCTCCATCGTTATTCTTGCACTCTACAACTGTATTCAACCTTATAACAAATTTTGAAATGCACTCAGAAGGGAAGACCCAGCAGGGGTGGATATCATTAGCTCAGCCAAATGGCTCTTGAGGAAGGACTGAAGATAAGGAGATTCAAGGGACACTTAAAGGTGTTTCTTAGATTCTGGAACTCTTTCCCCTACTACCTTCCCAAACATTACTTAACCAACTACTTCCATCATTTGTCCAGCTTCTTTTTAGTGATTACTCTTCTCCCTGTCTCATTTAACAAAAGTCGTGTGTATAAGTGATTTTGTATTTTTTTTATAATCTGTATTCCAAGTCTGAATAGATAATAAACTCTTCTTAAAAAAACACTCATCTTTCCTGTTTTCTTTGTGCCTGTCATATGCTGTGAACGCTTATCCATCACTGTTTTTTTTAAAAAAATATATACAGTTTTACAGTCAGAACGTCCATCTCTTCTCATTGCTGTGAAACTCTAGGTCAAGGATAGCCAATGTGGTGCCCTCTAGATGTTGTTGGACTCAAAACTCCCATCAGCTTTAGCTAGCATTTCCCAACGGTCAGGGATGATGGGACTTGAAGTGTAACAACATTTGGAGGGCACCATTTTGGCTACTGCTACTCTAGGTGAAGGCAGGAGCCCTATGGGAGAGATGCTCAATAAGAGAGACTTTCATTCCATTCTTTTGTGGATGCATGACTGGCCTTCTCCCTTCATTTCTGCTGGCAACACCTGCTGATAGCCTGCTTCCCAGCCAGGCCACGCCCCTGGTCAGGCCAGGCAAGGCCAAGCTAGCGGCAGTTGCTTTCTCTTTTGAAACAGAAGGGGCAAACGCTTTGACTTCGTCTACGCTGCTGACAGCCATCCAGGTCCCTAGGGTTCAACTCTAGCTCAGCCTACCTTGATGAGTAGCTCTCAGTCCTTTTAATATAATCAGCAAATACCCAAAATTCCTCCTATGATTAAATATATCGAATTACATGGTCAAACACTAATTTGGATGGAGGGAGAAATTAAGCAGGCAATGGTCTCCTGTGGGAACAAAAAGACTAGAAATGAGATGAGGCGCAATGGAACAAAAGTTTATTTGATACAAGGAAGTGCAGGCAAGTTGCAACCCAACTGAAAATGGAAGGGAGGAATTCTCTCATCACACTGAAGAAGGCAGAGCTTTCATATAAACATGGGTTTCATCAGGGAACTGGGTAATTGGATAAGGAGAATCCTTCTTCAAAGCTGTCAGTTCAAATCAAGTGCAGCTCAGTTATGATGGGGAGTTACTGAGATCTGAAGTTTGTTTGTTGGCCTTTGAGATGTATTAGGTGGGACAACTCCACTCCCCAAGGACAACTGTCTGTGTTTTAAAAAAACCCCATCACTACAACTAGCACTGATTCTCAGACTAATCTTCCAAAGATCTTTATACATAAAATTTAGATGATGTTTAAAGAATTATTCAAGGCAATTATAAACAAGCAAATAGTTCCACATGTCCAAGGCTTATATTAGAGGTGAGGAATTCACATCTTTGATGGTAAAACAGCGTCCATTTTAACTATGCTCTTTGGTCAGATCTGTTGCATTCAGAATGATATTTGCATAGTACATCTGGAGGATGGTCTGAGGCCACTGATTCTTGGAATAAGTGGCACATTTAACACCCTAAAATATATGTTTGTTTGCTTGGTTTACATACAAGTTACTAGGTTCATATGATAATTCTAAGCGAAACTGAAGAGTACAATTCTCTCACTGATTTTAGTGGTGCTGAACAGCAGTTTCAAAGTTTAACAATACAAAATTATACAGCATAAAATAAGCTTGTTTGCTTGTTTATTTATTTATTTAATTTATATCCCACCCTTCCTCCCAGTAGGAGCCCACTGAAGCAAACAAAAACACTAAAAACACTCTAAAACATCTTAAAAACAGACTTAAAAACATATTAAAATAAAACATCTTTAAAAATGTCTTTTTAAAAAAGCTTTGAAAACATCTTAAAAAGCAATTCCAACACAGATGCAGACTGGGATAAAGCCTCTACTTAAAATACAGCAGAGATGAAAATATAACAGAGATGGCGCCTGTCTAATATTTAAGGGGAGGAAATTCCACAGGGTAGGTGCCACTACACTAAAGGTCTGCTTCCTATGTTACGCAGAACAGACCTCCTGATAAGGTGGTATCTCCAGGAGACCCTCACTTGCAAAGTGCAGTGATCAACTGGGTATATAAGGGATAAGATGATCTTTTAGGTATCCTGGTCCCAAGCTGTATAGGGCTTTGTACACCAAAACCAGAATCTTGAACTTGGCCCAGTAGTTAATGGGCAGCCAGTGCAATTCTTTTAGCAGCAGGGTGACATAGTAGCGATCCACCACATTTTGCACCAGCTGCGGCTTCTGGACCAAGGACAGCCCCACAAAGAGCGCATTACAGTAATCCAGCTTGGAGGTTACCAGTGCATAGACATAATAACAATTAAAAAAAAATTAAAGTGGATTGATTTTGTTCATTAGTTCCTATTTTGCATGTACAATGATTATTCACAACTATGGAAGGAAGCTTGCTTAAAAGTAATAAAAACAAGTTTAAACAGTAGACTTGCTATTTAGCATAAACACTAGCAAGACTTCCTCCTCCTCCTCCTCCCAACAATAACTTGCCATTTTGTAAATCTTTCTGAAAGTTGCACAATCCCCTTCTTGGTGAATGTTTTGGATCCTAATGTTTTGGATAAACCCTTAATCAGACTGTTAAGCTTTTAGATTTGTGGTGAGACTATTTAGATATAAAGAAAAGTTTCTAGCTTGTATGTTTTAAATATCAAAATTGTTTGGGTGGTTTATATGTACCCTAAAAGCTCATAAATCTAATGCAATAAGTAATAAACAATATTGAAAGAAGTATTATTACAGTGAAGGAGGGGAAAATATTGTCGTTCCTGTAAACTTAACCCTCAGGTTTTTTCCAACTGTAGCCATGGTTATAAATATAATGAGTATTTCTGGGCATATACAGAGTACTTTACCTTACCTTACCTACTGAACAACTGCAGCCTGTCCGCACACTCAGAATTAAGGAGTAAATGGATAGCCTTTCATACATAACTGAAGCCTGGCACTGCCTTCACTTCCACCGAAAACATTTTGAGAAGGGGAGGGAGAATTTATTATTAAATTTATATCCCACCCTTCCTCCTAAAGGGAGATCAAGGTAGCAAACAAAGAGTGATATAACACTAAAAACATCTTAAAAACAAAATCACTTTAAAAATATTTTTAAAAATCTAATATAAATGCAGACTGGGATGAAATACCTACTTAAAAGGCTTGTTGACATCTTATAGCACCGGTGGGGAACCTGTGGCCCTCTAGATGTTGGACTGTAACTCCTGTCATCCCTGAACATTGGCCATGTTGACTGGGGCTGATGGGAAGTCGCATCCAACAACATCTGGAGGGCCAAAGGTTTCTCACCCCTGTTGTATAAGACATCCCCATAGCACCATTGCACATATTGCTAGAAGTTTAGGAACAAAACCCACTTGGCTCATTTCCACCACTGCATATTATTCAAAGGTAATTTGTATGTTAAGGATTTAACTCATGGTTTAACATTTTTGACTGGACTAGAGAGTTATTTCACGAGGAATAGATGGCATACCAATAGAGTTGCTACAAGCTACTCACACTGAATCAGTCCAAATTTTGACAAAAATCTGTCAAGAAATATGGAAAACTAAACAACGGCACACAAACTAGAAGCGTTCCATATACATCCCAATTCCAAAGAAAGGGGATCCCAGGGAATGCAGTCATTATCAAACTATTGCCTTAATATCCCATGCAAGTAAAGTAATGCTCAAGATTCTACAACAAAGGCTCTTACCATATATAGAACGAGGAATGCCAGACATCCAAGCTGGATTTAGAAAGGGAAGAGGTACTAGAAGTCATATCACAAACATACATTGGATAACGGAACGGACCAAGGAATTCAGAAGAAAATCATCCTGTGCTTTATAGATTATAGCAAAGCCTTTGACTGTGTAGATCATGAAAAACTATGGAATGCTTTAAAAGAAATGGGGGTGCCACAGCATCTGATTGTCCTGATGTGCAACCTATACTCTGTACAAGAGGCTACTGTAAGGACAAAATATGGAGAAACCGATTGGTTCCCCATTGGAAAGGGTGTGAGACAGGGGTGTATTTTATCACCCTATTTATTTAATCTATATGCAGAACATATCATATGGAAAGCAAGATTGGAACAAGAAGGAGGTGTGAAAATTGGAGGGAGAAATATCAATAATTTAAGATATGCAGACGATACCATACTACTAGCAGAAACCAGTAATGATTTGAAACGAATGCTGATGAAAGTTAAAGAGGAAAGCACAAAAGCCAGGACTATAGCTGAACGTCAAAAAGGCTAAAGTAATGACAACAGAAGATTTATTTATTTATTTATTTCAATTTATATACCGCCCTTAGCAGAATAGCTCTCAGGGCGGTAAACAAACAAGATAAAATACAATATATCATAATAAAAATCATAAAAACATATACAAACAAACAACAAAAAACACTACAAAAACACAATACCACAAAAATTAAAAAATATGGATTAAAAGATTAAAATGGTTAAGAAAATTAAAATGCCTGGGGGCATAAAAAGGTCTTTACCTGGCGCCAAAAAGATAGAAGTGTAGGCGCCAGGTGTACCTCTTCGGGGAGGCTGTTCCACAACTCAGGGGCCACCACAGAAAAGGCCCTAGATCTAGTAACCACCCTCCGGGCTTCCCGATGGGTTGGTACCCGGAGGAGGGCCTTAGATTCTGAACGAAGTGAATGGGTAGGTTCGTATCGAGAGAGGCGTTCCACAAGGTATTGAGGTCCCACACCGTGTAAGGCTTTATAGGTAAGAACCAGCACCTTGAATCTCGCCCGGAAGCAAATAGGAAGCCAGTGCAGACGCGCCAAGACAGGTGTTATATGCGAAGACCGACTGGTCCTCATCAGTAGTCTGGCAGCTGCGTTCTGCACCAGCTGAAGCTTCCGAATTGTCTTTAAAGTTGACAATTCGGACATTGAACTTGTCAAGGATTGGCACAATCATTAACCAAAATGGAGACAATAGTCAAGAAATCAGAAGAAGCCTAGGACTGGGGAGGGCAGCTGTGAGAGAACTAGAAAAGGTCCTCAAATGTAAAGATGTATCACTGAACACTAAAGTCAGGATCATTCTGACCATGGCATTCCCAATGTCTATGTATGGATGTGAAAGTTGGACAGTGAAAAAAGCTGATAAGAGAAAAATCAACGCATTTGAAATGTGGTGTTGGAGAAGAGCTTTGCGGATACCATGTACTGCAAAAAAGACAAATAATTGGGTGTTAGAACAAATTAAACCAGAACTATCACTAGAAGCTAAAATGATGAAACTGAGGTTATCATACTTTGGACACATCATGAGAAGACATGATTCACTAGAAAAGACAATAATGCTGGGAAAAACAGAAGGAAGAAGAAAAAGAGGAAGGCCAAACAAGAGATGGATTGATTCCATAAAGGAAGCCACACACCTGAACTTACAAGATCTGAACAGGGTGGTTCATGACAGATGCTCTTGGAGGTCATAAGTCATAGTCATAGTCATAGTCGACTTGGAGGCACATAACAACAAGAGAGTTAATTAAAATGATTTATTACTGTCCAACACCCAAAAATTTAGTTTACTATTTTACAAATTACTAATCCACATCTAATGATTTGCATGAATCATTTCCCCCTTTCAATTTATAATTGGCATGACTGAGAAACTGTAAATATCAAAGCCTCTAAAGCTTTTTATATTATTTAAAAATATAAGTACACTATTATAACAAACAATATTCCTCATAGTTTCAAAAACAATTCTACCATATTTATTTCAACTACCCGCAATCATGATTTGGCTCATGCAAACTCTCAGGCATTTTTAAAAAGGTATTCTACAACTTTAGTAGCACCTGAGACTTATGTTTTCAGGACCCATCCTACTCCTGTAACTGTAATTTTTTAATACTGTAATTTAAATTTATGTAACCCGCCTTGGGACCTAATGCTGAAGGACGGGCAATAAACATAACAACACGATTTGGAGGCAACTAGCAGTTTAGCTGTAATCCTAAACCCACTTACTAGGGAGTAAGCCCCATTGAATGCAACTGGATTTACTTCTGAGTAGGCATGCATGAGTAAGATGCGCTGTTTTATAATATCCGCAGAGTAGTGACGGCTTACATCACCTCAGCGGCCTCACAGACCAATAGCTGCTTTGTTCTTGCTGCCATCCCCACAAAGCAATGGCAGCTCAAGCAACACTCTTACCCCCTCAGAGCAATGGCGACCATTACGCGGCGTCACGTGACGTCCCTTTCTACTAGCGAGCGCTATGAGTGTGACGTGTCAGACACCCAGAACGCTATGCGTGGGGCTTTCGAGCCGCGGTCCGGCTGCTGATGCTGCCGTGTCGATTAAAGAAGGTAATTTCGATTCCTCTCCCCCCTCCGCTCCAGCTTCAGCCCCTAGTGGTTGCATAGCAACTGAACCAGCTACCCACAGAAGCCCGGGCGCTTTCTTTAGGGGCGTGGCAAAGGTGCGTCTGTACCGTGAAGAGGTATATGGCTTTTCTTCCCAGGATACAGTGGCCCAGGGATGTACTCCGTTTCCATAGCATGCCCTTTTATACGTTCCTCGAGACCCGGGAGGGAACTTGCGCCCTTCTGCCTTGATTCCTGGCAATAAGGGAGAGGGAAGAAAGTGTTGCTACCTTTTCTTGGTTTATGGGGTTCTTGTGCCTCAAAATTCCCTTGCCAGGTGGAAGTTTAGCAGTGGACGTTTGAATCTTTCGTGTATTAATATGGGAGAGGAGGGAAGAGAGCTGCAGTTATGCCTGTTGAATGTTTGCCTGCCATGCAGCAATTCAAAGCACTGTAACTATGCTAGAGGAAAGAAGGGTCTGACTTCTGAGAGTACGTAGCTGTGTGTGATTCACCCTATCCCCTGTAGGGTTTTGGCAGACACACGTGGTGGAATTTGAAAGGAAGTACTCTTGTGTAATGGTCTTTTGAAACAGATGTATATTCCTAGTTTTAGGCCTACCTCTAAAGGCTCTGCATTTCTGAGTGCCAGCCGCCCTCAGAGGCCTTTTGGTAGTTTTGGAGGAGAAGGATGCCCTTTGTTTTTCCTTGCCCATCCAAATAGGGCACATGCAGGGAGGGGGGAAGAGGGGTGTGAGAGTTTATGGAAATAATAATAATAATAGTAATAATAATAATAATAGGGATGAAGGAGTCTTGCCTCTCAGTCTTTCCCAAAATGAGACTGGAAAAACTACTATGACATTTTAAGGCACTTGTGGATATTGACGTGAAAAGTTATTAAGTGATTAGTACAGATACCAGTGTCTCAGGTTTCAGCTTCTTGAGCGTGCTGTTGGTACTTAATGAATGTTATAATATAGAAGTAATTGTTGCTCTGTCCATATGGTATGGTGAGCTTATACCTGAGATTATATTAATGGAACTCTCTTTATATGGTATGATTGTTCTTGTTGGATAAACTCAAAATGCTGCAAATGTGTAGTTGCTAACAGAGCAATCCAGCTCATGGGAAGCTGGCAGAAGGGGTGCCTGCAGAAAGGTCCACTGCATCCAATTCTGTTTGGGAGCCTCTGGGCCAGCTGAACACAGGGAGTGGAAAGCAAAAGCCAGCTCTCATGAATACCACTACTGGGGAATAAGTGCTCTCCGTAGACTTCAGTTGTAATTATTTTCTTAGACCGACCTTTTTCTCGGCATAACTTTGACCGGATCAGGACCTGGAGGAGTGCTCTGAATGGTAGTTGGATGTTGCGTAAGTCCCCTCCCAGCCCCATCTCTGACATGCTCCCAGAGTGCCCCTTTTTTGGGCCTTACGCTGGCTTCTGCCAGCACCCATTCCGCCAGGCTGGGCTTCCCAGGGTGAGGGGCTTCTGCCGGTATAGCCTGGCTGAGCTGGGACCCTGCCAACTCAGCCAGGGGTCCACCATATTCAACTTCCCACCCTGTTGGATTGTACCCTAAGGGAGTTATTTCATCAAAGACAACTCAATCTAATTTTTACGTTCTTGCACATGAATTACACCACAGTGTTAAAAATGCCATTATACTAAAAAAATTTTTTTCAGAGTTCATTGTCTTTCATCTTTGATGTATTGTCATCTTGTCCCACAAAAACCTTTTCAGCTAACTCTTCTGAAATTTGTATTTGCTGTAAATAGGATTTCTAAATATAGTTTGATTTGAAGTGCAATCTTATACATGTATACTTGGACATAAATCTCGTTGAGTTTGTTAGTTTATTTAAAGCTATTTATATATCACTCTTCATCTGAGTAATACCAGAGCAGTTCACAAAATACAATAATAAAATATATATTAAAACATTAAAACCATTATAAAATTCTACCCACTGTAGTAAGCAATAAATGCTGTTTCAAGATGGGTCTGTTCTATGGGTTATTGTATGGTTTCTATTGTAATGTACTGATCTTTCTACGATTTTTATCTTATGCTCTTAAAATTTTGTAAGTTGCTTAGGGACTCCTTTATATAGAAAGAACTAATAAATAGAAATCATGATAATAGCCAGCGAAGGCCTAGGTAAAGAGGTATGTTGGAAGCAGATTTTAAATATCTTCACAACCAGTGCCTAGCTTATTTCAAGGGAGAGGGAGTTCCATAAAACAGTTTTAACCACAGAGAAGGCCCTCCCTTGGGTTGCCGCATACTGTGCCACAGCTGACAGTGGCACAGTTAGGAGATCCTCCTCTGATGATCTTAACAAACGAACAACAGATCTATATGGAAGCAGGTGTTCCTTCAGAAATCCAGGCTCTGATTTGTACATGTTAGCAAGAGCGCCTTAAATTAGACCTGGTAGCAAATTGGCAACACTGTAATTTACTCCTAGGTGCCATTTGTTCCTAGTTAAGTGTGTGTCCCACTTTAGGATGCACACCTTAATGTGGTGAGGGGGTTTGAGAGTGTTGAAGAAGCTGAGAGCAATGCTGTCAGGAGTCT
Organism: Rhineura floridana; assembly: GCF_030035675.1. Classification (NCBI taxonomy): domain Eukaryota; kingdom Metazoa; phylum Chordata; class Lepidosauria; order Squamata; family Rhineuridae; genus Rhineura; species Rhineura floridana. The sequence goes on along the minus strand of NC_084481.1, from coordinate 81,174,311 downwards.
AGACCAAGAGGCTAGCCTCCTAGCAGGGGCACCCATAGCAGAATGGTCAAAGCTGAGATACCAGACTATGATGCATCCAAACTCAGAGGAAGGCAATGGTAAACCACCTCTGAATACCTCCTTCCATGAAACCCCTGTGAATAGTCTATCAAAATTGCAACATGAGATAGTGATGGAAGATGAAACCCCTAGGTCAGATGGAGCTCAGTGAGCTACTGGGGAAGAACAAAGGACAAGTACGAGTAGCGCTGTGACTAATGACGCAGCTGGCTCAAAGCCGAAAGGAAGCCCAGAGGCTGATGCACACAGATGCGAAAGGAGACTCCGGAGTAGTACGACGCACACAATAGGAACATGGAATGTGAGAAACATGAACCAGGGAAAGTTACAAATTGTCAAGCAAGAAATGGAATGTATCAACATTACAAAACTTGGCGTGAGTGAATTAAATGGACAGGAATGAGGCATTTTCAATCAGGCAACTACAAAATATTTTATGCAGGAAATGAGAAATTAAGAAGAAATGGAGTTGCTTTTTCCACACAGATGGCACCACAATGTTCTGAGGTCTTCAGGATATCTATAATCTTATCTATAGCATTTTGTTTTTATAAAGCCATAGTGTTCTTCAGTCATAAATATCTGGTGATTCTAGGTGGCTGGTCTGAGAGCTGAGTTTGTTATGCTGGATTTTCTTCTTTTTTGTTTTTCAGTCATAATGTAATGAGAGTTTCTTAACACATTCCATTGTTGTATGTTGTATTTTAATTAATAAAATGGATGCAACTGGGCAGTTGATTGATGAGATCTATAATACTCTGGGGAATTTCCAAATTCCCAGGCTTCTACCTGCTTTGCTCTCATCAGTCATCCCTTATCTTTCTCCTTCTTTGTGGAGTTATACTAGGTGCCGGTCCAGGATAAACTCAGTCTCTCTCTCTCTTGTACGTAAACGTGTGTGCATGCACACACACACTGTTAATAGTATAGGGGTGTACTGTAGAGTCTGAGAGGGGGGTGTCTTCCTTTCATTTTTCAGATTGGGCAATGAGGCTGGAAATGTGAAAAAGAGAGTTATGTGTACAATCAGCACAGCACAGTTTAAATATGGGGCAGAGGTATGGCAGCTACATTTGTGATTGACAGAATAGTAGAGTTGGAGGAGGCCATCCAGTCCAACCCCTTTTTATATCACCAAAGCAATGGAGACTCACCTGAGGACTTGGAAACTATTTTAAATCACCACAGGCAAGTCACTAATTGCAAGCCTGATGTATTATAAAGAATGAAAAAGAAAACAACAGTCCTGAGAGTACTTTGTTATTGCAAGCCCCTTGAAGGTTGTCAGTCATCACAGCTGAATTGTTAAATTACAGATTTCAACTACTTTACTTGCCTATGTAGGATTATGAAGAGCATCATAATAAAATGTTTAGCTAGACAACTGTAATATCTGCCAGTATTGGCACGATTTACTGGTTTCTGTATATCACCATGTGCCACAATACAGGCTGCCCATCCACAGTGTTGTTTAAAGAAATGGTAATGCATCCTATTGCATCATTATGTTTCTGAGAAAGCCAAAAGTTTTTAAGAGGATATATACAAACACATCTCAAATTTAAATAGGAAAAACCCTTAAAGCATAAACATGAATAAGGAAACAAAAGGAGAGAATTTAAAATAAGGAAAGGGATTACCCGTAAAAATACTTTGATCAGTGTTTTAGTAGTTTCTAAGCCATTTCCATTTTTCTCCAAACACATCAATTTTGTGTCTCTTCCCTAACACAAAAATATGTAAACTTTATTCATGATTCCATCATCCCCTACTATATACCATTCTTTCATAGATGGAATAGCCTTAGTCTTCCATTATTTTGCAAATAAAAGTATAGCTGCAACAATGCCTCCTTCTTTCAGAACAAGTCCTTTCAGATAACCTTTAGGTATAATTCTAAACACACTTAAGTAGTAAGCCCCCCTGAACACAGTGTGGTGTTAAACACAATTTTGTTATATTGTTTTATTACCTGCATAATTTGTAACTAATAATTTTTGGTTGTTATACATGTCCACCAAGAGCGTGTAAAAGCCACTTTTTCTTGTCTTGCTTTGAACTCATTTCACTACCATTATATCGTCTCTAAGGTGTTATACATCTCTGCAATAGTAATTTATTGAAATTGTGGTAGTACTGAGGATACTCTGTATATTTTCCCAAAAAAATGTTTCTGTAAGTTAACTGGTAGCTTAACTTTTAGAATCTCCCCCCACCACCACCACACACTTATATATATATTTCAGGACCATCTTCTGCCCTCATATGTAACCCATCCTCACTCTTTGCCAATTTGCTTCTCAGGCTATGCTTCTCAAACTATTTGCTTATAATAATAATTTATATACCATTTATATTCCAAAATATCTTTGCCTACAATATTCAGAAGTTTTTTAAAAAGGCAATTAGCAGCTGTTTGGGTGACTGATAAATATTGGGATCACAGCAGTTGTGGAGGGGAGTTTAACCCTTTCCTGCCTTGCTGCAGTCCCAATGAAAATAATTTCTCTACAGCTGTTTTTTGCATTGGGAGGAAAGCTTTCATTGGCATTTTCAGAGCTTCCCCCCAATTTAAACAGTAGCTTTGGAAGGGCAATTTTCATGAAAACCACAACAGCTTAAGGTGAAAGGTTCGACTCTCCCTCCACATCTGTTGTGATCCCAATAATTATCAGTCCTCTTCCAAGCAGCTGCCCATTACATTTTAAAAGCCATTTATTTATTTATTTATTTATTACACTTTTATACTGCCCCATAGCCAAAGCTCTCTGGGCAGTTTACAACATAAAAACAATATACCGTTACATTTGGTACAATTGATAGTAAAAGAAAACGAGTATATCACATTTTAAATAAACATAACTGAACAATAAATTGCTAGCAATATACATATCTTAAAAAACAAAATATAACAATTATAAAAATATCTAGACAAAAATAGAAGAAAATCATACATCACATTATAAAACATAAACCGAACAATAAATCTCAAACAATATACAGTTCATCAAAAGCAGAACAAAAAAAGAGAATAACAATTGTAAAATATATCTAATAACAGTTATAAAATATGTCTCAAACAGAGTTCTCTACTGTCCCCACCTAACCACCATCTCCTATAACCAGTAGGATTTCTTCTACTGTCCTCTTTCTCCAAGACACCCCAAGAAAACTCCAAGTGCAATGCTAAGTGCGATGCTAAGTGCGCACTTGGTGCGACGCTGAGGCGTGCGCCGAGGCGCTGCCTCAGGCAGCCCTTCCCCTTCATATACCTCATTAGGTTGGGGCAACCTGTAGAAAGACCTCTGATGAAGATCTTAAGGTCCTGGCCAGAAATATATGGAAGAAGGTGTTCCTTCAAGTAGCCTGTTCATAAGTGGGGGGGAGAGGGTGAATAAGATGAGACTCCCCAAAGGATCTTCAGTTCTTGAGCTAACTCAAACACACATTTAACAATGCATAGTTTGGCCCTGAGAAGGGGCAAATTTAGTAACACATTTGGTGTTGTGAAGCCTGGCAGCCTAACAAGTGATGCCTTGCAGCTGTGGTGCTCCAGAGCAAGCACAGAGTCCTGCTGCCTGCAAAGCTGTCCACACTCCAATGGAGCTGCCTTACCCATTGAAGAAAATGGGGAAAATTACATGTGTGGAAACTCTACATGTGGATGGCAGTGCATGTGGTGGGAGGGAGCTTCCAAACTTGCTATTTTCAGGTGGTATTCAGTCACATATTTGCAAATTCAAGTTACGCAGTTCAAGTTTATTAGTGCTCTTGTATGAAAATAATGGGAAAGTGAATTGAAAAGTGTGGGATAATGTGATGTTGTATAACCTCCTTGCAAACAAATCAAAATGAATGTGCCATAAATAAACAATGTTGGCTAACCTCCCCACAAACGTCGTGCAAGCAAATCTGGATGAATGCTCACAAACAGGTTGTCTGGAAACAACCAAAGTATTTCTAAAAGTGCAAGATGTAAGAATGAAGAGAAGAGTGTTATAATCTTCTTAAATGATATCCATAATAGAACAGCATCTCAAGGGTAAGTTTCATCCGCAAGCATGTTTTATATTATGCAGTGAGGTAGGAACACTGTTTCAATTACAGATCCTTTCACTAACATGAGATGGGACTGTAGCTAAATGTGGCTTTGTGCTGCTGTGTGTGTTATGTGCCTTCAAGTAGATTATGACTTATGGTGACCCTATGAATCAGCCTCCAATAGTATTTGTTAAAAACCACCCTGTTAAGATCTTGTAAGTTCAGGTCTGTGGCTTCCTTTATGGAATCAATCCATCTCTTGTTTGGTCTTCCTCTTTTTCTACCCCCTTCTGTTTTTCCCAGCATTATTGCCTTTTCTAGTGAATCATGTCTTCTCATGATGTGTCCAAAGTACGATAACCTCAGTTTCATCATTTTAGCTTCTAGCAATAGTTCTGATTTAATTTGTTCTAACACCCAATTATTTGTCTTTTTCACGGTCCATGGTATCGGCAAAGCTCTCCTCCAACATCACATTTCAAATGAGTTTATTTTTCTCTTATCCACTTTTTTCACCGTCCAACTAGTGTCATCTGATAATACATGGAAAACAGCTTGCAGCTTTTAGGGAGGCTTATCTTTTGGAAGAAGGACTAATTTGCCTTTGCATTCAAAGGAATTGAATGCTGTTTATCCAGGATTTAGGGGAGATTTTGTAAAACAGATTTAGTTCTGTGGGACTTCAACTATCTCTAGTTCCCTACTATTTGTCTTTTGCATCCCTGATTCTATAATTTAAAAAAACCTATTGAAAGAAAATGAGATTCTGTATTGGCTTTAAATGCAGCAGAAACATATCAAAATAATAGAAATTCCATTATGTAAAAAGGCCACCAGAATTATACTACTTTTTCCCATGTAAGATTTGTGATAAAGTATTAATACTGATTTATGGAAATTGGAATAAGGAATGGGCAGTTATTTCTGTGCAGTCTAGCATAGACTGAACTGATGGACTTTTTATTGTTGGAAAAATTGTTCATACAATGTACAATCTAGTAAGTGAGCTGTTGGAACATGTTACATCTGTGAATCACTGGGAATTTAAACTGACAGATGTGTAGTTTAACGCTTTTAGTTCCATGTATAAAACCAATCTAGTTCTAGTGTCTTGCACTATTACACTGCCTTTTTGTATCATTAAAAAACCTCTCTACTTGGTTCTCTGATGTTCTAAATATTTAAATTATAATACGTTTGACAGACTTTCCAAATTATTTGGTTACTTAGAGTATGTAACAAATCAACATGCCCCCCTCTCTTTTCACTGTGCTGTACAACACATAGAACACCATACTGAGATCCTTTTTTGAATATGTGCTAAGTATATTTTGCATGTTCTGAAAATATGACATAAAACTATATTTGTTGTCTGAATTGCTAAATTCAGTAGATCTCCTCTCCCCATTGATTCTCTGAATACAAATCTAGTTTTAGCTGGGACTGGTAGATTGGAGGCCACATGCACCACTGTGAAGTGGCATATGCAACCTCCAATTTATTTTCCTCAGGTATGTGCCAAAATGTTGTCGAATTTAAAATAAAATCCCTATATATTAAGTGTAAATAACCAACACTTAATTCTTGCTTAAGAGGTTTATTTTCTAGTTTGGTGTAAGAGGAAACTATTTTAGTTGGAGTTTTTTTAAGCTGAAACAAAAATAGCTCTATGTTTCAAACACTTTGGCTGCCTAATTCCTCATCATGGTTAAGATATCTGGTGCAACTCACAAGTTTCCATACACCTTTCCCCTCTTGTATGTGAATTTTCCTCTCCTTTTCATTTCGAGACCTGACCATGTTAGGACTGCACTGTCCAAACTACGGTTGTAAATATTCTTCTAATCATGGTTGCATACTGGTTTGGAGCTAACCCGTTAAAAGTGAGTTTGTGAGCTGTAGTTTGAACTAGCCAGGGTTTCATTACATTGATGGGTTTTAAAAGTCCCTTGCTATGATTCCTAGGGCAGTGGTTTGTGCCTCTGTGAATAAGAAATTGGGCAGGCAGGAGTGAGGATTAGGGGATTCAGTGAGTTGCATCTAAGGCTGCGGGGTAACATCGTGTGCCTAGGGATCTACAATTTTTGACTGGCCTTGCTGCCATATCAAAAAATGTAGTTGCCAGTTCTATGCCTGTCAAGCCCCTGCCCCCTTCTCTTAAGACAAGACTCCTCTCCCCCACCCCAACTTTTCCCAAGGGAAAGGGTGATGAGAAGGGAAGTGTGCTTGCTTGAGCACCACCACTTGAAGGCCCCAGAACATCTTCAGGGAGATGAAGAACCACCACTCACCTACTTAGATGATCCCTATGCTTAGGGATCTTCCTCTCCAGACTGGCTTATTGCTAGAGGGCAGTGCCACACTCACTATGCAGGAAGAATTGTTGAAGACTGTGCATATCAAAAGCATCCCTAAGCAGTCTGTTTGATAAGTTTCACAATGCTTGCCTAGCTTTATGAGTCCTTTAAAGAGAAATTTGAGTGTTCTTAATTACAATTTGGGGAATTTTACAAAGGGCTGCCTAGCACGCATTCTAAAGTGCCTACTATGAATTATTACTAGAGATACCTTCTGCCATATGAATATTTTAATAAGCTCTTTCTGTTTTCAACAGCTAGGAACATTATCTATCTAGGAGCAAATAATCTTAAAAGCTAATAGCAAACTCATTCTCCAGTCAATCCTTATATACCCCCAAAAAGCACAAAAAGACAATAGCAGGCTTTGTGTTTAAAGTGGGGTGAGCTAAATCTGCTCAGTGAGGACTGGGCATGCCCAGTGACCATGAAATGCTGGGTGACTGTTGGAGGGGGAGAAATAAAAACTAGCGGGGAGGGAGAATGGAATGGAGTATCCTGGAAAGGCCATGACTGGCTAGAACCCTGAACAAGAATATTCCACGTGGCAATATTTTGTTGCAGGAGTACACAACACTGATGAGTGCCACCAGGATCATAGTCAAGACAGGGACATCAAAAAACAAGAGGGAGGCATAGTCATGTTCAGGAGAATCCCAGTGTTTACAGAAGTACAAAAGCAATATATGGAAGAATCCTAATGGGACACCCCCTCCCCACAGGGTGTTGTAGCTCCACCTTGTGTATTTCAGGGGCAACATAGTTTTGTGTTTGGAGAGGAACAATTTGCTCCTGCTTTGTTTATGTCCTTCTAGTTTTGTACACTGAATTACCTTTACTATGGTTTGATAAAAGCCATATAAATATAATTATAAATAGAATAATTAGGTATATCGGAAGGTGCCCAATACCAAATCCGATCATTGGTCCATCTCAGTATTGTCTCCAGTACATCATCTGCCAGTGGCTCTCCAGGATTTCAGATGAGAGATATTCTCAGCCGTACCTGGAGACACCAGGGATTGAACCAGAGACCTCAGCCACATTCACACCATACTTTTATTGCACTATTATTCCACTTTAAACAGTCATGGCTTCCCTCCAAGAATCCTGGGAAGTGTGGTTTGTGAAGGATGCTGAGAGTTGTTAGGAGACCCCTAATCCCCTCATAGAGCTACAATTCTCAGAGGGACTGACAAACCACTCTGAGAATTGTTGCTCTGAGAGGGGAACAGGACTCTTCTAACAACTCTCAGCACCCTTCACAAACTATACTTCCCAGGATTCTTGGAGGGAAGCCATGACTGTTTAAAGTGGAATAATAGTGGAATAAAAGTATGGTGTGAACGTGGCTGAGGTCTTTGGTTCAGTCCCTGGTGTCTCCAGGTAAGGCTAAGAATATCTCCCATCTGTAATTCTGGAGAGCCACTTTCTATATATCCAGCCTCCTAGTGGTAGCTGGTGTTACACTGAAAAAATACCCGAGAAGTAAGTATTGAGCCCAATTTGCTTCCCAGGAAAGACCCCTTGATTTCATGTACTTAAACTTTGTTTTCAGTTGAATGCTACGACTAAGGGGATTGGCCAGAGGCTTTTTGGGAGAAATTGGATTTTGGGGAGGGAACTGAAAGCAAATAGAGATAGCACCATGTAGCTGTTTTGGGAGGCAGGCCCAACCTTCAGGGCCACAAGGGAGAATGGGCAAAGGCATTTATGAGAGTGTGAAACCTTTAGGTGACGATTGGATCCTCTTTGGTGGAATACCTGAAGAGGACATAATGGCTCAGGAATATAATGGGAAACCATTTCTGAAAGTTAAAAGTGGTAGAGCCATGGTGAGCTTTAAAGATAAAGCAAGGCGTTTATGCTGTTGACTGTAGATAAGGTTAGAAATCAGCTGTAAGGATTTGAAGAGGGATGACATTATGGGTTTAGCTGAGTAATATTGGCAGTCAAGTTCTGGATGGAGGTTTGACAAGGGAAGGGAAGGCCAAAAGGGAATGTTGGAATAGCCAAGGGAGGAGAGAACCAGAGCATGACACAGAGTTTGAGATTACAGGTAGGAACCTTTTTTGGCCTGGTGGGCCAGATCTTTATTTTCCCTACTCTGGTGGGCCAACTTTGACAGATGGATGGGCCACCCACCTGTCAATCATCTGGGATAATATTGACATCAGGTAATTGACATCTGTTATCCCTCCCACCTGTCAAAGCTGGCCTACTGAAGTGGCGGGGGGAGATAGTGTACAATGCTAAATAGAACTCCCTGCAGATCAGGTGAAATGTGGAGGGTTCAGTCCTGTTCTGTGCAGGGTTTGGAAGCATGCCAGGCAGTTTCTGTGCACCTGAACCCAGCAGGATTTAACTCCCTGTGCATCAGTTGATGTGTGGGGGTTCAGTTCTGCTTTGTGCACATTCCAGGTGCACCATTCAAAGCAGAAACAAACAGCAATAGTTTAAATTACATCAGATGATTGATAGGTGGGTTGTCCAACCCATCTGTCAAAATTGGTCTGCTGGGGTGGACTTGCATTTACCCTGCACAAAGCAGGATTGATTTTCCTGCACATCAGCTCATGCACAGGGAGTTCAGTCCTGCTTTGTGCAGTATCTCCTCACATCCCAGTGGGCCTACTTTGATGGATGGGTGGGACAACTCACCTGTCATCAGGTGATTTAATCTATTTGCTTCTGCTTTTAGTGTTTTTGCTGGGGTTTTTTTGTTAGCTACCTAAAATGTTAAGATGGCAATATAAATACTTACACTAAGTAATAATAAAATGGGAACAACAGAACTTCATTCTGTCTTGTCCCTGATCTTTTTTTGTGTGGTGGGTGGGGCAATTTAAATTTTATGACCCTTATTGACTCTTTCTGCATATCTTTGTTGAAGTCTCCGGCAGGAATTGTGTTCATTCTTAGTTATTAATCACCATTTTCTTCTTCTTCTAAAACAACTTTGTTGGAGCTGAAGACATTATCCAAATGTACATTGCACCTCTGCCTATTCACACACATATGTTACCAGTTTAGATTATATGGGCTACATGTATGTTGTAAAGACTGGCAGGGAACTGCCCTATGGAAAAATACTAGCAAATATGTACTGTTTGTAATTTAATCCATCTTTACAAGCTTCCACTTAACTGGTCACCTGCAGTGAATAAGAATCAGCTCCAGGCAACCAGTCAGGAAGGTTTTTTGGAATCTGGAGAAGAATTGGTTCTTTTAGGACAGGAGTGGGGAGTCATCAGGCTTTCAGGAGCTATTTTGTGTTTTACTAGAACCGAGAGGTCTATCCTGAGCCAGGTGCAAAAGACATACACTTGGTATTTAAACAATCTGAGCCTAGGAATTTGTTTTTGACTACTAGAACTCAACTGAGTTCATGGTCCTTCCATACAAAAAATTATTTCTTGTTTCCCAAAAAACACAAAACCATTCATTTCAGCAGTATAATTTAGGAGAGTGGACTCTTTTTGTTGTTGGTATTGTTAAACCATTGAAAATTAGAATTCCTTGCCACCCACCCGTTTTAGGATATCAATGTGCCATGATTATTTGCAAAGGTATAGGATGAGCAGATACTTCTGTGGGCTTGTAACTGTGGTGGACTTATTTGTGATTGAATCCTCTCAGTAGCTAGGTCGTGGTGGCTTCAGATGTAGAGAATGAAAGCAAAGATAAATAGAACTATGCATGTATGTTCTGTTTCAGATTTTACTTGCATCTGCTGGCAATGTCCATGATCTTGTCTGCCTTGGTTGTCCGTGTGAGAGATGGGCTCCCTCTATCTGCCTCTACTGATTATGAGCAAAACGTTGGTGTGCAGGAGTGCCGAAAGTACTTCAAAACTCTTGCAAAGAGACTTGCTCAGCTTCCTGATAGATGCACATTTCATGCTGGACAGTATAACATAAAGTAAGTTTTCTATAGGATATGTTTTGTGCAACATTGTTCGGTATTGTTCAATATAAAATTGCTAGCTGCTATAGTTATTTAACATCTTTTGAAAAATTTGAAGTTTTAGGTGCTGATGTGATTTTAAAAATCCTAAGTATGCAGGCATTTGTACAACTGCCTCCTCCCTCATGCACCTGCCCATAAATTGTGGTCACCCTCAGAGACACTGCTTTGCATTTCACTGCAATGGGACAAGGCCTTTTTGGTGGCAGACTGGTTCCTTCTTGGATACCTTTAAAATGAGAGGTTAGGACATTTTATTCTGCCAGTCTTTTAGCTATTTTAATTTTTTCTGTTCAGATCTCTTTTTTTAGGGGAGGGGGAAGAACCTGTTTTATTGTAGGTATTAAATGCTTTCCAATTTTTTAATTGCTGTAAACTGTCTTGGGGGCTTTTTTTAGTACCAAAAGCTAGTACGTAAATGTTTATATAAATGGTATATACATGTTTATATAAAACAAATATCATTTCAGTCTGTTTTATTATTGCTTGGTTATAAGGGCAGAACAGTCAGAAGGCAAATCAAGTGATTCCCTGATATAACTGTCCATCATACATCCTAGTATAGCATTGGCACCCTTGTGGAAAGAGAGATGCTGTCTCTTTGAAGTGTTTATGAAATTAATTTCATGGGGCAAAATATGCTGTGAATAAATGATGGGGGCAGTGGTGTGATGTCCAGAGCTTGGAAAAGTTACTTTTTTGAACTACAACTCCCATCAGCTCAATCCAATGGCCATGCTGGCTGAGGCTGATGGGAGTTGTAATTCAAAAAAGTAACTTTTCCAAGCTCTGGTGATGTCAAAGCACATGTTGCCATTTTGTTCCATTGGTTGCCTTAGTTTTTGAAGCACTTAGATGGGACCTCATCTACATCTATTGGAAGTCTTGGGTCACTCTTGCTTACATCTTTTCTTGTTTTTTCTTACTAATGTCAATAAATTTTGTATCTAAGAGCATGTTTTTCCCCCATTTTGTCCAACCAGCATGATATTCAATCAAAAAACCAGCATGCTGTATGCACACTATCTTAATGGGCCATATCAGTCAGCATTGACTTATAGCAATGTTTACAGACAGAAACCCAGATGTATCTTTATGACAAAACCATAAATTTCAGTCCATTGTGATCCTCTTCATTTTTGGGGGTACTAGTGGTTCATTTGAAAATTGTGTGTGTGCTGAAGAGCATATTGCATTATCCTAAAAATCAAGTGTGCACTTGACCGTTGACTGGACCAGAATCTAGAGCAGGAGGCCACAAAGAGAACACATGGGGGATCAGTTCTGTATACATGGATGCAAATGGAAAAAAATCAATATCCCCAATGCCAAGTTAGTTCATTGGTCTCATTGTCTACATTGTGCACGTCTCCGGCATTGACCTTTATAAATAAACTTCTCTAGGTACTCTTGATAAATCTTTTGACGTTTAATTTAAAAACAAAAAACAAAACTCTGTATCACTGTTATTTTTTAAAAAAAGAAGCTAGGATATCAGTGTAATTATTTTTAAAGTGTCAGATATACAATATGTACCTGAAATTGGCCTAGAATTATTGTTTTGAATTGTATAAGAAATCATTGACTAATGCAGTATTTTAATGGAATGTAATAAATGAAGGTTGTAAGCATATGCCATAATTTCAATTAGAAATGTGGAATTTTCCATCTTCTGAAGACTTTCCTTAATGTTATCACTGGATACTGACAAAGAGGCATCTTGCTAGGGAAAAATGTAATTCTCTGGCTCATAAAGATAATTCTGAAGAGGATTGCTTTTGTTTTGCTTTTTGGAATTAAGATGTCATTTTTATGCATACCCAATAAATAGAACTTTCTGAGGAGGAAGAGGAGAAGGCTATGTAACCTCCTTGATCTTTCTCCTTCTTTCCAGTTTAGAGGCAAGCTTCTCTTTCCCATTCTTCAGTTGGTTACTCTGGGAGGGCTGGGGGCAGGGAGACATGGGACCCAGCTTGACATTCATTGTTGGCAGAAAAACATTGCCCACAAGTAAATTACCTTCTCCCCTTGAAAACAACGTTACAATTTCTCATGAATATTAATGCTTTCATTACATCCATAGCTATTTTTCTTGTTCTTATAGTAGAGAGAGCTGCTGTAGTCAAGCTGTAGATGCATGAATTTAATTTTGAAATGTTAAACACATTAAAAAAATTTTTTTTGGTAGTTTTATTAGTTCCTTGGGAGTGAGTTACATGATGCTCTGCACTGAAAATTACCCCAATGTCCTGGCCTTCTGCTTTCTGGACGAGCTTCAAAAGGAGTTCATCACCACATACAACATGATGAAGACAAATACAGCTGTCAGACCATACTGTTTCATTGAGTTTGGTAAGGGATCCACTTTCTACAGAACCAGCTTTTGTTTTTATTTGTTTTCCAAGGAAACTATTAAGGGATAATGTAGTGCACAATTGTATGGTGGAACAGAGAGTGCTTGATATAAATCATTCAATCAGTAAATATAATAAAGAAATTTAAAAATAATAATACAAGCTTCACTTTTGGCACTGAGGAGGGAACAAGAAGGGGACAGGCAGAGAGATAAAGACACGAGAGGTTACAGTTACTGCTCGTATGGTTTTTATTCCAGGTGTTTTGAATAATGCTCCTTTTTTATCAGAATAACATGCCCCTCCTGAAGCAGATATGATTTTCAGATCTATAACCACCTTACCTATAGCAGTGGCCAGATACTGTTGCCCTAGATCACATTTGTAAAAGCATATTTTGGCAGTTCCTTACTGGCTCTAATAAGCGTAATTGATGTATACTAGTGATGAACTACCATAAAATATGCCACATTTCAAGGGGTGGGCTTGTAGCAAAGTTGTGGCAAATGAGGGATTAAGGCTGCAGTCCAAAACATACTTACAAGGGCATAATTTCTGTTGAACACATTTGGACGTACTTCTGAGTAAACATTCATAGGATATGTCTAAAATGAAGATGCCTATGAGCCTCTCTGTCACCTCCCATTCAATCACACATTTTGCTAACTGTTACCATATGCATGATAATGGTATGCTTTTGTTGGGAAAGAAAGTTCATCATTATGGATGTTGTTAATTCTCATCATATGTGTGTCAAAGTATAACAGGCTTATGTTCAGAACAAGCCTTTATTTTTTTGTAAGAATATCTTCTGAATTACAATAAAAGCTAAACAAAATGCAGTGCATTAATTATATTAGCCGTACTTTCAGGCTTGCCAGTGCATGAGACATTAGTTTATTCATAATTAGATTTCTAGTGCTTAATTTTTTGGTGCTGCAAAATTAATTAGCCCATGATATATTAGTTGTAAAGCAGCAACAATATTAAAATCTTCCACAATGGATTTAAGAATTCCAAATAATGAATTTAAATATGTGTCTCGGAGATGTATATTGCCCATAAAGCCATGGGGTCTCAAATGATTTTATTAACGTATGTCTAAGGGGTTTTTGTTTTAATTTTACACAGATAATTTCATTCAGAGAACCAAGCAGAGATATAATAACCCACGGTCTCTGTCAACAAAGATAAACCTTGCTGACATGCAGACAGAAATCAGGCTGAGACCACCTTACCAAATTTCCTTGTCTGAAATGGGTTCAGCCAATGGGTCTCCACATATACCTCTTACAGAATACAAAGGTACTGGGAAAATATCTACAGGTGAGTTTATTTGTTTATTTACTTGTTTATTGCATTTGTATACTGCCCCATAGCCGAAGCTCTCTGGTCGGTTTATTTTCTTAGCATAATTCTCCTCAGAAGGTTCAGTAATGGAGCAATTTGCTGACATTGTTCTTGTAAATCTTCAGATCAAATTAGATGTTATTCTTGTTGTTTTGGCCTTGTGTGGCTGTTTTTTTTGTTTTTAAAAATAAATAGCCATTGCAGGGGGCCTATGCTGGATCAGGACTGTGGCATGGGAAGAGGGGTGCTTTAACCCTTCGTCCCTGCTATTTTCCTGATCAGAAACTCCCTACCATCACCACCTGCAATTTGCAATGAGCGGAAAGGTCCCCTTGTTTCCATTGGGAGATGTCTTCCTGTTGTACATTGCAGGTCTGAACATAAGAAGAGCCCTGCTGGATCAGGCCATTGTCCCACCAAGTCCAGCTTCCTGTTCTCACAGTGGCCAACCAGATGTCTGTGGGATGCTCACAAGCAGGACGTGAGTGCAACAGCATTCTCCCCACCTGCAGTTTCCAGCACTGGTATTCAGAAGCATACTGCCTCTGACCATGGAGGCAGAGCATAGCAATCATGGCTAGTAGCAATTGATGGCTGTATCCTCTATTTATTTGTCTAATATTTTTTTAAAGCCATCGAAGTTAGTGACCACCACAGTCTCTTGTGGGAGCAAACTCCATAGTTTTAACTATGGGTTGCATGAAGAAGTACTTTCTTTTGTCTGTCCTGAATTTTCCAACATTGAGTTTCATTTGATGTCCATCACTTCTAGTGTTATGGGAGAGTATGAGGCTGGGGGTATTCCCTCAATGCCAAATGATACATCTAGTTTGGCCCTTAAATATTGCCAAAACTGAAATTTTGCTAATGGCTCTAGCATA
Organism: Rhineura floridana; assembly: GCF_030035675.1. Lineage (NCBI taxonomy): Eukaryota > Metazoa > Chordata > Lepidosauria > Squamata > Rhineuridae > Rhineura > Rhineura floridana. Next base: position 81,159,302 of record NC_084481.1, on the reverse strand, counting down.
ATAGAATTGCACTCTTATAACAATCAACAAAGTGCTTAGCTGGAATATACAGCCGTAAGAGTGGCTGTATACTATAGCCAGCATGGATTTTTCGCATTCTGCAATGTTAAATTAAAAGTACCCCCTATGCCATTCTGATGCTTCCCATAAGCTCATTTCAAAACAAAACCTTACAAAACTTATAGTCCTGAACTCAGAAACGCTTGCTTAACAACCCTCTAAATTTTCATAGCGATACACAAAACAGAGAGAATTGAGAGTTCAAAGTGTAAAGAGAGAGAGAAATCAGCCTCTTTTTGGAATTTTTTCTGACAGAGTTCTCATAATCTTGAAATTCATCAAAAATCAGCCATGTTCACAGAGTACCTGTAATCCTATTACTCACCTGACCCATATTTATTTATTTATTTATTTATTTAAGCTTATATACCGCCCGACTAGCAACAGCTCTCTGGGCGGTGAACATTAAAAATACAATAAAAATAACACAATACAGTATCTCACAATACAAAACTGTACAAAAAACTGTACAGTCTAAAATCAAAATATAATAATTTAGAATTAACAGGAATTAAAATGCCTCAGAGAAGAGAAAGGTTTTAACCTGGCGCCGAAAAGATGATAGTGTCGGCGCCAGGCACACCTCCTCGAGGAGACCATTCCATAGTTCGGGGGCCACCACTGAGAAGGCCCTAGATCTTGTCACCACTCTCCGGGCTTCCCTATGAGTCGGAACCCGGAGGAGGGCCTTCGTAGTAGACCGTAGTGTACGGGCCGGTTCATATCGGAAGAGGCGTTCTGACAGATATCGTGGTCCCGCGCCGTATAAGGCTTTATAGGTAAGTACCAACACTTTGAATCTGGCCCGGAAGCATATTGGAAGCCAGTGCAAACGGGCTAGCACAGGTGTTATATGCTCAGACCACTTAGTTCTTGTTAGCTGTCTGGCCGCCGGATTTTGCACTAGCTGTAGCTTCCGAATCATCTTCAAAGGTAGCCCTACGTAAAGCGCATTGCAGTAGTCCAGACGCAAGGTTACCATAGCATGTACCACTGATGAGAGGTCCTCCTTACTCAGATAGGGACGTAGCTGGGCTACCAAACGAAGTTGGTAGAACGCATTCCGGGCCACCGAGGCTACATGAGCCTCAAGTGTGAGGGAAGAGCCTAAGATGACTCCCAGACTACGCACCTGTTCCTTTAGGGGGAGTGTAACCCCATCCAGGACAGGGTATATATCCACCATCCGATCAGAGAAACCATCCACCATCAGCATCTCAGTCTTGTCAGGATTGAGTCTCAGTTTGTTAGTTCTCATCCAGTCCAATGTCGCAGCCAGGCAATGGTTCAGCATGTCGACTGCCTCACCTGAAGAAGATGTAAAGGAGAAGTAGAGCTGCGTGTCATCAGCATACTGATGACAACGCACTCCAAAACTCCTGATGACCGCCCCCAGCGGCTTCATATAAATGTTAAAAAGCATGGGAGACAGAACCGAACCCTGCGGGACCCCACATTGGAGAACCCATGGTGTCGAGCAATGTTCCCCAAGCACTATCTTCTGGAGACGACCCGCTAAGTAGGAGTGGAACCACTGCCAAGCAGTGCCTCCAACTCCCAATTCCGCAAGCCTCTCCAGAAGGATACCATGGTCGATGGTATCAAAAGCCGCTGAGAGGTCAAGGAGAATCAACAGAGTTACGCTCCCTCTGTCTCTCTCCCGACATAGGTCATCAAACAGGGCGACCAAGGCAGTCTCAGTGCCAAAACCAGGCCTGAACCCCGATTGAAATGGATCTAGATAATCGGTTTCATCCAATAGCGCCTGGAGCTGGTCAGCCACCACACGTTCCAGGATCTTGCCCAGGAACGGAACATTAGCTACCGGTCTGTAGCTGCTGAAATCCTCTGGGTCCAAGGAAGGTTTTTTCAGGAGTGGTCTCACTGCCGCCTCTTTCAGACAGCCAGGGACCACTCCCTCTCGTAAAGAGGCATTAATCACTTCCTTGGCCCAGCCAACTGTTCCTTCCTTGCTAGTTTTAATTAGCCAAGAGGGGCAAGGATCCAGTACCGGAGTCGTCGCACGAACCTGTCCAAGCACCTTGTCCACGTCCTCGAACTGAACCAACTGAAACTCATCCAACAAAACATGACAAGACTGTGCTCCGGACACCTCAGTAGGATTAACTGCTATTAAATAGGAGTCTAAGTCCCGGCGAATGCATGAGATCTTATGCTGGAAGTGTTCAGCAAATTTATTACATCGAGCTACCGATGTATCTGCCATATCTTGTAGGCCTGGATGGAGTAGGCCACGAACCACTTTAAAAAGCTCCCGTGGGCGTGAGAGAGATGACTAAATAGTGGCGGTGAAATGTTGTTTTTTTGCCGCCCTCACCGCTACTACATAGAGCTTAGTAGAAGCACGAACCAGCTCATAATTGCATTCGTGGGGAGTTCGTCTCCATCTCCGCTCAAGCCGCCTCCTGTCTTGTTTCATCGCTCTCAGCTCCGGAGTATACGAAGGAGCTGTATGAGCTCTTCATACATACTCTGACCTTCATCTTCTGCAGTTTAAAAGTTAAAAAAAATGCCTGGCTGATTAATTAATTTAAGAAAGTTTGCATTGAACTCAATGACAAGGTCGGGCATGCTCAGTAAGAACCACCTGTCATTGTTCTAAAAGCCAGACTCACAACTGCTTCGCTTGCCTAATCAGGGGGCCACACCCACACTAGACATTTATTTCACTTTGCTTAGAGGCACATGTTACCAAATTCTTCCAAGCTACACAGGAAGTGGATTGGACTGTGAAAGACCAACCCAAATTGTGTTTGCATTTTGACCAATTTGTAGGGCAGTCCAATATCGCAGAGAGGAGGGTCAGGTCTCCTACTCCCCTGGTGCATTCACTATAGCTGCCCAATTTCCCTGCTTTTTAAAGTTTGATAGAAATACCTGTTGGCTATAGGTACATTCTGCCTATTAGTGTTTATGTGGATATAAGCAAAAAGCCATCACAAAACGTTACTGTTCGCTATGGAATGGGGCTCTGGGTTTGAATGTTGGAAGTGAATACAGAAAGGAAACCTGCAAGGGAAAGTCCTGTCTCAGTAACCTATTAGAATTCTTTGAGAGTGTCAACAAGCATATAGATAGAGGTGATCCAGTGGACATAGTGTACTTAGACTTTCAAAAAGCGTTTGACAAGGTACCTCACCAAAGGCTTCTGAGGAAGCTTAGCAGTCATGGAATAAGAGGAGAGGTCCTCTTGCGGATAAGGAATTGGTTAAGAAGCAGAAAGCAGAGAGTAGGAATAAACGGACAGTTCTCCCAATGGAGGGCTGTAGAAAGTGGAGTCCCTCAAGGATCGGTATTGGGACCTGTACTTTTCAACTTGTTCATTAATGACCTAGAATTAGGAGTGAGCAGTGAAGTGGCCAAGTTTGCTGATGACACTAAATTGTTCAGGGTTGTTAAAACAAAAAGGGATTGCGAAGAGCTCCAAAAAGACCTCTCCAAACTGAGTGAATGGGCAGAAAAATGGCAAATGCAATTCAATATAAACAAGTGTAAAATTATGCATATTGGAGCAAAAAATCTGAATTTCACATATACGCTCATGGGGTCTGAACTGGCGGTGACCGACCAGGAGAGAGACCTCGGGGTTGTAGTGGACAGCACGATGAAAATGTCGACCCAGTGTGCGGCAGCTGTGAAAAAGGCAAATTCCATGCTAGCGATAATTAGGAAAGGTATTGAAAATAAAACAGCCGATATCATAATGCCGTTGTATAAATCTATGGTGCGGCCGCATTTGGAATACTGTGTACAGTTCTGGTCGCCTCATCTCAAAAAGGATATTATAGAGTTGGAAAAGGTTCAGAAGAGGGCAACCAGAATGATCAAAGGGATGGAGCGACTCCCTTACGACGAAAGGTTGCAGCATTTGGGGCTTTTTAGTTTAGAGAAAAGGCGGGTCAGAGGAGACATGATAGAAGTGTATAAAATTATGCATGGCATTGAGAAAGTGGATAGAGAAAAGTTCTTCTCTCTCTCTCATAATACTAGAACTCGTGGACATTCAAAGAAGCTGAATGTTGGAAGATTCAGGACAGACAAAAGGAAGTACTTCTTTACTCAGCACATAGTTAAACTATGGAATTTGCTCCCACAAGATGCAGTAATGGCCACCAGCTTGGATGGCTTTAAAAGAAGATTAGACAAATTCATGGAGGACAGGGCTATCAATGGCTACTAGCCATGATGGCTGTGCTCTGCCACCCTAGTCAGAGGCAGCATGCTTCTGAAAACCAGTTGCCGGAAGCCTCAGGAGGGGAGGGTGTTCTTGCACTCGGGTCCTGCTTGCGGGCTTCCCCCAGGCACCTGGTTGGCCACTGTGAGAACAGGATGCTGGACTAGATGGGCCACTGGCCTGATCCAGCAGGCTCTTCTTATGTTCTTATGTTCAATCCTTGTTCAACTGTAAAGGTTACCGAGGAAATTGTTGTCTTTTCCTTTTAACTGTAGTCTATTCTGTTGATTCTGATATGCTTGGTTTAGAATGGGAATACATTTAAAATACAAAGCTGCATTTTTTAAAAATGACCCCGCCAGCTAATTCTTAATTGCATGTTAAGCTGTGCACAAATTAATTCTGGTAAAACAAAAAGCATGTTCCTTATAGAGTTTGGAAACAGTGATACTCAGACCATCTAGTTCTCTTCTTCTGGAGAAATTCCCTTTGTCGCTCCAGAGCATTCTCTGACTTTATGAACTGCTTTGGAGAGCCTTTTTCTGCTGCAGCTGTTCAGCGCAAACAACACGGAATGGCACCCCTCTCTATATTAATGTTCCAGATCATTAACTTCATTGTTGGCACCTTTACACTTCACTGATTTAAACAGAATGATTTAAATATGGTTCAGTAACCTTATTGTCACTCTCTCTATGTTGCCTAGACTACTGTGGATTTTGCCTTGTTTTTTCATATTCAGTTTCTGTCAATTGTTGTGGAATAGCACAGTAACTGCTTGTACACACACTCACTATGAGTTGGCAGATGTTCGTGTGTACCATTAGCTCTTCCGTAGCACCAATGAATGTGTGCAAAAATGCTTACTTACAGCTTCCTGTCTGCCCCCTCCCTTTTTTTTGTCTTCTCTTAATATTGGTATGGTTGTTAATTATGCATTGGGTCCCCTTGTTGATGAGAGGGTAAAGCAGGAAGTTTTTATACATCTCGTAGCCTTTCTCTTTCTGCTGCTCAATGCTCCATTTAGCAAATACACTAAGATTCTAAGCCTATGTATTAGGGGCTAAAAGTGCTGGAGTTGGATAAACGGACAAAGTTCATGGAAGATTTTAGGAGATGAATGGGTCCCATTCATCACCACTTGGAATACTAATTATGGTTGTATTACATTGGAATGATTTTTGTGCAATATTCCATATTGTTAATCATTAAAAATACGCATGGGGATCAGGCTGTAATCACTGTGCCCATACTTGGAAGTAAGTGCCGTTGAACTCATTGGCTCCTACTTCTGAATAAGGAAATTTAGGATTGGCTATAAATCATTCTTTAGAGCTGTAACTTGCTACGCTTTAACAGAGGAGAACATTGAGAGCACTATTTCAAGGGTGTGAGTAAACAACCAAGTGGCTAATTGCAGACTAATTTTACCAGCTAGTTCTTTATTTTGGGCATTTACTGCTGTGCTTCTCCAGTCCAAGCCTAGAACTTGAGAGCTTGGGTGCTTTAGCCCCATACCCTTTTTTAACCAGACATTGGAGAGTTAAAAGCAAATATCTTTTTCCAGTGTGCTCTAAGAAGTTATGCTTCACTTTTTCAGGTTGCTGTTGCATATGCTGTAATCAATAATAAAGCGACCTAGCAAGTACTGGGTTCAAAATAAATGAAAAGGGAGTTGCAGTCTCATGCTAGTTGAATTGTTAAGTTTTTGTGTTTTCTCATTTAAGTTACATGATCTTGAGCAGGAAGAAGACATTGAAAAACAGCATTAACGTTTTTTTGCCATAACATGAAGGAAATTGTATTTAAATATTAATAGTGTTTCTTCTCTTTGCCTTCTAGCTCCTCACCAGCGACTAGAACCTGTGACGCTGTCCGGGATTGTTTCCTTTGTACTCAGCCTTTTATGTGGGTCTTTGAATTTAATTCGTGGTTTTCATGCTATAGAGAGTCTTTTGCAGGTATGGTAGCCATGTCAGTGAAGTTGTAGCAAGGGAGGGGGGGATCCAGTTTTGGAAGAAATATCTGTCATTTCATTTTTAAAATGGTCTTGCAATAACTAGTAGAGTAAAATCACATTCTGAATGCTGTTTGGATAGAGAAAAAATCCTCTGTTCCCGCAGTGGGCTGGCAACTGTGACCTGTAGGCTGAGTTTGACCTTCTGAGCTGAACCATTTGCCATCTCAACTTCTAAGTTTCATGAAACAGCTTGGTTGGAGCAAGAGATCTTTCTGTTGCTGACATGTTTCAGACTTTTTTCTTTAGCTTTCTTTGTAGGGAACTTGAGCCAGAAGAGAAATCCAGAACAGTCTTTGTGTAGCATTGTTGTGATAGGAGATTTTAATAAGTTTCTCTCAGAGCTGATCTAGCTGTTAAAATCTGCCCCATTACATTGTGGGTTTGTCTGCCTCCAGTGTATATCAATGGCATTCATTGCTGGGGGTGAGAAAACTCTCAGTGTGATGGTCCCAAATCTTGTGACAGGTTATTTAGGGATAGGAAACTTTCTGTGCAGATGCTGATCCATATAGCAATTGGACTGGCTCTCTGGCATTATGGAAATATGGAGTCACTTCTTTCAGTGAATCCCTTGAGAACACAGCAAAGGCTCACTATGTTGAAAGGATCAGAGACAAATGATTAGAGAGGGATTTGGGAAGTCCTAATGTTCCCCTTCCATTTGAGGTAAGCTCTGTGAGATGCTCATCTGTGCATTCCAAGCCAAAGAATTGCAAAGCTTGTGATGGCCCAACTAAAAATCAGTCTCTCCTGGCTTGATGCTATGGGAAAGAGGCTTAAGAGGACTTTACTACAGATAGGGGAATGTGAACTCCAAGCCCATTTCAGATGAATTTTATAACTTTTTCTTTTTCAGTTCAAAATCGGACATGTCATTGAAATTTAATATAATTTTAATAGTCATTTTGAACTTGAAAGATGTGTGATTTTAATTTGTGCATATTGTGGTTTTAATTAAGGAGGTGTCCTCGTTGCCTTCTTAATATTTTGTTTCATTGTATTATATTTTGCTGAGCATATATTGATTTGTATTCTGTAATTGCCAGTGAATTACAGTTAGAATTTACACCTTCCTCGTTACCATTGGAGAACTTTCTGATTTGCATGTAATTCTATTCTGTATTGCTTTTCCTTTTGAAAGCTGTCTTCAAAAGCCATCATTGTCTTTTCATTTCTTCATAAGGAGGAAATAATGGGTGGTATTCAATGCTTGTTCTACTCAGAGTAGATCTACTCTGTTAATCAACATGACTGGGTTGTATTCAACCAATCTTGCTCAGAGTAGACCCACGGAAGTTAATGAACCTAAATTAGTCATGTTGATTAACTTCAGTGGGTCTACTCTGAGTAAGACTTGGTTGAATACAACCCAATGTGCCACCAGTGTGTAGACTGTCATGTATAACCATTGTTTTTGCTATGTGCACACGTTCTGGGAATGTGAGAAAAAGACCATAATCCATTGCAGAGAAGAACTTGAAGCCAGATCTCCCAGGTCCAAGGCTTCTGCTCAGACAACTGTTTGGTATTCCCACTTAAGAGAAATGTATAATACCAGATTTAGCTGCCATCTATGTAAACACTACTTTGTGAGTTTTCTTTTGTTTCCCTATTTACTTTTTACTTGGTAGGAGCTTAGCACCATCTAGTGGATATGTTCTACTTTACGTCCTTCTCTGGTGAACAAAGTAGCTCTGTGCAAGAGCTAAACAAGTTGTGATGGCAACAGATCTGTGGTAACCACTTAAAACGGGATGGATGTCTCCAGTTTTAAGAGCAAAGGGGGCATGAGGGATGCTAAACCTTTCCCTCCCAACCCATGTTTTCCTCTCCATAGTCTGTCTCCTAAACTTTTGTTTTCTCCCAGCCAAGTGTTTGTACATATACTGGCTAAGAAAAAATAAATGTTGGGGGATAGACTGCAAGGAGGTAAGCAGTGGACAGGGGGAGAGTTTAGTGCTTCTCACCCATGCACCCCTTTTGCTCTCAAAATGGGATCATGCAGATCTCTAGTTATAGAGATGAGTCCAGCTTGTCCTTAAGGATATCTGATACACCTGTACAATTGGTCAAGCAAGTGAATTCGAGATACCAATTTCAGTAAATGAAAAATAACATCAATTTGATGGTGAATAGATGCTTATACTCACTTGATTTTTGCTACATGTATGTAGATGTACCTATTTGGCTATTATTGCTTGAGTAGTACTATTACCTGTGTGTACTGCCTTGTGTTTATCATGCCATCAGTGCTGGCAGCTTGACTGATGTTGGGACCAGTTGTGTTAATTTCAGGTACTAAATATAGACATTTGCACCAAAATGTGGATGCGTGATATGTATTCAAATGTAGATCTCGGGGAAAGCAATGCAGTGTAGATGAATGCCATCCAGAGGATACCTAAGGTTCAGAGTAATTCTAGGAACTAGTAATTCTCCATCCAGGTCTACAGGACTACATTAGGGGTATCCAAAGGCTTTGACTTAGTGGGATTTTTGACTTTGCCTTCCTTCAAGCAGCACACTTCTGTGACATGACACAAACTAAATTTGTCAGTTCCTTTGATTTCAAATTTAATTTTCCCTATGTGTATGTGTACCGTTTTGAGAGACCAGCCCAAATAGCATTATTGTTTTTAAACTACTCTTTTAAAGAGAAGGTTAGCTGTATAAATTTTGTAAGAGCATATTTTCTAGAACACAGTGATTTGAGAATGAGTATTTTGTATATATTGTTTCAGAATGATGGAGAAGACTTCAGTTATGTTATTGCCTTTTTCCTTGGCACAGCAGCTTGTTTGTATCAGGTAGGATATACTGTGTACATGTTTGAATGAGTTTCAGAAGTCTGTGACTAAGATTATGTTGTGAGTCTAGAATGAAATGATTGTAAATATATTTACTTCACAGTTTCTTCCTGAGTTGTGGTGACAGGTTGAACTGTAAATGGCAACTCTAGTTTAGTCTGTCTTGAAATTCCCATTGAGGGCTACAAAGAAAGTGGCTGGTGGATTGCAGCTAAAGGCATTCTTCCTGAGGATTGAGGGCTTGACTCCCACATATTTTCACAATAAATGGCTATTATCTGAATGATGGGCTGGAGAAATTGCAGGTGCCTGGGCCTCATCTAGGCCTGTTTAACATATGGAGCTGCCTTACATCAAATCAGATTAGTCATTCTTGGCACTGATTGGCACTGGTTCTCCAGGATTCAGACAGGAGTCTTTCTAAGCCCTACCTAGGACTTTCTGCATACAAAACATATGTTCTGCTTCTCCCTATATACGTTTCTCATATATAGCAAAAACTGTTCCATGAAGAAGCATGGCTTAGGTTAAGAATGGACTCTTCTTTAGGAGTTTATGGTACATGATATAGATTTGTTGCCTGCATTTTTTTGGTTAAGATTTCTTAGCATGTGCAAGAATTGCTGTATTTTTCATTAAAGATTTGATGACCATGCCCCATTAACACCTTCTTTGTTTAGTATGTTAACTTTTCTGACAGAAGCATATTGTGAGTAAATGTTTCAACTGACATACTTGTATTTTTGTACCTTATCAATGGAGAGTTTTGTTGCTTGAGGTAAAATTTAATGTAAATAGCTGATGCAATGAATGAGACAGATTACTTTTAGCTGCTGTCTCCAAGAAATCATCTTTGAATATTGTTGTGAAAGAAGGCATTTTATGGTCTCAGAATAACTCAAGTGCCTCAAGTTTAATTGTGAATGGCTTTTGTTATTGCTAGTTTATTTTCATGCTGCCTTTTCACTAAAAAGGCCCCAAAGGCAGCTTACATAGATTCACGCACACATACAAAACTCAAGTTTTTTAAAAAAAGCACAATCCTGACTTTTTTAAAAAAAAACAAGACTAAAAGCTAAATACATCCATATTCCTGCCAAAAAGTAAAGGGCAGTTCCCACAAAAATCTCAGAGAGAACAGAAGTGAACCCTAAGCAATTCTGCCTTACAAGGTTCCAGGCAGGGCCGATGGAAAACCTTGACCCTTGATGGTCTAGCACAGTCTCGCCCCTACAGAATGTTTTGTAGAGTTACGTTCTTAAGGTTATTGAGCCCTATCAACACTGATATCCCTTAAACGTGCTGCCTATAACAGTGTTTCTAGTGTGCTGCAAGCAAAGACTAAAGGGAATGGTGGATTTAAATTCAAAACCTTAGGTATCTTTAGGTGAGCTTACCTGTGAGGTTCAACATGTGAGGCTCAAACTAGGGAGGAGGGAGTACATGTATTCCACTTCTGACCTTCCTGGGCTGAGTGGACGGGTCTGAAGGGGGAAGCATCTCAGCACAAATACCCTTAGAAGTGTCCTTATTAAAGGACACCTGATAATGCAGTTCCATAGTGCAAGAACTAAGTGCTGCAGCTGAACACACTTAACCTCTTTAGGACCTTCCCACTCAACCCAGGGCTGGTGTGTGCACTGCCTCTCATGAACCCTCCCATGATATTTTTTTGAATGCCTGAAAACTGCTTGAATTCTGCTCAGAGTGTGATGAAAACAAATATTACTTTAAAAAAAATACATTTCTGGCCATGTGGGACTTGCATATAGTATGCAGCGTAGAAAGCAGAACTCTGCCCCTTTGATTTCTACAGTTTTTGGAGTAGAAATGTGATAAGATGCCAGGAGTTACTCATATTCTAAAGCCTTTTTTTTCCTTTTCAGTGCTATCTGTTTGTGTATTGCACAGGCTGGCGAAACATCAAATCCTTCCTAACTTTTGGCTTAATCTGTCTATGCAACATGTATCTCTATGAACTACGCAACCTGTGGCAGATCTTTTTTCATGTGACTGTGGGTGCTTTTTCAACATTACAAATCCGATTGAGGCAGCCACAAGGGAAGGCCCCTGATTACAATGTGTGATGGTTGCCCTCCAATGGTCCCAAGGCCAACTTGATCCGAGCAGTATTCCTCTCAGGAACAAAAAACTTTTCTGTAAAAGAGAAGCTTGTCATACTCTAAGGGATTAATGACAGAGAACTTCTTCCTAAAAGAAGAGCTAAAAATGATTCGGGAACCTGTTAGGGTACAAATGAAACCCCTGTACAAGAGAATGTACCCCAATAACAAATGAGAAGTTGGAGGGACACCATGAAGAACTTCACATTCAGAAGTATTAAAGGGCAGGATTTGTATTGGACTTGTTCTGCATATCAAGTGATTTCATCAATTCCAAACCAGTTTTGCCTTTGTGAGGCAGTAGAAAAGGCTGAAGTAAAAGGATGGCATTGCATATTAACAACTGTTCAATGTGAATGAATTCCTAAATGCCAGATTATTGGATTGCACATAAATGTAATGCTGTGTGTCTGCGTTTTCCTTAATTAAAATCTAACTCGGAACCATCTGTTCATGTGGATTAAGTCCTGGGCCTCAAAGGCCTGCCATCTAGTGCTGAGTTAATTGTGAATTGCTTTGTTCTCCCCCTACCCCCCCCCCCCCACTTTTCTGTGTATTATGCTTTGAAAGAGATTTGGAAAGTGACCTCCACATCCCCACATAAATAAACATATCACATTGTATTTTTTCAGGCCCTTTCTCTAATGCTTGAAGGATGAAGAGAAGATGGCTGATGAGAGGAGTAAGGAGGCAGAAATGTTGAGGGTTTTATTTCTATATGATGTAAAGGCAGAAGCCTGGCCTACTGCAGATAGTTGACTAGTCTGATTTACAAAGAGTCCAAGTCCTAATAATTTCAGAAGAATTTGTTATAACCCTTTTTGGGAACAAAGGAAACTACTAAATGCTTTTGATGACTGGTTGTAGATAGCAGCTTGATCATAAAAGAGATGAGTAACATAAGAAGTTAAAGGCATTATTAAGGTTTTCATCCACTGCAGTTAGATAGCTAGTAAAATAGGCTGGAAGATGAAATAGGAGCATGTTCCTTCTGAAACATCCATAGGCAACAACTAGCTTTCCTTCAAAATAAAACTTAAGTCAAGCTTGTTCATGCAAAAAAAGGTGGAACGAGTTTTTAAAAGATCTGTACTTGAGTTGTATTCAGTAGTGTTCCTCATCCTGACAGAGGCTGCTGCTGGCTCAAATGAGCTTTCCCTTAGCAGAATGAGGAGGGAGGTGATTCCTCCCTTTTATTTCACCTTCCCCGTGCAGCCATCCCATGATATTCCAGAGTCTCCATACCATCTGAAGCGGATTTTTTTTGGGGGGGGGGAGCTGCAGAAAGGAGGGGGAATGAACAAGTGTAGTTTCCCTCCCTGTTCCACTCACAGATACCTCCAGTAGATCAATGAGCCTTCCCTCAGTTTGGGGGGGGGATTCATTGATTACATTCCTATATTTTATACATTACTAAGCATGCTGGATTTGCTACGTATTGTTGGACTACACCCTGTGTGTTGAGGTGTGAGAACAAATGCCTTTTCAACTCCAAGTCAAAAAGGGTTCTGACTGTGAGGATATTAGCAGCTGGGGTTAGAGACACATTGTGCTGACAACATCCACAAGTCAGTCATGAGATCAGGAAGCGTCTCTGCCAGAGACAAATTACGATTAGTTTAGCTGACAAAATGGATAATCGCCAAAGGTGTGTGTTAGAACTAGGGTTTGATTCCAGTAAGAAGAAGGCCAGACTGAACTTGGGACACCCCCAGCCCTGCCTATCCCAATGTCTTATGATCCTTCATGGCTTTAGTTGTAAGCTATCTACATAATGGTGATGGTATTGTCCACTATGTCTGTGGACAAAAAGACACTGTATTCTTAGTTTTACTTTAAATTCCTGGCTGCGTCACACACTACAACTCTTCTGTAATGATGTTGCTCTAGGGCATTACAATAAAGTATTATTTTTCTAGGGCTGTGGTGACTGGTCAGAGACTGCTATACATGTACTACTTCAACACTCCTGCCCTCTTGTACACCAGAGGCAGCCCTTTTTGGTTCAAGGGCCACTTTCACCCTTGGCTAACCTCTGGGTGCTGCATGGCAGTGGTGGGTGTGGCTACCTCAAACTCTGTGCACACACAGAGAATAAACACAGCTCCTTCTCATCTATGCAGATAAGCAGAGGACGGGGTGGTGATAGTTAATCACCCTTCTCATGAAATGAGTGATCTGATGAGTGGGGAGGGGGTTATCTGTATGCCCATCAGAGTGCTAGTCTGTGCCCATCCTACTGCCATGTGGTTTTTTTTTTACTACTGTTCCCAAAATTGGGAGGGAGGGAGAAAAATTGCAGAGGGAGGCTTGAGCTGGAGGTTAGCCATCCCTGATATACACTAATTTCATTATCCCTTGCATGAAATGTGTGAAGGAGATCCAAATGCTGATAATAATATTTTTTAAAAGTATTCATTAATCATGACAGCGACACCAAGAGCCCTGAAAATGGATCTCCCAGTAGCCCTAAACTAGTTGCTGTATTTCTATGTTATGCTTTCTCTACATGTATCATGATTCAATACACACATATAAGAACTCCTCTCACACACTGTGGTAAGATCCATTCTGGTTGCCATGGGACATAGGAGACCTGGTTTTAAGTCCTACCTGCAAGCACAACTGATTACTTTGTACTTCAGCTTCCTAGCTACAAAATGGAAATATTGAGCATCTGAATGAAATTACAAAGTGCTTTGTACCATAAAAGTGCTATATAAACAAATAAATGCAAAGTAGTTATGAGCAATACATGCATTTCTATAAAAAAACACAAGTACATGTAGTGGAGCTAAGAGATGACCCAAACCTTCTGAAGCAATGGTCACTGCAACTGACATGGTGTGTTTGTGGATATTCTGTATGAGGGAGTTCAAGAATCGGACAATATAAGATGTAGGGTGGTGGAAGGTATAATGTGGATGATTCACATAGCTATTTGGCGCCTGCCCTATGTATTTTTATGTCTATAAATAGTCATAACCAAAAGCGCGAATGCAGCCAGTGATTTTTTAGATTTCTGTCCTATGCTCAAGGAGAGAAAAACAAAAACCAGATCCTGTCTGTTAATGTCCTATCACACTGCTTTTGTAAGACCCCCTCCCCCTCAGTTTGAAAAGTAGCTTGGCAGGTGACATTAGGGAAAGGGAAGCTGCTATGTAAGAGACACAGAACATGCACCTTTGCTGAGGCTCTGTCTGCCCTCTCTAAGAAGTAATTAAGTTGTCTCTTGGACTTCACACAAGTGCTGACAAAGTATGCTTACAGCTGTGACAGTATTCCTCCCCTCCCCCCCCCCATATTGGAGACACACAAGCCATGGCTGAAAAGCTGGCAGAATTTGGGTAAGGATAAAAGAAAGTCACAGAACACAGTATTGTGTGTGCGTAAGTCAATAATTCAAGTGTAAGTGATTGTGCTGAATTGTGGCCTAACTTGGTAAAAAACTTGAGATGTTGATTCCGATCTGCTGTAACTGACATGAAGGCTTGAGCATGAATATGTAATACCAAAGAATTTCATCATTCCAAGTGAAAAGACCTACATCTAGCAATCCCTATAAAGTTCTGTTGTGCAGCCATTTCCATGATTTTTAAGTGCATATAGTGCTGTAAACAGACACACAGTCCCTTAGACTACCTTCAGACCTATCAGACACATCACTTTTTAAAGCATGTTGCAGTAATTAGAAAATAAAATCAGCTGATTTCAAAATATTTTTGTTCCAATAGCTGAGCACCATAATTTCAAATGGAAGAGAAAGACTTGCCTGTCCAGCAAGGCAGATCCAGAGGCTTTTCCATGTTCACAGATGACATAGATGCGGATGTGCATTTGCATGCAAATCCCATTATGCACTGAGTTGTTCATCTGAGTTGCATTGAATTATGTGGACCTGTCTTTAAATGCACATGGTGATGAGCTTGTCCACAAGTAAGGCTTCTAGTTTTTGCACAGGATTATAGTTGAGTAGGACTGGACCACAGCCTCCTGCTTCCAGCCTCCATAGTTCCCTCTAAAGTAGCCTTTTGTTGAATTTGACATAAAAATGAAATGGACTCCAAGATGTGATTACTACTCCATTTAGAATCCAGGGGCTGAGATAAATAGCCACCTTTGCTGATTTCATCTGAATATTTTCCCCTTTCCTTGTAGTCACAGAGAAGCAGATAGATATACCACATCATGAAGTCCACTCTCCTCTTTCTGTGATACAGCATGCACAAAATAACATCCAGAAATTCATGCAAGAGCAGGAATATTTGTTGAGACAAATTATATAAGACTGGCGCCATCCTAACTGAAATGATGATAGTGAAACATATTTGGGAGGTTGAGTAAAAGATCCTATCGTCACTCCAGCCACATAACATTAAATTATATTTTACTTAATTTTATAGCATAAGTTCCAGACTTTTAAAAATGAACCAGACTTAAATGAATAAAATTGACACATTCACAAGTGAAACAGTGTTTTAATATAATTGTTAAATTACTTAAAACAGATTGCAATTTCCATGGGAAATCATAATTGTATCAATTTTTGCAAGAGCCAGAATAAAGAGTGCATACCCCTTGAAATGATCATGACACAGTCAACAATCACAGTCAGAGATACAGGCGACTGAAAATTTAATTGACAACACAATTGCGCAAGGTGGTCTGCTCAAACATTAAGAATGCATATTTCAAAGCAGGAGGCAAACCTAAAACAAAATGATCCTATATTGTGCTGTTAATTAAAATGTGGAAGTGGTGAATGGTTAAAAATAAAGGGTGGAAGGTGATGAAGAACAAGCTGCAGTACTGTGTAAATAAAGACATTTGCAAATCAAACTGATTTTTTTTAAGGTTCAAAAATATAGTACAAGGGCAGACTTGGCAGTTTTCTAGGAGTCAGGCAACTATACCATTCCAGGGTGTGCCATAGTGAAAAGGGAAAGGAAGTGGGATGCTACTGACACTCTAGTTTAAAACTGTTTAATGCTACAATCATGTTGAGCAATATGACAAATATCACTGAGACTATGGATTTTACCTTATTTCTTGTTCAAAGAGTAACATTAACCCCATCCCTCCCCAACGTCCTAATTGCCAGCGCCGGGCAATCATTAGGTTATGGAAATTCTGCCCTGAGAAGAGTGGAAAAAAGTAGAATCAGTATGTTTTGAGTCATTTTTTTTACATAGCCAAATTCAATATCAAAAGTTTTCCCCTACTGAAATATAAAAATAGAAGCTTTTATGCTTTTATACTTTTTAATAAAATATGAAGGGGACTTTGCTTTTAAAAGTTCAAAATGTATTTAACTCACTCATACATTTATTAACAGTCCCCCTCTTTTTTAAAAAATAAGTATTGTTCAGCAGGACAGGTCATCTCAGCATATTTAGAGAATCAATTAATACATATGTTTTATTATGAAAAAAAACTTGCCTAAGTCTTCAAACTAAAATCCATAATAAATGAATCACTAATGGAATTCAACTCCCACAGCATCCATCCAGAATAGCAAAATGTCTAGGTAATCCTCAGTGTCACTTACTTGTACAGACAGTTGTTACATAAGCTGTAAAAGTTCTTTCAAAAAGTAATTCTGGATTTGATTTTTATTTCTCTTCTGCTACAGTTCAGATGCACACAGGAACTGGCTTTAGTCATAATACCTTTGACAAATAACAGTTTCAGAATTGTGAACACACACTTACCTCTTGCACTTGGCTCCTTCCAATGTCAGAAATGAATGCAGCTGCTCTAGTTCTTGCTTTTCCTTATCTGTCTAATTTTATGTTTCCCACAGTTTAGGTCTTCTATAAAATTAAATCTGGAGCCCCTTCTATTATGGTTATGATTATTTTGCTTGTTTCCCGGACTGTACAATATTTATTTGAAAACTGCCAAGTCTGCAACTCAGAGAATAATGACAAGAATATCACACAATTCTATAGCTTATGTACACATCCCCATGTACCTGGCCTCCAATCCAAAGAACTGCAAATACAGCAGAAGGCTTCACACCCACTGCTGGACTCAAGGAGACATCAGAAGAGCAGGGCAGAAACATCTCATAGTCCTGATCAACTTTCAAAATGGAAAACAGAAGGGAGAAAGGGAGCAGCCTGAGGGTCCCTTCCCTTTCTTTCTAACAGCTTGTCAGGTGCTAATCAACTGATATGGGTAAAGCTGCCTCTGCTACTGCCCTATCTAACAGCTGACAGATGCTGTGCTAGGTACCAGGTGCTCAGTCAGGTTGCTGCATCTGAGTCCCCTTCACATAAAGCTGTTTGGTGCACCTCAGTATGGCCGATCCACATGTGGATCGCTGTTGCTCCACTGGACTAACTGTTTAATGCATATAATGTTCAAAATACAGAATTTTGGTATCTCTCTTAGATCTCAGTATCTTCCATATTAAAAAATACAAAAACAAAAAAAACCCCACAACTCAAAACCAACAGCCCCACACATTTGAGAGGAATCTCCCTCTCCAAGTGTTGCATGTTGTCAGCTAGTTTGTCGTGTAAACCAAGATACACTGAATGTCTTTTCATTTAATAAATATGCTTGAGGAGTCATTTTTGCCCTCACCTTCAGGAATATTTCTCTCTCTTTTCCCTTTCAATACATCAGTTCTGGTAAAAAGAAGAAATCTTGTATCTGTGGAGAGGGTAGGGATGGCAAGAGGACATAATGATCTTTCCCACTGAAAAAAAAATACTAATGGTGTCATTAAAAAAGGCCCTTTGTGTAGAGCAATAGTGGGTGGTGTTTTTAATTTTAAATGTCCACTCAAAAGAGCTAATAAGAGAACAACGGCACACTTCAAGGAGTTAACAGCACAGACTAGAAATAGTATGGGACTGCACAGCCTTTCCAAAGTAATGACGTTCATTTTTTTCCTTTTGTTGAAATGAATCATACTTTCCTTCAACCAAGTTAAAACATTGTGTTGCTTCAAATAAATATTTAAATATCTTAAGTCCTGCATAGCAGCCTCATTGAAGATCTCAAATCCATGTTTTCATCTCTGAATTCCATTCAGCAAAAATCTTTGGTCAATTAATTTACACTCAACCTAGGAAAAATCCACAGCAATGCTAGGTAACTTCTGGATTGTGTGCCACGTAGCCTAAACTATTTTTTTTCCTTCTTGCACACAATCTGGCTAGAAAGGCATCAAATGAAATGCCCTTGTATTAGACTTGCTGCTAAACAGCAGATTTTTCTCTGACTTGCTATGGTGTTTGAATCAAACTGAGCCATTCTTGAGTCATTCTTGCCCGCTGCTGTTAACTTGCCAGTGGGGGGCCTTCATTTAGGAAGTAGGTGGTCATTTCTCCTTTACCTTTGACCTTAACGACCCCTCGGCATTCTAGTTGATAGTTGTTGACTGTTAAAACCTGGTACATGTCTGTGGTCACCTAGGGAGTTTTAAAAAGGAAGAATCAGAAAACAGTTGAATGAATTGCACTTTACACAGTTCAACACAAGCTCCCAACCCCCATTGATAGGAGCGCTGTATTTCATTAACAATTCAAAAAACTATGACCGTACTCATAGGAAGAAGAGCAGACGACATTAAGAGTGCATTTGACATTATTCCAGATAAAGTCTCACATTCTGTTGTCCACATGTCCAGGAGCTCCCAAATGGACAATGGCAAGTCAGAGACATGTGAATAAGGAGTAGACATGAGCAAATATGTCAATTTCATTTTCTCTCATTTTTCAATCTTATCTTCAGTTCTTCACATTTCCACATTAGTTTGTGATATTTCATCAGCATTTTAATGCACATTTCTCCTAATACTACACGTTTGTATGTCTTTTTGCCTAAGATACTTTGCAAAAATATGTAATTTCCCTTTAAAATACACTTTTGTATGCTGTTTTCACTAATATATGCATTTTTATGGAAACAGTATATGCATTTTTGTACATGTTACTTGACTGGAGAACAGCACTGCAAAACGTGTGTGTTTCTGTGTGTTAAGTGCCTTCCAGTAGATTACAACTTATGGCAACCTCATGAATCAGCGACCTCCCACAGACCACCCTGTTCAGATCTTGTAAGTTCAGGTCTGTGGCTTCCTTTATGGAATCAATCCATCTTTTGTTTGGTCTTCCTCTTTTTCTACTCCCTTCTGTTTTTCACAGCATTATTGTCTTTTCTAGTGAATCATGACTTCTCATGATGTGTCCAAAGTATGATAACCTCAGTTTCATCATTTTAGATTCTAGTGACAGTTCTGGTTTAATTTGTTTTAATATGCAAGTATTTGACTTTTTCACGGTCTATGGTATGTGCAAAACTCTCCCCCAACACCACATATCAAATGAGTTGATTCTTCTTTTATCCACTTTTTTCACTGTCCCACATCTGTACATAGAGATCGGGAATACCATGGTCTGAATGATCCTGACTTTGGTGTTCAGTGATACATCTTTGCATTTGAGGACCTTTTCTAGTTCTCTCACAGCTGCCCTCCCCAGTCCTAGCCTTCTTCTGATTTCTTGACTATTGTCTCCATTTTGGTTAATGATTGTGCCAAGATATTGATAATCCTTGACAAGTTCAATGTCCTCATTGTCAACTTAAAAGTTACATAAATCTTCTGTTGTCATTACTTTAATCTTCTTGACATTCAGCTGTAGTTCTGCCAAGAATTCTGTGGCCTGACAAGTGACAGCAAAATTATTTAAAAAGGCAGAATAGAGAGTGACAGCCCAACAGAATACATACAAATGTACTGACAGAGTTGCTGGGTAAGCAGAGGGATATCACAATCATGGCACCCATTGGGGGATGTTTTAAATCTCCATTGTTGCTAGGCTAACTTTAAAGTACTTTTAAAATACCATAATAGTTAGAAAGGGAACAAAGATAATTTTTAAAAATCCGCAATGCTGGACACCATCTGCAAGGAGTGTGCCTTTATCCCACGTTGTCTGGTCATAATGTGAATTTCTAAGTCCTGTCAAAATGACCCTGATAAGGTGTGTATGATGCACATGTAGAAGCAGGATTCTGCATGCTCATTGCCAATGGGACAGAACCAGATGTGGAAAAGATTGCTGTTGACATAACTCGTGGTTCTAGTTCTCTGCCTCTTCAGCTGTTTCAGTGGTGATCTAGTGCATGGCTCAATATGGCCTAGCGCTGTCATACTGTAACGTCTCTTGTCTATCTCCCTTCCTACCCTGATGAGCAGTTCAGCTTGCATGCACAATTCAAGAGATGGCTGGCATATCCAACTATGACAATGCCAATCATCCTTGCAGAGGATAAGCAACATTGGCTCAAGCTTCCCATTCTCTCCCTTCTTCCCCCTTTTCCCGGTGGACTTGAATTCATGCCATCCCTCTCAAAGCGATAAGAAGCACTGTCAAAGATAACAGTACAGATCACCTACTGAGTGGCTAAGTGTACACAGCACAGTATCTCATAGGCACATATCTCTGGATCAGAGTAGGATGAATTATCCCATCTTGAAGAAGAAGCCGTGGATGACGAGATTCTCAAGGAGCTCTATTCTGTTCTAGCTCCATATTGCACACTCTTTGGAATGTGTACAAATATACATGCAGACACAATAACAATCTTTTCTGACCTTTATCTTGTCTGACTTACCTTCAGAATTCTTTCATACCTAATTTTTTTTCAAGACAGAGATGAATTCCTAAGCTGGATAAAGCATGTAATTTGTGAAGTACAGGAGTACAAGTTTGTCTTGATCCACAGCTACATGGATCAGAAGTGACTTCATGCGTCAACTGTCACATTTTTTATGGCTGGTTCAAAGTTTTCAGTTTGGGTTGGGGGTGAGCATACCCTCCCCCCGGAGAGTACATGAAATATACATATAGGTGACTTCTCACCTCTTACTTGTACTAGTGATTTGTGTAAATATTCACTAATAGGCAAAAACCCTTGCGGTTTAAGAACGTACATATAGCCAACAGATATTTCTATCAAACTTTAAGAAGCAGGGAAATTGGGCATCTATAGTGAAGGCACCAGGGGAGCAGGAGACCTGATCTTCTCTCTGAGCCCGGCCTCCAGCACATCCAGTCGCGCTAAGATAGAAGCAACAGCCCCTGCATCAGCACTGTTCACTGGCCGCTGCGTTTTCCCCCGAGACCGTTTGGGTGGTGGGTCCTTCTCCTTCCCTGTCACAGGTTGGTCCCGAGGTGCACTAGGATGGCCTGAGCCATGCTCTAGGGCTTCCAACCTGGCTAATATGGCCGCCCATGGTGGCCCCTCCCCACTCCTTGCCCCCTCCGCCGCTGGGGGTGGGCATCTCCCCCCTGCTTTGGGGGCCTTTCCTTTCCCTTTTGCCCCCCCTTGTCCTTTCTTGGGTGGCATACTAGAGGGAGATAGGGGCCCCGCTTACAAAATGACGTGATTTCAAAACATTGTGAAGGGGCCCGCCTGCTTATTCTATACCCCCTCCCGGCACCCAATTATCCTGGAGGGGAGCCTAATTGCCCTGCACGTGGCAAGGATTGATGGTTGGGGTCGTGCCCCACCTACCCCTGCGTTAATTAAAATTAATAATTAAATTTAAAAGTTGCCGGCCAAAGGCCGCCTAGCCTGTGGTCCTCGCCGCTGCTGGATCCGATCCTGCGCTGCCGCCTCGTAGTGACTGCCCCAGGATCCTCGCCGCATAGGCCTTGGTGCCAGCCGCCGCTGCCTCCCTGTCTCTCAATGAGGCTGGGGGGGGCTCGCCGCCGCCCAGCCACCCTGGCCTCAGGAAGCCTCCAGAGGCCCACGTGCACCGGCAAAGGAGCCGCGCCGCGCCGAAGCTGCTGCTGCCGAAATTGCCGCCGAAAGGAGCCGCGCCGCGCCGAAGCTGCTGCTGCGGCTGCCGAGATTGCCGCCAAAAGGAGCCGCGCCGCGCCGAAGCTGCTGCCGAAAGGAGCCGCGCCCCGCCGAAGCTGCTGCTGCGGCTGCCGAGATTGCCGCCGAAATTTGAACTGGATGGCGGGAAGCAGGCGGGGCGGCCTTAAATAGCCTTCAGCCGCCCCGCCTCCCTGCCGCGTCACACGACGACGCGCCAGCGCGCCGTGTGTGCACGCATCCCCCAAGATGGCGGCCTGGACATCGACAGCGGCCGCAAGCTTGTCCCTCTGCCCGGTAAGTCCCGGGCACGGAACGGGATTCTATCAAACTTTAAGAAGCAGGGAAATTGGGCATCTATAGTGAAGGCACCAGGGGAGCAGGAGACCTGATCTTCTCTCTGAGATATTGTACTGCTCTACAAATCTGTAAAAATGCAAACACAATTTGGGTTGCTCTTTCACAGTCCAATCCACTGGAAGAATTTGGTAACATGTGCTGGGAAGAATTTGGTAACATGTGCTGGGAAGAATTTGGAAATATGTGCCTCTGACCATATGGTGAGTGGTAGCAACTCCACCAATGAGGAGTGGTGGCAACACCTGCCATCTACAAAGATGGAGAATTACATTTGTTTGTTTGTTGGTATTCTTCTTACTTTGCTTCTTTCCTGTGTTACTACTATTTCAAAGCCTTTTTATTGGTCAGTGTCATATGATGATGAAGACAGCCTTTTGTGTTTCAAACTGGAGGTTATGCTCTATTTCTATTTTGGTGCATTAACAGTTGAATCTGAAACTGCAGTCTGATGTAAAATTAGACTGATTACAATACGTTGCTACTTAAGCAATAACTCTAGCTGTTGGAGGAAAAAAAACTTGGTCTGCCCAAGATGCATGTTTTCAGCCTGCTATCCTTAAACCACTTCACTGAAGGAAATGTGGGCATGGTCAATTAAAAACATAGAGCACACCTTGAATATTGCTAGAATATATTTCACCTCCCACTGTTTGATCTTGGGCAAACTGAGACACTCCTCATGTCCATTGGAAACTATTCTGCACAATAGTCAGTGCCATTATTCCATAATTGTTTTTGGAGCTTATTTTAGTGTTGCAAAGTGTTGCTGTACTTCACATATTGACGGAAACAGAAGCAAAAGAAAATGATCTACTATAGGAAACTTCGCTAGAATTGCAAAGTAAATCATATTTAAAGTGACTACCTGAACTATATCCACTGTCTTAATATTGTTGCTTCTTGCCTGCTAAAACAAGATCATGTCTTGTTTCTGTTATTTGGGCTGACTGCAGATGTTGCCACCACTCACCATATGCTCACAGGCACATGTTACCAAATTCTTCCAAGCTACACAGAAAGTGGATTGGACTGTGAAAGAGCAACTCCAATTGTGTATGCATTTTTACACATTTGTAGGGCATTATAGTATCTCAGAGAGGAGGTCAGGTCTCCTGCTCCCCTGGTGCATTCACTATAGCTGCCCAATTTCCCTGCTTTTTAAAGTTTGATAGAAATATCTGTTGGCTATAGGTACATTCTTAAACAGCAAGGGTTTTGTTTTTTTTGCCTGTTAGTGAATTTCTCTGCTTTTTAATCTGGGAGACAAGAAATGGGATCCTGTACAAGTTTACTGAGAATGGATTGATCATTTGCATGCTTCCTGAGTTCAGTGGGATTTATTCCCATGCAATCATGCTTAGGATAGGTGAAACTGACCACAGGGGATGGGGAGGGGAGGAGGAGGAAGGGCAGAGGGGAGGAGAGGGATGGGAGGAGGGCAGGTTTGATCATTGAGTTCAGTGGGATTTACTTCCATGCAATCATGCTTAGCATATGTAAAACTGACCATGAGGGCGGAGGAGAAGGGGGAGGGTTGGAGTGGGCAGGGGAGGAGGAAGAAGGAAGGGGGAAAAGAAGGAAGCGGGGAGGAAGAAGGGAAGAGGTAGGAGAGAAGAGGGGAAGGAGGGGAAAGGCAGGTCTGATCATTTGCATGCTTATTGAGTTCAATGGGATTTGTTCCTGTGCAATTATGGTTAGGATAGGTAAAACTGACCATGGGGGAGGAGGAGCGGGAGGAGAGAGGGGAGTGGAAGAAGGAGGAGGGGAAAGGGACGATGGGAAGGGTAAGGGTGAAGGAAGGGGGAGGGAAGGGGCAAAAAGGGAGGTGATGGGAGGGAGGAGGAGGGTCGGAAGGTTGATCATTTGCATGTTTTTTAAGTTCAGTAGGATTTACTCCTGTGCAATCATGCTTAGGATAGGTGAAACTGACCTGGGGAAGGGGCAGGGAGGGGGGAAGAGGGGAGGGGGAGGAGAGGAGATTGGGTGAGCAGGCACTGAGCAGAGGGGAACTCCCTTTCCTTTCCAAAAGGAAAACATTGTGAACAGTGTCGTTCTTTTTCAGAATTTCCCCCTCCTTTTTTCTACAGCAGGCACATGTAGCCTCCCACCCAAATTTAAACCAAAGCTGTCCCTGGCCACATCCATACCAGACCTTTATTTTACTATAGACAGGCATGGCTTCTCCCAAAGAATCCTGGGAAGTATAGTTAGCGAACAGTGCTGAGAGTTGCTAGGAGACTCCCTGTTCCCCTCACGGAGCTTCAGTCAGAGTGGCTGACTGTTAAACCAGTCTGGTCACTGGAGCTCTGTCAGAGGAATAGGAGTCTCCTCTCAGCACCCTTCACAAACTACAATTCCCAGGATTCTTTGGGGGAAGCCATGACTGTCTAAAGCAGCCTTTCCCAACCAGTGTGCCTCCAGATGTTGTTGGACCACAACTCCCATCAGCCTCAGCCAGCATTGCCAACATTCAGGAAATATGGGAATTGTGGTTCAACAACATCTGGAGGCACACTGGTTGGGAAAGGCTGGTCTAAAGTGAAATAAAGGTCTGGCGTGAGTGTGGCCACCTGATTAGCCAAGCCAAGAAGCTGTGAGTCTGGCTTTTAGAACACTGTTGGTTCTTACTGAGCATGCCCGGGGTTATCATTGACTTAATGTAAATTTCTTAAATAATTAAAAATCAGTTAGGCATTTTAAAAACTTTTAACCTGTAGAAGATGAAGGTCAGAGTATGGGGCAAGGTCAGTAATAGGATTACAGGTACTCTGTGAACATGACTGATTTTTAATTAATTTCAACAAATTATGAGAATATTGACAGAAAAAAAGTCCAAAAGGGGTCCGTTTATTTCCCCCTCTCTTTTTACACTTTAAACTCTGAATTCTCTCGGAGTGTTTTGTGTATCGCCATGAAAATATCGAGGGTTGCTGAGCAAGTGTTTCTAAGTTCAGGACTATAAGTTTTGTAAGGTTTTGTTTTGAAATCAGCTTATGGGAAGCAGGGGAATGGCATGGGAGTTATTTTCAATTTAACACTGCGGAATGAGAAAAATCCATGCTGGCTATAGTATATAGCCACTCTCGTGGCTGTATAATTCATAAGAGCAGAAAGTTTTGGGGAGGAGGAGAAGTGCCAAGAAGACTCACCTGAATCCTATCGGGTACTCCTGTGCTATCCATTCGACTGGCTACATTCACAGTGTTTCCCCAAATATCATATTGGGGCTTACGTGCGCCTATCACCCCAGCTACCACTGGGCCAATATTGAGCCCTACCAAAGAAATAGTACAAAATTAGACATAAGTAGAAAAACTACATCTTATAAGTTATCACTACCAAATCAGTTCTGGCAGAGAACTGCAAACATCTGATTCTTCCCTAGGCATAAATTGGCCAGAGCTAATTTTTGAATGGGGGAACTTATTAACCATATGGCAGAAAGTCTACTCTAATTTGCATATTGGGTTGCATGTAATCCACGTAATTGATATATCAATAGGCAAGTACCAACCTACAAGTAGTGGACTGTTGCACTTTCCGTACCAATATTTTTTTCCTAAAACTGCTTTTCAAATATGTAAAGCGAGCAAAATTTAAAGAAGGAAGGAAGGGAGTATTGATATTTGACCTTAACATTTTTAAAAATTGAAAACAAAAGAAGGCCCAGTCCCATTGACTTCAACTGAAACATTAACTCTTTCCCATTGAAATAAATAGGGCTTACACCACAATCTAAACCCAATATCCTTCGGGATGAGAGAATTTGGATTTGGCAGATCTTCAGCTTTCCTGTTTGAGTTGAGGCTCAGCTAAAGCTTTGCTAGTGTAAGACCTTCACCTTGGCTGAGATGGAGATATGTCAGTGTAAGTCCCCCACCCTGGCTCAGCATGGGCTCAGCCAGTGGAACTTAAAACCAGTGGAATAAATGCTGCCCCCCAAAAAGAAGTGTTCTGGGGATATAGTGGGGTGGGAAGGGCAGGAGAGACTTATACTTCTTCCAAATCCCTTTCAGCTGAGTCATGTGACCCAGCAACCTGGCAGAACTTAGCCAGTAAAACAGGAAGTGTGAGTCAAATTCCTCCAAATTTCTCCTGAACAGAGTATGGAATGGTGTAACTTAATTTACACTGGCTTTCTATTCTTAGGATTCTTCTATTAGGCTGTAATCCTAAACCCACTTTCTTTAGGGAGCAAAAGTGCTTATTTTGGAACGTTATGCCCTAAATGTAAGTTGGGGGGGGGGCACAAGGAAACAGCGATACTAAGCCTTTGCAGAGGAACACCATGTGAATTGAAAGTTAAACAAAAGTATTGGAAGCTGGGAATTGTGAACCTCGCAAATCTATCCCGATGGCAAAACGAAAACAGCTAGGTTGGTGGGGACTAGAGAGAGGGCATTTTCAGTGGCGGCCCCCACTCTCTGGAACTCCCTCCCGTTTGATCTTCGCCATGCCCCTTCCTTGGATACATTTCGCCGAGCCTTAAAAACTTGGCTCTTTGGACAGGCCTTTGGGATCTCCGGGGTGGGCTAATTTTTCTGTGACTGTTTATTGTTTCTGATTGCCCTACATAGTTTTACGCCTGCATTAGTGTTGACTGCATTGTATTTTATTCTGTAATTATATTGTATTTTATTGAATTTTAATATGTACGTCGCCTAGAGTGGCTTCGGCCAGATAGGCGACACAAAAATTAATTTATTATTATTATTATTATTATTATTATTATTTATTAAAAGATCTGTCTCTAGCTGGGCCATTGGATGGAACTGGGATTGGAGTCGCCAGACACAGACTAGACCACAAAACTTGATCACATGATCACTGGCTTTTTTTTTCCTGCTGAAAACTGAAGAATTCCACATTGGCTCATCATTTTCTCCATGCCTACATAAATGGATCAGGGGGAATAAAAGGTCTGCAGCGGTTTTAAGAAAACTGCCAGATCCACATGGTATTGTAAATGGACAACAACAAAGTGTTTTAAAGCAGTCTCCGTATGGTGGCTATATTGTATGTGCCAGTGCTAAGAATTTGAAACAATACCAGCTAAGTGTGAGGCAAATTCATCCAGTGGTACCTTCTCAGGTTTTTCAAATCTGATACTTCAGCTTGAATTTGAATCTCCTACAGTATCTAACTACTTCTAAGAAAATTGGCTAGGGTTTTTGTTTATTAGATACCAGTATTTTGTGATATCCAGAATTATGAACATGTGTAATAGTGCATCAAGAACACTAATGTTCTACACTCTAAATAAATCATCTGTAAAATATATTAAAATCTGCTTCTTTTGCACAGACATGTCCAATTTACATGTTTCATTGTAAACCTTGTCACTGGCATATGGACAGTGGAGTATACCTGGAGGAAAAAAACTCAATCCAGATGTATAACAGCAGCAAACTACATCTGAGGCACGCCCATTCAAACACATAAGAACATATAACACAAAAAGAGCTCTGCTGGATCAGGCCAAAAGCTCACCTAGCCCAGCATTCTCTTCTCACAGTGGGCAACAAAACCAAGCCTGAAAGATGGATCTGAATGCAAAATGGCTGGCTTTGTCAGCTTTGATAGTTTTCTCAGCGGGAGGAGGTAGAAGTGTTGGATTCATTTCCTCACAAACAAGTGACTGAGCAGAGGACCTAGGTGATGGTTCTAGGAAACTACAAAGAAGGGGGGACACAGGTGTGTGAAGCTGTGTTGCATGAATGAGGATCACCCTTACAGGATCCGACTGACAGAGCTTTCGCTCATCCCTCCTCTGCTAACCTTCACATGTGCATATTTATCAATTTTAGATCCAAATATGAAGGGCTGACAGAACTGGTTGTCATGTATAATACTGGAAACCTAACAGTCGTGACCCTTCTAAAGCACTAATGTGGATAGAAAAGTCCTTTATTTAGCTTTTGATTTCTCCACTGTCAAATCCATTTGGGAATGTTATGTAATGGGGTCAAGTTTCTGTTTAAAACATAACTGACACTGCAGGTCAATACTTTTGCTTTAACCAGTAATTCAACTCAATAGAGGCAGCACCAATTAATATGTGGCGTCTGCACTTTTAACCACAGAGGATAAATTCCAAAAGCATACACCACAACAAAGACATTTACCTATTTTCATCTGGAAGTTGTTGAACGAATGCTCATTGATGTATTTCATTTGATCCATTAACCTCATTGCAAAGTCAGCCAGGGCCTTGATGTGCGATTTGCCCACTTTGTCATAGGTGGAATCATTAAGGCCTGAAGCAGCCATATATGTGCTGCCTATAGTTTTGATCTTTTCCAACTGTAGGAACTGGTCCTCGCTTATTATCTGCAGAACCAAAAAAGGGCATATACAAATCAATATATGCTGGGGAAACTGAACTGTACAAGACTCGGGTATTATACATGGTGTAGCTTGCAGGCCATATGTTTTATTGTGGTTCCCATATGAAGAGAAATTTCAAAAGCTTTTTGGATCCTGCAGGTAGACAGGAGGTGACCTAGGCTCTATTCTGGTTTCTTGAAATGCAATAAGGAAAGCAAAGTAGGATTTTGCACTATGATGTCAGGTCACATGATGTGATGTAGGCATACAGCTATAGGAAGACAATTCATCCCCTTTTAGGGTCTACATCAGGACTTGGCAGGAGTGTGTCAGTGCTTGCTGTCATATGCAAGGTGATTGGGTTAGGACCATTTGTACTTTTAATCATATGGAGAGGTAAAATTTACCCTAGCAACTCCCTTTCACTGGACTTTCTGAGTAATAAAAATAACAGGCCAGTGCTAGCTATCACTAGTAATAACAGAGGAGGTACAACTTTCCTAGGAAGCTCTGCCCACTCTCTTTTTCAGCTGCCATGGCCAAATTACCATTTGCACCACTGCAATGATACACATTCATGGGAGCAGAGCACAGGGTGATTAAAATGGATTTGTTAAACCAGGAAATGTAGTCAACAAGTCAGTATACAAAGAACTAGGAAACTAGTTCCATGAGATTTGCAAGTCAGGTAACTTTTTTGGGCCCACCCATAGGCTTGGATAAAGAGTTTCTTTGTGACTGTAACTGCATTATGCAGATTCAGCAGCATTTTTGAGTATATAGTACAGCTGAGAATAAATTGTGTAATATTTTAATTGTTATCTCTGACACATAAAAGAAACCTAGCACAGAAACCAAAAGATGTCTGAGGTAGCTGATGTGTGCCCTCAAGGGTCTATCAGTTAAGAACAAACCAGAACAATTTCAGTTTTAAATGTGTGTTTTTTTAACTTGCTTACCTCATCGAAGTCGGCAATGATTTCATTGAGGAGCCTCAAGCATTCCACTCCTTCATTGTTGGCCTCTAACTCTACATAGAATTCTGAGAAGTTGCTGATGGAAGCAAACATGACAGCCACACACTCGCATGACTGATAATACAGTTCATCATTCCTCCGCTCCTGTGCAAGGAAGTGGGCTGCCACATCTTTTGGCAATATGTTATGGAGAAGGCGTCTATTGTAGGCCTGCAGTTCCTCCATATCCTCCTTTTCTTCAGTAGCCTAGAAAGAAAGAAAGAAAGAAAGAAAGAAAGAAAGAAAGAAAGAAAGAAAGAAAGAAAGAAAGAAAGAAAGAAAGAAAGAAAGAAAGAAAGAAAGAAAGAAAGAAAGAAAGAAAGAAAGAAAGAAAGAAAGTGGTTTAGCAAGCATACTACCTACCTATTATTATTAACAATAATGATTTATTAATCACCTTCTACAGTCGTCTCAAGGTGATATACAAACTCTCCCCCCCACGAAAAACAGAAGCACAAAACACAGTATACATATATATACAAAAATTGACACCCATGGCAGATATCTATTCATCCAGCTGAGAAAGCCTGTCAAAACAAAAATGTCTTCAATTATATCTGCAAAGTGCAAATAGTGGGTGTCTGTCATATCTCTAAATACAACAGTAGTATCTCTAAATACTACGTATCTAAAACACGCTAACCAAGCAAGGACTGTCAGACTCCTGTAGATTAAGTATGTCAAGACCTTTGTGATCCTCAAATAAAACTGAAACTGTAGAAATTTGCTTTGTGCCAGCACTTCTAACTCTAATTTATGAGCATGATACGATAATGAGGTAATAGCATGAACAGCTACCATTTACTGATTATAAATGCCATTTAAAAACAACATTCAGAAGCACACACCTGAAGCTTCCAAAGGAAATCAAGCCTTGCTGTGGATTCCACCTGCTGGGCATGCAGATATACCGCCAAAACAAAAACGGTGATAACTACAGGAGTCACAATCTTCAGGGCCACCCTGGACACACTTGGAGGACTGCACAGGAAAAGAAAACACATAAAACTGTGGATGCCAGTCACTGAACTGGACGAGTAAATACAATTCAAAGCAAGCAATTTCTCAATCTTTTTGTGTTGCAACAGGCAGAGCGTGGGATGGGATCCAGCTGCCTATTATTAAAATTCACTATTAGTAATAGTAACTATATACTATATATACAGTTATATATATAGCTACAGTAAAATGACTATTTAATTCTGCTCAGCTCATCATTGTTTAAATTATTATTTAGTTCCTGCATTTGACCATGTATGGAGATTGAAGTCCAAGTGATCACCTTTAACTTTACATAGGGTCACTACATCAATCTTTCTTTTCTGTGCTTCAATGACTATAGAAGCAAGGTGTACTGTATCAAAAATGTCTCTTAGGCAAGGAAAAAATAAATGAAAAGAGCCATGGCAAAGTTATTGCACTCCATTTCTAAACCATAGTTAAAGGATTTGTGGCAGAACACTGGATTGTACTCTCTGTTTCTCTCCCTCCCCTCGCCTTCATGAGGTCAAATTCTTCATGTCCTTGAATACAATTAAGGTTAGGTAGTTCAGTGCCACTAACTATGGTTGACATTAAGTAATGTTTCAAGCTGGTTTCAAATCCTGGTTAAGCTGGAACCCCGGTGAGCATTTGCTATGGTTAACAGTGCATAGTGGAAGGGGAAGAGGAATCTGTGTTTGAAAAGAGAGGAGTGAGTGAGTATGTGATCCTACAACCCATATCCCTGTTAAGAGAGGGGCCACATTATGGCTACACCAACTCAAAGCACCGATAGCTAAATCTAGTTATTATTTTAAAAGGCAGCTTCAGGTTACCCACCCACCCACCCCCTCCCCAGTAACTCACCATATTTCATTCTCCGTCCCATTGGAAAATACTCTGAAATAACAAAAGAGACAGATTTTAGACAATGTATATAGCTTGCTGCCTACGGCCATACTACCCTGGACCTGCCTGATCTTGGAAGCTAAGGAGGGTCAGGCCTTGTTAGTACTTGGATGGGACACTGCCTGGGAATCCCGGTGCCATAGGCTTAGAGGAAGGCAATGGTAAACCACCTCTGAATACCTCTTCCCATAAAAACCCTGTGAATATATAAAAAAAAGATTCATAGGGTCGCCATAAGTCGTAATTGACTTGAAAGCATATAACAACATATAGATTGCTGTTACCTTTATATGTCACTGGCTCCATCTCTTTCTTCCCAATTTCCCATTTAGTCTCCTCCCATACTGCTTGCTATGCTAGGAGTATAAGCAATGAGGCAGGAACATTCCAGTTCAGATCTCACTTGCCAGTCTACCTTAGAAAGCCATCGTCTCTCAGCCTTTCAGCTGGCAACATGGGAATTATAACACTGCCTTACCTCTTGTAAGGATTACTGAGATATGTGAAGACTGAACGCTAACAAATTACAATATAAAATATTATTTTAAAAATAATCTTTATTAAAAGAAGGAAAATTTACAAAAAACAGAAAGAAAAAGGAATTTATTTTACAGATACAGCTAGTTTGTTTTGTGCATATATAAGAAATAATAAATATGCTAAGAAAAAGGCATATAATATAATGATGATGATGATGATGATGATAATAATAAGTACATTTCACTGCACAAATGCTATCCAAACAGAAGTGTCTCTCTCAAATTTCAACCAGTTCAAAAGTCCATGCCTGCTTTGGATCACTTGCATGACATTAATCAAATGAACACATGGGCAAAGTAGTTCAGTCCACTGAAATTAATATAGAAGTCATTTTATATCTCTTGTGTGTGCATGATGGATTGAAGCAATAGGAGGGATCCCTAATGTCCCTTATGACATAAGAACCAAAGCCTCAAATCTTTTACTCTAATGCAAGTCCTGCCAATTTAAATGAAATCTGTTCCCAAGTATGGTTAATATTACAGTTTAAAAACACTTGAAAGTAAGTTCCTACACCTACACAAAATTTCACAGAATTAAAGATCCCACATAATAATTAAAAAATAAATGCATTTAGTATGAGGTGTAATATGCAACTGCTCCACAGTATCACTGCTACTATTTTTCACTTTGAACACTATGTGGAGCTATAACCACTTTCTACAAATTTCTTCTACTAGTTAATGTTAACATTAAAGAGGTTCTCTGCCTTTGAGCAAAATTTTATTTGAAGCGAGGGCTCGAGGAAAGCTGGAGAATTAGATAGGATGTTATAAATCAATGCTGCCTGGACAAGTTAGGGGAATAATTCCTAAGGATATGTATAGATTGTTGATGTTATGTGCCTTCAAGTCGACTATGACTTTTGGCGACCCTATGAATCAGTGACTTTCAAGAGCATCTGTCATGAACCACCCTGTTCAGATCTTGTAAGTTCAGGTCTGTGGCTTCCTTTATGGAATCAATCCATCTCTTGTTTGGTCTTCCTCTTTTTCTACTCCCTTCTGTTTTTCCCAGCATTATTGCCTTTTCTAGTGAAAGGATATGTATAGATAAGCAAGCTTAATTCAGTGGGTGAGAAAGATCATTCCAAAAAATCCCTTTTAATTAGAAATACAGCCCCTAATCTTTGCCAAATTGTCTGCAAGGAGACAAGCACAGAGTACACTTTGAACCCTCATACTTATATGGTATATAAAGCCCTATACAGTTTGGGACCAGAATACCTGACCAAATATCATCTTAACATTTATATATGCCCAGGCAATCACTGCGCTCAGCAGTGAGGGCCTTCTACAGATATCTTATGAGGAGGTCCATTCCACACAACATAGGAATTGGGACTTTAGTGTTGTGGCACCTACCCTATGGAATTCCCTCCCCTTAAATATTAAACAGGTGTTGTCTCTGTTCTCTTTTCAGTGCATCCAAAAGATCTTCCTCTTTCAACAAGCCTTTCAAGTAGAGACCTTATTCCAGACTTGTCTGCATTGGAATTATTTTTATGATGTTTTGTCAGATGTTTTGTTTTTCATGTTTTAAAGATATTTTTAGGGTCATTTCTCTGCTGCCCTGGGCTCCTTCTGGGAGGAAGGATGGCATATAGATTTAATTAATAACAACTTTTGCTTTGGATTGTATCCAAAGATGACTCTGTGCAAGTGGAACAGACTTCCACTTGTGCAACAGACCTCTCCTTGAGCAATAGGACTTCACCTTCCTTTTCTCCCCACTGCAGTCCCCTAGGTGTCCTCAAACTCTGCTCCACGGGGTTGCTGTGGGTGCAAAGGGAGGTGAGAAAAGTGACATCCCAATGCGCAAGCAGACACCTAGCTACACAATGTTAGATTAACTGTTTGTTTGTAAAGCTGCTATCTCGTTCAGTGGCAGTGGAGATGGGAGGATGCCGTGCAATCTAGTTTCTTCATATTTATTCCCTGAAGATTTTTTCTTGTATTTTGACAGAAAGTTTAGATGCTTTGCTGCTGCAGAGTTGTATCCAGCAAAACGAGACACTTTGTGTTCCAATTAATTAAAGTTCCTTTCCAATTTTTTGCCCTGTCATTTTACAGTTATGTTTATTTTATTCAATTTATGAGTTGCCAAATAAAAAAATATTCTCTGGATGAGACACAAAGTACAATAGACAAAATTAAAACAAACCAAACAACTCACTAAGACCACAAATCAATAGGACCAAACAACAGATAAATCCACCCATAAAATCCAACAGTGAGTTTTTAAACTATTTTTCCACATTGACCTTGTTATACTTTCTTATTGAGCCATTGAGTGAGTAGAATTTGCATACAAACAGCTGTCCTCTTCCAGTAATAATTCAGGTTATCACATGGTGCCAGCATGAAGGCCCAACACCCAGTTGGACACTGGCTGAAGGCCCCGGGCTCTGAAGGCCCCATCACTGGCCCAACCTGCTTTATCACCAGGCATAGGTGGAGATATGCGGACACTGCTTAGGGACCAAACTTGGCTCCCATTTGTGGTTGCTGCCAGATGCTTTCCTCCATCTCCCTGCCTGCTGCCTTTCCTGGGCTCTGGGAAATGACTTCTGGGCAAGGTGGCCTGTAAAATGCCTCTGCCATTGCTGCAATCTGCCATAGCACTAGAAAGGTCTTTTAAACATATAACTTCTAAAAAAGCTTTTCTAAAACATTCTAACTGTAAAAGACTTTCTAGATGACATGGAAAGCCACAGCAGCAGCACAGATACAGTCACCTTACCCAGAATGCCTGACTCTGAAGAAGGAATCCTCTTCAGCCCTGGCCACATTCACACCATACATTTATTCCACTATTATTCCATGTTAAACAGTCATGGCTTCCCCTAAAGAACCTTGGGAAGGGTAGTTTATGAAAGGTGCTGAGGGTTCTTAGGAGACCACTGTATAAATATGCAGGAAATGAGAAATTAAGAAGAAATGGGGTTGCTTTAATAGTGAGAAGTGATGTAGCAAAAGCAATTAGGAGCTACAACGCAAGGTCTGAGCGAGTTATATCAATGAGATTAAACGGGAAACCTATAAACATAACCATCTTCCAAGTCTATGCTTCAACAGCAAATGCAGAAGAAGAGGAATTGGAGAGATTTTCTGCAGAAGTACAGGAAGAAATTGATCACACACCAAAACAAGATGTGCTGATAATCATGGGAGACTGGAATGCAAAAGTAGGGAACAGAGAAGAACTAGGAATTGTGGGGAAATGGGGCTTAGGAGACAGAAATGAAGCACAAGAAAGACTTATTGAATTCTGTGAAGCCAATAATTTGTTTCTTGCAAACGCATTTTTTGAGCAACTGAAAAGACGACTGTACACGTGGACATCACCAAATGGTCAATATAGGAATCAAATTGATTATATAATTGGTAGCAGAAGATGGAAAAGTTCCATACTTTCTGCGAAAACAGGACCAAGAGCAGACTGCGGTACAGATCATGAACTGGTTGTATTGAAAATCAGAGTAAAGCTAAAGAAGAACAACAAAGCAATCGGAATGCCAAAATACAATTTAAATAACATCCCAGAAAGATATAAAGATCAAATAAGGAACAGATTTGAGGCTTTAAACTTAGTTGACAAAGAACCAGAAGAATTATGGAATGAAGTCACAGACATTATCAGGGAAGAATGCAAAAAGACAATACCTCTAGTTAAAAAGAGAGAAAGACGTCGATGGATGACTGAAGAAACTCTTAAAATGGTTAAAGAGAGAAGGAAAGCAAAAGCAAAATGAGATAGAAACACGATCAGTACCCTAAATACAACAATACAGCAACTAGTACGTAGGGACAAACAGAACTATTACAATAGTTATTGTATAGAAATAGAAGAGGACAACAAAAAGGGAAGAACAAGAGCCTTATTCCAAAACATTAGAGAAATGAAAGGGAAATTTAAACGAAGAGTAGAGATGTTGAGTAATCAACAGGGAAACACACTGACTGACCGAGATGAAATAAAAGGAAGATGGAAGCAATACACTGAAGAACTCTATAAAAGAGATGCCAGGATGACAGATTCAGTCATGGAGGAACCGTATGAAGAAGAACCAGAAATTTTGGAATGTGAGGTGGAAGATGCTCTTCAAATACTTGGAAGAAACAAATCACCAGGAATAGATGGCATACCAATAGAGTTGCTACAAGCTACTGAGACTGAATCTGTCCAAATTTTGACAAAAATTCATCAAGAAATATGGAAAACTAAACAATGGCCTACAGACTGGAAGAGTTCCATATACATCCCAATTCCAAAGAAAGGGGATCCCAGGGAATGCAGTCATTATCGGACGATTGCCTTAATACCCCATGCAAGTAAAGTAATGCTCAAGATTCTACAACAAAGGCTCTTACCATATATGGAGTGAGAAATGCCAGACGTCCAAGCTGGATTTAGAAAGGAAAGAGGCACCACAGATCATATCGCAAACATACTTTGGATAATGGAATGGACCAAGGAATTTCAGAAGAAAATCACCCTGTGCTTTATAGATTACAGCAAAGCCTTTGACTGTGTAGATCATGGAAAACTATGGAATGCTTGAAAAGAAATGGGGGTGCCACAGCATGTGATTGTCCTGATGCGCAACCTATACTCTGCACAAAAGGCTACTGTAAGGACAGAATATGGAGAAACTGATTGGTTCCCAATCGGAAAGGATGTGAGACAGGGATTCATTTTATCACCCTATTTGTTTAATCTATACGCAGAAAATATCATACGGAAAGCGGGATTGGACCAAGAAGAAGTGTGAAAATTGGAGGGAGAAATATAAATAATTTAAGATATGCAGATGATACCATACTACTAGCAGAAACCAGTAATGATTTGAAACGAATGCTGATGAAAGTTAAAGAGGAAAGCACAAAAGCAGGACTGCAGCTGAATGTCAAAAAGACTAAAGTAATGACAACAGAAGATTTATGTAACTTTAAAGTTGACAATGAGGACATTGAACTTGTCAAGGATTATCAATACCTCGGCACAGTCATTAACCAAAATAGAGACAATAGTCAAGAAATCAGAAGAAAGCTAGGACTGGGTAGGGCAGCTGTGAGAGAACTAGAAAAGGTCCTCAAATGCAAAGATGTATCACTGAACACCAAAGTCAGGATCATTCAGACTATGGTATTCCCGATCTCTATTTATGGGTGTGAAAGTTGGACAGTGAAAAAGGCAGGTAAGAGAAAAATCAACTCATTTGAAATGTGGTGCTGGAGGAGAGCTTTATGCATACCATGGACTGCGAAAAAGACAAATAATTGGGTGTTAGAACAAATTAAACCAGCTGTCACTAGAAGTTAAAATGATGAAACTGAGGTTATCATACTTTGGACACATCATGAGAAGACATGATTCACTGGAAAAGACAATAATGCTGGGAAAAACAGAAGGGAGTAGAAAAAGAGGAAGGCCAAACAAGAGATGGATTGATTCCATAAAGGAAGCCACAGACCTGAACTTACAAGATCTGAAGAGGGTGGTTCATGACAGATGCTCTTGAAAGTCACTGATTCATAGGGTCGCCAAAAGTCGGAATCGACTTGAAGGCACATAACAACAACAAGAGAGGAGAATGGTAGCATGAGTGCTTGCTACAAAGAAGAGGATGAGGGCTCGTGATGGGTTCTGTTTCTGCAATAATCGGATTTGCCATCAGATTAATTATTATTTCTAATATTCTCTATCTTTGCGGAGAGAATTTTGAAGTAGCAACTCTCCAGGCCTGGTTTCCGATCATTCTTTTTTTCAAATTTATTTTTTTTAAGTCACTTTGAAATAATTGATAGTGTAAGTGATGGTTTTATTGATCTACTTTCTAGGTGAGCTCTTCAAATGTGTATTCCCTTTCACTGATGTAATGAAGTATTGCTTGTAATTGACAGACAGAAAGCAGCAGGGGGGGAATGAAGTGTTGCTTGTAAGCAGCAGGAGGAAATGAGGTGTTGATTGTAAGCAGCAGAAGACACTGACTTGATTTTCTGCCTTAATTTGCTCTGCAATACACTTGAAAAGGAATATAAACAAGCAATAATTACAGAGTTCACAATAAAAATTGATACCAATGGAGACGGGTGAATAAATAGCAATTGTAATATTGATAATTTTCTGCAAAGAAAAAATAAAAATATCGGAGATCGGAAAAATGAAAAGATATTGGAGGAAAAAGGAATCAGATCATTATTGACCACTAGGGGGCCACACTTAAAAATGAAATGTAGAAAAGGAGAGGATTCCATCCCTATTGAGGGCTCATGGGGCTGCAGTGCAGCAGGAGCATGGGGGCATCAGCTGGACCATGCCAAGCACCCCTGAAGTCTGATGCTGGCTTTACTTTAATGGTTACAATTTTGGCTGGCTGGCTGCAGTACATTAGGCTTTACTATAGCTCCTCCTTTGCCTAGGTTTTGGGTGAATTTGAATAGGGCTATGTGCAAAAAAGTGATATATATATATATATATATTGCTAATTATGTGCATGCTGTATAGGGAATAATTAGATGGCTCAGACAGATGCCCACTTAAATTAACAAAGGTCAATGTTCCCTGCATCTCGAAGTGGGTACGCCTAGACTATGGCTGGCTGTGTATGTACTAAATACTTCCCATAAGCCAGAAGTGGTTCACCATGCAGTGAGACTATAACAATAAATTGAGTTTTCAGAGCAAGCAAAACTCATTTAATGAGTGGCAAGATTGCAGCTCCCAAATTTCTTTCTGGGAAAAACCTGCTTATTTACTCCACCTTTTTACTGACATCTTGATTGCGAGGTGATGCAAATAATTGCTTTTAAGTGCTCTAATTCAGCGTGCTCTCAGTCTCATGCAATATAAAATGCCTAAAAGATGTTTGCTTTGAGATTATTCCTTCAAATTACCACTCCTAATTTGCCATCAATTTTCTTTTATATGAAGGGCAAACACCCTCCCCAAGTCGATTAATCAAAATTAAGCAATCAAATATGAAGAAGGGTTCAACTAGAGTGGACTTTCCCCCCTTTCTTTCCTGTAGTATTTTATTTTCTTAAGAAAAGACATCATTGAAATGGTTGTTTGGCATATTTTAAATGAATTATGAAAATCATAAGGCATTACATTATAACAACACCAGTAAAAGGGGTGTTGCTTAGGAGTGAACAAGACAAAAGTCTGCAGTGACCAAATTTTTAATGAGTAAATGTTAGTCATAAGCCAAGTTGTCATTCTACATCTGTGTAGCACAATCCTATGTATGATTCCTCAAAAGTAAGTCCTGCTGGATTCAATGGAGCTTACACCCAGGTAAGCAGGCATGGAACTGCAATATTAGAACGTATTCTCAGGATCAGTTAATGTGGATTAAAATGAACCCACTATAATTTTAGCCATGTAATCAGATTTTGACATTTTCCACAACAATGAGATGCAGTTCTTATGCTATCAGCAGTAGGAGCTACTGACATAAGAATGTTCCTCTCCCTGCCACCTTGGATAAAATTTAAAGGAAGCAAACCTTTTTTTTTGTATAATGGGTAGGACAGTGTGATCATATCCCATATCAGTGTTGCCATCCCAAGGTGGAGTGATGTTGAGAAGTGGGAAGTGACCATTTTATCACTCGGAACAGCTTCCTTCAGACACTATTTACTCCCATCAGCCCCAGTAAGCATGGCCAATGGCCAAGGATGAAGGGATTTGTAGTTCAGTAACATCTGGAGGGCCAAAGGTTCCCTACACCCAATTTTATTTAACAAGATTTCTATAATGCTTAATTAAAAAAACACCTCTAAGCAGTTTACATAAAATATAAAATATTCTTAAATTGTTCATAACTAGAAGCAGAGGGAAAGCAATCATAATGAAGTAATTCTCACTTGACTGTTCTGGCATTTCACTTTTCTTTTTCAAGTCACTGTTTCTTTGCTGGGTGAATGTGGTGCAAGTGATAAAAAAAGAGATCTGTTAAGTAACCATTCAGCATGACTAAGGCACAGGCCTCCTGCTTGATGCAAAAGATACACATTTGATGCTCATCTGAGAACCTGACAGTCGTGCTAAGTATGACATTCAAATTCTAGATGCCAGCAAAATTGAATAAAGAGCAAGAACCAAGAGAGGGTCTTAATAACTTACAGTAGTGACTCACCTGTGGATGCTGCACCATCACTGCTCTATGTGCAGTTGTTTACATAAACCTACTGACTTGTTTCTCTCAAACAGCAGATGGGGTGGTAAACCTGTTTCTGGATTATTCCACTTCAGACCACAGGTGGGGACTCACATGATTGAATGCTCATCCATACAACACCAATAAAAGATTCACATAAAGAACTGGGTAGGCTAAAACCCTCAGCATCCCATGTATAGCTTTTGTTTTTTTAAACCAGAGACTATTCAGTCATGTGAGGCCCACCTACACTCTGCAGTGATACAAGCCAGAAACAGTTTACTTCCTCATCTGCTGTTTATGACACTTTACTAGACCCCATACTTGGTCCCCTGTCCCCCAGTTTATATAAAAATAACTTACAAAGGTTTAAGGGTGACTCCTTAGATTCACTTACATGGCATTGGCTGTGACCAGAAGATCTGCATTATCAAAAAGGGTAAGCCCC
Source organism: Rhineura floridana (assembly GCF_030035675.1). NCBI lineage: Eukaryota > Metazoa > Chordata > Lepidosauria > Squamata > Rhineuridae > Rhineura > Rhineura floridana. The sequence continues at coordinate 81,118,507 of NC_084481.1, read as the reverse complement.
GGCACTTCCACAATAAGGACATATATAAATTCAATAATCAACATCAAAATGAGTTTCCCAATGCAACTGATCTGAAGGAACACAGAGCAGGCCAGGAGGCTCAGTAAGACACTGTAGGTAAAATACTGTGTGAGGAAGGATTGGGAGGCGGAAAAAAGGAAAGAAAGGGGGACAGAGAGGAAAAAAAACAAATGAGAAAAAAATCAGTAACGCACATCAAACATCAGTTAAGTAGTGCTGCAAAGACTTGTTAAGAAGGAAGAATCCTAGTTACAAATTAATACTAATCAACTCCTTCAATGGATACTTATACAGAGGCTGACAAATTTGACTAGCTGAACTTCCAGCAGGCCTGACCAACGCTTGAACCACCAAGCCAAATGGAGCCCCTCAGCCATGTATGGCACCGCCATGCCTCAGTAATCTACCAGCTTACTTTGCTACTTGCATGGGCCTGTAAATATAGGTGGGGGAGGCATCACATTCTAGCAGGCTACATTACATGGATGAAGGGTTACATTCAGCTTGATGGGTCACAAGTTGAGCAGGCCTTATAGTGACTCAGCTTTTCATGAGCTCAATTTCCACAAGTACTGGAATAAATGGCAGTAACCAAAGACTTTTTCTGACATGACTTTTAAAAGTAATGAGTACACAGAACTGCAGGTTATGATGCCTTCAAAAGAAATTTAAATAAGTATTTTCCTCAGAAAAATCATGTTCAGTAGGCAGACCTTTAAAAACAAGAAAATACCTGCATTGCATGCTGACTCCCAAAAATACAACCATCCACCTTTAAAAGTTCACCTAAAAAGGTTTTATAAGATATATGTATCTTTGTTATATTTGAATGTGTCTATACATACATGTATGTAGGGATGGGATCCATTGGCAGGTGCCAGTTTGAAAGCATTTTGTTGACCTAACAGGCCAGTATAGATTTAAGTTCGTTCTTTGTCTGCTAGCCGTGGCTTTTACGGAACTGTTTCTTTTTCCTCTCAAAACATATTGATATTAATATCGATAAATGGAAGGAAATATCAATTAAAGCATTGTTCTTAGTATCAGTATTTTAGAGGCAGTTTTTCTAAAAAAACACAATCTCGTTTTTGAAAATAGCTGCGGAAAATTGCTACATAAAAATCTGATCTGCAACAATAGAGAATATGCAAATTAATGGAAAATTCTGTACCAAATCCAAATTGGGTAGAAGTCTAGCACATCCCTACATGTATGTATATATATTAAGGGGCTTTTATTGTTTTTACTAACTTATAATTTTGAGTGATGACTCTGTCAGCTACTCTTTAACCCGTTCTACACATAATGCAAAAAGAGATGGCTTTGTGAGGTGATAGAAACCATCTCAGATCTTGAATTATATTTTGAGTGCTACTCCCTAACCCCACTTTTTAAAAGTTTAGTTACGTTATTTATTTTATTTAAAAGATGTATATACTGCCCTTCAGCAGAGATTCAGTTTGCTGCATATAATAACGTAGTACATCACAATAGTGCAATCCTATACACATCTACGCAGAATGAAGTCCCACTTACTTCAATGGCACTAACTCCCAGATAAGTGTGTATAAATCTGCAGCCACACTAAACCTGATGTGCTAGCTTGCTACATGTAGGGTCAGGATTAAAAAATATACTATCCCACCTACAGTCTGATGCAGTAAAGCTCAGAATGTATAGAATTAGTTCTACACATTATCAGCAGAGAGATCAGAGCTCATTGGTAAAGGATACTGCATGCAGAAGGTCCCAGGTTCAATTCCTGATATCTCTTGTTTAAAGGATCTTTAGCAGCCTGGTGCCCTGTTCTCACTGGCCTCCTTGGGAGGCAAGAGACTAGTACAGTGGAGGGCAACACCAAGGCAGTATCCAGGGCTAGTCCACACAGAGTCCACAACAACAAAGAGGTCATGCAATGAACAATGACACAACAATCCAAGGCCAGGAACTAAGAAATCGATGGGCAATGCAGGGCAAGGGCAAGGCAAGTGGCAGGTCCGGGGTAGTCTGAGGTCTGGTTTGGAGTTGACAGGCGATCAGCAGCCAGTTCGGGTACACAGCTGGTATATAAACATTGTTCCAGCAGCTCTTCCAGCCTAGCACTGGGGTTTTCATGCTGGAGCTGCTGGAACCACACCCCAAACCTCAGCTGACTCTATTAATCACCTGCAACCAGACCTTTACTCCCAAGAATTCTGGGCCTACAATTGAGCACTCCTCCGGATGGGCAGGGTCTCCAGCTGGTGTCTGAAGTGACATCCCTCCCTTGGGTTTGGGGGCTGTCACAGGCCAATCTTGCCCTGGGTGCAGATGGCATGTGTTGGGCCCCATCACAGGGCCCTGGCTTCTCACTCTCAGTTAGAGCCTGAGTCAGGCCTGGGTCCAGGACCAGAGCCTCCTGGTCTTCCTCTGATGAGGATGCCCCTGGTTGAGACCTGACACCAGGCTAGAAAGGATCTCTACCCGGAGACATTGGAAAGCAGCTGAAAACCAAAACAGACATTATTGGGCTATATGGATTAACTATTTCACTCAGCATAAATAGTTCCATATGTAGTTTATACAAATTCTAAATTTAAACACACACACACGTACACATATACCTCTGGAAAGTTGCAGCTTGGCTGGGAGCTGGCACAGAATCCTTGCACTGTTCCCAGGCTGTAGTTGGAGGCAGAGTAGCTAATATGGCACATGTTCACCTTATGTGGGGTGATGTTATACTCTGCAGCCACACAGTCAAGGAGATCCACAGTACTGCATGTGAACTGGCAGAAAGGAAGAGACTAACATAAAACAAAGGCAAGGAAAAGATGGTGGGGAAAATGAATTAAAAAACCCTCTGAGCAATCCAAGAGTTCAGGGCAGAAATATATTAGAAGATGCTTTCTGCACACCAGAAAACCAGGCCGCTACAGATGACTCTTGAACCCAGTTACATAAATCACTAGTTCAAAAGAGGTCACAGTAGTGATTGCTTAGCAGGCATGCAAAACACCATCTACCTCTTCCCACAACCCATCTAAACCCATTCCTTTAATTAATATGCCATAAGACTGACGCTAGCAACTCCCTGGAAGTGCCCGATTTACAGGTTTAATCTTCCAGTTTGCAAAATTTGCTTGAATAATTAGCACTGCCTTGACCCTGTGCATTTCAAAGATGTGAAACTTGCCAACCCAATGGGCAAGTTAAGTTGTAACAGTGGCTGGTTAGAAGGACTAGTGAAATCACTGAATCCAAGCCCTAAGGCTATTACACCTGGTCACGCATACACTACAAAAGAAAGCACAGCTGCTGGTTTGCTCTACAGCTTCTGGGCACGGATACATCATAGTAATGAGCAGTGTAACATACCATGTTGACAAAGGCTGAGAGGAAAACCAGCACTATGGTAAAGACCCCAACTATGGTGTTATTGGTCCTGGACTGAACAATCTTCCTTGAGAGAGCCTGGAGTGGAGCTGGAAAAAGCTGTACATAAAGAAAAAACAAAATGTTTGAAACCATTACTCTGGATAAATATCTTGCACACTGAAGAGCAATATGCATTAGCAAGTACACATGCTGATATGCCAAGAACGGATTACTGAGCATCTGTCTTCCTCCAGGTAATTTTAGGAGCAGGAAGGCTAAATATGTAACTGCTTGGCTAACTTGTCATAGTGACTTGCTGCTCCCTGATGAAAAAATGGCACCTAGATCAAAACAAGGAACAATGGTGTGCAAAACAAAACAAACAAAAAATCCAAAACCAAGGCTGTATATCTCCTGCACTTATAAACATCCACATCTTGCTCAAATGAATATCCAATTCTTATCTCAGAATAAATGGATATATAAACCTGCATATGCTTGTACACTATTCTGCTTCCAAGATTCCAGCTAGAACTGACTTTTACTTTATTTTATTTTATTTCTTTTGTCACAAAGGGACATTAAGGTTAGGTGAACAATAGATACAACTAGAGCAATGAATTGTAGCCATGAACACTGGCAAAGGTCCTTAAACCGCTGAACTTTCAAAGATGAAGGAGATTTGCCCAGCTGGATCAGACAAATTCCAATGTAGTCCAGCATTCTGTTTTCACAGTAGCCAGCCAGATACCTACAGATGCCTGTTTTCACAGAAGCCAGCTCATCAGCAGGACATGAACACAGCCACCCTCTCCCCCTAGTGATACAAGTAGCTGGTATTCAGAGGAATTCTGCCTCTGATATTGGAGATAGTACTTAGCAGTCATGACTAGCTACTATTGATACTATCCTCCATGAATTGTCTAATCCCCTTTTTAAGCCATCCAAGTTTGGCCTGTACTGAACTATTTATCTTGTCTACATCAACATCATTCTGAATAAGTCACTGGTAAGTTCAAGGAAGCACTTCATTTGCCCCCCCTTCTTCCTCTGCCAGGTTTTTGGTTGTAGTGTGTGCTCCCCCTCCACTGATACCCTACCACTCAAATCTCCCATCCAAGGAGAGACCAAAGATATGCTTCTAGAATTCAGATGGTGGAGTTTTATAAAGCTAAAAAGCTTCCCTGCTGTTAATTTCACCTCATCACAGTGCTCCCCAATTCAATCCCTAGAGAGAAATCTAAGATACAGACAAATAGCGGCTCCAATATCCATTGTTATTACAGCACCAACTAGGCTTCTAAGTGGTTTTTTTTAAAAAAATAGGCAGTGAGAAATGGTTTGTGCATTGCTTTTTTAGCAATGACTAACAGCTCTAACCTCTCCCTTTCTGCTCCCCCTTTCTCTTGCACAGTTAGAGGGATCGCATTTTGCTTCCTACACAAGCTTAATTGTGAAGCTGTTTGATGAACAGGCGGGCTGATTAGCTACGGCCTGTTAGAAATGCAGACAGAAACAACCTGCAACAATGCTGTGTGTCTATAAGCTGCTCTCTTCACCTGCATCCAACACAAAAACACCCAATTGTCTCTTAGTAAAGGACCAGATTTTGGGGTGCCTTTGGATGCAAGATCACCTAGCACAGCAGCCAATGGCATAATAAAAGATAACAAAAACTGTGAGATAACTTTCAAAATCTATCAGTGCTCTTGCAGGTGGTTAAATTAAGCATGTAAATAGTTCTTGGTCTGCAGATGAATCACAGTCAAACATCACTCTATTCTATACTGGCAAGGAGAAAATTTAAATTATGTGCAGCACTAGGTGCAGGATTTTCTTACTGCCTCTGCCTGCTTAAAACGTTTTAGAACACTGTAATGAGTGTCTGCCTAATCAGACTCCCATCAAGCTCTGAAGCAAGTCAAGGGCTGAATAATTGCATATTTAGAATTTTACCGATTGATTTCATTTAGACATCTATCACATTCTGAACTTCGAAAAAATGTCAAGATTTGAACTGTTTTCTTCTATTTATTTTATTATATGGTAACCATTTCTTCAAAATGGTATAATTGAAATAGGAAACCACAACACTGTTGGTCAAAATTCAGACACTGGAAACATTTGAAGAGCAAAGGAGATGAGCCAGGCCTTATCCATTGTCACAGCAACATCTGCTACGGAATTGGAATGAGTAAGGGCATGATGGCAGCAAGCAATGACCCTTGCAGGATAGGCCCCCACAATCAATCCAAGTGTAGATAATCTTTTTTTAAAATTTACACAGGCTACCCAAATCGTGCAGCAGAAAGGGGCAAACAAAAATAACAAAGTCAACAGAGGAGGTATAAAGGTGTGATTTGTAATTGTTACACATTGGCCCAGTGCAGCCTTTTCCAACCTTTGGGTTTCCAGACGTTGCTGGACTACAACTCCCATCAGACCCAGCCAGCATGGCCAATGGTTAGGAATTATGAGAACTGTAGGCCAGCAACATCTAGGGATCCAAAAGTTGGGAAAGGCTGCCCTAGTGAACACATAACACTAAGTCTTTGTTTGTTTCACAAACCATGAGTTAACCATGAGTTGTCCCATGGTTTCTTTCATGAAAGCTTGGTTTGTTTTCCAGATGCTGTTGCCTCAGGCCTTTGTTGTTTGGCTAGTATCTGGGATGGGTGGCTAAACAAACCATGATTAAGGCCCTGGGCTACTACTGGGAGAAAGGGCAGGATAGAAATCTAATACATAAAATAAGGAAGGGTGCTGGGTACCCATGTAATGACAAGTCATAGTTAAAACACACAAAGGTTTGTAAGTCATCATTCATGGCTTCAGATCATGGTTGGCAATAAACAAACTGCAGTTAAGCCACTGGACATGGTTTGAACACACACCATGGTTTAATAAACCATAGTTTACCATTATCTGTAAACCAACTATCACCAATCACCTCAGTGTGTTCTCAGACTGGATCAGGGAATGCTAGGATCAAATGGGTCACCAATGAATTGGGTAACACACATAAGAATAAGCATACCCTAAACCTAAAACTTAGTTATTCTCTTTCTTACACTTTTAAAAACTAAACTCTATTTGAGATAGAAGCTAGGTTCCTGCAAATAGCAGCTTATCTCAGAAATGTAAAAGCTGAGTCAGAATGGATCATCAGAATGTTCAGGACTGACAGCCTGCAATAAAATACTTTTGGATACTCAGACAATAGTTCAGAGCCTGTGCACTTAAGTCAACATGCCAAGGCAATGTAAAGGTCATAACTCTAAGAATGCACGTAAAGGTCGTAGCTGTATGATTTCTCACTAGGAACTTCATTAGTTACCAACAGCCAAAGTAACTCTTTTCCATTTGGTTGATTGTTTTCTCCTTGGAAAGAAATTCAAAGAGCATTCCAAGTTCTGACAATGTTTTACAAAGTAGAGAAAGGCAAGGAAACTGATATAAGGCTGTGACAGTTACACTGCTATTTTTCACCAAAATAATTTTGAAGGGAGTGATTTGCTATTTCCACCCCAATTGCTTTTTATGCAACATTCCTTTATAGAGCATGGTATTGAGTAGAGCACAAGAAAATGTCTTAGGAAGTCAAGAGGGCTTTCCGAAAATGTATGGTACATCTATTTATATGGGGTGTTGGTGATAGGAATAGAGAACGGAATTTTTTTAATGTATAAATTATACATTTAAGAACTCAATAAAATGTTAACAAAAGAAGAAAACAACAAGAGGACTTGAGTTACTTTTCAAAATATACCCAGATGTCAGCACACACATTTAAAAGTGGCTCTAGTTCCCATTATTTTATAGCATTGAGATTTTAATTGGAATAGACACCATAGCTTTAATTAGAAGAGACATCAAGTTTCACACATACCAACAAAGCCTTAGTTTTACCTGGAGAAATATAACTTGGCTAAGCGATACTTCCAGTGGGGGAAAGATACCCCCTACTACAACACCAGCAGAGATCTCGCTAATCAAGTACTAGACATATCCCAAATTGTTCTGACTCACTGCAACCCCCCAGAGTGCACCCAGAGGCACTAGCAGGTACAGGAAGTTCCTTTGGTTCTTCAGAAAGATCTGGAGCTCCTTCTACAATCCTCCCCACAGCACATTAGGAAACAACCTCTGAAGAGGGCTTTCTTAGGAGGCAGAAACAAAACATTTGGGAACCCTTAAAAGATGATGCTGATTAATTATACAGTGTATTGGAATCCATGTTGGCCCTCCCTTAATTGCTTAAAAACTATCACCCAGTGGTGAACATTCCTTTTTTGGGCAATGTGCTCAACAGGTAGCCCAGCTCCAGACATGCTTGGAGGAAACTGATTATCTGGACCCATTTCAGTCTGGTTTCAGGCTCAGTCATTGCAACTGCTTCAGTCACCCTGGTTGATGATGTTTGTCAGGAGAGAGATTGAGGAGCTCATTCTCCTTGAGCTTTCCACAGTTTTGATACTGGTGACCATGGTACCCTTCTGAGGCAGCTCCAGGGTTGGGGGCACTGTATTACAGTGGTTTTGCTCCTACCTTCTGGGCCATTTCCAGAAAGTAGTTATGAGAGGGTATTGCTCAGCCACAAGTGTTGTCCTGTCCACTGGGTTTTATCTTGTACCCCACACTATTTAATATCTATCTGAAGCTGTTGGGAGTTGTCATCAGGAGATTTGGACTGAGATGTCGTCAATATGCAGATGACCCCCAGCTCTCTCACTCTCTCCATTCCATAGGAATAAGACAGATGTGTTATGTGTTCTGACTTCTCCGATTTGAGGGGTGGGGAGATGGTCACTTCTGGAAAGAGCAGGCCTGCACCTTGGGGGTACTGCTGGATCCAATATTGTCACAAGAGGCTCAGATGGCCCCAGCGGCTAAGAGTGCCTATTTCCAGCTTACGCGAACTCATCAGCTATGGCCCCTTTTGGACAGAAATTACTTGGCCACTTTACTCTATGCTCTTGTAACTTTCAGACTGGATTATTGCAGCATGCTCTACATGGGGCTGCCCCTGAAGACAACTTGGAAACTTCAATTGGCCCAAAACGCAACAGACAGATTACTGGCTGGGGTTCCAGTTAGAGTTTATCTCACCCCTGTTTTAAAACAGCTGCACTGGTTGCCAATTTGGTTTCAAGCCCAATTCAAGATGCCCACTTTGGTGTTTAAAGGCCTAAATGACTTAGGGTTGTATTCAAATTAGTACTAAGGTGAACATTCTGTTAGCACAAAGATTTCTCCTTGTGCAACAGAAGGTTTCCCTCCTCTGTTACCCCTGTGTGTCTCCTAAATCTGCTCTGGAGGTTCTCCCAACCCTCAGATTAGGGGATGGTGGGTGTGGAGGAAATCTTGTTGTAATAGTGCTAATCCTAGTGCAAGGATTTAGTTGAATACCACCCTTAGGCTCCAAATATCTGTTTGCCGCCTTCCCTACAGACACTTTTGGGTATTAAGATTGACAGAGGAGGTCCTATTGGTAGCTCCATCAGAAATACAGGGAACAGTGGCCTGGGAGAGGGTTTTGTTTGTGGCAGCCCCTAAACTGTAGAATTCCCTCCCCACAGAGGCATATATTCCCAGGCTATGGTCTGAAGGCACATAAGGCAGCTCCCTTACTGAAGCTAAGCAGGGTCAGTTCTGGTCAGTGCCTGGACAGGAGACCGCCTGGGAACCATATATAAACCGCCTTGGGTTTCATGAACAAAGAAAGGGGGGTATAAATGTAATAAACAAATAATAAATAAATCTTGGGTTTGTTTGTTATTTGAAACCCACCCTATTGTTCTGTTTATAGATTCTTATAACTGAATTTAATATTGTATTCATATATTGTTGTAACCTGCCCTGGGACCTTATGATGAAAGGCCGGCAAGAAAGAATAATAAAAAAGAAATTCCAATTCCTTTATTGAAACTAAGAGAATTGTTACAAAATAATGAGCAAGCTTTCAAATTCTTACTCTTCAGGTTAGATATTATGCAAAGCAGAAGGTAGGGGGTGGAACAATAAAGAACAAAAAAAATGGCTCAATGTAATAAACTCTGCATTTCGACTAGTCTCAAGATGGAGAATGCAGACTTGATTAGATTAATCTCTGCTACATGCTGTAGGTTTCTGGCTGCAGCTAGAATTCTGGGATAAAGAAGCAAAGGCAGACCCCCATTTCTGGAAAAAACATCCAGCAGCTTACCCAAAATCTGATGAATCTGTTCATTAAGTAGAACATGGGTTCTACCTTTCAAGATCTGACAGTGAATCTACTGTATAGCCATACCTCACTGGTTCAGACAAGATTCAAAAGGAGATTTATATATTTTTTTAAAGGTAGTACCTGTGAAAACCCTGTAGGACTTTGGGGAAAGGAAATAAAGATTTATGGCAGTTGCCATGCAGATGTGTATGAATCAATTTTCAGTAATGGGAAAAGTCACCCAAACTAGAGCTGTTTTTTTTCAGACACCGACATCTGGAATGTCTATTGCAGGGATATGCAAAAGGTGATCCACTTGTCCAGTCCAGTCCCCTGGGGCTTCCCATCTGACTTGAAGCATTAACCTTGTTCCCAAATGCTTCCCTTATGTTGCTTAGCCACTTTCTCTCATAGAAGTCAAAGCAAAGGCAAAGCAACTGAGGCTCTCTCAGAGTTCTGTATCCCAGGCAAAGAAAACTGAGAAGATGAACAGTTAAATATGTTATGGTTGACATGTAGTTTGGCACTGCATGATTTTTTTTAAAAAAAAAACACCTCTAAACAACAGTTGCTGGCAGCTCAACCAGAAATGAGACTGTGGTAAGAGGGGAGCAGGGATTTTTTTAACGTCCTCCCATCCCATACTCAATGGAAATAATAACTAGTGCCACCACCTCCAAAGCTTCTTTTGGGCATGGGACAGAAGCTGTCATTGGCACCAATGGCAGCTTCTCTCCCATCCCAAATATAAATTTTGGGAAGAGGACAGCAATTTTCATTGGGACCAAAGCATGGAGGAAAAAGTTAAACCCCCTTCCGTGTGCGCGTTTCAATGATGATCTAAACATAGAGCAGCAGCTGTTCTTTAATGTTAATGAATCACGCAATGCCAAAGTATTTGCTTGATGTAACATGTAGTTTGGTGTTAAGATGCATTAAGGAAAACCTGTGACAGATCCTCTACATCTGGGGCACCAACTTGGAGCTCCAGATGTTTAGGACTACAACTCCCCACTCTGCATCTGTATTGTAATTGTTTTTTAAGTTTTTAAAAATATGTTTTGTTTTTAAGATTTTTTTTAGTGTTTTATCACTTGTTTGCTGCCCTGGGCTACCTTTGGGAGGAAGGGCAGGCTATGAATTTAATAATAAATAAACAATAATAAAAACTCCCATCAGCTCCAGTCAACATGGCCAATGGTCAGAGATTATGGCAGCTCTAGTCCACAACACTTGGAGGACACCATATTGACTATTCCTGTTCCACATCTGTTTACATGGGGTGGGCGGTTAAAGAGCCCTTTACCTGTGCCTTGAAATGAATGGCCAAACTGCATAATTATGGGAGGCCTCAGTCATTCCTTTGATTGTTCATGCTGGAGAAGAGTGGGTTGAAGAATCTTTTCTGTGTGTTCTGGTTCATGTGCATGTGAGTTAGTGGGAAGAACCAATGTTGCTGGCCCTTCACCACCCTTGTTCTTTTCAAAACATGCCTCCCATTAACACTAGCTGTGGAGATGAGGTTTATTATGTTAAGTGAACAATCAGCCTATCAACTAGTCTAGCCTAAACCCACGCCTGCTGCTCAGAGCTTTTTGAAGGAAGAAGATTCTACAAATTTGATAAAGAGCTAAATAGCTCTGAAGGAAGCCAGGGTGAAGATTGTATTAGACAACAACAATAACAACATTATATTTCAGCCTAAAAAACAGATGGACTAATCTAAACAAATTAATGCAAAGAAATTTAGGTTGCAATCATATCCACACTTACCTAAGAGTAAATTCCATTGACCTCCATGAGGCTTACTTCTGAGTTGACACATATAGAATTATGCCATCCAATTACTACCACTCACCTTTACGCAGAAATAGATGACTGAAACAAACACTACCATGGTGAGGATCACAAAACAGGTCAGGTAAAACCCCAGCATGAACATGGAGCTGAAACCAGAAAATATAGCTATGTGAAATGTATGTAACAAATGAAAGAAGGCATAGTACAGTCACTAGCAGCTGTAGGAAGAGATTATATAAGACCAAGAGCAGATCACTGTTTCTTTTGTATTAGCAACACAGGCAGTGAAGAGATACAAAAGGTACACCTTCTCTAGGAAACACCATCCTGATGGGACAATAGCTGTGAGGGTGATCTTATTTTTTATGATTGGAGCAGATCAATCCTCAAGTGAGCAGTAAAGCAAACAATAAACCTGGATGGCAGCTTAGTGAATTTGAGAACGGAAATATTTGCAACCAAACACAGTAATCAGTTCAAAATGTAATCTTAACATTAAATTATGTTCCAAAATCCAAAAATAATTTTCATTCTTATTGGTTCTATTCAAAATGATCTCAAGCTTCTATGTGTAATAATAATAACAATAACAACATTTAGTATTTCTCAGGCATATAAAAGACAGAATATAGAAAAATGAAATAAAACCCTAAGTTGATTGTGCCGCTATCTTTGCATCAACAGTCTAGTTATACATCATAGTAAACCATAATTATTTGCCATGAATGCAAAGATCACTCTTGCTTCGCTCCTCTCCTAGAGTGAGCAGGAATAACAAACCACAATTCCTTGCTGAGAGTTACATCCAAATCATGGATCATGGTTTGCTTCATTCAAACCACAATTCATAAACCAAACAAACGTTCCTCCCTGTGAAACTGCCATTTCCCTTGGGGGCAAATAGTAGCTTCAAACTGGGAGAGGGGCAGAATTTAGATTACACACATCATCCCCCCAACACTGTTTTCCCATATTAATTCAACCTCTCCACCTTGCATAGCTGCAAACAAGAAAGACCGGATCATGAATTCCCCAGCATCTGGTCTACTTAGGCCCTTAGATGAAGGAATTACTTTCATACCAATGCACAGCTATAATTTAAATATGTCCTTTTAGTATAACTGACAAGGTGTTTGAGAGGGGTTTTTTAATTACTAAAACTTGCTTCAAGCTAGTTGATTATCAAACCATGTAACATTCCATATTTTTGAAGTCCTTGGTGTTTTTAATGTGTGTTTTCAGTGGAGGAAGTAAGGCACAGAACTTGCTACAGGCTTTAGATTGCATGTTACACTGGTAGAAGGAAACCGTTTCAACCATGTACTTAACACTGGGAAAATCAGCTATCAACAGTTCTGTATCTTTCTTCATCACCCCTTCTTGCTTGCTTCCAATTCTGAAAAATGCCCATTGCATCACAGTTGCGTTGGGTTGAAAATTTTTACTGAATAGTGGCATGGTGACTTCTGCTACCACAGTACAGGTCAGGTCCTAGTAGTGCCAGAGCAAGGGAATAAGATGCTCTCTTGTGCCAATACTGATACCTATGTATTGGATAGAACAGTTTCCCTACTGCCACATATGATCCAGGTTATATGGACTTGCATGGAGTAAAACTTCCACTTCAGTTCTGAACACTTTTGTCATATTTTATTGTAGAATTTATGAGTGACAAATTTTCATGTTATTATTTAAATCAACAACAAACAAGACTCCCCTCCCACCGCTCAACCTCATCCATAATTCAACAGCAATGATTATCATGCACAGTAACATTAAGGCTAACCACATGAAAGCCAGCTGGGTTTCATGCTCTTTCCTGACTACAAAGAGCATTTGCACTTGCTAATTTATTCACTAAGCTTTCATGGCTTTCCCGCTGTTTTAAATAAAACTATTGCTGCCATTTTGCTGAGAGTTTTCATTTCAGAACCCCTTTGCACTTTCTGTTATTATCTGATAAACATTGACATTGACAACGCTGAAACATATTTCAGTCCAATAAACCTCAGTTTTCTGTGATGTGTGAACCAGGAAACTGTAGTTTCAGTGCTGCTTACAAAGCAGAGGTCTTCCTTGAAGCCAGACATGCAAGAAGAAGAGGGAACAAGAAGCATGTGGGCATTCTTTGTCTGATAAACTATGGCTTAGAGGAGATGGATTGGGTCATCACATTTGCATAATTTTGTTTTCCCAGAAGTTCTTAGAGAACATTTACAGTACAGACAAATAAAAAGCAAACAAAACAAAGAAAAAGCAAACAAATTTATTATTATTATTATTTTTTATTATTTTATTCAGCTTATATCCCGCCCGACTAGCAAACAGCTCTCTGGGCGGCAAACATAGAAACATATACAATAATAAAATTACAAGATCAATATAACAAATATAAAAGTACATCATCTATAATACCAATTAGACTTCCGGGAAGGGTGACTTCGCTTGTGCCTGCTTTTGGGACGGGCTCCCGCCTCAAAAGAAGCTTATTCAGATATAAATCAGTCAGAACATTTTTTTTTTTGACTGATGAAATTTCTCCTGGGCAGGGAGAAACGTAGAGATCAACCTCAAAGCCTGTTTTTGTTGGGAGGACTGGATTTCATTAATTTATGAGATAAGGTCCAGCCAACAATGCCGGACGGACTTTCTAACAAGCTCTATCTGCTTAAGCGATACGTTTATCTTTTCTTCAAAGAGAGAACGGACTAACAGGCAAGCACCCTTCTTTCTATTATTTTTTTTTACTTGGTTTAAATTGTTGCAGCAAAAGGAGATTTGTCAGATTGATCGGCTTTGGACAACTTCTGGGTGAGATATAGCTCTTCTCTGTTATTCACGAAATTAACAGCTTATCTCTGTTTCTGTCGCAAAAAGCTGTCCTGGAAGTGCATTCTAAAGATAATAAACAGAAGAGGGATTTCTATTCCTGATTTCTATTCCAAGGAATGTTATATTGTCTGGGACTATTCTTTTTTTGGTCTATTTTATTTTGACGAATCTGCTTCTTCACGACGCCACTAACTGTTTTGATGCTGGGAACTAAATTTGTTTTGCATTCTTGCACAAGAGAGATAAGGCAGGTTGCTCTGTTTATACTGTGATGTCATCAAGCCTGGAATATTAACCCAATTGTTGCTGAAATAAGAAGTGGTTCTTCTTTATTTTTGTTTTGCTTTGTTTTCGTGGTTTTAAAAATGGCAATCAAGAAAGTGGCTGAAAATCTGGAAGTAATTATGTTTCAGAAAATAATGGATGAGATTGAGATAACGAAACAAACCCTGCGACAGGGTAGTAAGGAGCTGAAAATTGAACTGAGCAAAATGACGCAGGAGCTTAAAGAAATAGGGGACCCTGTGAGAGAGGAGAATGAGATCAGAGATGAGAAAAGAAAAAATAAAGGGAAGATACAAGCCCTGGAGATTGGAACAAATGTGGAATTGGAAAAAGATCTGGAGTTTATGGATTTTAGAAATAAAATCTACTGTTTGGAATTTAACGTTATCTCTGAAGAAATTAATGAAGATATTAGAGATAAAGTTATCAATGGCTTGGATAATCTTCTGGACTGGAATGATGTGATGGAGCTTGATATAGAGAAAATCTATGGAATTAACTGCAGCCATGTGACAATGGAAAAACTCTTAAGAGATGAGCCAGTGCATTTTGTAAAAAAGAAGAACACAGATATGACTTTACAACAGTATTTCAGCAACTTATTCAGAATGGATGGCAAGAAAATATTTGGGATAGAGGAAATTCCCATCAGACTCTTATTATATGACTATGGCTACAACAGCAAGATTATTATGGAATACTGATAATGGAAGATTGGACACTGAAATTACTGGACTTAACAGGACTATTGAAGATGGAAGATGGAACTAATAGGGATAATGGAATAATGGCTATTGAAATTATTGGACCTAACAGATTCTGATGAGATGGATTAATCGAAATGTTTATTTGGACTATGGTTATGACAATAAGATTATTATAATTATTAACGAGATGGATTAATTGACATGTTTATTTGGAGAAAAATTGATAGATATATTTCTTAAAGAATTGAAACCTCTCTTTGACTTTTTGTGGAAAGAATAAAGTAATGTTTATGAGATTTGATGATTAATTAAGATAACTACTGGAGGAAAGTGATTTTATAATATGATTTAAGAGACAGGATTGTTATATATTGTAGACCTATAACTGATTTGATATGTGACAAATGGGAAGTCAACATTTTATTTTATTTTATTTTTTTGTTTAATCATTTTTGTTTTGTTTTGTTTTTTGTCTTTGAATGTTTTATGATTTTGTTTTCTATGTTTTATAAAAATTTGAATAAAAATTATTGTAAAAATAAAATAAAATACCAATTACAACATTTACATAAATAACAGATTAAAATGCCTCAGAGAAGAGAAAGGTTTTAACCTGGCACCGAAAAGATAATAGTGTCTGCGCCAGGCGTACCTCCTCGGGGAGACTATTCCACAATTCGGGGGCCACCACTGAGAAGGCCCTAGATCTTGTTACTACCCTCCGGGCCTCCCTATGGGTCGGGACCCAGAGGAGGGCCTTCGTAGTAGACCATAGTGTACGAGCCGGTTCATAACGGGAGAGGCGTTCCTGCAGGTATCGTGGTCCCGCGCCGTATAAGGCTTTATAGGTTAATACCAACACTTTGAATCTGGCCCGGTAGCATATTGGAAGCCAGTGCAGGCGAGCCAGAACAGGTGTTATATGCTCAGACCGCTTAGTTCTTGTTAGCAGTCTGGCCGCTGTATTTTGCACTAGCTGTAGCTTCTGAACCGTCTTCAGAGGTAGCCCTACGTAGAGCGTGTTGCAGTAGTCCAAACGTGAGGTTACCAGAGCATGAACCACTGATGTAAGGTCCTCCTTACTCAGATAGGGACGTAGCTGGGCTACCAACCGAAGTTGGTAAAACGCATTCCGTGCCACTGAGGCTACATGGGCCTCGAGTGATAGGGAAGAGTCTAAAACGACTCCCAAACTACGAACCTGATCCTTTAGGGGGAGTGTAACCCCATCCAGGACAGGGTATGTATCCACCATCTGACCAGAGAAACCATCCACCAGCAGCATCTCAGTCTTATCTGGATTGAGTCTCAGTTTGTTAGTTCTCATCCAGTCCATTGTCGCGTCCAGACAACGGTTCAGCACATCGACCGCCTCACCTGAAGAAGATGAAAAGGAGAAGTAGAGCTGCGTGTCATCAGCGTACTGATGACAACGCACTCCAAAACTCCGGATGACTGCACCCAACGGCTTCATATAGATATTAAAGAGCATGGGAGACAAGACCGAACCCTGCGGGACCCCATATTGGAGAACCCACGGGGTCGAGCAATGTTCCCCAAGTATTATCTTCTGGAGACGGCCCGCCAAGTAGGAGCGGAACCACTGCCAAGCAGTGCCTCCAACACCCAACTCCGCAAGTCTCTCCAGAAGGATACCATGGTCGATGGTATCAAAAGCTGCTGAGAGATCAAGGAGAATCAACAGAGTTACACTCCCTCTGTCTCTCTCCCGATATAGGTCATCACACAGGGCGACCAAGGCCGTCTCAGTGCCAAAACCAGGTCTGAAACCCGACTGAAATGGATCTAGATAATCGGTTTCATCCAATAGCACCTGGAGCTGGTCAGCAACCACTCGTTCCAAGACCTTGCCCAAGAATGGAACATTTGCCACTGGTCTATAGTTGTTAAAGTCCTCTGGGTCCAAGGAAGGTTTTTTCAGGAGTGGTCTCACCGCCGCTTCTTTCAGACAGCCAGGGACCACTCCCTCTCATAAAGAGGCATTTATCACTTCCTTGGCCCAGCCATCTGTTCCATCCTTGCTAGTTTTTATAATCCAAGAGGGGCAAGGATCAAGTACCGAAGTGGTTGCACGTACCTGTCCAAGCACCTTGTCCACATCCTCGAACTGAACCGACTGAAACTCATCCAACAAAACATGACTAGACTGTGTTCCAGACACCTCATTAGGACTAACTGTCATAAAATGGGAATCTAGGTCCCGACGAATGCATAAGATCTTATGCTGGAAGTGCTTAGCAAACTCATTACAGCGGGCTACCGATGTATCTACCATGTCCTGTGGGCCAGGGTGGAGTAGCCCTCGGACAACTCTAAAAAGCTCCGCTGGGCGGGAGAGAGATGACTTAATAGTGGCGGCGAAATGTTGTTTCTTCGCTGCCCTCACCGCACCTACATACCGCTTGGTAGAAGCACAAACCAGCGCATAATTGCATTCGTCGGGAGTTCGTCTCCAACTCCGCTCAAGCCGTCTCCTATCTTGCTTCATCGCTCTTAGCTCTGGAGTATACCAAGGAGCTGTATGAGCTCTACAAAGGAGAGGGCGCGTAGGAGCGATCGTGTCCACTGCCCGGGTCATCTCTGCATTCCACAGATTAGCCAGGGCTTCGACAGGAGCACCAGTCCTATCAGCCAGAAAATCCCCCAGAGCCCTTTGAAAAGCATCAGGATTCATTAGTCTCCAGGGGCGGACCATTTTAATAGGTCCCCCACCCTTGCAGAGGGAAAAGGCCACTGAAAGTCTAAACTTCAGCAAGCAGTGATCTGACCATGACAAAGGGAGAGATGTAAGACTCCCCACATCCAGATTACTATCCCCATGTCCAGTAGTAAAAACAAGGTCGAGAGTATGCCCCGATGTATGTGTTGGGCCACTAACACGTTGAGACAGCCCCATGGTTGTCATGGCGTCCATGAAGTCCTGAGCCGCCCCAGACAAAGAAGCCTCGGCATGGATGTTGACATCCCCCAGTACTAATAGTCTGGGGGATCTCAACAATACCTCCGAGACCACTTCCGTCAGCTCAAGTTAGGGAAGCCATTGGGCAGCAAGGTGGGCGGTACACCAAAAGAATTCCCAGTCTGTCCCTCTGGCCCAACACAAGGTGCAAACACTCCAGACCCGTAACTGCATGGACATGGTGCTTGGTGAATGAGATGGAACTCTTATAGACCACAGCAACCCCACCTCCCCGACCCTCAGATCTCCCATGATGCTGAACCAAATACCTCGGTGGGCAGAGCTGGGAGAGACTAACTCCACCCTGCTCGCTTACCCAGGTCTCGGTTATGCATGCCAGATCGGCTGCCTCATCCATAATCAAATCATGGATGAGGGAGGTTTTATTTTGTACCGATCTGGCATTAAGAAGCAGCAACTGGAGATCTGAGGGTTGGCTGAGAGGACAACCAACAACCCTGCGGATATGAGAGGGACCAGAACAAGGCACAGCCACTACATGTCTGGGCCGCGTTCCCCTTACCTGGCATGTCCCTCTCATAACACCATACCTCCCTCTGCCCGTCACTACAGCAATTGGGGCCCCCTCTAGTCTCCCCACTTGATAGAAAGATCTCTTCCCCAGGCACATTGTAAACTATAATACAAAAATACAAACAACCATATATACAAACATACACACTCACACACAACACACACTCACTATACAACCACACCATTCAAATTCAGCCAACATGCCAAAACCTAGGCCCGCATACTGTGCACGCAGATGCCAGCTGCAAGATCTCTCTTCTTCCCACCTAAACAGACAGATGATGGTAAAGGCCCACAAAAACGTCAGCTGCGGCGAGAAACAAAGCCGCGGCGGCCACAAGGCGACAGCAGACCAGGCACAGAGCAGCAGCAGTCTCTATGGGCAAAGCCGCAACGGCGGCAGTGACGGAGAAGCACACCGTAGCAGCAGCCGCAGAGAGGGAAGCAAACAAAAAACAAACAAACAGACACAGCACACACAAAAAAACCCAGGCCACCTCAGCCAGCCGGCTTATGTATCCCTCCAAAGAGGGACAGGTGATGGGAATCAGTCACAGCTGGCTGGGTACCTGGGGCCTGGTCCTGCAGATGTACGTCTGGCAGGCAGAAGTCCACAGGGAAGGACGGTGGAGATGGTGATCCAGCAGCAGCAGCAGCAGGCTCTCCTTCCCTGGGCAGCAGTGTTCTTCTCTTCCTGCAGGTACTGGGTCTCCAAAGAAAAAAGCTCTAAAATCCACAGTTGGGCAGTACCTTTAATTAGGACTGACCAAAATGTCACAAAATAATGGCAAGCTTTTGAGTTGTCCAGAATACTTAATCAGGTAAGAGGTTACACAAAATAGGGGGAAGAGGGAAAAAAGGGCAAACATTAGGATGGATGTTGTAGCCATCAGGTAAGCTTTTAGACTCAGTTCCTAGATAGAGATTGCTGGCTGAATTAAGTCTCTGTTAGGTGCTATAGATATAAGGCCACACACCTAGGATTCTGGGATAGAAGCAAGGACTACTTCCCATTTTTAAAAACATAAAGCCCGAATGTTATCCAGATATACCCCAGGCTTTAAGTGAAGCATGCCACCCACAATTAATCTTTGACTTTTCTAATATAAAGACTGCTATCGTTTTCTTTGTTTCTACTCTCTGCCCAGCCAGCGCCATGTGTCAAGATCCATCCTAAATTTTGTACTTTACTTTTCTGTTTGTAATTTTCCTTGTATTCCCCCATCTTCTCACTCTGATTTTGTGTAACATCTTGCCTGATAAACAGTTCAAATTCCAAAAGACTCCAAATTAGTTTAATATTTATTCCTTTGCCCCAGGGTTATGAACTGTAATTCTGTGAGGGAAGGTTAGCATGTCTAACAGAGAACTATCAGAGCCCTCAACAAACCACAGTTCCTAGAACTGTCTAGCAGAACAACAAGTTTATTGTACGGTCATAGACCCAATATACAAGTGGTTTAGCAAGAAGATTAAAAAACATGTATTATAAAATAAAAGGTAACAAAACCATGATAGTACAACGTTAAAATAGCGTATTAATATCTACAAAAGGATCCTCTTACGTATAGTTTGGGCAGCAAAGATAAACTTAGCTACAGATACGGTAGTTGGCTTATCTGTGCCGGCCAGAAGATATGTCAATAGGCAATCTGCAGGTCTGCTGAGTAAATTTTTTATAATGGGGTTTAGATACCTAGAACGTTCAGCATTATAAAAGGTACAATCAAAAAATACATGAGACAAGGATTCAACGTCTACATATCTGCAAGAACATAGGCGAGATTCATAAGGGATACCCTGGTAACGATCTTCTAGAAGTATGGAGAAAAGGCAATTAAATCTCACCCTGGAGAAAGCTTGGTGATATGGGTATAGTTAGATTTTTCAGATATATAGCGAAGTTTGGGAATGTAAATCTCAAATCTGAATGAATTGGAGAGCAGATTTTGGCAGCATTTGACACTGAATGTTGAAGAGCTATGTCTTTAATCTGTTTCTCAATGGTCAGTTTAGCTGAGCCAGGATCTAATGAAGATAAAAAGTCCAGTGAGTAACCTAGCCTAGCCAATTTAGCATGGATTGTTTTGGACTATGAGCTGGAAAAAAGATCTTTCCAGAGGAGACATAAATATCCTGACAATGGGCCTGCATATGCTACTTTGATCCAATATCTAAGGGCTCGGGACCAAGCTAGGCATTCAAGTGATACCAAGCCGGACTCTAAACGAAGAGCAGCAACCGGAACACATCAAGGCACACCAAAGATTGATCTTAAAAAAATTGATAAAATTGACTCAACTTTGGAATTAAAACTCTGGGCCCAAAGTGGGACACCACAGAGGAGTTGGGGGAGGATTTTAGCCCTAAAGACCTGGATGGCAGCAGGTATATACTGCCCTCCCTTAGTATAAAAGTAACGAAAGATGGCCTTTAACGTGTTCCTAGCAGTCAGGACAGCGGAGCGTATATGTGTTGCCCAGGCAAGAGAGGAGTGAAATATAACCCCCAGGTATCTATATTGCCTAACCTGGGTTATCTTCTGACCATTAATTGTCCAGTCAGACACAGATAAGCACCGAGAGAAAACCAGGATTTTCGTTTTGCTGAAATTTATAGTTAATGAATTTACAGCACAGTAGGACATGAAGGCACGGAAGCGCCGTTTCAATCCTATTTTGGACAATGACAAGAAAACTGCGTCATCTGCATATAACAGCAGGGGGCAAATTTGATTGGCCACCTTAGGGGGATGAAAGTCAGGAGAATGACAGGTTATAAGGTCATTCAGGAAAAGGTTAAAGAGTAAGGGGGCTAATATGCAACCCTGTCTGACCCCTTTAGAGGCAAGGATAGGATTAGTTAAGGTGCCATCAGAACCACATCGTACTCGGAGAGTTGTGGATTGATGAAGACGGTAGATGAGGAAAAGGAGTCTCCTGTCCATGTTTGTTCGGGAGAGTTTGGCCCATAATTTATCTCTGGGAATGGAGTCAAAGGCAGATTTGAGATCAATAAAAGCGACAAACAGGCCATTTCCCAAGCGGCTCGTATATTTTTCTGCCAGATGATTTAACAGTATACAATGATCAAGGGTGGATCTGCTTTTCCTAAAACCTGCCTGTTCCCGGCCCAGAATATTCTCCATCTCTAGCCAACAAAGCAGTCTTGCATTTAGGTAGCTGGCATACAGCTTACCAACCAGCGATAGACTGATGGGTCTGTAATTTGAGGGGTGTTCTCTGGCCCCTTTCTTAAAGATTGGAATTACAATGGCTTTGAGCCAGGCTGCGGGAAAACAGCCAGAGTTGTTTATCTGGGTAAATAAGTTGGCCAGTAATGGGGCCCACCAAGCTTGATGAGTCTTCAGCAGTTCAGGAGAAATGGCATCGGAGCCTGGGGCCTTACCGGGCTTCAGGCCACTGATTAGAGATCTTATCTCACACTGCGTTACAGGCGGCCAAGATGGGGGGGCAGTGAGGTCAACAATAAGTGGGCTATTTGAAAATTGATTTCTTGGATCCTCGAACAACACTGAAAAGTGTTGTTCCCAGATATTGGAGGGGATGTTACAGGGAGTTAAATTAGAAGACGTTAAAGCATCTGTAACAAGGGACCAAAATTGTTTGGAATTATTAATTTTAGAAGTGTTTATCAAGGCCTTCCACCCATCTTGGGTTGCCTGCCTCTTTTTAGTGACTAACAGATGTTTATATTGTCTTTTGACGGTGTAATAATCTGGTGGCAGCGAGTCAGAATTTTCCTTCCTGTATTGGAGATATACCCTTCTCAATTTTCTCTTAGCGTCTGTACAAGTTTTGTCAAACCATCGAGGGAAGCTTTGTTTAATTTGCGGTCTAGAGTGAGGAGATTTTGGTTTTAGAATTGTATTCAGGGCGGAAATCAATAAAGAATAGTCGTTTAGGGCTGGGATAGGTTCTATGGCGTCCACTATTCGAGTTTTAAAATCTAGCCCCTGGGGAGAATCAGAGAAAGAGGCAATCTTATTCTAAACTTGACCAGTTAATTCTCTTATGTTTAAGGGAGAAAGATTTGTACTCATAGTTACATTTGGTTTCCAGATGACCGTTCTCTGGGAGCAAAACGGTAAAATTTAAAGGGAGGTGGTCACTGTCTAGTCTATCTCCCACAGTAAAGTTGGTAATCAAATTAAGCAAGGGTTGTGGGATCAAGGCATAGTCAACAACACTGCTTCCTTGACCTGATACATAAGTAAATTCCACATGGTTGTCAACCAGAGTGAGACCATTCAGTATTACCAGGTTGAAACAACCCACCAGCCGGGTCAAACAAATTCCCCCATAATTCACCTTTGGACCACTCATATTTAAAGGTGTAATTTTCAGTGTTGACTGCCTCCCAGAGATTGGACGAAAAAAGGGTGTTGTTGTTAGGACCGATCCTTGCATGAAAGTCCCCCATTATAATGGGGGATGCTCTGGGGTATAGGGATTCTAATTCTGTTATATATCGTTCCAGATCCTCCCAAGCCTGTTTGGTATCATTCCTAGAGGGAAAAGGGGGAATATAAACATTGATCAACAGGAAGGACACAGATCTAAATTCCATTAAGGCAGCTATTGCAAAGTTTCCACAAGGGAGAAGTCTTTTGGTATTTGCGAGCAGAGAAGTAGATAGCAGTATCGCCAAGCCTGCTTTAGGTCTACCTTTTCTGTTGGGAGGTTCGGCCGGTAAATCGATGGTTAGGAAACCTTCCAGATACAATTTTTTGGTGGACCAGGTTTCCTGAAAAAAGATTACCTCAAAATTGTTTAAAAAGGCAGCTAAGTCTGAGTTGTTTTGCTTGGCTGCCCAGCCTACTACATTCCAGGAAAGAAAGTTAAACTGGTCCCTAGCTGTAGTGGTAGTTTTCCCAAAGGGCCGTGAACAATTTAAAAGGGGTCCTACTGTTGATCAGATTGAAAGATCAAGTTGGTGAAGAAATTGTCAATTTTGCTCGGTAATCAGATTGAGCTCTCCGGTTGTGTCCACGTAGACGGCACCAGATTGCACTGGGGGAATAACACACGTTGTTTTATTTTTGAGCAACGAACCCAGATGGAGCATTGTAGATGTATGGCCCAATTCCTCGGGGTCCAAGAATCTGGCTCATAGGCAGTCTGCATCAGACTGTAGAGGCCTAGACAGATGATTCAAGGAGTTTTCCTTTGGGGGCGCTGTGCACCCTTCCGGTATATTGTTTAAATTTTTTGATGGGGATCCCGGAGTAGTTGGATCCTTGGAGGGAGAAAGGATCTTGGAGTGTTGGTTTAACTGTCCAATCAGCGACTCTGATTTCCTGGGCGGAATCATCATTGAAGGGCATAGAGGTTTCATGTCTCGGTTCTGGTGGCTCATGGCTTTGTCCTGCCGCATGGAATGAACAAGCATATCTCTTAAGAGTGTAAGTCTAGAGATTATTTCTTCCTGGGACCGGGGTGGTAAGGATAGGAATGAGTCTAAGAGGTCTTTTTCTTCCGGAACCAAGTCAGTTTTGAAATCATAAAGTGCATGAGAAAGCATGCGTTTTGGACTGTGACCGGAGCACGCAGGACATGGAATAGCCTGAGACTTATCTGAACAGATAAGAGAGTTGTTCGTGTTGTTGCTTTTGGCAAAATGCGGGCTTTTGTGGAACAGTTCGATGCATTTTTGATTCACGAATAACCTAGTTATTAGGATTGTCTAGTAGTGGAAGTTATTACAGCACTATAGGTTTAAAACCAAAGTAAATTTACAGGGTAGAATTTAGCAAGGAAAAATACTTCCCTGAGGATTTATCCTGAAGCCTCACACATGATGGCTTTCACCCTCCTATCAAAGCTGTTGCAACAAAAGTGAAAATTAGCTGCTAATCGTATTTGTGGTGTGTATTTTGATTATGGGCTCTAGGCATGGCTGCCAAACTACTGTCAACACCTCTGCTATTTTGAACCAGTAGAAATCTGGCCTTTTTACACCATATTTTTATTATGGGTAAAAATAACCAGGGTACTGCTCCACAGTCTATAACCCTGTGAGCCAACAGGCCAGATTATAAAAAAAGGCCAGGATTATAAAAGAAGCAGTAAAAGGCCTATGAAGTTTCATATGGGTGAGGCTCCAGTTATGCCATGTTTCCTGCCAGTAAGTATTCCATCTTTCTGGCATCATCCTTTCCCATCTTCTTCACTTTGGGGCAACTTCCCTTCCCTCTCTCTCTTACCTCACCTTACATTGCCTCCCTTCCACTTTCCTGAACGCATCTTCTTGGTGAAGTTGTGGGGAAGGGGGAGGGGAGGGGAGGGAGAGAAGAGATGTTGAAATTACATCTCTCCTACAACACAACACAACTGACAAATTAATCAATTAAATGTCATGTTAGAACATCTCAATGTAGCTTAAAGTTTGAAGGGCCTTTAACGAAGAAAACACTTCAGTGTGACTAACAAGCACAAACAATTCATGTCCAATTTGGAAACCCACCTTAAACACTTTGGGAACAATCCAGAGAAAGTTACTGACTTCTTCTACATTGTGCCTATTGTCTGAATCCAGAGATATATGTGCATTTTTACAATACCATCAGACCCATACATTTTTCATATGAAATATCACCAACCCTCTGTGCAAACCTTCAGTTCAGTTATTATTATTTATTAGATCTATTAGTCACTTGTTACCCAAAGGTCTCCACATGACTAAGGCTGCAATCCAATACACACTTGCCTGGGAGTAATTTCCATTTAATCCAATTGAGTTTACTTCTGAGTAGACATGTATTTCGATTGCAGCCTAAGATTGTTAAAAACCAGAATAAATATGTCATACTATTTAAACAAAATAATAAAACAACCACTACCTCTGCACAGTTCATTTTGTTTGAACATGTGAAGGCATTAGAGTTATGATCATTGTGGCATACCTCACTCCATTTGGGGACCTCATGTCCACATATTGGCTGGAATGTATGTGTAATGATCTACATATACCGGCTACTGTGAATAACTATAACAAATGCATGGACCTCAGATGCATCCAAGGAGGAGGCTCGCAACTGCTATTTCTGCTTCATGTGTACAAATTTCACAGGACTTCTGTGAGATCATCTCCTGCACAAAAGGGTAGCTGTGGAAGTGCACAAAGCATTTACAAGTGAAATTATTTTAAGAATCTTTCCATTTGGAAATGTCAAGACTCCATGTCCTACCAGCCCCAGCCAGCAGCCAAGGATGAGATGTCCAACAACACCTAGTAATCCACAGGTTCCCTGTCGTGAGCCCTACTGGAGGGGGGTGGGCGGACAAGAACTAAGCAGAGGAAGAGGACTTAGAGTAAGGTGTTTGAGCCGGTGAGGGGCCAAGTGGGGAGTGGGGCTCAGAAGGTGCCCCAGCTCTGGACTTTGACAGTTCAACCCTAGCAGTTTCAGATACTCCTGTGGAGAGTCAACTTGACCAGCCAGTTGTTTTCCAGCCTGATGCTTCCCTCTCCCTGTACCTCCATCACTAGCAGGCAGCCCTCCTCCCTCAGAGGGGGAAGATGGGATGGTGATGGAAGCTCCACCTACACCTCACGCCAGGAGGTGAATGTAGCAGGAGATTCAACAGACACAGTTGAGGTAGACTCTTTGCCTGCACGAGTGCTCCCAACAGTGACAGTTGGCACACACAAGCAGGGGCCTGCCCAGCCTTACTTAAGCTGAGTGAGAGGGGAAGGAGTTACTAACTCATCATGTTAATGCTGCAAAGTCGTTCCTAGTTCGTCCTAGAGAGATGCTGAGTTCTGAGTAAGCCATAGGCAGATTCATGAAGCGCACTGAACTGAAACTGTCTCTTACTACGATAAAAGAAAAAACACAGCTGTGTCTGAGTCTGAGTTCTTTGAGTTTGGGCAGGAGAGTTTGACTCAGCCACCACCTCCTCCACCCAATGACCCCATGACTGAGATGAAAGTGAGCAGTAGGACAGGGGAGGGCTATCAGAGAGCCTCCAAGACCATGCTAACTGAACTCCAGAAACTCTGAGCTGAGACCCAGGCCCTCCAAATGGTGAATCAGACCTTGTCAGGATCAGGGAAAGGGATGAGTGGAAAACTGCCTTCAAGAATCAGTATGGCCACTTTCGAGTACCTGGTCATGCCTTTTGGACTATCGAATGTTCCAGCTGTCTCCCAAAATTTTATGAATGATGTCTTTCGGGACTACTTAGCTCACTTTATGATAGTCTATTTAGATGACATCCTTTAAACAAGAATGGCATCCTTTAAATAAATAAGGACTCCCCAAAACATGATTCATAGGGATGCCGTAAGTCGTAATCGACTTGAAGGCACATAACAACAACTTGGAACCAATACTACAACATGCTGACCACCACTAACCATTCCTGGTGGAAACAGATGCCTCAGATGTGGCCCTCAGCGTGTTGTTGTTACAACCCACTGAAACGGGGTGGACTGCGTCCATGTACCTATTTCTCCTGAAAGCTGACTAGTCCAGAGCAGAACTATACTGTCTGGGAGAAGGAACTACTAGCCATCCAAGACACGTTCGAGACCTGGTGACACCTCTTGGAAGGAGCCCAGCATGAGGTGGAGGTCTGCACTGACGATCGGAACCTTGAGACCCTACAAAAGGCCTGTAAGCTGAAACAACGGCAAGTGCCTTGGGCCCAGTTCTTCATAAGATTTCATTTCCATGTCAACTACGTTCCCCAGGCTCAAAACCATGGGACTGATGCACTGTCCCGCAATCCTGAGTACCATGATACCCAGCTTGAGCACCCATTATGCCACATCATACCCCTAGACAAGTTGGTAGCGGCAGCCTGTCCCGATCTGTGGATTGACAAGACTCTTTTGCTCAGGAGTGGCTGTGAGATCTAAAGCATCCCCCTCAGGACCACACTCTGGGCTTCTCCCAGGGGGGTTGCTCTACCCTTATGAGGCCCTGTACATTCCCCCCAAGGAGATCCGCGCCAAAGTCCTACAGCAATGCCACAACACCACTACTGCAGGGCATTTTGAGATGTTCAAAATGCTGTGGGCCATCACATGTGATTTCTGGTGGCCAAGAATAAGCATGACATCGAGAGATATGTTCAATCCTGCCCCATGTGCATGACAGCCAAACATGCCCCTCAGTGACCGACTGAGCTACTGGAGCCACTCTCCACGCCTGACAGACCATGGTGGATGGTAACCCTGGACTTTCCTGCCTCTCAAGGAAAACCCACTGTTCTGGTGGTCGTGGATGCCTTCACCAAGATGGCCCATTTCATTCCATGTGCCAGCGTACCGACAGCCCAAGAGACTGCGCAGTTGTTTATTCAGCACATTTTCCAGTTGCACGGGCTCCCAACCAGTCTTGTCCCAGATAGGGGGCCCCAGTTCATGGCCCGGTTCTGCCATGCCCTGTTGCAGCTGCTACAGATTGAACTATGACTGTCTTTGTCACAGCACACCCAGACGGATGGGCAAAGAGAGAAAGTGAATGCCACCCTGGAGCAGTATCTCCGCTGTTATGTCAATTATCAGCTGAAAAATTGGGTGTCTTTACTGCCCCTGGCTGAGTTTGCCTACAATAATTCTGTGCATGCCTCTACCCAGCAGACTCCCTTTTTCGCCAATTTTGGCTACTATGCTCACACTTTCCCCACTCCTAACTCCACCCTGGCAGTACCTGCAGCAGCAGACTTTCTGCAAGAGTTGCAGGTGATGCAGCAGCTGTTACAAGAGCTATTGGCAATGGATAAGGCTGCCTGTAAAGAGAGTTGCCGACCAGCACTGTCAGCCCAGCCCCGAGATACAGGTGGGAGATAGAGTATGGCTCTCCACGTGTTATTTCCCAATGAATGCACCTTGTCACAAACTAGAGGCTAGGAGGGTGGGGCCCTTCGAAGTAGACACACAAATTAACCTAGTAGCATATCTATGCTTGCCCATGAAGATTCACCCAGTGTTCCACTGTTCGTTACTAACCCCAGAAGAGCCACCAAATCTCTACTGAGCTCCCAATGCTCCACTGCCACCAGTAATTGTCAACAGGCAAGAGGAATATGAGGTGGAGCAGATCCTCAACTCCTGCTGGCACTGACGAAAGTTATTATTATTATTATTATTATTATTATAATAAGTAGTAGTAGTAGCAGTAGCAGCAGCAGCAGCAGCAGCAGCAGTAGTAGTAGTAGATTTATATCCAGGCCTTCCTCCCAGCAGGAGCCCAGGGTGGCAAGTTGCAGTATTCGCAGTATTTGAAATTTGAAAGTTGCAGTGTTTGATCCACTGGAGGGGTTTTGGACTGGAGGAAAGATCCTGGGAGGCAGCTTTGGATGTCCATGCACCAGAGTTGGTGAGAGAGTTCCATGAAGGGTACCCTGGCAAACCCACTCCTCTGGGGTGGGGGGAGGATCAGCATGGAGGGGGGGATGAAGCCCTGCTGAAGGGGGTGGGTGGATGAAAATGAAGCAGAGGACTTAGGATGTTCGAGCTGGTGAGGAGCTGAGAAGGGAGTGGGGCTCAGAAGGCACCCCAGTTCTGGACTTTGACAGTGCAACCCCAGCAGCTTGATATCCTGTGGAGAGTCAACCTGACCAGCCAGTTGTTTCCCAGCCTGACGCTTCCCCTCTTGCTGTGCCTGCTTTGCCAGCAGGCAGCCCCCCTCCCTTGGAGGAGGAAGATGGGACGGTGACAGAGGCTTTGCCTTTGCCTCACACCAGGAGGCAAATGTGGCGGGAGATTCAACAGACAAAGCTGAGGTGGAGTCTTAGCCTGCGCACGTTCTCCCAACAGTGATAGCTGACACATGCAAGCAGAGTGTGGAGGGGGGAGTAGTTGCTGAATCAACGTCTTAGTGCCACGAAGTTGTGCCTAGTTAGTCCTAGAGAGATGCTGAGCTCTCAGTAAGCCATAGATAGATTCATGAAGCGCACTGAATTGAAACTGTCTCTTACTACAATAAAATTTGAGTTTTACAATAAAATCTTTGAATCCAGGCAGGATATTCCCCAACCCTGGGCTACCCTTTACAGATGTTCAGGTATTGTGGCAGCAGACTCTGCCCTCTCCCCCATCATATGCATATTCACTGGCATGTCTGCAATGTGCATATACATGTTCATCTATACATCTGTATGCATCTGTATGCACCTCTCAACGCGATCAGGGTTTGCAGAGGTGATGACAGAAACTGCTGAGCATGCCCCCCTCCCACCATATGCAAATTCTGGAGGAGGGCCAGAAATGTCTGAAACAGACTGTAATCTAGTTACATGAAAAATGTCCATGCTCAGAAATATGTCAAAGAAAAAGTAGGCTGATTGGCCATTCTTCCTTGATAGACTAGGAAGATCAGAAATTTGCTCAAATTTAAACAAAGACATGTTAATTTCAATTAGAAAATGAAGAGTGATAAATCATAATCCAGTTATTTTCTGTTGCTACATTGATTGCCAGCTACAAAACAATGTAATAATTCCAGATAATTCCTGATTAACTCTTGAAAGAATAACCTGGTCACAGACTCAAAGCAGGGGGATCAGGGAGCTTGTAAAGACACTACAATCATACACCCCACTATCTGCAGTGGATCTGGGTACTGCTCCTGATATTGAAGAGACCTCTCTGGCTATCAGACCAGAACCTACTAGCTGAAACTCCATGTAAATCTTCTCTGAAGCTGGACTGAGACAGGCAGCAGGGCTGCTTGGAGATAGAAGACTTTCTGAATCTTCAAGGAACTGTCATGGTATCTACTCAAATACCCTATTCCATCTCACCAGAGAGTAGCATCAGAGAACTACTAAATGATGATCAAGGACAAAACTACAAGCTAGGGAATCACTCCTTTAAATTTCCCTCTCCTCAAAGAAAAGACGGAGCCTGGGACAGGCAGTAGCGCTGCTTGGAGATAGAACAGAATCTAGCTCTTGAACTTGTTGGAGAAATTTGCCAACTACTTGGGTGCAGTCCTTGCTTTTGTTGATCCTGACCTACTTCATCAGCTTACTTGGGTGCCTGGCCTCTTGTAAAATGTCTCCCTGCTCACATAGGGGAATATGCTTGTGGACTGCATTTGCTCCCATCACCAAAAGCTCCTGCAGTTTCTGACCAGGAGAACCTTGATCCATGTTCCATAGTTAATCACTTGTATTAATAGCTTTACCTTAACATTCTCTTTAGTTCATTTTTTATACCACAGAATATGAATCAATTAGAGAGGCCAGATAATATCATAGTATGGGTCAATTCCAGACAAGACTCAAGACTGGGTCAGGAGGCATATAAGCCCGGCTGCCCTTGGGTGGCGGGTCTGCCACCGGCGGGGTTGCCCCTTGGGGAGTCCCGAGGAGAAGGGCACTACCCTCTTTTATTTCTTTCTTTCTTCCTAACCAATCTGGGGGAGATTGGTAGTGGGGAGGACCTATGGCTCATGTGTAGTTCCTGTGCAGGGTGACAGCCTGTGCAGTGAACTGAATGATAGAGAAAGTTGTCAGATGCCTTCAGAGTGAGTCTGTAACTGGCAGAAGGCTGGCCCTCCCTGGGTGTGAGACAGAGGGGGAGTAGATGTGCCCCATGTGAAAATATTGAGTGGGTCTGACTAATTCTCACAGAGGCCTACTGGGATAACTGGCTCAGGTAGGTTTTGTTGGTAGACTCTTGTTGGGTCCATATCAGGTGTTTAGGAGGAGTCTTAGTAAGGAGGTACATGGGTGATGCCACCCCAATTTCAGTGATCACGGGTAGAGGGAAATATAGCCATGGGGGGTGAATTACCATAGAAGACAAGGGTAATGCTATCTACACCTTGTTCCTTTCTCCCACTCCTCTCATGGACAGGTTCCTCGTTGCAGATCCACTGTGCCCACTGCCCTGTGTGTGTTGTTATTTAATGCCAGATTGGTACACAATAAGACTACACACATCTATGACTTGATCGTGGACGAAGGTGCTGATTTGGTGTGCATTACCAAGACCTGGGTGGGTGAGCTGGGAGGAGTTGAACTGACCCAGCTTTGACCATGTGGATACTTGGTGTGACACCAGCACAGGCTGCAGGGATGGGGGGGGGGAGGAATTCCTGTGGTCTACAGAACTTCCATCTCTGTCACCAGGAAACCACTCTGTCTCACAGCTGGCTGTGAGGACCTGTACCTGGTGCCAGGCCAAGGAGACAGTAAACTAGGGTTGCTGCTGGTGTACTGTCCACCCTGCTGCCCGGCAGCTTCTCTGACTGAGCTGGCGGAGGCCATCTTTGCTGTGGTGTTGGAGGAGCCCAGAACGATAGTCCTGGATTATTTCAATGTGCATGCGGAGGCTGCCTCTAGTGTTCCAGCTCAGGACCTCATGGCCTCCATGATGACCATGGAGCTGTCTCAAGTTGTCACTGGCCCGACGCATAGGGTACGGCATACCCTTGACTTGGTTTTTGCTCCAGATGGAGGAAGGGATGGTCTGGAGATAGAGGGGGTGGATGTCACCCCACTGTCATGATCAGACCACTTCCTGGTGAAGTTTAGACGTGTAGCTCCGATCCTTCCCTGCAGAGGTGGTGGACAGATTAAGATGGTCTGCCCCCAGAGATGGAATCCACTGTATTCCTGAATGCCCTGGGGGAGTTCCCAGTAGATAGAGCAGATGATCCTGTTGAAGCCCTTGTCACGCTGTGAAACAGCGAGGCATGTTGGGCTCTTGACACTGTTGTCCCTGAGCGCCCTCTCCAGCATTGTGGAGCCCAGTTTGTACCTTGGTACTCCAGTGAGCTAAGGGCAATGAAACAGGCTGGATGAAGGCTACAGTGCAAGTGGCAAAAGACGTGCTGTGAGGCTGATCGGGCATGAGTAAAACATCATAACCGTGCCTACTGTGTGGTGGTGAGGGCAGCAAAGAGGGGCCACTTCTCTGTCTCCATCGCATCCTCAAGTAGCCGTCCAGTGGAGCTTTTCCGTATTGTCAGGGGTCTGTTGACATCAGCTCCAGAAAATGGAGTCTTAGACCCTTCAAAAGCCCATTGTGAATTGTTTGCAAGGCACTTGCAAGGCATAGAGGGTAAAGTTGCTCACCTCCGTAGCAGTCTTGCATCTACTGTAGTCCACAATGAGGTGTCCAGTGCAACATATGCTGCAACTTCTGGGGAAGTTTCAGTTGATGTAGCCTGATGACTTAGACAAGGTGCTTGTGATGATGCGGCCAGCAATATGTCCTCTCGACCCTTGCCCTTCTTGGCTTATTATAGCTTGCCTAGGGGGGTTGACAGAGTGGATCCAGGGTGTGGTCAGCACATCATTGTGGGAGTGGTTCCAGCCGCCCTGAAAGAGGTGGTGATCCGACTGCTCCTGAAAAAGCCCACCCTGGACCCACTGGTCTGCAACAATTACCAACCAGTCACAAATACCCCCCTTTTTAGGTAAGGTGATTGAGAGGGTTGTGGCGCAGCAATTGCAAGGACTCTTGGATGAAACAGATTATCTTGACCCATCCCAGTCTGGGTTCAGGCCTGGTTATGGGACTGAATTGGCCTTGGTCGCCCTGATGGGTGACCTTTATTGGGAGAAGGACAGGAGGAGTGTGACCCTGTTACTCTTACTTGATCTCTCAGCGGCTTTTGATACCATTGACCACAGTATCCTTCTGGACTGACTTGGTGAGATGGGTATCGGAGGCACTGTTTTACAGTGGTTCCAATCCTATCTCCAGGGTCGTTTTCAGAAAATAGCATTGGGTGATTGTCTTTTGGCACCTTGGCAGTTGTGCTGTGGGGTGCCTCAGGGTACCATCTTGTCCCCCATGCTGTTTAACATATTTATGAAGCCCTTGGGAGCAGTCATCAGGAGATTTGGTGCGAGGTGTCAACAGTACGTTGATGATACCTAGCTCTATTTCATTGTAACATCGAAATCAGGAGAGGCCGTGCAAGCCCTGGACTGCTTGCCTGGACTCTGTGGTGGGCTGGATGAGGGCCCATAAACTGAGTCTGAATCCTAGCAAGATGGAGGCACTGTGGGTTGGTGGTTCCCGAGTTCAGATAATTGGCCAATTGCCTGCTTTGGATGGCGTCGTACTCCTTCTGAAGAGCAAGTTCGTAGTCTGGGGGTGCTCCTAGAGCCATCTTTGTCACTAGAGGCCCAGGTGACCTCCGTGGCTAGGAGTGTCTTTTACCATCTTCGGCTGGTAAGACAGCTGCGGCAGTTTCTGAACCAGGATACCCTGACCACTGTTGCCCACGCACTGGTAACCTCCAGGCTGGATTACTGCAATGTGCTCTATGTGGGGCTGCCCTTGAGGTTGGTCCGGAAGCTGTAGCTGGTGCAAATGCGGTGGCGAGACTGCTTACTGGGGCAGGGTATCGCCAATATATCACCCCGCTGCTGAAAGAATTGCACTGGCTGCACATTTGCTACCGGACCAAGTTCAAGGTTTTAGTTTTGGTGTACAAAGCCCTATACAGTTTGGTACCAGGATACCAGTTGATCACTGTGCTCTGCAGATTAGGGCCTCCTGCAGATACCATCTTATCAGGAGGTCCGTTCTGCACAACATAGGACATGGACCTTTAGTGTGGCAGCACTTACCCTGTGGAACTCCCTACCCCTAAATATTAGACAGGCGCCATCTCTGTTTTCTTTTCGGCGCCTTTTGAAGACCTTCTTCTTTCAAGAAATCTTTTAAGTTGAGACCTTATCCCAGTCTGCTTCTGTGTTGGAATTGCTTTTTAATATGTTTTTAAACCTTTTTTAAAAAAACAATTTTTAAACCTTTTTTTAAAAGATGTCTTCAAAGCTTTTTTTAAAAAAATGTTTTTAAAGTTGTTTTGTTTTAACGTCTTTTAAAGTCTGTTTTTATGATGTTTTAAGGTGTTTTTAGTGCTTTTGTTTGCTGCCCTGGGCTCCTGCTGGGAGGAAGGGCGGGATATAAACCAAATAATAAAAACAAACAAACAACGAACAGGCACACAAGCCAAGGGAGCTGGGGGAATACTTAATCTGAGATGGTACTGTGAGACCTGCTGTGGAGAAATCACATCTTTCATAATATTTTCTGAGGTAAAGTTTTGTCTATTAGGATGTATAAGAGGTTAGCTGCATATAAACTGTGCATGCAAGGTATCAGGAGGACAGCAGGTGGCTGGTGTCAGTTTAACTATCAGTTATAACAACAGCAAGGGAAGTTTTGAAAAGTGAGTTCCTGGAAATTGAAATCTGGTGGTTTTGACTGTTAAAGTAAGAGGACATTCTGCCTCACCCTACTGGACCAGACTTATGGCCTGATGAGGGGAAGAATTCTACTCAGATTTAAAATTATTGGCTGGAGGGAGATCATG
The DNA here is from genome assembly GCF_030035675.1 of Rhineura floridana. Taxonomy (NCBI): domain Eukaryota; kingdom Metazoa; phylum Chordata; class Lepidosauria; order Squamata; family Rhineuridae; genus Rhineura; species Rhineura floridana. The sequence continues at coordinate 81,083,471 of NC_084481.1, read as the reverse complement.
CTGGAGCATATAAAGCAGGTCTCTGGCCACTGTAAAGAGACTCTGTGTGTGCCTAAAGGTGGGCAAAGAAGAGGACAGAAGATTCAGCTGACGGAAAAGCTGGAAACAGGGAAGGGAGATTGTGGCTTAAAAAGACTTGGGGAGTCTAAAGAAAAACCAAAGAGCTAAAATCACTGACTAGAGCAGAAGAAGAGATGCAGAGAAGAGAATTTCCAGGAGACAGACTCTGAGGGAGCTCGGAAGCCAAAAATCAGCAGGGAGCACTGAGTTCCTGCCACAACAGTGACTTGCTGGAGCACAGGGAGAAGGCTGAGTGTCTCCAGAGGTAAGTGTGGTCAGCTAGAAGACTTCACGTAATATAGTCCTCTATGGCTGGATTGGTGAGAGTTATATGGGGTGGAGTAGCATAGGTAGCTGCCAATTGGGTTGAATAGGAGGAACTGAACCTCTCAAAGCTGTCCTTTTAAAGCCACCAGTAACCTGGTATAGGAAATGTCCTGATTTAAAGCAACAGTACTGAAACTAGAAAACTTTAAAGCTAGCATAATCATTTGTTTTATTTATTGTTATATAAAAATAAAATACATCTTTGTTTTGTTCACTTTAAAAAAAGAGTCTGGACTGTTTTGTGCCATGATTAAACCACAGCTTGTTGGCTATTAAACCGAGAAAGCAGAGATTAAATTTCCACAAGTGAGCTACGTGACTTAGCAGCGAAAGTTGGCAGAGCTCGAGCCATCTTCAAGGACACGTTGCTAAGAAACCTAGGCTCGGGCAGCTGGCCTTATCTATATAGAGGGCCAGCAGACACTTATGAGTGTGGGGGTCGAGGAGTTTGTACAGAGAGAGCTTGTGATATATTGTCAGTAAAGAGACTCTTTAAACTTATTGCTTGTCCGGCTCATTGCTTCAACTGGCATCTAGCCTGTCACTATACTGTTCTGCATCCTGGGCATCTGCTTGCGCCAGATACAACATCCAACACAGCTACTAGTTGGTGAATTGAACTTTATAATTAATTGGTTATTCAAATATATGGTGTCAGGGGGCAAAGGGTTGAACAGTAAATAAGTAAATAATAGAGGTTTAAAGATAAATATTTGGTAGCTGCATTGGTGGGAGAATAATAGAAAATAACTCCATTTTAATAATAGAGAGGAAATCCTCCACATTTTTGGTGGAAACACTGGTGTTGGTTTAAACCTCCAAATTGACCAGTTAAAACAATTAATAACAATAATACATAAAGATACAGGAAATTTTGCATTGACATGAAATTTAAAATGGAATACACAAACTAAATAAGGACATTGTCTTTCAAAAGAAATAAACTAAAATTAATAAATACACTAGCCTCGTCCACACATCATGATAAAACATATTTAAGTTTACTGTGAAAGCACAGATTGTGCCCTGCTTGCTCCTCCCTGTGAGAACACAGGGAAACTGAACCATGATTCCTAGTTTAGCAAACTACAATCCATGGTTTGAATGTAAAGCTAAGGTGAGGATCATGGTTTATTTCCCCTTCATGCTAGTAGGGAGCTGCAAAGCAGGGAAGATCAGCATGTTTATGGTAAACCATTAACCACCACTAACAGCAAACTATTAACTATGGTTTGTCATGGTGTGTAAACTGGGCCATAGACAATCAACTTTTACTGCTGATGATACAAATCTGGAACAGGTAGCCCAAAAAACATGCACAAGAAACCACTCCACTCCTAACATCTATATATCACTCACTATTTTATGCTCCAGATGAACACAGACAATACCAAGAGTGGGTAGAAAATTATACAGCCATAAGAGTGGCTGTACATTATAGCCAGCATGGATTTTTCACATTCCGCCAATGTTAAATTGAAAATACCCCCCACGTCATGATGATGCTTCCCATAAGCTCATTTCAAAACAAAATCTTACAAAACCTATAGCCCTGAACTCAGAAATGCTTGCTTAATAACCCTCTACGTTTTCATATGGTGATACATAAAACACTCAAGAGAGAATCTATAGTTCAAAGTGTAAAACAAGAGAAAAAAAATCCAGACCTCTGCTGGACTTTTTTGTTGAAATTAATTAAAAATCAGCCATGTTCCCCAGACAGAGCTCCAGCGGCCAGAGTGGTTTAACAGCCAGTCCCTCTTCCCAGAGATTTCTGGGGATTGTAGCTCTGTGAGGAGAATAAAGGTCAACTAACAACTCTCTGCCCTTTCACAAACTACATTTCCCAGGATTCTTTGGGGGAAGCTATGACTGTTTAAAGTGGAATAAATGTCTGGTGTGGATGTGGTCAGGGATGACTTTGGTTTAAATTTGGGTGGGAGACTACATGTGTCTGCTACAGAATTAAAAGGTGGGAGAACCGCCCCCCCCCAAATAATGATATTGTTAACAATGTTTTCCTTTTTGGAAAGGAAAGGGGCTTTCCTTCTGCCCAGTGCCCACCGTCCCACCCAATCTCCTCCCCTTCCTCCCCCTCCTCCTTCCCCTTCTCCCCTCCACCTTCCTCCCTACTCCTGCCCTTCCTCCCCTTCCCTGCCCCTCCCCCAGGTCAGTTTCACCTATCCTAAACATGACTGCAGAGGAGTAAATCCCACTTAACTCAATAAACATGCAAATGATCAAAGCTACCTGTCCCTCCTCCTCCCCCTCTTTCTTACCTCCCAGATTAAAAAGCAGAAAAATTCCCTAACAGGCAAAAAACACTGACACTGACCAATAAAAAGGCTTTGAAATTAATAAAAATAAATTTGACTCAGATTTCTAGGATGATTAATAAGAGAAATATTTTTTTTTAGGTTAGATTCTCTGTAGAAACAGCTGTAACAAAGGAAAGAAGCAAACTAAGAACACCCACAAACATACAAAAATGTAATTCTCCATCTTTGAAGATGCAGTCCTGATAGCAGGTGTTGCCACCTCTCTCCATATGCTCAGAGACACGTTACCAAATTCTTCCAAGCTACACAGGAAGTGGATTGGACTGTGAAAGACCAACCCAAATTGTGTTTGCATTTTTACAAATTTGTAGGGCAGTACAATATCTCACAGAAGAGGTCAGGTCTCCTGCTCCACTGTGTCGTGTCCAGGACTGGACTCAGGAACCAGACCAGTTGGTGCAAGCAATTCAGTTTTTATTAAAGTAATATCCAGACAAAAACTGTGCCTTCTCATGAAGCAACACTGTAACACATATCCTGCGACATAGGAGAGAGTTGACAGAACAAGGAATCCCTTTCCTCCCCCCTTAAGAAGGGGCCTTTCTGGCGCGAATTCTCTCACTCCGCCTCAATGCACTCTCATCCACACCCCTTCTCTCTCTTCCCCTTGCTCTCTTTTGTTGTCTTCGTGTGCGTGGTGAGGGGGGAAGTACGGCCCCCTCCCCTTCTGAGGATTCTGCCTCTGGTATGGGCAAAAGTGGGGGGGGTGATGTGCTTAAACTGTCAGACTGACTTTTCCCTGGATCAGGAGGGAGTTGAATTCCCCCTTCACCTCCCTCCCTTTCCAGCTGCTCTAGTTGAGAAAGGGGAGGAGGCGTGGGAAGCCCAGCTTCTGTGTCTGTGAAAGCTTCAAGGTCTTCACTGTGAGACGGCTCTATCTCTGAGATTCCCCCCCCTTCCTCTGGCTCTTCTTCCCACAGCTCGGGCCAACTGATCTCATCCTCCTCCTCCTCCTCTGAAACAACAGGGCCCCAATCCTGCATCCTGACACCATCCCCTCTCCCATGCTGTGCTCTCCCCCACCCTGTCGGCCGAGGACGATGGGGAAACCGTTGATGGAATTCTTTCACTAAATCTGAGGCGTGCACATCTCTCTCATTTTCCCATGATCTGTCAGCTGGCCCATAACCCTTCCAGTGAATCAAATACTGTAATTTATTATGCTTTCTTCTGGAATCAAGAATCTCTGCCACCTCGAACTCAGGTTGCCCATCAACTAGTATTGGTGCCCCTGGAGGTTCTACCGGTCATAACTCACTGGGAGGGGCTGCTTTCGTTAACAAGGAGCGATGAAACACAGGATGTATTTTGAAAGTATCTGGCAACTTCAGACGATAAGCCACTGGATTGATTTATGCCTCTACTTCAAAAGGCCCCACTCTCTTGTCCTGCAACTTTCTACATTTGCCCGGCATCTGGAGGAAGTGGGTAGACAACCATACCTCGTCTCCTGGTTGAAGGGCCCCCCCCCCTTCAATGCTGATCAGCCACTCATTTATATTCAATTTTGGCATCGTCTAATTGTTGTTTTAGGACCTGCTGTACTGCCTGAAGCTCCTGTAAAAATTCCCCTGCTGCCGGTACCGGCACACTCTCTGTGCTGCTGGGGAAGGCCTTGGGATGGAATCCATAGTTAGCAAAGAAAGGTGTTTGTCCAGTACTGGTATGCAAGGAGTTATTATAAGCAAATTCTGCACAATGCAAATAGGAAACCCAGTCAGTCTGTTGGTAAGACACATAACAGCGTAAATATCTTTCCAAAACTGCATTCAGTCTCTCAGTCTGTCCATCCGTCTGGGGGTGATGTGCCGAAGAAAGTTTTAACTCCGTCTGTAGCTGTTTCCAAACAGCCCTCCAAAATTTAGCTGTGAACTGAGTTCCCCGATCCGAGACTAAGCTATTTGGCAAACCATGCAATCTGTAGATTTCCTTTATGAACAGCTTGGCTATTTCTCGAGCTTCTAAGGCCCCTGCGCAAGGGAGGAAATGGGCCATTTTTGTTAATGAATCCACTATTACCAGTATAGCCGTCATTCCTTGTGACTTCGGTAAATCAGTTATAAAGTCCATGGAAAGGTCTTTCCAAGGTTCGTTCGGGGTGGGTAGCGGTTCCAACAACCCTGCCCGTTTTCCTGTGTCTGTTTTTGCCTGCATACATACAGAACAGGATTTTACATAGTTCTCAATGTCTCGGTGCATTTGGGGCCACCAAAGTCCTTGGCTACATTCTGAATGGTCTTAAAGATGCCAAAATGTCCAGCTGTGATCGAGTCATGACATTGATGCAAGATTTTGAGTCTTAGGTCCCCCTTCGGCACATATCTAGCAGCTTTAAACCACAACAGTCCATCCCTCCAATGAAACCTTACTTCTGAACCCTGATCCTGTTCCATTTCCTGGATATATTGTTGCATGAATGGATCCCCCTGCTGTGCCTCTCTGAGCTCCTCTTCCCATGAAGACTGACATGATCCCAACATCAGCTTCTCTGGCGGGACAATGTACTGGGGTTGGTTGTCAACTTCCTCTCCTTTGTATTGTGGTTGCCTGGATAGAGCATCTGCTCTCTGATTTTTGGCATGGGCATGGTAAGTAATCCTGAAGTTAAACCTGGTGAAAAACTGCAACCAGCGGATCTGTCTCTGGTTCAACTTTCGGGCCGTTTGTAGGCTTTCCAGGTTCTTATGGTCAGAACACACTTCTATCTGATGCTGAGTTCCCTCCAAATACTGTCTCCAGTTCTCAAAAGAGTCCTTGATGGCCAACAACTCCTTTTCCCACACTGTATAATTTCTTTCAGCGTCCTTTAGTTTTCTGGAGAAATACGCACAGGGATGTAGCTCCTTCCCTTCCATGTCCAGTTGTAAGAGAACCCCCCCCCCGATGGCAAAGTCCGAAGAATCCGCTTCCACGACGAAAGGGCGGGTAGGGTCAGCAAAACGCAAAATAGGCTCAGTTGCAAATTTCCTTTTCAGATCCTCGAAGGCTTTAGCAGCGTTCTCTGTCCATTGAAACTTTCCTTTTCCCCTTAAACAGTCAGTCAGGGGGGCTGTTAACTTGGAAAAGCCTGGAATGAATTTTCTGTAATAATTGGCAAATCCCAAAAAATGTTGTATGTCCTTTTTAGTGGTTGGCTGACCCCAATCCAATACGCAACTAACTTTTTCTGGGTCCATTTCCACTCCTCCAGCTGAGATTCGGTACCCCAGGAAGTCCAAAGATGATAGGTCAAACCACATTTCTCTAACTTAGCATACAAGTGGTTCTCTCTCAGTCTTTCCAACACAGTTTTCACGTGCTGATCATGTTCTTCTTGGTTCTTTGAAAACACCAGAATATCATCTAGATAACAAATTACATACCTGTCCAGGAGGTCTCTTCATTTATGAACTTTTGAAACACGTCCGGACTCCCACTTAGCCCGAAGGGCATCACCATATACTCAAATTGACCATAGGAGGTAAGAAATCCTGTCTTTCATTCATCCCCCTCACTCATTCGAATCAGATTGTATGCTCCCCTTAAGTCCAGTTTCATGAAGATTGTTGCAGAACGCAGTTGGTCCAATAACTCCGGAATCAGTGGCAGCGGGTAACTGTTAGGAATGGTGATTTGATTTAAGGCGCGGTAGTCATTACAGGGTCTGAGTTCACCTCCTTTTTTCTTCACAAACAGTAAGGGGGCCCCTGCGGGGGACTGTGAGGGACAGATAAATCCTCACTTCAGATTTTTCTCCAAAACCTCCTTCAGAGCTGCTCTCACTTTCTCTGTAAGGGAGTAAATCCTTCCAGATGGAATGCTAGCTCCTGGTACTAAATCAATTGCACAGTCATAAGGGCGATGGGGTTGTAAGGTCTCTGCTTCTTTTTCATCAAACACATCTTTAAAATCCACATATTTTGAGGGAAGGGTCACTTCCTTGGCTCCCTGCGTTGCTCCTGCCAGTGTGTTTATGATTCCTTCTGATTGGCAGTTCTCATGGCAGTACTGAGAAGTGAACCACACCACCGCATCCTTCCAATCTATCTTTGGGTCATGCTTTGCTAACCAGGGCATCCCCAGAATCACATCAAAGTTCGAGAGATCTGACACATACAAGGAAATGAACTCTTCGTGCCCAGGAATTTGTAGTTTCAATTCCTCCGTGGCTCACGTCACCCCTCCTGACTTCAAGGGTCTTCCATCTATGGTTTCAACTGAGAAGGGGGCGTCCAGTTTCCATTGTGAAATTCTGTAACGCTTTGCCAACTTTGCATCAATGAAATTTGTAGAGGCTCCACTCTCAATTAGCGCTGTGGAGTTAAACACTACTCCTGTGGAAGTTGTAATCTGGATAGGTAGCACCAATACCCCTTTTGAGGGTGGTTGCGCTACCGGAGGCCCTTTGTAAAATGCCGCCCCCAGCCCTCCGGCCTTTACGAGAGCTGGGTATTTTAGTTTCCCGCCGGCTCTGTTTTCCCCCCTTTTAGTCCACACTCTCTGGCTACGTGACCCGGCTTTGAACAGTAAAAGCAGAGACGCTCTCGACGTCGCCTCTCTTTTTCCTCTTCCGACAGCTTCGGCCGAGCCCCTCCTTGTCCCTCGGCCGCATTACCTGATCTTCCTGAATTTGAAGGGGTCTTACTGTGAGATGCTGAAGCTGAATATCTCTGAACGTCCTGTTTCTTCTCCAGGCGCCTTCCTTCCAACCGGTGATCGATCTGCAGGCACAGCCTTATCAGCCCAGGTAAATTATTTGGGGGAGTAGTTCTGGCCAAATCATCCAAGACCTCGGCATTTAGTCCACTCCGGTACATAAACATCAAGGCAGCGTCATTATAGCCAGTTTCCTGGGAAAGAATTTTAAAAGCATTCGTGTACTCTGAAACAGTTCCTTTCCCTTGCTTTAAGGTGCTCAACTGCCTTGCCACGGTCTCAGCTCTTTGAGGGTCCTGGAACATCTCGGTCATGGCTTGCATAAACCCTCTATATCTTCCTAATAGGCCATCCTTTCTCACCAGATACGGAGTGACCCATTTGGCAGCTTCCCCTTCCAAAAGGCTGATCACGAAGGCCACTTTGGCTACATCACTAGGAAATTCTGCATTCCTAACATCCAAATACAATTCACATTGAGCCATGAAGGTGGAAAGCTGATCACTCTGTCCCGCATATTTTGGTGGTAATCCAATAGGAACCTTCACCACAGCGGCTGGAGGGACTGTCCGCATCTGGTCTATCGTGGTTTTCAGGGTCTGGTTGTCAGTCTTCAATGTCCTGACTGCTGCCAACAAGGTATGGACATCTGCCTGTAAATCTGCCACATTAGTCCTCAGTCGTCGCACTTCTTCCATCTCAGAAATGGGATTCGTTCCCCCTGCTGCTCCCTTTTCCATCTTGTCACGTTCAAGCGGTGGAAGGGTTGAGGGTGGAGTAGATGGTTCTGTCAAGCTGTCGTGTCCAGGACTGGACTCAGGAACCAGACCAGTTGGTGCAAGCAATTCAGTTTTTATTAAAGTAATATCCAGACAAAAACTGTGCCTTCTCATGAAGCAACACTGTAACACATATCCTGCGACATAGGAGAGAGTTGACAGAACAAGGAATCCCTTTCCCCCCCCTTAAGAAGGGGCCTTTCTGGCGCGAATTCTCTCACTCCGCCTCAATGCACTCTCATCCACACCCCTTCTCTCTCTTCCCCTTGCTCTCTTTTGTTGTCTTCGTGTGCGTGGTGAGGGGGAAAGTACGGCCCCCTCCCCTTCTGAGGATTCTGCCTCTGGTATGGGCAAAAGTGGGGGGGTGATGTGCTTAAACTGTCAGACTGACTTTTCCCTGGATCAGGAGGGAGTTGAATTCCCCCTTCACCTCCCTCCCTTTCCAGCTGCTCTAGTTGAGAAAGGGGAGGAGGCGTGGGAAGCCCAGCTTCTGTGTCTGTGAAAGCTTCAAGGTCTTCACTGTGAGACGGCTCTATCTCTGAGATTCCCCCCCCTCCTCTGGCTCTTCTTCCCACAGCTCGGGCCAACTGATCTCCTCCTCCTCCTCTGAAACAACAGGGCCCCAATCCTGCATCCCGACACACTTGTGCAATCAGTATAGCTGCCCAATATCTCTGCTTTTTAAAGTTTGATAGAAATATGCATTGGCTATAGGTACATTCTTAAATCACAAGGGTTTTTTGCCTATTAGTGAATAAACTTTATAGACAAAAAGATTAGTCAGAGGATAACAAAACAAGAAATAACGTAAAAACAATTGGTAAACATAAACGTGATTGGCATTAAACAACACATTTTCTTTCCAGGCCTGGTTAAAACTGAAGCAATTAGACCATTAACAGAATATGAACAACTGATAGATACTTATAACATCTACAGTAAGAGGAAAGTATCTAAAATTTATAAAATATTAGTTAAAGAATTGACAGGCACAATGATGTTATCAAAGTGGTTTGGGAAACAGATATTGGAGAACCAATTTGGTCAGAAACATTGGAGTTGCTCTGCAATAAAAAACACTCAGAATTGATTTCATAAAAAACAGAGAAAATGCAGTAAGTTATTCATAGGTGATACCTCTCTCCATAGATACGTAGCTGAATATATGGCACAGTCAGCCCTCACTGCTGAAAAGGATATTTTACTACAAGAACATTTCAGGTGGTATTCACCTAAACTCTTGTGCTAGTGGAACAACTTCAACTAACACAAGAGGATTTCCCCCCTCCTCCCCCCGCATGTGCTCCCTGCCATCTCCAAATCTGCTCTAGAGGGTTGAGAGAACCCTCAGGTTTAGAGGGCACCTCGGAGGAGGAGAGGGAAAGAACATTCAATTGCACAAGGAAAAATCCTTGTGCTGACGGAACATTCAACTTAGTGCTACACTGAATAAAAACCATGATGCTATAAGGTACTGTTCTTCCACCTTGGGTCCCCAGATGTTGTTGGACTACAATGCCCATCATCCCCAGACAGCATAGTCAATGGTCAGGAATGATGGAGGGGTTGTAGTCCATCAACATCTGGAGACCCAAGGTTGAAGAACAGTGCTATAAGGCATGTGTAAAATTTGGATAACAATATTCTCTGCCTGTAGCAAGACATTACAACAGTAAATATACTGAACACCTAGGTTGGTTTTATTGTCTCTAATTAAGATTCAAAGCAAAGCACTACTTTATAAAGAAATGATGATATTCATAATGCTGGTATCTAGGAAGGTCAATGTTAACAACTGGAAGACAACCAATGGTACAATATATGCAATTCTGCGTTAGCAGCAAAAATAACAGAGGACAGTGAAAGCATATTATAATGTGGGTGGTAGAATAAAGGATGCACCTGTGTTATAGGGTTTCCATGTTATAATGAAAACTGCAATGAAAGGCACTTAAAATGATTTGACCATAGAATGGTCAAGGTTGCATGAATTGTACTTATGTTCATGATTCATTTTGAATGCAGGTGTTGATTTTTTTTTCTGTTGCAAAAGTAGGGTGTCCTAGATAACACCCTTTTCCTTTGATATTAAATGAAAATACACTCAGCCATGTTTCTCAAAGGAAGAATAACCACAAACTACAGTGGTACAACAACAACAACCAATATTACATAACAATGTCTAAGCAAATGAATGCAAACAGTAAACACGGCATTGTGTCACACAGCCATATATTATCAAGAAGGATTTGCTTCATTTTAGTGCAGAAGTAGGGAATGTTTGGCCATCCAGATGTTGCTGAACTACAACTCCCATCATTGCTTGCTGGGGCTGATGGGAATCGTCATTCAGCAACATCTGGAGGGCCAAAGATCCCCCACTCCTGCTTTAGTGCAACGAAGCCAGAGATGATAAAATGAAGCCAGATCATGCAAGGAAAGGTACAAATATCTACTTACTGTGGCACAATTGTGATTTGAACAAAGCAAATGAAAAGGAAGACTAGGGAGGCACAAGCCACATATGCACCAAATCGATCATCGACCTGTTTGGAGTACTGAAATGAAAGAAATTATGTTAAACAATGAATTCTCAAATTAACCCCCCTTTATATACCTTGCATTTCTTAATAGATTTGGTTCTGCTGTACAGGGTATGAAATGAAAATAAACCAAGACTACCTTAATAGGTAATCACTACAATTCATATATTGGAGCTCCTTGGAAAGGAGAGCACATATCTCACACACAAGCCAGTTATATCCAGTGCCAAGACCACCTTCTTCAAAGATTCTTTGAACATTTTTGACTGATGCCTCTCTCAGAGAATAACCAGGAAAAGTTGTTTGCACACAAAATTTTAGCAAACTCAAAAAGTAAAAGGGAGAAATGGGAAAAATGGGTAGAAACACTCTTGATACAAATAATGAATTCTAGATATCATCTAATAGTGCAGATGAAGGCAAAGCTTCAAGAATAGCAGTTCATCAGATCTCCCTCACCTGTTCAAATACGCTCATGGCCCAGGACCAATGCAATAAAGAAACTGGAAAACCAGCTGACATTCATGTACAAAGACCCTCTCCCACCACACCCTATTTGATAATACAATTGTTGCTATCTAGGAGACATTTGACATTTGAGAAGCATTAACGTGTAAAAAGTGCCCAAAGATCTTTCTTTAGAGCAATACAGACGTCGTGATACTTAAGTATCAATGTTTAGACTGGAGGCAAAGAAAAAGAAGACTGAAGGTCACAATACCCATGGCGGTGGCAGATTTGAGTCTTTATATAGCCTGCCCAAATTGTATGAAAGTAGGAAGTGACGGCTGCAATTTAAAGTACAAAATGGGTGTGTGGGAAGGATTGTGAACCTTCCAACTCCAGTCAAATGCCCAAGGTCATTTTCCACCTACTCACCCTCCTGGGCTCCATTACTGGAAATGAAATGGCTGAAAGAAGAGCAATTTTCAGAGAGAGACACTGGGGGCAAATGCAGTGGTGTATGTCTATGCATCTTGCATAGATTCATGTGCCTTTCTTGAGCTTTAAATCATGCCCCCTGCTTTACAAATGTTTTGCACTGATTCAGATTTGTTTAAAAGTGTAAATCATTTTAAAGTTTAAAGATTCAGATTTGTTACCATTGTATCTGTTTTGGTTCTTAACTGACCTCCACAAACACACGCTTTCTTTAGGAACATTACCTTCTTCTCCAAGTCAAGCTCCCTGAATGTTAAGAGAAACTTGCGAACATGTTCAGAACGTAAACGGTCAATACTTCTGGCATCAATAGCACGGCCTAGAAATTCATCCACTTCATCTTCTGGATTCATGCTTTCCTGGATATTCCTATAAAGCAGAAACAAGTCAGGTTGGGTGTTTAAACCAGAAAAGCCTTCTCCAATTTGGCACCCAAAGATGAATCAGTTCATCACGGTTGCATATTACAAGCCTGCTCTGGATGTGCACTGTCAGTCTAAAGGAAGAATTCTACTGTCATTCTGCAGCAATATAGGTTGCATTTGGAATTCTAAGCAAAGCTGCTCTCCAAGCTTCTTTAGTTCTCTATAAACCCTTACTATGCAGACCCTAAAGGAGACCCAGTGACTACTTATGCTACTATGCTTTTTTTGGGTTTTCATGCATCACAGTATACTTTGTTTTCAGCAAATTTGCAAGTGGTACCTACGGTTTACAAGTTACCCTCACTGCCTAACAGGAGCGTCCCTGCCATACACTCCTCAGGGATTCTATCAGCTGCAAACAGTTCAAGTATGCCAGTTCAATTCACCTCAGCCCATTTCCATTTTCCCCTTTCCAAATGATACTCAACATTCCATGGCTGCTGGCCACCACTGGTCATGCTCTGTCCTCATGAGACAACTGTGTTTTGTTTTTTTAAAAAGTAGTTCTGTATATAAGGGTTCACCCGAGCATGCAGGAACTTCTCACTTGTTTCTCAGTGGCCTTGTTCTGGTTTCATATCAAAGCAGTCAACTTCACTGTAGCCACATATGGCTCATATGCAATGTATACCAGCTGGTTCTCTTTTGTCAGCCTCTTGAACTAAACAGGAAGGCTTTGATATTAAGCTGTCTTCAGAAATACTATTACTGACTCTTCAGAAACAGAACTCATCACTCCAGAATAAGTCCAAGGGTTCTTTGCACATCTGATAGTAAATGATGTCCTGAAAACCCTGTAAGTTACAATGTTCTTTTTGCCATTCTGTTCAGTGCAAGAGAAGAGCTTCATCAGAGCTCAGTCTCAACTGAAACAAAATCAGACTCCCACAACCCATCGCTATATAATCCAGTTTCACCTTGTGGCTGCTCTATAGCTCCTAAGACTAGCAGGTACTATCAAATTTTTCAAACATTGATTATTTTATGTGCTTTGGTTCAGAACTCAAGAGGCAAATAATAAGACCAAATGTATTATACCATTACAATTTATCATACCCACAGCAATAAATTCCAGATCTCTTCACAGTCAAAAGAAATATTTGCTTTGAAAAATTGACATAGTAGGAGCATTGGGTATTTCAAAAATATCATTAGAATTGGACTTAGGAAAATTAACATTCTTACATTAAGAAATGAATGTGTATTGTCTAAATAATCTAGCTAGGGATCTCTGCATTTTCACAACTAGCTCCATCTGCAAGAAATCTTTAATACAGAGGAAAGGGTGATTTATATCCCCCGCTCACTTGGAGGCAGGGGAAGACAGTAAAAAGTTCCGCGGCTTCACATGGAAGGGAATCTAAAACATTCTACCTCATCTCCTTTGTGGAGCCTCTAAAGGCGGTTTACCTTCAACCCATGAATGTTCTAATTTAGCTCAAACCACATGATGTTTTAATAAATGGCAGGAAACAACTGCACAGCTCAGATTCCCATAGCTAAACAAAATTCACTTGGTCTTCTCTGGCATCTCTGCAATAAAAATGTTACTTTAACACATATCCTTAATTAGGAAACAACACTGGTGATAAATTTGGTGTTCTCCTTCCCCATCCCACTCCTGCCTTACATAACGTCTCTGAAAGTCCTCAGATGCCATTACAAATCTATTTTATATACTCTGGGTTGATGCCGTCTAGAACAGTATTAGATCTGGTATGACTTTAATAGCCAGTTTTATAGTTCATCAGTCTAGATAAAAAATGTTTATAGAGATGTAATATAATCCCAGGCAGAATCTTTTCCTTAGAAAAATGGTGGAATTTAAGACACTCACGTTTTCTTTTTAAAAAATTGTAAACATAACAGAATAAACATAAAATTATTCTATGCAGATGTTAATCATATTGCTTATAAATATTACATTTTGATTATCCATAGTAAACTATTAACACAATTTTAATTCATACATTAATACTGTTCCCTTTCTTTTTCTTTCCTGCAGGATTGTTGAATATCATTCTTATCCTTTCATTTGTTGGACCATTAAAAAATAGTACTATATCCATGCGTATGCCATTAGTAGGGGATCCTTGAATCTTGTAGATTTATATAATTGATAAAATCATACCATACTGAAATTAGTCCTACTTTGTCCTCTTGCTCTCTTTTAATTATCTGTTAATTTTTTGAGTAGAGCTATATCCCAAACTGTTTTATACCAAGAATAATTTGCTCTTTTAAGGTCTTTCCAAGATCGTGCAAAAGTAATCCTTGCTGCTACCAACAAAAACTTTACTAACTAATTTTTTTTTAATCAAGACCTTCATTCAGAATTAAATTCAATATTGCTAACTGTGGTGTCAATGCAATTTTTTGTTGGGTTATCTGTTCAAAATCACAGCTGCCCAAAATCTGCAAATTTTTTGACATTCCCACCACATATGTAAATATGTACGGTTCTTTGACACCCCCTCCAGCATGTTGAAGATGTTCCTGGATTCATCAATTATATTTTTCTAGACGTCAGATACCACTGATAGATGATTTTCAGAGACAATTGTCTCTGTTTGGCTGCTATTGTTCAGTGTGGTGGCTTAGTCGATTGTGTTACCCACTCTTCCCTACCTATTTCAATTCCAAGTTCCCTTTCCCACCACAATATTAATTCTGATGTATCTCTTCCTATATTATCAACCAAAATTTTATATGCATTCAATGTTAACCCCCTCTAGGATGCACACCTTAACATGGTGAGGGGGTCTGAGTGTTGAAGAAGCTGAGAGCAATGCAGGGACACCCAAGGCGGAATGGCCAAAGCTGAGACACCAGACTAAGATGAATCCAGACTCAGAGGAAGGCAATGGTAAACCACCTCTGAATACCTCTTACCATGAAAACTCTATGAATAGACTATCCAAAATGCAACATGAGATAGTCCTGGAAGATGAGACCCCCAGGTCAGATGGCACTCAGCAAGCTACTGGGGAATAACAATGGACAAGTACAAGTAGCGCTGTGACTAATGATGCAACTGGGTCAAAGCCGCATGGAAGCTCGGAGGCTGATGTGCACAGGTGCAAAAGGAGAGTCCAGAGTTGTAAGACGTACACAATAGGAACATGGAATGTGAGAAGCATGAACCAGGGAAAGTTAGACGTTGTCAAGCAAGAATTGAATTTGTCAAGTAAGTCTATGCTCCGATGGCAAACACAGAAGAAGAGGAATTGGAGAGATTTTCTGCAGAAGTACAGGAAGAAATTGATCACACATCAAAACAAGATGTGCTGATAATCATGGGGACTGGAATGCAAAAGTAGGGAACAGAGAAGAACTAGAAATTATGGGAAAACAGGGCTTAAGAGATAGAAATGAAGCAGGAGAAAGACTTATTGAATTCTGTGAAGCCAATAAGTTGTTTCTTGCGAACACATTTTTTGAGCAACTGAAAAGACAACTGTGCATCACCACAACTGGACATCACCAAATGGTCAATTAACAACCAAATTGATTATATAATTGACAGCAGAAGATGGAGAAGTTCCATATTTTTTGCGAAAACAAGACCAGGAGCAGACTGCGGTACAGATCATGAACTGGTAATATCGACAATCAGAGTAAAACTAAAGAACAACAAAGCAATCATAATGCCAAAATGCAATTTAGATAGCATCCCAGAAGAATATAAACATCAAAAAAGGAACAGATTTGAGGCTTTAAACTTAGTTGATAGAGAACCAGAACAACTATGGATTGAAGTCAAAGACATTATCGGGTAGGAATGCAAAAAGACAATACCTCTAGTTAAAAAGAGAGAAAGACCTCCGTGAATGACTGATGAAAGTCTTAAAAAAGAGAGAAGGAAAGCAAAAGAAGATAGAAACATGGTTAGAACCCTAAATGCAACAATACAGCAACTGGTACGTAGGGACAAAGAAAACTATTACAATAGTTATTGTATAGAAAGAGAAGAGGACAACAAAAATGGCAGAACAAGAGCCCTATTCCAAAAGATCAGAGAAATGAAAGGGAAATTTAAACCAAGAGTAGGGATGTTGAATAATCAACAGGGAACATACTGCCTGACTGAGATAAAATGGTGGAAATGGTGGATAAGATGGTGGAAATGCTGTAGATGTCATCTATCTAGATTTCAGCAAGGCATTTGACAAAGTCCCCCACGACCTTTTGATTAGCAAACTAGTCAAATGCGGACTACATGGAAATACTGTCAGGTGGATTCACAACTGGTTGGAAAACCGTACTCAAAGAGTGGTCGTCGGTGGCTCTGCTTCGGACTGGAAGGAGGTCTCGAGTGGAGTGCCACAGGGTTCTGTCCTGGGGCCGATACTCTTAACATTTTTATCAATGACTTAGATGATGGGGTGGAGGGAAGCCTTATGAAGTTTGCGGATGATACGAAACTGGGAGGGATAGCTAACACAATGGATGACAGGAATAAAATCCAAAGGGACCTGGATAGACTAGAAAATTGGGCTGAAATTAATAAAATGACATTCAATAAAGACAAATGCAGAATTCTGCATTTAGGCCACAAAAACAAAATGCACGGGTACAGGATGGGAAATACCCGGCTTAGCAGTAGTGCATGTGAGAAGGACCTTGAAATTGTAGTGGATCGCAAGTTGAACATGACCCAGCAGTGTGATGCTGTGGCAAAAAAGGCAAATGCGGTTTTGGGCTGCATAAACAGAGCTATAGTTTCCAGGTCGAGGGAAGTAATAGTCCCACTATATTCTGCATTGGTCAGGCCTCATCTGGAGTACTGTGTTCAGTTCTGGGCGCCTCACTTTAAGAAAGATATAGACAAGTTAGAGCGGGTTCAGAAGAGGGCGACAAGGATGATAGCCGGTATGGAGAACAAGTCTTATGAGGAATGGTTGAAGGAACTTGGCATGTTCAGTCTGGTGAAGAGAAGGCTGAGGGGTGATATGATTGCACTCTTTAAGTACCTGAAGGGCTGTCACATAGAGGAGGGTACAGATTTGTTCTCTGCTGCCCCAGAGGGTAGGACTAGGTCTAATGGTTTTAAGTTGCAGGAGTGTAGATTCAGATTGGATATTAGAAGGAACTTCTTGACAGTAAGGGCGGTTCGGCAATGGAACTGACTGCCTAGGGAGGTGGTGGGATCCCCTTCACTGGATGTCTTCAAGCAGAGGCTGGACAGCTATCTGCGGGAGATGCTCTAGCTGTGGATTTCCTGCTGTGAGCAGGGGGTTGGACTCGATGACCTACAAGGTCCCTTCCAACTCTATGATTCTATGATTCTATGAAATACAAGGAAGATGGAAGCAATACACTGAAGAACTATATAAAAGAGATGCCAAGATGACAGATTCATTCATGGAAGAACCATATGATGAAGAACCAGAAATTTTAGAATGTGAGGTGGAAGATGCTCTTCAAATACTTGGAAGAAACAAATCACCAGGAACAGATGGCATACCAATAGAGTTGCTACAAGTTACTGAGATGGAATCTGTCCAAAGTTTGACAAACATTTGTCAAGAAATATGGAAAATAAAACAATGCCCCACAGACTGGAAGAGTTCCACATACATCCCAATTCCAAAGAAAGGAGATCCCAGGGAATGCAGTAATTATCGAACTATTGCCTTAATATCCCATGCAAGTAAAGTAATGTTCAAGATTCTACAACAAAGGCTCTTACCGCATATGGAGTGAGAAATGCCAGATGTTACTTTTTTGAACTACAACTCCCACGAGCCCAATCCCTGGGGCTGATGGGAGTTGTAGTTTAAAAACGCAACTTTTCCAAGCTCTGGATTCACGTGGTGGTGATGAAATGCCTTGTGCTACCATTTTACTACAGTAAATTTGTTATTACTAGTTAATATACATTTGCCATTTATGAAGGAGTCGGAGTCGGAGTCGGACAGTAGAAAAATAGAGGAGTTGGAGTTGAAGGTCTGGCGTACCAACTCCACAGCCCTGGCCACAAGTCGTAATTGACTTGAAGGCACATATCACACTCACTCACTTAGATGTCAGGCCCTTTGAGTCCTCTGAATATGCTAATGTTAATTTCTCAAATCTGGTAAATCTGCATGGTTGCACCTTCTTTTATTTCTGGATTATTTTTAAAAAATGATTTGTTCCCATGATAACCATGGGAATGGGACTTCATGCAGTTGATTTTTTAATGTATCTTCTCCAATGCACAGTCTGTTCAGATAAAAATCACAGAGATGATATAATCACTTGGTACACCACTTTAAATTGAAGTTTTTTTTAATAAATCAACAAGGAATATTCATGTCACAAAAAATATCCATAATCTGAAAAACCACTCTCTTTCAAACATAAAAGTTTACTACTACTTTGAGGCAGTCTAAACGAGTAAAAGATCCCAAGCAGGCACAGGCACAGGCACAGGCACAGGCATGTGGAAGGAATTGCTCTTGTTAATGAGCTCTTGGATAAATTTGCAAAAGAAGGACATTTTTCTTGGAAAATGATTCCTATTTAAACTTCGTATAATGGCTCTTACTACAGTCAATTTATAGAGCTTTTAGTTTTATGAAAGCAATTAAGAATTGTGAGAGAAGAGAAAGAGAGCATTTTTTAATCTCAAAGGTTTGTTGGAAGGAAAAAAAGATGGGAAAATAAACTATATTGATACTGAATTCGCACTTTCAAAAGCACTCTGGTTTTTTGCAACATTTTGAGGCACCTTAATTTTATTTTTAGATGTGATTTTGATAGAGCTGGTTTCTTTGTATTACCTTGTTATTTTACATGCCCTAGTCAGAACCCTAAACGAGATACGCCTGGCGCCTTCTTTGTTATCTTTTCGGCGCCAGGTAAAGACCTACCTCTTTGCCCAGGCATTTTAATCTTAATTTTAATTGTAATTGTAATCTTATTTTAATCTTTGTCTTCACCTTGCTTTTAAAATGTTTTTATAGTTGTATTGTACCCTCATTCACCTGTATTTTAATGTGGTTTTATTCTGTTGTACACCGCCCTGAGAGCTTGTCGCTAAAGGGCGGTCTAAAAGTACAATAAATAAAATAAATAAATAAATAAATGCAACTATACAACGACTAGTACGTAGGGACAAAGAAAACTATTACAATAGTTGTTGTATAGAAATAGAAAAGGACAACAAAATGGGAAGAACAAGAGCCCTATGCCAAAAGATTAGAGAAATGAAAGGGAAATTTAAACCACGAGTAGGGATGTTGAATAATCAACAGGGGAACACACTGACTGACCGAGATGAAATAAAAGGAAGATGAAACCAATACACTGAAGAACTCTATAAAAGAGATGCCAGGATGACAGATTCATTCACAGAGGAACCATATGATGAAGAACCAGAAATTTTGGAATGTGAGGTGAAAGCTGCTCTTAAAATTCTTGGAAGAAACAATTCACCAGGAATAGATGGCATAACAATAGAGTTGCTACAAGCTACTGAGACTGAATCTGTCCAAATTTTGACTAAAATTTGTCAAGAAATATGGAAAACTAAACAATGGCCCACAGACTGGAAGCGTTCAATATATATCCCACTTCCAAAGAAAGGGGATCCCAGAGAATGCAGTAATTACCGAACTATTGCCTTAATATCCCATGCAAGTAAAGTAATGCTCAAGATTCTACAACAAAGGCTCTTGCCGTATATGGAGCGAGAAATGCCAGACGTCCAAGCTGGATTTAGAAAGGGAAGAGGTACCAGAGATCATACTGCAAACATACGTTGGATAATGGAATGAAACAAGGAATTTCAGAAGAAAATCACCCTGTGCTTTATAGACTACAGCAAAGCCTTTGACTGTGTAGATCATGAAAAACTATGGAATGCTTGAAAAGAAATGGGGGTGCCACAGCGTCTGATTGTCCTGATGTGAAACCTATACTCTGTACAAGAGGCTACTGTAAGGACAGAATATGGAGAAACTGATTGGTTCCCCATCGGAAAGGGTGTGAGACAGGGGTGTATTTTATCACCCTATTTGTTTAATCTATACGCAGAACATATCATAAGGAAAGCGGGATTGGACCAAGATGAAGGAGGTGTGAAAATTGGAGGCAGAAACATCAATAATTTAAGATATGCACATGATACCATACTACTAGCAGAAACGAGTAATGATTTGAAACGAATGCTGATGAAAGTTCAAGAGGAAAGCACAAAAGCAGGACTACAGCTGAACGTCAAAAAGACTAAAGTAATGACAACAGAAGACTTATGTAACTTTACAGTTGACAATGAGGACATTGAACTTGTCAAGGTTTATCAATATCTTGGCACAGTCATTAACCAAAATGGAGACAATAGTCAAGAAATCAGAAGAAGGCTAGGACTGGGGAGGGCAGCTGTGAGAGAACTAGAAAAGGTCCTCAAATGCAAAGATGTATCACTGAACACCAAAGTCAGGATCATTCAGACCATGGTATTCCCGATCTCTATGTATGGATGTGAAAGTTGGACAGTGAAAAAGGCGGATAAGAGAAAAATCAAGTCATTTGAAATGTGGTGCTGGAGGAGAGCTTTATGCATACCATGGACTGCAAAAAAGACAAATAATTCGGTGTTAGAACAAACCAGAACTGTCACTAGAAGCTAAAATGATGAAAACTGAGGTTATCATACTTTGGACACATCATGAGAAGACATGATTCACTAGAAAAGACAATAATGCTGGGGAAAACAGCAGGCAGTAGAAAAAGAGGAAGGGCAAACAAGAGATGGATTGATTCCATAAAGGAAGCCACAGACCTGAATTTACAAGATCTGAACAGGGTGGTTCATGACAGATGCTCGTGGAGGTCGCTGATTCATAGGGTCGCCATAAGTCGTAATCAACTTGAAGGCACATAACAACAACAAAGAGGTAATATACTGAATCAATTCTCTTTTGTACCCTGCTTTTACTGCTCCTTATATGGCCAAACCAACAAATATTGTCCTTTACCACTATGTGTAAGAAAAACATGTGCTAGCATCTCCTAATTTCTCATTTGGCAGTCTCTGAGCCTATCTATATACAAACTTATATTGGTTTTATATCATGGATTTCCTCAATGAATCCTGGAAATTGCAATTTGGAGGGGGCACTGAAAATTATCTTGTGAAATGTCTCGAGCCCTCTGCCTGTTCATACTCCACCCACCTCCAAATTATAATTCTTATAGTTCCCAGGGAGGATAAATTACTGTTCAATAGTTAATAGTACCCGTTTCTGGGCAGGTGACAGTAAATGGGGCATCCAGCTCTTTCCTTATCCTTCAGCATTACTTTTATTCCCATATCCACAAGGTTACAGAAGCTGGGGATCAATAATTAAGTCATTACCTCCTCCTCTCCCTGTCCTTGTATTAGCAGCCACACAACAGCAGTACAAGCAGCAGAAACAGCCAGTTCTATCTATAAGCTCGACTTATGTTTTGACCAATCTATTGCATTCAAAAGCATCTCTCTTCTGGCAAATGTAAGAAGTGGTTACATCCTTCACTGCCAGAGAACTACAAGGGCTCCCTCCTTCAAAATGTAGTGTAACAAAACCTTAAAGGAGGCAAGCTCTGTAGGCTCTTGTAGGCTATAATCAGCAGTTAATCTACGGCATCTCTGAACTTCAGAGGTTAAAAGATTTCTACAGGTCTTCCACTTATTAACTTCTTCCTCCATTGTTCCTTTGTGCCTTGTGAGAAAGACGTTTGGATTGTTCTGAATGACACTCTACATATGCCACAGAGTATGAATGGATTTTTAAACAAGTACTGCTCAGTTTCCATTTTGAGACATGGATCTTCAGGAATGCAGGGTTACTTTATTTGATCATCATAATGACCCTGTGAGTTAGGTAAGGCTGAGAAATATTTCCTCTTCTTTTTCCTCTTACTATATTTTTATTTAATGTTTGTCTAAGTAGTTGCTTACTCTTTGTTTTTTTATACTGTTGATACCCAACTTAAGAACCTTTCTTCATGAACAACCTTTTTACTCATCAAAGCTATCTTAAAGAACAACAGATGAAGTTAGTGGGAGGTGATGTAATGGATATGTGTTTATTTCATGGAACTTAAAAACCTGTATGTACTGTGTTCCAAAACCTAATAAACATTTAATGGGGAAAACTGTGAGTTAAGAGAATACATTAAAATGAGAATGTACTCTCCACATTTTGCAGATGGGAAAACGTCACATTTCATATTGTAAAAAACAAAACAAAAAACAAATAATGTTTTTTCTCTTACTTGTCTTTTGGATCTTCAAAACCCTGAAAAGAAAAAAATATATAAATTAGCCAGCAGAATGACCTCAAGTACAATGAAGAATTTTGAATCATTACACTTAATACTTCCATTTGTCAATATCATGCTGATAAGAGCCCTGTCAAAAGAATGCAAAATTTTAAATTACAGGTCAAGGAATAAAACTGTTTTGGAAATTTCAGTATAAAGGAAACAAAGCTGGTCTTTCAGACTTTCTTGCCAAACATGAGCTGATGTTAACAGTGTTTTCTTCTATATAAAACTCTTTCACAGGAGTACTATGCTTCATTTTTTCTGTGTCCTTACAAAGCATGTACCAATTGGTAGGTGGATCTTGATGACTACTCTGTAAACATTGGATTAATGAACTTGAGGGGGAAGATAAATATATTGTGTTACATTCATATGATATGTGAATACTAGGGGCTCTGCCACTGCTCACTTCGCTCACCAATCCTGCCTACCGTCACTCAAGCTCCCCCCTTCCCCCACCCATGGGGTGCCTTCATTTAAATCCACCCATTCAATGCATTCAAATATCAGGATTCAATATTAGCAACACAATACAAAAGGTTGGCCCTTTATTTGTATGTGTTTGTGTGTAGTTGTGCACACCCCAATCACACCCCAGCACTTTACCCAGGGTTGGTTTCCTTGGATTGAAGGTGGTGTCTTTTAGGACATACCGTTTTTATTTATACATATATACAGCCTGAGAATAATATGGAGGGTTTTTTAGCATTAACAGTCCATCAGATCTTGTTTCCCAAAGCCCATAGTTTTGAGGGTTCCGACACAGAGAGAAGATATCTCTGTGTGTCTTTCCAGCTTCACCGTAATACGAGACTAAGACTAATAAAGACACATAAACTACTTCCTTGTTGGGGCTGGAGGCCTCTCTCCTGAAAGAATTCTTATGACCCACATTGCTTTCCTGGCTGATCCTTATACATGTTAACAAGGGCACTTGACAGGCTTGAATGAATTCATTAACTTATGAATAAAACTAGTCTGACCAGTAGAGCAGGTTTCTTCCTTTGCAGATCCCAAATGACAGGCTGGACAGGGGATTTATAAAGATCATCCATCTCAACCCCCAAATTCCATAACTCTCTCTCTCTCCCCATCTATCTATCTATCTATCTATCTATCTATCTATCTATCTATCTATCTATCTATCTATCTATCTATCTATCTATCTATCTATCTATCTATCAGTTTATATGGAAAATCAAAATCCAGCACTTTTATCTCAATATTTTTATGCATATGGCAATGGGTGTCTCTGTGTGTCATTTTTAGTTTTAATTCAAAATATAAACAGTGATATAAAATAATAAATCAGGAATATTTAAAACAGAGAATTAGTTTTCCCAATAAATATGAGCACTGCAGTCAAAGCACTGGGTTGTCATTCAACTAAGTCCTACTCAGAGTAGACCCATTAAAATTAATGAACCTAGGTTAGCCATGTCTATTAACATCAATGTGTCTGCTCTGATTAGGGCTAGCATTGAATACCACCAATGAGTGGGAAAGGAGGTACAATAAGGTTTTAAAACAAACAGTCATTGCGGCCTATTGCCGAAATAAAACACAAACACCATTCATTGGGTTAAATCATGGGCCACTTTATTAACGGAATCAATTAGAA
The DNA here is from genome assembly GCF_030035675.1 of Rhineura floridana. NCBI lineage: Eukaryota > Metazoa > Chordata > Lepidosauria > Squamata > Rhineuridae > Rhineura > Rhineura floridana. The sequence goes on along the minus strand of NC_084481.1, from coordinate 81,059,501 downwards.
TAATGAACCTGCAGAGGGGAAATCAAGTGCGGGAGCATTCTGATGATCCAGGCAAAGCCTGCTTGCAGCCATAGGGCGACTAAACCTTGCCTGAGCCCGGGGCTGCCCTGTGCCAGACCCCAGCTCAGGCCACACCCTGAAGACGTGTAGGGGGTCCAACCCGCATCACCGCCCCCCGGAGCCGTGAAACTCCGAGCGGATGAGGCACGTTGGCCCCAAAGGCGGCCCGTGTTCTGCCCCCCGGGCCGTATAGCCCTGAGCTGCAGGCCCCCAGACCGCCAATCGCCCCCAAAGGTGCCTAAAGGTGTCACCTAGCTGCCCTTTCCCTTTAAACCTTTTCCCGCACTTCTTTGCCACAAAAGGGGGACAAGCCTCTGCTTAGTCTCCCTTTACCCCACACCCAATAACCTCTGCAGGTTCATCAGGAAGATGCCATCATTACCCCACAAACTGCATGTCCACGCATGCCTGCCACTGAGGGCCTTGCCTTCCATGTCTGACCACAGCAGACGACCCAAGGCTACCGAGGCCTCAACTGCATGTCCTCACATGCCTGCCACTGAGGGCCTTGCCCTCCATGTCTGACCACAGCAGACGACCCGAGGCTACCGAGGCCTCAACTGCATGTCCTCACATGCCTGCCACTGAGGGCCTTGCCCTCCATTTCTGACCACAGCAGACGACCAGAAGCTATTGTGGCCTCACTGCATGTCCTCACATGTCTTGCCCTTCAGTAACCAAGGTAATTCCCACCCAGGGGAATGACCACCACCTGCAGAACCTTCCGCCCTGAACCCTGCTGGAACGACATGGGTAGGAGACCATTCCAGTGCATACTCTGTCGGCCCAGCCACCAAACCGTGGCCCACCATCAGAGGCCCAGCTGTGAACCAATGTGCGTTTGCGGCCCCAAGGCCAGCCTATGAGATCATGCCATGGCTGCAGAGTAGGCTGCGCATCAGCTCCATCCCCGTCCAGCAACCTGCCAAAACAGAAACAATCGTGAATAGTTGGGTCCCGGACCTTCAGACTCGCCCCCGGGGTGAATGTATTCCATGCGCCCCCTACTTCCACCTCCTGACGGCGTGCACCTGCATATACCAAAACCAAATAGACCGTTCCAGGTAGGCAATTCCACTGCCGGGTAGGCAACCCCCATTCCGGAGGAGCATGTCCCTCAAACCGCCATGGGTCTGCTCCCGGGCACTGCGACACTAGACTGAAACTTTATAAGGGAAGATCCCTCCCCCTGAATATCAGGCAACCAGGCCTGTAGCTTCAGGCCAAAAACACTATGACGCCGTCATGGGGAAGTGTCCAGTCCAGGGGGAGGGTAAAATAATGTGGACTGACTCTTGTACCCCTGGTCTGCCTGGAAGTCTGACCTGGCCCCCAAACACCCTCGCCCCTCCCATCCAGAAGGCTCCAAATTAAGTGTGAGGGCCGCTACATGCAACTGCTGAGCTTTGAAGCATGATGGTCACAGGGCACCTCCCTGATCAACAATCCCTGGCGGGTCAGGTGAACATGGAGGATGAGGATAAGGGGTATGGGGGTGTGCATGGGCCAGCTGGCCAGCACATGACATATCCCAAGACATCTGAATGGTCCTAAAGGCCCCCTGCCAGCCTACCTTGCGATACACTGACAGACAAGCTACACTCCTACCGTCTGTGATGAATTCCAGCACGTGATTCATAGGAATAGGCCACACTTTGCATAGCCCCTGCCAGCCCCTAACTCCCAGGAATCCCCTCCTGCCCTCTGATAGCTGGTGAGCATGCTGGGGCAGCAGGCATATGGCCATCTCTGACTCCCTTCCCCCATCTCCCAGTATGCGGTATGGGACTAGCTGAGTCGGTCCTTCCTCTAACTGAAACACCATTGACGCGCCGCAGGAAAGGAGGGGGCCACACCACAGGTTGGCGCATAAGGCAGCCAAAAACTTTGAACTTGTGGTAAGGCTGTGAAATCCCTGTTATGGCACCATCACCTCCACCGTAGAAGGCCCCCAACGCCTGAAGGGCAGGAAGCAAACACCTTCCCAGCCCCTGAAAACTCCAGGATCTTGATCTGCAACAGTTCAAGCTTTTCCAGGGCAGCCTGCAGCCCTGGGTCCAAAAGTCAGTCTTAATACCCTGGAAGGTGAACACTGGGGCAGGATCTTCCCTTTCCCCAGCTGCCAAAGGAACCCCCCCCAGTTCATAGCTACGCTATAAACTGTGCCATCAGGTGCTAACATGCACCCAAAGTCTGCCCTACCCGTGAACTGTAAATCATGAAAGTAGTGCCCCACTGCTTCTGAGCCCTCTCGTCTCCTGACTGTCCCTTCCAAGAAGGGGCTGAAGTGCTCCATGCAAGAATACAGCAGCCCCTAGGTAATGCTCTGCTGCATAGTTGACTTAAAGGGCAAAACTCAGCAGCTCAAAATCCACCGTGTGTAACAGCCGGCAATGCAGGCAGATTAGCTGCCACACTTGCCCATAAGGCATCACTGACTGACCCCACTTGTATGCCGGATGGTGAATCAGGTAGTCTTTGCCCACTGCCACTTTGGGCACTATACGGGGGGGGCACTGAGAGAGCAGAGGTAGGGGATGATGGGAAGGGGCCAATAACCCTGCCCAACTGTATGTCTTCATCAACTGTCCCCTGGACCAGTGCGTCCATAGGATCCGGAAAACCGCATAATAAAGAAAAACCACATCATAAATGAGTCTCCCCATAACTGGGCAGTCTGCAAGCAAGGTCCATAGCCCTCGAGCGTAGCTGGGAAGGGACACTTTTCTCAAGCAGCCTCTGCTGGGGGCTGCTTCCCGCTCCTTTGAGGAGCCCTGGCCTTTAATAGCAGGTTCGTATTCAGCAGTTATTAGATGGCATGGAGTTAAGCAATGTCATCTTCTAATGTCTGCAGATCAAATGACTCTTAAAAGCACAGGACTAGAGGCCTGTAAAAAAAAAAAAAAAAAAGGTGGGCACCTTATCTACAGACCAGTTTGTAAACTAGTTAAAGAGAAGATGCAAGCAAATGTGCAGCCTGCACGTGATTAATTCCATTATGTTTAAATAATTTACTCAGAGAAATATGAATTGGACCAATTCTATGCATACTTACTTATGAGAAAATCCCCAAGTGTATCGTTACTTCTTCCCCTGGAAGGGTGCACGTGATTGCACGCATACAGCAGAATCCTATGTGTGTTTACTCAGAATATCACAGATTAAATGGGTTTTAGAACAGAGGTTTATGGGACTTAACTGATGGAAAGGTTCATATATTCTTGACAGTGAAAAGGGGGGATGAGTTCCCTTTGCATGGTTGATTCATGTACTTTATGGTTAAAAAGGAAACATATCCCAAGGCCACAGAAGACCTAACGGGAAGCTTCTGATGTTCTGTACCTCTCTACACAAAAGCTTATTATGTCTTTACAATTCTGTAATACAACCCAAATACAGAATACATTTTTATAGAACTGAATCAGTTGATACAAGCTAGATCAGATTGCAAACTTGCCAATTTAATATACCACCTCTCTCCCTTGTGGTATTTATAAACCATATATGTTCACTTCTCTTGCTACCGTTTTGTGCATAAATGTCATGTTAAATAACTACATTTTATTAAGAAGCAAAACTTGTATGGCACTTTATACCCAATACTATTTGGTAATACCAGTTTCAGTAACTCCAAATTTACAAGATCCAAAATAAATCAGCTGTAGAGTGAACAAAACTTATCACTCTGTGCAAATCCCATTAAAAAGTACCAATGTGTACATATCTATAGGTACACTGTATTTTTACAGAACACCTTGCACCAATTTGTGTGTGTTCTCTAGTGGGATAACCTAAAATTTATCAAATTAGTTAATTTAAGAAAGGGGCAATCACCCTGTATAAAGAATCCTATGAATCATCCTCAACCTCAATATTTACTATTGCAATACTCAAGCTTTTAAAATAGGCACAGGCCTACCCATCTTCTATATTTATTAAAAGAACCTAGCAACTAAGAATCGTTAGATTTATTTGTGTATTTACATTGACTCAAGCTGGGCCTCTTTGTGTGCAGGGCAATTTTGTAAGAGAAAGCAAATACGCTTTCATTTCTGCAGTACCAAGAAACCGGCTTAACTAACCTGACGACAGTCTCTTGGCTGTTCATAGCCTCAAAAGCTACCTTGAAAAAGAACTCACAGCATTTCCGGATTTAAGGAGGTCCCTCCTTTCCTCAACCCTGACAAGCAGGTTTAAGATCTCCAAGCCTTTTAAGCAAACTGAATTTACATAGAGCCCAGAAGAACAACAGTGCTAGGTGCCCCAAGTAGGAACCACCAAGGAGTAGTCTGATGTCGCACAGGCACAGCTTGGGACTCCAAAAACTGACTCCCAGTTCTTGACTCCATCGTCATAATCACAAAGGTCGATTAGAGCCACGCACTTCAGCAGGAAGCACAGAAGGTAAAGAAGAAAGGACGGCGGGGTGGAGAAGGAAAAATCCACTTCTCCACCCAGCACGGCACGTAAGGGACTGGCTAATCCATGTTAAGACACCCCGAGGACACACCCTGAGGGTCAAGCGCCCGTCCCTCGGCCAGCCACAGTCACCCACCACATACCACGGGGGCTGAGGACGCTTCGGGGGCCCGTACCTCAAACCCAGCGCGAGGCAGAGACCTGCCGCCAACACTATCCCCCGGATAAACAGAAGCCCCAAGGCCTCCCTAAGTACTACACCATGCCGGGCTTGGCGAGCTGCGGGTCGCAAGGCCCCGGCAGCCCAACACGACGGTACCTTCGCTCCGCGACGAGGAGACGGTTGGCCGGTAGGCAGCGGCTACCACCTCCTCTTCCTCGTCGTCGTCGTCGTGCTGCGGCGTCGGCTACCTGTCGGTTGGGTCCTCGGCTAGCGCTCCTCCCCCCAGCGTACTTCGTCTGGGCCTGAGGCTCAGTGTCGGCCTCACTGGCCTCTCCCCCGCACTGCGGACCTGTCGCCGCGGCCGGAAGGCTTCCCGTGCCCCGTCGCAGCCGCCGCCGCAAGGCCGGCACATCAAAGGCCTCCCGGCACATCGAAGGCTCTCGCCCCGGCTGGAAAGCCTCCCGCGGGTCGCCGGAAGGCTCCCTGCGCCTCGCCACAGCCACCGCCGCTGCAAGGCCTCACTGCTCTGCAGGCCTTGGCGCCAAAATTCAAAGGAGGGCGGGAGGCTGGTGGAGTGGCCTTAAATGGCCTTCAGCCGCCCCGCCTCCTTCCTGCGTGTCACAATGGCACGCTGGCACGCCGCGTGCACACACGCCCACCCGATGGCGGCCTGGCTTTGGCCGCAAACTTGCCCCTGTGCCCGGAATTACCGGGCACGGAACGGGATTCCATAGAATTCTACATGTGCTTTTGATTCTACATGAAATAAGGACTGACACATTGTGAAATTCTTGGACTTCTGGTACAAGCAATTAAAAAAACCCTCCCTGATTTGTTGTCTAATTTAGTACTATCCTAAAAGTGATTTAGAAATTAGTATCTAACCTTTGACATGTTGATTAGATCTGGTCCTGGCAATGGAACAGACAAAGAAACAAACAAACATTGTAAGAACAGGATGATGGACTAGATGGGCCATTAGCTTGATCCAGCAGGCTCTTATTTTCTTAACACTAGATTCCAAGTTACCAATGTTTGGTGATTTAAAGGGGAGGACATAGCACTGAAGATATGGGGGATGGTTTTATAATTACAGTATGTTCACAAAATGTATTTAACTATACTGAGACCTTGAGATTTTGGAGATATTCTGAGTCAATGAAATGCAGCATTGGAACAGCAAGATGCCCTGTGGTTCTCGGAAGGATAAAGATGTTAAATATTAGGGCCAAACTAGATGTCTGCTGATAAACACATCAGTGTCTCTCTTGTGTGGGGAGAGCAACTTCACTTGGCTGGTTTAAAAAGAAAAAAAAAGAAATAGATGGGTAACAATGTGTTTAACATCATCTCTGGGTTGGCCCTTAGAGGCAGAGAACAGTAAGGTGTAAGGCAGAGAACAGTACAGACTGGGATTCTCAAATGGTGGTCTGTGAATCACCAGTGCTCTGTGAGCTTCATTCAGGTGGTCTATGGATTTGTGGTTGAAGATGGGAAATGGCACATTCAATATTCATATTGATTTCAATTATATGTTATTGCTTCTTTTATTTCTTAAATGGTATTTTATTGTATTACAGTTTGAATTCTATAGAATTACAATTGCTATGGCAAGCTGAAAAATCATTAAAAATCATTGCCGCCCTGGGCTCTTGCTGGGAGGAAGGGCAGAATATAAATAAGTAAATAAAGAAAGTGCTCTGCCAAGACCCTCAGTGATTTTCAAGTGGTCCATGGGGAAAAAAGTTTGGGAAGCACTGCTTTAGACATCTGAAAGGGCTAACCTGGAGACAGGAAACCTTGGGTAAGCAGTACTAGTTGGGTCAGGCAAGTAGAGTATACAGCACTACAAATTTGGAAGCATTACACACAATAACAAAAACAAACCAACCCAGACGTTTTCCTATTTTAAAAGGAGACACCAATGTAAAAATCAGAAAACAGAGGTTGGGCAAATCAGTGCTCCAATGGCCCCCTTCTTGGCTAGGGCACTAGGCTAAGAGTGAAATATTCAAAGTTGCCAACAATTTCTGAGTTACCTTGGGAACAGTGACTGCTCATCTCTGCAAAGATCTTACTGTAAAAATATCTTCCTGATTATGTAGAATATGACACTAGCATAAAAAAAAGTAAAAAAGCACACACACACCCTTTCCAAAAGAAGAGTGGGAAATAGACTGCTCTGTATATCTCACAGATATATGCCAAAAATATGATTCTTTGCAACTTAGTCAATATTAGTTTGTCCTAGGTCCACTCTGTTTTGTTTGGACTGGGAAACAGGACTCTAAAAGCAGCAAACTTTTGCTAAGAGTAAAGTCAGCTGAGAGCAAAGACTTCCCTAAAGCTGATAGTAGACTCTGGCCACTTCTGCTTGGCACACAATCCCCATGTCAATCTCATCCAGATCTCTTCCACTTTGGTTAAGTAATGGAAGGCAGGTAGCCCTTTAATTGCTCTATGCTTTCAAAAAGAGGGACACCACAACACCATCATCAAGGAAATCATGGCAACAAAAGACATTGCTACAAGAGAGGAGAATCTTTCACAACTTATGGATGCTCTCCACACATTGCTTTTTAAGGGGAACAATAATGTTTCTTCTATGGAAGGTCCATACTAGAGGTGCCATTGACACAGGAAGGAACATAGGAAGCTGCCTTCTACGGAGTCAGACCACTGGTCCATCTACCTCAATATTATCTACATTTAGCGGCAGCATCTCTCCAGGGTTTCAGACAGGGGACATTGCCAGCCCTACTTGGAGATGCCAGTGATGGAAATCTGCTTTTGTATGCAAACCATGTGCTCTACCACTACTCTCCCTCCACATATATAATGTATGCATGGAAGACAACCCATGAAAAAGGATAAAGGCTGTTCATGTAAAGCAGGAATAAAGAACTTTCAGACATTTCAGCCAAATCACACCCAATTGTCCCACACCTGTTGTCATATATATATATATCAGAGCTTGGACAAAAGTGGTTCCGCTGATCACCATTTTTACGTAGTGCTTCCTGTCAACTATCAGCTGATTGTCAGTGCTTGGGAAGCACTGCAGCACAATTTTTTGCCTGTGCAGTTTGATTTCAAATATCATCATCATCATCATGATAATGTTGTGACAGAGAAACTGGCAGTCCCTAACAAAAAAAATTACCTTTACTGAAGGTGAAAACCTTGCAACCATAAGCTTATTGTGGCTGAGAGAAAAATTCCTTTTTGGCCCTGTAAATCAGCAACCAACTAAGTCCTCAGCAAAAGACCTGGCAATGAGGGAGGGTGGGAGTGGAAGTCCTCAGAAGAAGTCCAAGTCTCATGGTTAGACTTCCATTTTTATATGTGACATAGCCCCCAGGGAGCTCCTGCAAGACCACATAGAGCACCCAGGAAGTCCTGTGAGACCCAGGATTGGTTGCCAGCTGTCCTCTGCAGTCTAGGACAAGGTGGTCTTGTGGAAGGCTTGACGGTGGAACTGTGAGCTAATATGTTCAACCACAGTATATGGCTTGGCACTGTGTCCAAACACAAACCCTGTATGTGAAAACAGCACTGAGACTGCTAAGCAATGCATTTTACTCATACACTTGCAGCCTGCACATGATTTCACTCTTTTTTTTTACAAATCTAACCCAGTGTCTTAAACTGCCACTTTCCACTGCCACTTAAATGTTTGCTTTCCACTGTAGGTTATGACACTTCTCTTTCATTAATTACTTGGTTATGTTGTGTTCTCTCAAGGACACTACTGGCCTTCCTATTGCATTGCACAATTGCATGGAAGTATAATAAACTCCATTAACTAGAATCATAGAATCATAGAATAGTAGAATTGGAAGGGGCCTATAAGGCCATTAAGTCCAACCCCTTCTCAATGCAGGAATCCAAATCAAAGCATTCCCACAGATGGCTGTCCAGCTGCCTCTTGAATGCCTCCAGTGTTGGAGAGCCCACTACTTCTCTAGGTAATTGATTCCATTGTTGTATGGCTCTAACAGTTAGGAAGTTTTTCCTGATGTCCAGTCAAAATCTGGCTTCCTGCAACTTGAGCCCATTATTCCGTGTCCTGCACTCTGGGATCATAGAATCATAGAATAGTAGAGTTGGAAGGGGCCTACAAGGCCATCGAGTCCAACGCTCTGCTCAATGCAAGAATCCAAATCAAAGCATTCCCAACAGATGGCTGTCCAGATGCCTCTTGAATGCCTCCAGTGTTGGAGAGCCCACTACCTCTCTAGGTAATTGGTTCCATTGTTGTATGGTTCTAACACTTAGGAAGTTTTTCCTGATGTCCAGTCGAAGTCTGGCTTTCTGCAACTTGAGCCCATTATTCCGTGTCCTGCACTCTGGGACGATTGAGATCCCGGTCCTCATCTATGTGACAACCTTTCATGTACTTAAAGAGTGCTATCATATCTCCCCTCAGTCTTCTCTTCTCCAGGTTAAACATGCCCAGTTCTTTCAGTCTCTCCTCATAGGGCTTTGTTTCCAGTCCCCTGATGAACCTCCAACCTGGGTTTTGTGGCACGAAACAGCACAAAACTTTAGCATAGGTTTTTTTGGGGGAAGCCAGATTTGCAGGTTTATAGTTAATGGAGTTATCAAGAAAAAATTAAGCATAAAAAACAGATCTTCACTATTTGAACAGAAGAGAGAAGAAAAAAATGGTACTCTGCATTGACAGGCAACACTGGTTGGAAACAGATTGTGTTTTCCCCTCATAGAGTTCAAGGTGGCATAATAGAATCATTGTTCCCTGTGATGTGCATACACATTCCAGTATCATCTTTGGTAAACAAACTTTGCAGGTTTTCTGATGTTTCAAAAACCAGAAAAAACTACTTGAAAATAGTGGAACAAAAGAAATGAATATGGACATCAAAGGCACCAAATGCATCTATCATATCATCTTTGACTTTTAAAATTATGTCTCCAGCCTATCACACCCTTTTCAGCTTGCAGAATTATTTGTTTCAACATGCATATTTGAAATGCTATCAAGTGAAGAAAGCAAATAAACAAAACCTTCTTTATATTAACACAATCTTGACCACAACACTGTGCTAATGCCAAATATACCAATCCTCTTATTTTTAATTGTAAGCAGTGTAAGTCATGCATGTTATTTGTGTGTCAGGTCCTCCAAAGTACACCAGAAGCAGATGCTATGATGCAGAAACACCTAACCCCCACAAAATATTATCCATTTACAAGTAAGTGAGTAATATAAAGACAGAAAAGTCACACCATCTTCACATGTTCCAAAAAGATTATTCTACTTCACAATCTCTGCACAAAGTGGAGGGTATTCTTTAAAAAAAATCTCAGTTTGATATTACAATAATCATGTTTTCCCTCTGAATCACCAGCTAGACATAGCAAACTCTAATTAACAACATGATGCATAATACCTCTTGGCACAACTACCCTTGGCCTATGAATAAGATGATGCAAGCACCCTTCTAACGCCACTTCAAAGAAACATCTAATTATAATTACATGCTAGCTTGATTAGAATCTCTTAATCACATCATGCTTTGTGAGTTTGCATGACCAAAAAGCCAAGAGAGGTTTTTACACTAACAAAAGCTGCATCTGGGCTGATATTTTGCTATGCCTACTAGACAAAACTGCATATTAAAAGCATGAACATAAAAACAAAATAAGAAAAAAATAGCACCAGCAGCATTCGTTTGAAAGCCGTATTACCAGTGATATTCAGGCTGATAAAACTATATTATTATGAATGTAGAATTACTCATAACAATATGTTTGCAACAACATACAAGAGCTGTATGATCAAATCATTTACTTACAGTAAAAATCTGTGTTTTTTCCCCATTTTATTTAAAACCACATCAACATTACAAGTAATTAAGTCTCATATTATATACTGAAAGACGCAGGTTCCAAATCATGCTCTTAACTTGGATATGCAGCCTTACATACCTCGAAAAAGTTAATTACATGATTTGCATTTCCCTATTGGTCGTGCAGTTGGTTTTAATATGAGACATGTTCCAGTTCACAGCAAAGACATATCTTGTAAAATCAGTCTCTAACTGAATTTGAAAGGAACAATATTATTTATTTATTTATTTGTTTAATTTATATCCCATCCTTCCTCCCAGCAGGAGCCCAGGGCAGCAAACAGAAACACTAAAAACACTTTAAAACATCATAAAAACAGACCTTAAAATATATTAAAACAAAATGTTAAAAACATTTTTAAAAGCTTTAAAAACAACTTTTGTTGTTGTTATGTGCCTCCAAGTCGACTACGACTTATGGTGACCCTATGAATCAGTGACCTCCAAGAGCATCTGTCATGAACCACCCTGTTCAGATCTTGTAAATTCAGGTCTGTGGCTTCCTTTATGGAATCAATCCATCTCTTGTTTGCCCTTCCTCTTTTTATACTTCCTTCTGTTTTTCCCAGCATTATTATCTTTTCTAATGAATCATGTCTTCTCATGATGTGTCCAAAGTATGATAACCTCAGTTTCATCATTTTAGCTTCTAGTGATAGTTCTCGTTTGATTTGTTCTAACACCCACTTATTTGTCTTTTTTGCAGTCCATGGTATCAGCAAAGCTCTTCTCCAACACCACATTTCAAATGAGTTGATTTTTCTCTTATCTGCTTTTTTCACTGTCCAACTTTCACATCCATACATAGAGATCGGAAATACCATGGTCTGAATGATCCTGACTTTGGTGTTCAGTGATACATCTTTGCATTTGAGGACCTTTTCTAGTTCTCTCACAGCTGCCCTCCCCAGTCCTAGCCTTCTTCTGATTTCTTGACTATTGTCTCCATTTTGGTTAATGATTGTGCCAAGATATTGATAATCCTTGACAAGTTCAATGTTCTCATTGTCAACTGTAAAGTTGCATAAATCTTCTGTTGTCATTACTTTAGTCTTTTTGACGTTCAGCTGTAGTCCTGCTTTTGTGCTTTCCTCTTGAACTTTCATCAGCATTCGTTTCAAATCATTACTGGTTTCTGCTAGTAGTATGGTATCGTCTGCATATCTTAAATTATTAATATTTCTCCCTCCAATTTTCACACCTCCTTCTTCTTGGTCCAATCCTGCTTTCCTTATATGTTCTGCGTATAGATTAAATAAATAGGGTGATAAAATACACCCCTGTCTCACAACCTTTCCAATGGGGAACCAATCGTTTTCTCCATATTCTGTCCTTACAGTAGCCTCTTGTACAGAGTATAGGTTGCGCATCAGGACAATCAGATGCTGTGGCACCCCCATTTCTTTTCAAGCATTCCATAGTTTTTCATGATCTACACAGTCAAAGGCTTTGCTGTAATCTATAAAGCACAGCTCTGAAATTCCTTGGTCCGTTCCATTATCCAATGTATGTTTGTGATATGACCTCTAGTACCTCTTCCCTTTCTAAATCCAGCTTGGACGTCTGGCATTTCTTGCTCCATATACCGCAAGAGCCTTTGTTGTAGAATCTTGAGCATTACTTTACTTGCATGGGATATTAAGGCAATAGTTCAATAATTACTGCATTCCCTGGGATCCCCTTTCTTTGGAATTGGGATGTATATAGAACTCTTCCAGTCTGTTGGCTATTGTTTAGTTTTCCATATTTCTTGACAGATTTTAGTCAAAATTTGGACTGATTCAGTCTCAGTAGCTTATAGCAACTCTATGGGTATGCCATCTATTCCTGGTGATTTGTTTCTTCCAAGTATTTTAAGAGCACCTTTCACCTCACATTCTAAAATTTCTGGTTCTTCATCATATGGTTCCTCCGTGAATGAATCTGTCATCCTGGCATCTCTTTTATAGAGTTCTTCAGTGTATTGGTTTCATCTTCCTTTTATTTCATCTCGGTCAGTCAGTGTGTTCCCCTGTTGATTATTCAACATTCCTACTCGTGGTTTAAATTTCCCTTTAATTTCTCTAATCTTTTGGAATAGGGCTCTTGTTCTTCCCTTTTTGTTGTCCTCTTCTATTTCTATACAGTAACTATTGTAATAGTTTAAAGCCTCAAACCGGTTCCTTATTTGATCTTTATATGCTTCTGGGATGTTATTTAAATTGTATTTTGGCATTATGCTTGCTTTGTTGGTCTTCTTTAGCTTTACTCTGATTTTCTATACGACCAGTTCATGATCTATACTGCAGTCTGCTCCTGGTCTTGTTTTTGCAGAAAGTATGGAACTTCTCCACCTTCTGCTACCAATTATATAATCAATTTGATTCCTATATTGGCCATTTGGTGATGTCCATGTGCATAGTCGTCTTTTTGGTTGTTCAAAAAATGTGTTTGCAAGAAACAAATTATTGGCTTCACAGAATTCAGTAAGTCTTTCTCTTGCTTCGTTTCTGTCTCATAGGCCCCATTTCCCCACAATTCCTAATTCTTCTCTGTTCCCTACTTTTGCATTCCAATCCCCTATGATTATCAGCACATCTTGTTTTGGTGTGTGATCAATTTCTTCCTGTACTTCTGCGGAAAATCTCTCCAATTCCTCTTCTTCTGCATTTACCATTGGAGCATAGACTTGGATGATGGTTATGTTGATAGGTTTCCCGTTTAATCTCATTGATATCACTCGCTCAGACCTTGTGTTGTAGCTCCTAATTGCTCTTGCTACATCACTTCTCACTATTAGAGCAACCCCATTTCTTCTTAATTTCTCATTTCCTACATAAAATATTTTGTAGTTGCCTGATTGAAAATGTCCCATTCTCGTCCATTTTAGTTTGCTCACACCAAGTATTGTAATGTTGATGTGTTCCATTTCTTGCTTGACAATTTCTAACTTTCCCTGGTTCATGTTTCTCACATTCCATGTTCCTATCGTGTGCGTCGTACAACTTCGGACTCTCCTTTCGCATCTGTGCGCATCAGCATCTGGGCTTCCTTTCGGCTTTGACCCAGCTGCATCATTAGTCACAGCGCTACTCGTACTTGTCCTTTGTTCTTCCCCAGTAGCTCGGTGAGTGCCTTCTGACCTGGGGATCTCATCTTCCAGCACTATCTTGTGTTGCATTTTGGATACTCTGTTCATAGGGTTTTCGTGGTAACAGATATTCAGAGGTGGTTTACCATTGCCTTCCTCTGAGTTTGGATGCATCTTAGTCTGGTGTTTCAGCTTTGACCATTCCGCCTTGGGTGCCCCTGCTAGGAGTCTAGCCTCTTGGGCTAGACTCCTGACAGCATTGCTCTCAGCTTCTTCAACACACTCAAACCCCCTTCACCACATTAAGGTGCGCATCCGAAGAGGAGGAAAAAAACAACTTTAAAAAGTGTTAAAAACATATTATTAAAAAAACACATATTAACAAGCAATTCTAACAGAGAAGCAGACTGGGATAGGTCTCAACTTAAAAAGCTTGTTGGAAGAGTAAAGTATTCAAGAGGCACCGAAAAGATAGCAGAGATGGCGCCTGCCTAATATTCAAGGGGAGGGAATTCCACAGGGTAGGTGCCACCACACTAAAGGTCCATTTCCTATATTGTACAGAATGAACCTCCTGATAAGATGGTATCTGCAGGAGGCCCTCACCTGCACAGCACAGTGATCAACTAGGTATATAAGGGGTAAGATGGTCTTTCAGGTATCCTGGTCCTGAGCACAGTGATCAACTGGTATCCTGGTACCAAACTGTATAGGGCTTTGTACACCAAAACTAGAACCTTGAACTTGGCCCGGTAGCAAATGGGAAGCCAGTGCAATTCTTTCAGCAGCAGGGTGACATGTTGGCGATACCCTGCTCCAGTGAGCAGTCTCGCTGCCGCATTTTGCACCAGCTGCAGCTTCTGGACCAACCTCAAGGGCAGCCCCACATTGAGAAAGCATTACAGTAATCCAGCCTGGAGGTTACCAGTGCATGGACAACAGTGGTCAGGCTATCCCGGTCCAGAAACAGCTGCAGCTGTCTTACCAACTGAAACTGGAAGGCGACACTCCTAGCCACCTGGATCACGTGGGCCTCTAGCAACAAAGATGGATCCAGGAGCACCCTCAGACTACGGGCCTGCTCTTTCAGAGGGAGTACGACGCCATCCAAAGCAGGCAATTGACCAATCCGAACTCGGAAACCACCAACCCACAGTGCCTCCGTCTTGCTAGGATTCAGACTCAGTTTATTGGCCCTCATCCAGCCCACCACCGAGTCCAGGCAGTGGTCCAGGGCTTGCACAGCCTCTCCCAATTCAGTTGTTACGGAGAAATAGAGCTGGGTATCATCACAATACTGCTGACACCTCGCACCAAAGCTCCTGCTGACTGCTCCCAAGGGCTTCATATAGATGTTAAACAGCATGGGGGACAAGATGGTACCCTGAGGCACCCCACAGCACAACTGCCAGGGGGCCGAAAGACAGTCACCCAATGCTATTCTCTGAGAGCGACCCTGGAGATAGGATCAGAACCACTGTAAAACAGTGCCTCCGATACCCATCTCACCAAGTTGGCCCAGAAGGATACCGTGGTCAATGGTATCAAAAGCCGCTGAGAGATCAAGTAAGAATAACAGGGTCGCACTCCCCCTGTCCTTCTCCCGATAAAGGTCATCCATCAGGGCAACTAAGGCCGATTCAGTCTCATAACCAGGCCTGAACCCAGACTGGGATGGGTCAAGATAATCTGTTTTATCCAAGAGTACTTGCAATTGCTGCGCCACAACCCTCTCAATCAATTGATTTATTAGATAAAGGCTTTTGTTAACTCCTTGTTAATATGCCAACTTCAGGGACAGGTGTTCAAATGGACATTAAGTGAAACAACTGGTCTGATAATAAAGAATATTTTTAAAGTAAAAGTGAATCCAATATTGTTTTTTCAATATTTTGTTGTCCTCAGGCTAATTTCTGTCCATGAGCCCACTTATTTTCAACAGTAGTATTATGCAGGAAGTAATTTTAGAAGTTATGATCTTGTTTATTTTTCTTATGTATAAATCCCCAGAACCAGGGTGTTGCAAGAAATGCGGCTACGAATTGCTCTAACATTATTCCTGATGTGACATTTTAAGTCAAGGGAGCCCAAAATTCTGTAACAACATATATGCTTAACATAACATGTAAAAAGCTTCATATCACAGCAAAGATATGCCCAGTGAATTCCCTAATATTGCTAAGAGGGTGGGTAAGTTGTTCAGCACTAAACTATGAACACAGATAGTGTGTAAACCCATTAGTAAATAAGCTTCCTCCTGCCATGATTAGGTACTGCTTTGCACACACTCTTTCACACCTTTCTTACTGCCTATAATGACAAATTATCCAATGAAAATCTATTCCAAGGCTCCAATTACTATTAAGTCCTACTGAACAATAGTGGGGAGTTACTTCCAAGTAAACATGCATGGGATTCCACTTCAAGCTATTTCTGGACATTGTTGTCAAAAGCCATCAGTCTCTTTGTTTTCTGGCACATAAAAGAATGATGGAACAAGTACCATATCTCTACTGACTCCTCCAGTCCAATGGAGAAAGGTTGATGGGCCATCCAAAGTTTATGCTAAAAACTCATAGTGTTTGGGTCAATTCTGTTGAATATCTAGTGACAGGCTACACTCAGGAATATGATATCTCATATTTGAGGGACTGAATGATCCCTGAATGATGGATTTATACAGTCGCTACTATAGTGTGAGGTACAAATTTGACTGATGCCTCTGCTCTTTGCCTGTTCTTTAATTTTACTCAGTCTATCTGTAGAAAGTCTCTCCTTCCAATTTTGATACATGTTGCAAAACACATAGTGGTTCAGATGATGAACCATATGCTTCATGCAAATCTCAGCTTGGTCATGATGTCACTGTCTGTCTGTAAGCAAGCTATTATCTCAGACACTCATTTGTAATATGGGTGACACAGCACCACTGTAGTGCAGTTAGACAGTCAGACTAGGATTGTGATACCCAGGTCTAAACCTCCTCTCCACCAGGAGGTTAACTGGATGACCTTGGACAGATCTTTCTCTCGCTCTTTCCCAACCAGATGGTTGTTGTGAGGATAAAATGAAGGGGGGGGGAGTAACATGAATGCCACCTTGAGCTGTTTGAAGAAAGGTGGGGATAAATGCAGTAAATAAACAGTGGCTGTAGTGGACTGTCTTACAAGGTGCTTCAAGTGCTGTAGAGATAATGTATATTAATGGTATTGAATATTTTTCTATTACACCTTTGGGCCTCTTGGTAGACAGAGACACTGAACACCCAGCATGAAACCCTTATCAAGCAGTGCAGCAGCAAGCTTTTGAGATGCCAGCATTTTGATGTGAAACCTTCACATATTTCTTCTTCACAGTGCCACTATCACTGAGCCCCCTCAGAAGCTGGCCCTTGCCAGTCCTTATGCTCCCGATCTCATTGGCACAGCTAGGAGGTAATATCCCCACATGGAGGTACGTGAGGGGCTACTGCTTGATGTCTGACCAGCACACAGCTGATGCTGAGGTAGCTACAGAGTTTTCCCCTGTAGTAAAGCCCACAAGTAACTTTCACAATCCTTTTTTTAGGAATGAACATTTGGCCCTTGGTGAAAGTAGAGCCATTTGTACTTAATCTTTAATGTGAGACTTTCCTTAATTTGTGGTTCTGTGTTTGAGGTCGCCTCCAGAATGTCAGTATTTTGAGGAAGGGATTCAAGCACATACCAGAAATGTAGGCTTGCACAGTTAAAAGTGGCTTAAAATGCTCTGTCACCCAGATGCAACAAGGCTGCTTTAAAAAGTGGTCTTTTCATGGTTAGGAATGTGATGGAGAAACGTTCTGAAAAGTGTAGGATGAACAAATCATTAACAGGGAGAAGTATAACTACCACACAAACAAATCAGGATGAATGCTTATTTTTGAATAAGCTCCTCGCAAACAAATCACATGGTCCAACCTCCCCGCTAAGCTTTGTGCAAGCAAATTAGGATGAACGCTCAACAAACAAGCAATTTGGAGAAGCGATTGTGAGAAACCATTGCCTAGTCTAAGAGACAGAATGTGTGTGTGTGTGCAAAACAAAACTACGAGAAATAAATTAAAGATAGATTAGTCAGCACACAGACAGTTACAGGACTGACCAGAAGTGTTTTTCTCCATGGCTGCTTTGAAACAAACATAATGGGATTTAGCAAGCCATTCCACAGTCCCTTCTAGACTGTGCTGCTAGTGAGATTTTGTTTTTTTGTCTGAAGATGAACAGAAGAGTGCATAGTTGTCTCCCTTCAGACCAAGTAAGAGGAAAGGCCTTGTCCAGAGTTCTAGGGCAGGGGTGAGCTGCAGATGCTTGAGAAATGCAGCAACTCAGGTTGTCCCTATCTTTTCATATTGATGCATTCATTCAGCCCTGTGTCAAATAGCAGATGTTGAGATACAGTGTAACTCTCTGGCTGGTACTCATAGTTTATGTAAAGGCATGATTTCCTAGGAAAAGGGTTATTTGAGGGTGTTAAAAAAAAGTTGGATCTGCCATTTATGAGCTCAGGGCTTCTTGAGCACACGTGCAATTTGACTTGTACCCCAAGTGCTCCCTAATGCCACAGCTACTGTAGTATAAACATAAGACTATATATATTTACATGTATGCATGCACACCTTACACACAACAGCAATATAGGCTCCACAAAACTGAACATCGTTACCATTCTCTTCATTTCTTTGGAAACTTGGTTGGTGCTGAGATGGTTGTAAAAGGAGCGATCCACTCCCCAGTGCGGTGGGTTGTGGCCAATGGAATTAGTGCGCTGACGGTTCATCTTGGCTATTGTTGCTTTCTCATCTTTCTAGAATGAAGAAAACAGCAAAAAAAATTGAAATTACTGCAGTGGCCACACGTCATCTTAAATCCTGTCTTAACTTCTTTTTACTTCTCCACCAGCATATTAACAAAGCTTTTTAATGTTGGGCAGCTGTGTGGACAGCTATGAAGAGTATCCATCTGATCATTTTAGTAATGTATTGTTTATTTTTTCAGGAGTTAATTGAAAGTATATTTATATGATAAATATAATCTGCATATCTCTGAAATACGCATCCATGGTCCAATTTGCATTGTTACAAACCTCAGCAAGTGTGGTAGAACCCCTTTAACCCTGCACAGAAAATAATGGACTTGCACACAAACAGAGATTTCATTTCAACTGAACTGCCTCGATAAAGGTTTGTCCTCCACCTACCAAACCCTGACTGAAGTGAGAAGATACCCAGGGAAAGGCAGACAGGACAGGAGGGATGAAAAGAGGTAAGTAGCATAGACGGGGGGCGGGGGGGAGAGAAAAGCGATGAACAGAATGTATGAAGAGTTTTCATCTAAGAAGCAGTCTGCCTGAATGCAGGAGTGGAGGAAGGCTGCTTTAATCTTTTCTCCTTTGGCCATTTCCCCTGTTCAATACTGCTACAAGCTCTTTTCCACTTGCTGATGGAAAGGTTTTTTCCACAGGCAGAAAAACAGCTCTGTGGGGTGTGTGAAGTTGGGGTGATTTTGAATGGGAAAAATGGTCAGAGGGGAAAAAGTTAAGTAGATTGTTCTCTGGATCTTCAAGAATGAAGCTTCTTGCAGCTCCTTTTAACTGAAGACCAAACATCAGAGCAAACATGCACAATTGCATCAGTCTGAATTGTCCTCATAACACAACTGCTATATTTATCTATTTATTACATTTATACCCCGCCTTTCTTTTCATGAAACCCAAGGCAGCTCACATATGGTTCCCGGCAGTCTCCCATCCAGGCACTGACCAGACGTGATCCTGCTTAGCTTCAGCAGGAAGCTGGCCTTATGTGCCTTTAAGACAATAGCCTGGGACTTATTACATGTACATATTGTATATGATGTGCATGGTTCTTGAACTTGCTCTAGAGTACAGTGTATATTTACATTCACTGAGAACAGGTTTTGCCACCCTTAGCCAGATGGAGATTTCATATGAACTTAAGGGGGAACCAGATGTTATGATTCAGGGTAGCCTTATGTTGAATTGCTCTTCATCTTTCCATAACTGTTTAGGCAAACTTACCTGTATCTTGATGTAATCACATTTACATTGTCCTGCTTCACATCCTGGCTGTTGCTAGTAGGGGTGGAGAAACATGTTAAAGTGTGCCTAAACTTTATGGAGATAACTCAAGATCGGTCTAGTTCTGCTTTTTAGGTAATGCAGTTAGGAATCCCTTTCTGAAATTACAATTTGCAGTGAAAGATTGTCAGGTAAACTAGGAACTCAATACCAGCTTACCCAATAAGAGAAGGTCTGCTGAGTTATATCAACCACAGCCAACAGAAAAACCAAATTGTGAAATAATTATTCATTTATTAGATGCTAGAATGCTTGCTGCTTTTCACTGGGGAAAAATGATAATGGTATCATAAGATTGCACTGTGAGTCTTACCAAAGTCGCAGGTAAAATTACCTTTCAAGCCCATAATTCTGAAATGAGGGGTATAAAATAAATGAGTTAAGCAGCCTTGGCTTGGATCTAAACTTCTATTCTATTCATGTTGTGGGGAAGGTGATTTGTATCTTGGCTGCAGTCCCTTATATCACATTGTGTGTGCACTAGAATATCTTTTTGAGGGGCACAGGCAGCTGCAGGGTTTCAACAATCCCTTGGGAGAGGGTGAGAAGTAGTATTCAGTTTGCATAATCAGAGACTTTGATTTAAGCCACTGTCCACATGTAGAAAACAGATGACTGATTTATGGAAGGATGAATTCATTTTACTTTGATTCATACTGTACAATGCAAACCATATATTTTGTTTTTTGTATTACAGCTTAAACCTCTGTGGTGACACTGAGGCTATTAGAAGGCCCCGTATATTGCAAATAATGCTAAGCCATGCTTTGCTTAACAAACCATGAATTAATCATGAGTTGTCCCACTTACAATAAAAGAAACCATGGCTTTTTTCTCCAAAGTCTGGTTTCTTTTCTAGCTGCTCTTGCCTTTGTAATTTGGTGGGGAGTCTGGGGTGAGGTGATCAAACAAATCATGGTTAAGGAAGGGTGCTAGATGCACACACAATGCCAAGCCATAGTTAAAACAAGCTAAGATTCATAGGCCAACAACAAACCATGGCTTAAGAATGCTGAGTTGTTGGCAGTAAATAAACCATAGTTATGTTGTTGATTCATCCATAACACTAAAATATAATTTTGATATGTAGAAGTTTAGCATTATGTTCAAACCAGGCCACAGTACCACATCATGGCTCAGTGTGAATGAGCAAACGTGCCGGCTCCTGGAGAGGAAATTGTGACTGCTTTGCTTCTTGCTGGTTATTCTATTGCTGTGCTAAGCTAAGGCATGGTTTGGCTTTGTTTGTCATCTGAACCTGGGTTTGTGGTTCAGTTCTCCGAGACAAACTGCAGGACAAGCCTATAGTTAGTTACAGTTTGTGGTTTATCTGGAGAGAGCATGACATGTGAACCAGGCCTAGTTATAGAAATAATGTGCTTTAAAAAAAAACTGGGGGAGAAAAAGATTGGAGTAGTTTTCACCTATAGTTTCAATTTATTAGAAGAATTTGAACATGACAATATATAGGGCAAATGAGTGAATCATCAGCAAAGGAGAACTGAACCCTATGACAATCATACCATCTCTTTGCTGCATCCAAGAAATGCTATTTAATCTATAAGTGCTCTAACTACAAATGTTTTATGCCAAAATATTAAGAAAACACTGGATGCCCAAAAGGGAAGTTCAAATTATTCCAAATATATAATATTATGAAGTCACTTGGTTATGTATTTAGTTGACTTTTTTTCTTTCAGAAATAGCCACAGTGATTTATTTTACATTCCTAGTCCTAGTCTATTTCTGCCTTCCAGCTGAAACTCATTCTACATCTACAGATTTTAAAAATATATCTCATTAGATGCCAAAAAAGGAAGCAAGAGCAAATCAGTAATCTGTGACCAAATATTTATTGCCTGGATTGATAAAATAACATTGTCTGTACATTTTATTACAGCTTAGCTAGGGGTTTTGCAACCAACACACACATACACAAGAGAGAGAGACTTGCAAAAGTAATCAGACCCCTGACCAATGCTCTCATATTACTGAATTACATTCTGATTTCGTTCTGTATGATATTTTATTTTGAAACACTGAAACTCAAAATCAATTATTGTAAGGTGACATTGGTTTTATGTTGGGAAATGTGTGTAAGAAACATAAAAAACTGAAACATGTTGCTTTCAAAAGTATTCAACCCCCAAACATTAATATTTGGTAGAGGCACCTTTTGCTGCAATAACAGCTTTACGTCTTTTGGGGTAGTATATACCAGATTTGCACAAGTGTTGGAGAGGTTTTGGTCCATCCTTCTCGGCAGATTCGCTCCAGGTCGTTCAGGTTGGTTGGACATCGCTTGTGGACTGCAATTTTCAAAGAGCACCACAGATTCTCAATGGGATTGACATCAGGACTTTGACTGGGCCACTGTAGGACATTCACCTTTTTGTTCTTGAGCCATTCCAGTGTTGCTTTGGCCTTGTGCTTGGGATCATTATCCTGCTGAAAAGTGAATTTCCTTCCAAGCTTCAGTTTTTTAGTGGAATGAAGTAAGTTTTCTTGCAGTATTTCCCTGTATTTTGCTCCATTCAGTCTTCCTTCCGTTTTAACAAGATGCCCAGTCCCTGCTAATGAGAAGCATCCCCACAGCATGATGCTGCCACCACCATACTTCACTGTAGGGATGGTGTGTCTTGAGGCATGGGCAGTGTTAGGTTTGCGCCACACATAGCATTTTGAGTTTTGGCCAAAAAACTCTATCTTGGTCTCATCTGACTGCAAAGCCTTTTCCTATATCGTTGCTGGGGCACTCTCATGCTTTCTGGGAAACTCCAGAAGTACTTTCAGATGGTATTTTTTGAGTGACGGCTTCTTTCTTGCTACCCTCCCATACAGGCAAGTGTCATGCAGACCTCTTGATATGGTTGACTGGTGCACCATTACTTCACTCCCAGCCATTGAACTCTGTAGCTCCTTCAAAGTGATTGTTGGCCTCTCTGTGACTTCTCTCACAAGTCTCCTTGTTTGAGAGCTGAGTTTTGAAGGACAGCCTTTTCATGGCAGTGCCTGGGTAGTGTGACGCAGCTTCCACTTCCTGATTATTGATTCAACTGTGCTCACTGGGATATCCAAACACTTGGATATTATTTTGTACCCTTTTATGCATTTGTATTACATTATCTCTCATTTCTGTAGAATGCTCTTTGGTGTTCATTTTCCTTCAGATCCACAGCCTGACCAATGATCCTTCAACAGTGGGGTTTTTACCCTGACAATGTGACAGCAACTGTAATGGTTCACAGGTGGAGGCCAATGGTAAGGTAATTGTGTCCTCGATAGGGCAATTTCTTTCATTAGTGTAAACTGGGAGCTTCCACAGCACAGGGGTTGAATACTTATGCAAGCAACATGTTTCCGTTTTTTATGTTACAAACATTTCCCAACATAAAAACAATGTCACCTTACAATAATTGATTTTGAGTTTCAGTGTTTCAAAATAAAATATCATACAGAACGAAATTAAAATGTACCATATGTAATTCAGTAATATGAGAGCATTGGTCAGGGGTCTGATTACTTTTGCAAGGCACTGTATATGTTTATCCATTATAAAAGCCTTCATATCAACAGATATGAGATGTCAGGACATAAATGTTCTCTAGCAATTAATCATATTTCTGAGATAGTGAGAATGCTATATGTGAAATGCTGTAAGCCAAGGATTCCCAAACTCTGGCCTGTGACAATCAATGGCCTACCAACTTCATGCAGGTGGTGCCAAGCATGCCTGTGGATATGTGGTTGAAGATGGGAAACAGTTAGGGTTGCCAGGTCAGAAGCATCCCAACCCTGAGATTTCAGGGTCGGCCATAGTGATGTCACAGGGGCAGGCCCTAGTGAAGTCACAGGGGTAGGACCCAGTGATGTCCTGGGGTGGGCCCCAGTGATGTAATGAAGCATCTAATGGGGAATTCTATATATCCATACATATATAATCATAGATATTAAGAAGGTATATGTTTTATAATCATAAAGAATTAAGCATTGAATTGCAGGCCTGTTGGGGCCCTGAAGATTCAGGCTCATAGAGAACCTGTAAGCAAATACCTGTTGCAAACGGCAGCGGTCACAGGGACCTTCTGTTTCTTTGCCAAGACCTGGCTGATGCTTGTCTGACAGATAATTGATTACCCTATTGTTTGGAAGCAAGGAGCGTTTAAATTATGAGAGAAGCTGTGATTGATGTAATAAGTAGGAATTGCCAATGTCTGATTCTTAGGTAAAGCTATAATGCCACCTAGGGGAAAAGTCTGTAATAATTATTAAGGGTTTAATGAAGAGAAATAGTGAGATTTTATAAGGAATTTACAAATTTATAAATGTGTTTTCATTAAGAAAAAGGTGGTGTTTTCATTAAGAAAGAGGGGGTGGCCTGCCACCTCTATATTCCTGAGGCTGAAAGATACTAGTTAACCAGAGTTGCCCAGTTTTTCCTTAGTCTGTGTGGCTTCAAAATGAAGCTCAAGTTTTTAAATAATCCCCTCTCTTGAGCTATTTATTTCATAAGTAAGGGAATGGAATTTCTGAGAAAGTGTAAGGACATAAGAACCCCTATGGCAAAAGAATAGAACTGGGGGTGCTCACACATTCCCAAACACCCTGAGTTGAGGCAAACTTAACTCAGGGAACTTGTCCAAATATTTCCAGGCATACCTGGGTTAGCCTGACTGATCAGGAACAATGGCATATGGAATGTACCAAGTATGCTTGAAAGCATATTCACAATAGTAACTGTTCCAACTAGTCCCAAAATTCATTAGTCTTTTAAGACAGTAGGACAATGGAGACATTAATGATATGGACAGAATCTTGGAATCACCACTGGAGTTTCCTAATGCTTTCTGATTGGTTTGGAACGATTGTAGAGAGGAGGAACTGTGATGTTGGGTGGGGAGGAACTCATGAGATTGGTGAAATCATTGTCACATGCTGTAACTGTACTCTATAAAAGAGCTTGCACAAAGTGCCTCAGTGCAGTCTCTCCTGGATGATTCTGGGGGGCTGACCCTGCATGTACATATGCATATGCCTGTAAAGAATAAAGGCCTACCTATTTGCTTCAAGCCTGTGTCCTCAAATTTGTTTTTAAGGATCCCCAGCAAAAGATCCCAATGGAGAAATAATTCTCCAGCACATCAACCACTGGCACATACCATTCAAACAAAAAAAGTTCTCTGATTGGAAATTAAGATAGATAACTGAATGAGGGTGTTCCCAGATCCAGCTGAAGTGACAGGATCATTCCTTCTCACCTGCTTAGGGAGCCTGGATAGGAAACATTAAATCAAGCCTACTTGCTTCTGGCCCTCAGGCCAAGCCAGTCACCAGAAGACCACTGTAGGAAGAAGAGAGCCTAGTGTTGTGGAGTTGTTAGATGGAAGTACTCAGGAGTAAACATGACTGCCCCTGAGGGCTGCAATTTTACTAATTTACTAATTTACATTTACTAAGGGACTAAGCCCCATAGAACTCAACAGGAATTACTTCTCAGTAGATATGGTTAGGATTGTGCTGTTGGTAAGGCTTGACTAGGGATCCTCTGCAAAAATATCCATATCAAAGCAGGGTTGACAACCCCCTGCCTGGAATGCCCTGCCTGTCCTTTAATGTGGCTGCTCCAAACTTCTTTACAGACTGGACCCTTCGCTGCAGGGAGAGGTTTGGGAAATGAGTAAGAGTTCAGAAGATTCTATACCCTTTTCTGCCTACCCTGTGGGCTGCTATACTCTGATAGCCAAGCCAACTCCAGTGAGTAATAATTGACAGAGAGAAAAAACACATGGTCTGGTCTACCTTCACAGGCCATAGATTGGGAACAGCAGCAATTAAAGCTACACTTCCAAGTATGTGAATTCTTTTTTACCACTATTATTTATTTATTCATTCATTCATTCATTCTATTTCTACGCCACCTTGTGGAGAAGACCGATTTCATGGTAAGACCAAATGTCTCTTGTCCTGTGCATGTAAAAGATGATATCAGGTGGGACATACCAAATCTGATCCATGTAGGGTGGGAATATCGCTGGGCTGCAAAAGCTAGTGATCTGAGAGGACATGATGTAATGCTCTCCTCCCAAATGCTGCCTCAGCCGATGTGTATGTGTCTATCTTGTAATGTTTAATGAAAGTATTAGGAGTGGCCCATGTAGCTGCCCTACAAATTTCTATCTGAGGGGCATTGTGAGAAAATGCCGCTGATGTGGTCACTGTTCTTGTGGAGTGAGCCACTGTGCCAGCTGGCTGGGCCAATCTTAGCGAGGCATATGCCAAGGAAATGCATGCTTTGATCCACCTAGCTACCATGGAAGTGGAAACCTTATTTCCCAGAGATGCTGGGTGAAAGGATACAAACAAATTATCAATTTTCCGAATTGACTTTGTCTTAGAAATATACACTTTTCCTCACATCAAGTGAGTGCCAAGCCTTCTCTATGGGGTGAACTGGATTAGGACAGAAGGATGGCAGTACCAGTTCCTATTGGCAATGGAAGGTAGACAGAACTTTCAGACGAAAGGAAGGGACTATATGGAGGACTACTCTATCCTTATGGAAGACACAAAAACTCTTATGCACAGACAGGGCATTCAGCTCAGACACTCTACAGGCTGAAGTAATAGCCACAAGAAATAAGACCTTAATGGATAGCAGATGGTGAGAAATTTGACTTAACGTTTCAAACGGAGGTTTTTGAAGGACCGTTAACACTTTGTGCAGGTCCCAGGTCGGGTAGCGATGAACCATAGGTGGCACTGATATCGTCTGGATGAAGAAGCTGTCCTTGAGAAAGCAGGTCCTCCCTTACAGGAATTTGCCATGGGGGTTCCACCGATAGGTTGAGGAGGTCTGGGAACCAAGATCTCCTTGGCCACCAGGGGGCTACTAGTAGAACTGTTGCCCATTCGGTTTAGATCTTGTGGATTACCCTGGGAATAATCAGCAGTGGTGGAAAGGTGTATAGCCTGCCTGGAGGCCACTGGGATGTCAAAGCATCTATCCCCTCCGCCTCTGGTGTCGCATACCTGGAGAAGAACCTCCTTACCTGTCGGTTGCGACTGGTGGCAACCAGGTCCACTTGAACTCTACAGAAGCGTGCCACTATCTGTTGAAAGGTACCCGGGTGAAGCATCCATTCTCCCTGATTCAGTTTCTCCAGCTGAGCCAGTCTGCTTGGTTGTTGTCCTCCTCCTTGAGATATTCTGCTAATATCTAGTCCACATTCTTCTCCGCCCACTGGAAGAGGAGAGAGGCTTCCTCCTGGAGGTGGTGGGAGTGCTTGCCCCCTTGACGGTTTAAATAAGATTTGGCCGACACGTCGTCTGTTCTGACAAGTACCTCCCCCAACTGTCTGAACTCCACAAAGTGTCTGAGGGCCAGACAGACAGGTTGAAGTTCCAGGAGATTGATTGGCAGAATGGATTCCTGTGGCATCCATGTGCCCTGTACCATCTGACTGTCGCAGACAGGCTGGCGTCTGATGTGATCAAGGTTCGAGGGGGATCCTGAAACAGTACTCCTCTCAACAGGTTGGCTTTGTGAACCCACCAAAGCAATGACTAATGGACCCGTGGTCAGTGTCACTTTGCAGTAGTGTCTGGATGCTATGTTGCTCTGGAAGGGCAAAAGCGCCCATTGGAGTGCACAAGAATGATGATGTGCCCAAGGCGTAGTTTGGAACGTTGACACCATCAACCCCAGGAGCACTGCCAATTGCATCAGGTCTGTTGAATTGGAAGACAGGACTTTTGACACTGTCCTGCGTATCTTGTTTACTCTTTCTTGGGACAACCTTAAGATTCCCTTCAGTGAGTTTATGGTGGCTCTCAGATGTATTATGCAGTGAGACGGAAATAGCTGACTCCTGGATTCGTTGATCAGGAATCCATGATCCTTTAGGCATGCCAAGGTGATGTTGAGGTCCTCCCAAGCCTTGTGTAATGATGTGGACCAAATCAGAAAGTCATCCAAGTAGGGGAAGACATGAACTCCCTGTGTCCTGAGGTCTGCCACCAAGGCAATCACAATTTTCGTGAATACTCTGGGGGCAGACGACAGGCCAAATGGCATAGCCCTGTATTGAA
The DNA here is from genome assembly GCF_030035675.1 of Rhineura floridana. NCBI lineage: Eukaryota > Metazoa > Chordata > Lepidosauria > Squamata > Rhineuridae > Rhineura > Rhineura floridana. The sequence continues at coordinate 81,031,711 of NC_084481.1, read as the reverse complement.
AGTAGCCTTGGCCCACTGCAAACCTGAGGTAGCGCCTGTGGGGCGGAAATATAGGAACATGGAGGTAGGTTCCTTCAGGTCGATTGAGGAGAGAAAATCCCCCTTCCTCAGGGCCTCCTTGATTGAAAGTAAGGTGTCCATGCGAAACTTGTGGTACTTTATGTATCCGTTCAGGTTCTTGAGGTCCATTATCACCCTAAACGATCCGTCTGTTATCACAACGGTGAAGAATAGTGAGTGGTTTCCCCAAAAATCTCTCCCCTGCCGGGACGGTTTCTATAACTACAATCTGTATCAGATGGGAAATTGCCTACAAGACTCTTTCCCTCTTGTGTGGAGAAGTTGACAGGGGAGATGGAATAAATCTTGCCAACAGGGTGGAAGTGAATTCCAACTTTAGGTCATACCAGAGGGTGTGTAGTACCCATTGATCTGATGACGTGTCCTTCCACCGGTGTGCAAAGCGTTGGAGATGGCCCCCCACTGGTGGGATGTTGGCGTCAGAACTTATGCTTATTTCCCTGCGACTGGGAACCAAATCCCGAGCGGTTGGGGAAATGGTGTTGTGCTTTAGGTTGGTTGCACTGTCTGTTCCAGAATGGGCGGCTGGAGCAGGCATCCGTCACTCTTCCAGATGTCCTGGAGCCGTGAAAGGACCGTGGCAACAGATAAGGGTGGAATGAATGTTGAAAGGACCTTCTGTCATCCCTTTTCCTGGAGGATGGCATTGACTTTTTCTTCTCCTTAGATTCCAACACATTTGCTAGGGAGTCATCCCCAAATAACTTGCCTCCTACAAATGGTTCTGAGTCAAGATTTGAGCGGGCTATGGTGTCTGCCTCCCAATGTCACAGCCATAGGATCTTCATATGAAGACGCCTGCCGCCAGTGACCTTGCTGCAAACTGCATAGCATCCATGGATGCATCTGCCATGAAGGTTACTGCCCGAGAGACCTTGAGTAAAGACTTGCGTACTTGGACCACGTCCTGCTGCAGACCGTCCAGCAGATCCTCCAACCAGAGAAGGGAGGCTCCAGCAAACACCAAGGAGGCTGCTGCTGTCCTGATTCAGAGTGCACTAGCCTCATGGATCCTTTTGAGACCCTGATCCATTTGTGGCATCTTTAAGATGAGCATCTGAGTCCTTTGGGTTCAAAGATGGATTCAGCAAATTCACAATGGGAGTGTCTATCTGCGGAACTTTGAGCTGGTCCATGATGTGTTGCTCCAGCGTATAATATTTGTTGGCTATCGAGACCGACTTTTTGAATTGCAATGGGATGTCGAACTCTGACTTGATTACTTTGGGAAGTAGAGAAGGGAGTTTCAGGACTCTAGACTTGAGTTTCAGATCTGGACACACTGCTGAAACCCTAGATGTTGGGGGGCAGGAAGATCCTCTGTAGAAGTGCAGTTCCTGAAATATCCTAGTGGTTGCAATCTCTTCAGATTCTGAATCCCCACTCCATTCTTCTTCATTCAGGATCATTAAATCATTGTCTGGGTCGAGAGTGCCTCTTCCGGAGGTTGAAGGTGCCTGCCCTGGGTCATGGCATATGGATCCGGAGATGCACAGTTCAGTGGTGGACACGCATTAGTAGCTGAGCGGCCTGTAGTGGAGCCCTGCATCGCCTGCACTCTAGGTGGTGCCTGAGTGGGTGAGGGAGCTGATACTTTCTGTGTTAGGACACATGTAGGGACAGATGATGTCGACAGATCTCTACCTATATCCATTAAGAGAGAATCCCTGAGTTGTTCCTTCAACTGTTGAAGTGAATGAGCTGAGAGTTGTAACTGAATAGGCTGAGCTTGAGCGAGATGACTGAAGCCTTTGCCCCCCACCTCTTCGGTTTGTTGAAGAAGTACTGGTTCTTCCAAAAAACCTGTAAAGGGCTCAGAGGAGGAGCTGGTAGAAAAAATGAAGCCCAAAGAAGGGTGAGGCTGATTGCCTTCTTCATCAGATAGGGATTCTTGGTCCCTCTGTGTTCTGCAGATGGCACTGTGGGAGGCATTCCTCTCTGATTCTGCCTGTTGATCAGGGCCTAGCTTGTCTCTGTTGGCGTGTGTGCGTTGTTGCGTGAAACAGCATACATTACGTTGGAGTTAAGTTGAGCAAGAAACTTCTTCAGAGCATTTAAATCATGTAAGAGTCTTTATTAAGACATTAAGGCTTTTCAGCAGATTCCCCCCCCTCTAGCTCTACAGCACATTTCTCTTCAAAAGCAAAAGCAAGACAGCCTCTCAGTTCAGAGGCATGGTGCAGAAGGCAACAGAAGAACCAACAACTGGCTGTTACAACTTTCCCAGCTGTTATCTCCCGTTACCATGACAACCTGTCTGACCTTCAAGTCTGCTCTCTCAGGCCAGGCATGGCAGATAAGACTGCTTCTCAAAACACATGCTTGTAACTTTCCAGACCTGATGAAAACATCCTTAGGCAGTACGGCCTAATGCCAACAGTCCCCCTTTTTCATCATGTCTGTAAATCTATTACAACAATAACACATTTCTACAATACATCTTGCAATACATTTCAGTACATTACATCATACATTTTCAATTCAGTTCAGTACAGTTCAAAATTACATCTCAGTACAGTTGAAAACTTTATTCACTCAAACTTTGGTTCAACACATGTCAAATAAAGTGTCTCAGGATCCATGTCTACAACTTTATTCATTCCAGGACTTGTTATTAATCCCATGGTAAATCTTTCAGGCGGTTTGCCTAAATTCGCTCTTGTGGAGAGTCTTAAAGGAACCAGAGCTTCAGCTCTCTCTGCCCCCCCATTTGTGCTTGTGCTTGGCACAACCTGCGCAGGAGCTTTCATTTCCTCAGCTTTTCGTTTCTTCGATCTGCGTTTCCCACAAATGAGCTCAGTTAAAGCATCTCTGAGAGGTATTTGTGTGCCTTCCACTTTAATGCCTTGATCTGGCTTAAATGTCTGTGATGGTGTTCGTGTTTGTGTGCCACCTGTTTCTGTAAGAATGACTGTCTGCCTTTGATCCCAAGGCTTTTCTGAGACTTTAATGCTTCTGCTCAGAAGTAACTGCTGTGTTTCTGGACACCAAACTCTGTAATATGCATTCTGAAATCCCAAAACAAAACCTTGCTGTGCTCTGGGCGCAAGCTTGCCCCTCCTTTTTCCCTGTGGAATGTGGATCCAGCACCTTGCCCCGAATTTTTGAATGTGTTCTATCTTAGGCTTTCTGCCAGTAAGTTTCTCATAAGGAGACATTCCAATTGCACTGTGTAACACCCTGTTGTGAATATAATTCGCATAAAGAATTGCTTCTGCCCAGAAAGAATTCCCTAAACTGCAATTCAACAGCATGGCTCTCATTGCTTCCTGCAGCACCCTATTTTTTCTCTCTGCAGTTCCATTGGAAAACGGGCTAAATGGAGCCGTGAAATTCTGGTTTATTCCCTTACTCTCCAGAAAGTCACTTAACGCTTTGCTCGTAAATTCCCCACCTTGATCTGAGTGAATCGCTTTCACAGTGACGTCATGTTGAGTTTCGATTTTCTTAATGAACAGTTTCAGCTTCTGTTCAGCTTCACTTTTATGCTTTAACAGAAAAACATGACAAAATCTTGAAAAATCATCTACCAGTACCATGAAGAATTTCGCACCTCCTCGTGAAGCATTTATTGGCCCTGATAAATCAACATGAACTAACTGGTAGGGAGCTGTTGTGGTTCTCTCAGCCTCCCGGTTTATTGGTGCAATAGTCATTTTAGCTTGATTACAAGAATCACAATCCATTATTTGTCCACAGTCTCTTAAACGCATGTTTTCACTGTGCAAAGGGGTTTTCTTAATCGTGTCAAGGTTTGCATGCCCCAGCCTTTGATGCCATTCATGAACGCAGCCCTGATGTACCTGTGCCTCAGCGTTTAACACAGCACACCCTGCTTGACTGCTCTTTATTACAAACTGTGAATCATTAAGGCTTCCCTGCATGCACACTTTATCTCCCCTCATTATAAAACATTGGTCTTTGTGGAACAAAATTGAATAATTACAACTCACCAGTTTGCTCACTGACAAAATATTATGAGCCAATTCAGGAACAAATAAACAATCTGACATTATTCCAAGCTTGTCAAATTTCACCAGACCACGAGCTTCCACGTTCTGACGCGATCCATCAGCAAGTAAAACAAAGTCTTTCACTTCTTCTGAAACGTAAAACAAACGTCTGTCTTTAATTAATATATGGCTTGCTCCGCTGTCAAGCAGCCAGTTAATAGGTCGTAATCTTGAGAGTTCTGTTTACAAACAAAGTTCACACTTCCCTGCTTCAAGCCTCCATCCCTGGAGTTGCGCTTGATTGCACAGTTTTTACGGAGATGCCCACGAGCCCCACAGCCAAAACAAGACTTCAGCCGCTGCTGCTCCCGCTTGTTTTCCTGTCTGCTTTCGACAGCCTGCTCCGGTTCGGCACTTTTCTCCTCCTTGCTTCTGACAGCCTCCATCAGCTCGGCTCTCTGCGCCTTCTGCCTCCACTGCCATTCCTGGGACAAATCCTGCAACGCGTCCCACATCTGTTTAGCCGACGGCTCATCTCTCACACACATCAGTTGAGAATCCGATAGAGCCAAGATTATAAACGCCTGCGCCCTCTGGTCTCAACGCTTCCAGGCCGCAGTCGGTACCGCCGGGGTTTTTTCTTTAATCACGTCCCATAAATCCTCTGTTATCAGCAAAGCCCTCATCCTCGGCTTCCAGCTGCCATAATTCTTTTCATTAAGCCGTTCCATCGGCAAGCCTCCCCCAGACAGGTTTACAGCCATGTTGCTCACCTCCGTCTGGTTCAATCAATCAAGCTGCCCTCTCTGGAACTCCGTCTCCCGTTCAGACCAGCAACTTACTCCCGTGTAATGCGCTGTGGATCTGGGCCCATAACCCTTGTTGGCGTGTGTGCGTTGTTGCGTGAAACAGCATACATTACGTTGGAGTTAAGTTGAGCAAGAAACTTCTTCAGAGCATTTAAATCATGTAAGAGTCTTTATTAAGACATTAAGGCTTTTCAGCAGATTCCCCCCCCTCTAGCTCTACAGCACATTTCTCTTCAAAAGCAAAAGTAAGACAGCCTCTCAGTTCAGAGGCATGGTGCAGAAGGCAACAGAAGAACCAACAACTGGCTGTTACAACTTTCCCAGCTGTTATCTCCCGTTACCATGACAACCTGTCTGACCTTCAAGTCTGCTCTCTCAGGCCAGGCATGGCAGATAAGACTGCTTCTCAAAACACATGCTTGTAACTTTCCAGACCTGATGAAAACATCCTTAGGCAGTACGGCCTAATGTCAACAGTCTCTTCCATCATTCTGCTGGAAACAAGCACCCTGCCTTTCAGAGCCGCCCTGTCCGCCATAACCTGTGTCTCAGCCACCTGGTGTCTGACGGCAGAGGGGCAGGCCATTGCTGCCCCTGACTGTACCACCAAAGGATGTAAAGGTCCTGGTACCTGACATGGTAAAGGCTCCAACGCTGCATCTGATGGTGGTGGGGGAAGAGGTTTCATCCACTTCGAGGACTTATCTGTTTTGCGGTTTGCTTTCCCTATGAGAGCAACGCAATGCAGGGCTTACGGGGGCAAAAGGGCCTCAGGGATTGTTCCTGGTGAAGACGCGGTGGGGCAGAGACCACCTCTGTGGTAGGTGAATATCACTGTGGCCCTCCGAGATGGGTGGTAGAGTGCTGGCTTGATGGGCAAAACCAAATGCAATCTCCACAGTTGGCGGCTGCCCACCTCAGTGCTGGGTTGCTGGCAGGGAGGGCAAAGCTAATGGCCGCTGAGACCATTGGCGGCTGCTCATCATGTCTCCCCTCACCAGGAGCGCAGGAAAAGGCTGGCCGCAGGAGGGGGGGCCTGTGAAGCTGTGGCGCAGTCAGGGCACCACAGTTGCTTGCAGAAAGGTTGCCCTGATCAAAAAGGTGGCTGTCGCTAAGGCTTCCAAAGAGCTGGAGAAGCTGCAAGGCTGGTGGGAGTGGGTGGGCCAGGAGAGGCCATAAAAACTGCAGGTGTTGGAGGGGGGGCGTTTTAACTGGGGAGGAAAGAACAGTCAAACAACTGTTTAACTGGGGAGAAAAACTATTTAACTGGGGAGGAAAGAACAGTCAACAATCAACAATAAAACAGTTAACAAGAAACCCTAATAAGGAGGGTAACACAGACACAAGATAAAACAATACAGGCCTGAACCAAAGAAGCAGAGAGGACTCAACCGTGCTTGGCGAAGGCAAAAGAGAACTGAGGCAAGAACAGGAACAGACCAGGAAGGACCCACAAAAATTCAACAGTGCACTTTTGCCTTCAACCGCTAGGTGGAGCTAGCTACTCCACCTGATATCATCTTTTACATGCGCAGGAGAATAAGCTGACTCACACAGAGACCTGGAGAGGACCCAAAAATCTGGAGGCTCCAGGCAAAAACCAGAGACCAGGTAACCCTAGAAACAGCACATCCATCACATTCAATATTAATATTGATTTTTAATTTAATTTTAATTGCTTTTTTGTTTCTTATTTTGTATTTTATTGTATTACAGTTTGAATTCTATGGAATTACAATTGCTAAACAGGCAGAAAAATCATAAAATGTTCAACTAAGACCCTCAGCAATTTTCAAGTGGTTCATGGAGAAAAAAGCACTTAGGAAAAGAATCATATAAAAGCTGTTGTTGTTATTATTTCCTGTTGTTATTTCAATAAGTTGCTGCATCTTAGGGCTTGCTGGTACATCCTGCAGGCCTAACTTCACTACAGCAGCCAGTGGGAAAAGTTGGAGCAGCACCATGTTATCCTGTAATATCAAGAATGCTGTCTTCTCTTATAATACCAAGAATGATGTAGCTCAGGACAACTTTATGCAGACATAAATCCTGCCAGCATGCACACAGCACCACCTGTCTTGGTCCCACTGCTGAGGCAGTGTAAACAGGCAGAAGGCTATCATAGAATCATACAGTTGGAAGGGGCCTTGTAGGCCATCGATTCCAACTCCCTGCTCACAGCAGGAAATCCACAGCTAGAGCATCTCCCGCAGATAGCTGTCCAGCCTCTGCTTGAAGACATCCAGTGAAGGGGATCCCACCACCTCCCTAGGCAGTCGGTTCCATTGCCGAACTGCCCTTACTGTCAAGAAGTTCCTTCTAATGTCCAATCTGAATCTACGCTCCTGCAACTTAAAACCATTAGACCTAGTCCTACCCTCTGGGGCAGCAGAGAATAAATCTGTACCCTCCTCTATGTGACAGCCCTTCAGGTACTTAAAGAGTGCAATCATGTCACTCTCTTCACCAGACTGAACATGCCAAGTTCCTTCAACCATTCCTCATAAGACTTGTTCTCCATACCGGCTATTATCCTCGTCGCCCTGTTCTGAACCCGCTCTAACTTGTCTATATCTTTCTTAAAATGAGGCGCCCAGAACTGAACGTAGTATTCCAGATGAGGCCTGACTAATGCAGAATATAGTGGGACTATTACTTCCCTCGACCTGGAAACTATAGCTCTGTTTATGCAGCCCAAAACCGTGTTTACCTTTTTTGCCACAGCATCACACTGCTGGGTCATGTTCAACTTGCGATCCACTACAATTTCAAGGTCCTTCTCACATGCACTACTGCTAAGCCGGGTATTTCCCATCCTGTACCTGTGCATTTTGTTTTTGTGGCTTAAATGCAGAATCTTGCATTTGTCTTTATTGAATGTCATTTTATTAATTTCAGCCCAATTTTCTAGTCTATCCAGGTCCCTTTGGATTTTATTCCTGTCTTCCATTGTGTTAGCTATCCCTCCCAGTTTTGTATCATCTGCAAACTTCGTAAGGCTTCCCTCCACCCCATCATCTAAGTCATTGATAAAAATGTTGAAGAGTATCGGCCCCAGGACAGAACCCTGTGGCACTCCACTCGAAACCTCCTTCCAGTCCGAAGCAGAGCCACCGACGACCACTCTTTGAGTACGGTTTTCCAACCAGTTGTGAATCCACCTGACAGTATTTCCATCTAGTCCGCATTTGACCAGTTTGCTAATCAAAAGGTCGTGGGGGACTTTGTCAAACGCTTTGCTGAAATCTAGATAGATGACATCTACAGCATTTCCACCATCTACTAAGCTAGTGACCCGATCAAAAAAAGAGATGAGATTAGTTTGACAGGATTTTTTCTTGACAAACCCATGCTGGCTCCTACTAATCACAGCATTGCCATCTAGATAGTTGCCAATGGACTCTTTTATTATCTGTTCTAATATCTTTCCTGGTATTGAAGTCAGACTGACCGGCCTGTAATTCCCTGGATCTTCTTTTTTACCCTTTTTAAAGAGCGGGATGACGTTTGCCCGTCTCCAATCCTCCGGCACCTCTCCCGTTCTCCAGGATTTCTCAAAGATGATGGCAAGAGGTTCCGAGAGTACATCAGCAAGTTCCTTCAATACTCGGGGATGCAGTTCATCAGGCCCTGGAGATTTGAACTCATTTAGGTTAACTAGGTATTTCCTGACTATCTCCTTATCAATCTTGAACTGCAATCCCGACCCCTTACTGAGATTGCTACCGATGGAAGGTTGCACACTGTTCCCTTTTTGGGAGAAAACGGAGGCAAAATAGGCATTGAGCAGTTCTGCCTTTTCCTTGTTATCTGTCAACATTTTTCCATCCTCATTGAGCAGTAGTCCCATCATTTCCTTGGTCTTTCTCTTGCTTCGAACATATCTGAAAAACCCCTTTTTGTTGTTCCTCGCTTCCCTCGCCAGCCTCAGCTCATTCTGGGTTTTAGCTTTCCTTACACTATTCCTGCAAGCCCGAGCCACTCATCGGTACTGATAGTATCCCAGCTGATAGTTTGAGGATTGCAGAGGCATACTTCCCTCTGTACTCATTATGACATGCCTTAGTCCGGTCAGTTATCATTTTCATAAAGGCTAATTTGAGATGTTCAAGGACATCAAATGGAACCAGTGCAGCCATTTGTTTATTTAAAACATTTAGGCTGCAATTCTTTGCACGCTAACTTTGGAGCATATTCCTTTCAACTCAGTAGGATTTACATCTAAGTGAATATGAATAGGATTGCACTGTTAATTCACATTTAATTAATTAATTAATTTGTTAGTCACTTTTCTTCCCAAACATGAACCCAAAGTGACTTACAATCAATATAGCTGGATAAATTCCTGTAAGAATTTCTACATGAAAGGAGGTGGAAAAACTACCTCAACTGGAAGTTCAGGACAATATTATTTTTTAAGCTAGTGTAGTCGGACATAAAACAATGAGAAATGTACATTGATCGTTTCCATTTTCGATGGTATTTTTTTACCAAATTTGTGTTTTAATGTTATTCTGCCAAAATGGCTTAATAACAATAACGGGGCTATCTATCAGCTAAAAATCAAAGGCCTGGTTCCCATACCATGCTAAGCCAAGCCTTGGCTTAAGTGTGAACAAATGAGCATGTGGCCTCCTATAGAGTAGATTACAGCTGCTGTACTACGCCAAGTCTAAGCCAAGGTCTGATTTAGCATGTCATCTGAATCCAAGCTCATGGTTAAGCTCTCTCCAGGGCAGTAGCAAAAAGGACCAGGGAGTAGGAAAACAGCCACCATCTGCTTTCTGGGAGCCTGCATGTTTGTTCTTCCACACTAAAGACGTGGTTTGGCTTAGCATGATGTATGAACCAGGCCAAAGTGTTTATCTGTGTTTTGACTTAGGATAAAGATTTTAAATGATGACACAGCTCATATGAGAAGTGGCTTCTTAGTACATCGTCCAATGAATAATGTCATATCTTAAGCTTAAATAATGCTGATAGCTTGAGGGGAGTGAAATATAAGAACGTAAGAACAACTTGCTGGATCAGGCCAATGACCCATCTAGTCCAGCATCCTGTTCACACAGTGGCCAACCAGATGCCCATGAAGTCCGCAAGGACCTGAGTGCAAGAGAATTCTCCCCTCCTGCAGTTTCCAGTAACTGGTATTCAGAAGAATACCGCCTCTGACTATGGAGGCAGAGCATAGCCACAGATAGCTTTATCCTCCATGAATTTGTCTAATATTTTAAATCCATCCAAGTTGGTGGTTATTACTGCCTCTTGTGGGAGCAAATTTCATAGTTTAGCTATGCACTGTGTGAAGAAGTACTTTCGTTTGCTTGTCCTGAATCTTCCAACATTCAGCTTCACTGGATATCGGTAAGTTCCAATGTTATGAGAAATAGAGAAAAACTTTTATCTATCTCCTCTCTCCATGCCATGTATAATTTCATGTCACCTCTTACTCACCTTTTCTCTAAACTAAAAATTCCCAAATGCTGCAACTTTCCTCATAGGGGAGTCACTCTATACCCTTGATCATTTTGGTTGCCCTTTTCTGAACTTTTTCCAACTCTACAATATCCTTTTTGAGGTGAGGTGACCAGAACTGTATACAGCATTCCAAATGTGGCTGCACCATATATTTGTATAACAGCATAATGATATCAGCAGTTTTATTTTCAATTCCTTTCCTAATTTTATGATACATATATCTGACTTTAAATCAGGAGTGGGGAACCTCTGGCCTGCAGCCCAAACCTGGCTCACCAGGCTTTCCCATGTGGTCCACAAGGCCATGTCATCAGGTAAAGGACAGGTAATGGCAGGGCTTGGCCAACAGTGGCTTTGCCGGTGCTGCTAATTGGCAGCACCTGCAAAAAGAACCTTGCACAGGTTCCAAATTGCCTGACAACCAGCTGGTTGTTAGGAGCTCTTGAAGCTTTGTGCAAAGCAGGATTGTACCCCTGTACATCAGCTAATATGTGGAGAAGTCAATCCTGCTTGGTCTGGCTGCACAAGAGAACTCCCTGCAAGGAACTCTCTCTTGTGCCTGAACCCAGTGCTAAGCAGACCTGAGCTCCCTGTGCATCAACAATGTAAGGGGAGGTCAGTCCAACTTTATTTGGGTTTGTGAGTAAACTCCCTGAAGGAAACTTTCTTGCACCCCCAAGCCTGCTCAGTTTGACTGCACAAAGTTCCAGCTTTCGGACTACAACACACCAAATCACCTGATGCCATTTGTGAAGTCAGGTAATTGATAGGTGGGTGGCCCCACCCACTGTCAAATTTGGCCCATGAGGCAGATCCTGATAAAGATCTGGCCTGTGGAGCCAAAAAGGTTCCCCAACCTGCTCTAAGTACAGATGATAATAACTATCCAAGTCAATAAGATGAATTCTTACAGTGGGCATATTCTGGGTCAAGAACTTACTAAGGTATGCTGCAGTTCCCACCAGATAAAATACAGTATGGGAAAATGCTTGCAATTTCTGCAGGCCAACCTGCTTGTGCTAAATAAAGTACATTTTGCAAACCTGCCAACTTTCCTGCCAATTGCAAAAGTTTCTGCAAACAATTTTTTTCACTTTCATTGCTGACAAACACAGCCAAAATTCTCTTGAAAAATGCAGTACACTCCTTTGTAGCAAGTTGAAATTGTACTCTTTTTTATTATAATTATAATATACCCTATCCCTAAAAATGAAGTCAATTGTTGTTATCTGTCTGGAAACTTTTGGTAGCCATTTTTTGCCTGGATGGATACAAAACTGAGTGCACCATAATTTCTTTTTAAGTATCTGAAGAAGAATCTACTTGAAGAACCTTCTGAGACTAAAATCAGAGCTTTTTTAATTGAATAGTGAAATATTTATAAAGGTCACTGTGTTCAGACAGTCTGTTTTTTCCTTACACAAAAGGAGAGATTTCTCCAAAAACTCTAAATGATTTACAAGGCCAACTCATAAGTGCCCAAGCCTCTTATGGTAAGGAAACTTAGAATGCAGTCTCCAAAACATTTTGTTTATTGTCATTAGCCCTTCCGTGCTTTCATGCATAAGTGTGACCATGGACCAAGGCCAGCCTACTTAGCTACAGTATTTGCACTGGAGATTCCTCAAACTGGAGCAAAAAACATGTGTACAGCTATTACACAGCAAGCACAACAAAGGGCTAGACTGCATGTAGGCTAGAGATAAGGAAAGATAAATAATGATCCACAGGCATTGCTGTAGTTCTGAAGATCATTTCAATCAAACCTGTTCTGCTGTGTAAATTGCAGATATTCCACTCAGTCCTTGCATATATGATACTCCCTGAGCCGCTTGTTATATATTTGGCAAAAGCAATGTAGATTTCATCTTTCCAATCCATCGAAGTGGTGCTTTCTAGACTGATTTGTTTTTCCAACAGCAACATCCTAGCAGAGTACATTAATATGAATTTGGCTCACTTAAACTTGCTTGAAACCCATTAACTCCAAGATATTAAGAATATCTTGCTGTACTAGGATCATATGTAAATCATTTCAGTAATCATTCTGTTTGTTCAGCTGGATGGATTTCTAGGGCATCACCTGGAATACAATTAGCGTAAACTCCTAGGAGTTTATGGAACAATTTCTGCCTTAAACGCCACCTTCAACATTTTTGTTCTAATACATTATTGCAGTTGTAGAAGGAAAATCCCAAGGTCCCTACAGCCAAATCCAGTCAGACACAATTCTGATATAGCCAATATAGAGGGCTCTGGAATGTATTTTTAAATTCTTTTTATTAGCCCATAAAAGGGATTACATGGAAGCCTTGATAACCATGGAAGGTCCATTCACAATCATGACTATAAACTTTTAATCAAATAACAGGAACCCAGACACGACTCACAGGAACCCATTACATGGACCTTTTATGAATACGACTGGAACAGGCTCAAATAGACACCTCATTAAATTATACACAAGAAAATTTATATATATATGTACAAAAGGAAAACAGAAGAAATGGAAGCAAAGGTGAAATACTGGCACTGCCCATGTTTATTTCTAGAAAAACAGCTAAAGGGGACAAGGAAGTGCCTGTTTTATGGACTATAATATTATGTACTATTAGAAAACAGTAAGATGTTCTTAAAGGACACATGCGTATTAATATTAGATTTTACAATGCCGAGCAAGGAAGGAGAGAGAAAGTGAAATCCATTGGTTCTAATTTTGATGTGATCTTCACATAAGGTGAGTTTACATATTTTATTTTTTTTAACTTTGTAGGCAGAAAGCTGTGTTATTCTTCCAGGACTAATGACAATGAAGGAGAGGAGAAAAAATGAACAAAGAATAACTCAAAAAAGGCAAAAAATACAAATGATTTGAGCAACAACGAAAAGACCCAGCCTTCACAGACCGCAGGCAAGGTTGGTCTGGAAGGCTGGACGACGACTCCTGCTGGAGAGGAGGCAAAAGGATTTGAAGACCCTATCTGTCAAGATCAGTAGGAGGAGTAATCCCTATTAAAGAATGCTCTCCAGCCCTATCTAGCAAAAATGGCCATCCACGGTAAAATCACATGTGAAATTTTTCAGTGCGAAAGAATGGAATCAACTGATATCTCATAAATAATAATAATAATAATAATAAAATTTTATTTGTTAGTCACCTATCTGTCCGAATTAACGGACACTCTAGGCGACTTACAGCAACATGATAAAATACAATACACAATTCAAACACATTCATCAATTAAACTAACATCAAAAACATCAATTAATACATCAGAAACTAATCCACCTCGAAGTTCCTATAGGCCTGCCTGAATAGCCAGGTCTTTAAAGCTCGGCGAAAACTCATCAGGGAGGAGGCATGTCGGAGATCGTATAAAAATAAAAATCCTAAAGGCACATTTTAGCATTTAACAGTGCAATCTTATGCATGCTTACTGAAGTAAGTCTCATTAAGTTCTATAGAGCTTACTCCCAGATAAATATTATAGGATTGCAGCATAAGATAAGTAATATGTTTTGGGAAGTCAGTGATACTTCTGAGAAAATGTGATTTGGATCAGGGTGGAAAAAATGTCATTTCACCATAAGGAGACACATTTAAAGAATTATTTAAGGAAGAATGGCAAAGCTTCTTACTTGCAGCAAGAAAGCTGTGTAAAAAAATGGATATGTAAACTCCTCTTGGGAAAGGACAGCATCTAATCCCCTAAATAATAACAGCAATATGGACATACACAAATTCATGCTGCGTTAGGGTTCTTCTACTGCCTGTCTGGCAGGGTATCCTGAGTATGGAGCTGGAGTATTATAACATTTGGTTGACTCTTACCCTTCTTTGGCTGCATCGTACAATGAGGAAGGTCTCAATACTGTGCTCCTTGAGGTAAGCATTGCGTTCCCCTCCAAAACCCAGCTCCACTTCATAGTCACCGTTCAGATAGTTCAGTGTAGCTTTTGTTATGTGGATTCGTCTTTAATGAAGATAAAAGGCAACCAAATCATAAAATTTATTGATCACTAAAAGAAATCAAGTCAGAAACAAGTCTGTAAGAGAAAACCATTACACACACAGAGAGAGGTATTCAACTACTGCATCCTGTCAGCGCAAGGGTTCTGCATGCACAATGGGACTTTTCCTCCTCTTTTCCTCCTGCATGTGCCCTGCACTCTCTCCAGATTTGCTCCAGAAGGTTGGGGGAACCCCTAGAACAGATTTAGGGGAGTGCAGAGGAGGAGAGAGGGAGAACGTTCTGTTGCACAAGCAGAAAGCCTTGTGCTGACTGAACAAGAGACTTAGCACTATGTTGGATTCCACCCACAGTTTGAAATGGTCAAGTTGAGATCCTACACTGCAACTATAATCTTTCCACAACAATTTTGAATTTAATGTAGAGCTTGATAAAATCAATAAGCATAGGCCATTGCAAATAAAACATTATGACTACATTATTTTCTTATGTTAGCAGGTATTCCTTGTCTAAACTCTGATATTTTACTTGTTCAGCCTAACACATATGCATGCCACCTCAGCTTATCCATAATAATCAATGGTTCACTCCACACACAAGAACCTAAGAAGAGCCTGCTGCATCAGGCTAATGGCCCATCTAGTCCAGCATCCTGTTCTCACAATGGCCAACCAATTGCCCATGGGAGCCTGCAAGCAGAACCCAAGTGCAAGAGCACTCTCCCCTCCTGTGGTTTCCAGCAACTGTTATTCGAAAGCATTCTGCCTTCGACTATGGAGGCAGAGTATAGCCATCTTGGCTAGTAGCCACTGATAACCTTATCCTCCATGAATTTGTCTAATCCTCTTTTGGTGACCATCACTGCCTGTTGTGTGAGCAAATTCCATAGTTTAACTATGAGCTGTGTGAAGAAGTACTGTCTTTTGTTTGTCCTCAATCTTCCAAGATTCAGCTGCATTGGATGTCCATGAGTTATAGTGTCATGAGAGAGGGCGAAAAATTTTCCTCTATCCACTTTCTCCATGCCATGTATAATTTTATACACTTCTAACATGCCATCTCTTACTTGCCTTTTCTCTAAACTAAAAATCCCCAAATGCTGCAACATTTCCTCATAGGGGGATTGCTCTATCCACTTGATAATTTTGGTTGCCTTTTTCTGAACCTTTTCCAGCTCTACAATATCCTTTTTGAGGTGAGGCGACCAGAACCATACGCAGTATTCCAAATGTGGCTTCACCATATATTTGTATAACAGCATTATGATATCGGCAGTTTTATTTTCAATTCCTTTCCTAATGATCCCTTGCATGGAGTTTGCCTTTTACACAGGTGCCACACACTAGCCCAACATTTTCATCAACCTATCGGCTACAGCCCCAAGGTCTGATTCCCGGTCAGTCACCACCAGTTCAGACTTCACTCCTAACTATCTCCAGCTCCCTTTGATATGGTCAAGTGACACCCTGCTCTGTACTCCATGTAGCTGAGAAGTGAAACCCAGGAGAGTGAGGGGCAAAGGCTTCTTGGCTCAGTTTAGGTAACTACTTCCATGGGAGGCCTGCCTTCACCTTTCAGATTTTCAGGGAAAGGGTGGATACTTTTTTTAAAAAACCTCACACAAATCTTTAGGTGGCATATAGTACAATTTTAATGAGTCTACCAATGTTGTTTCTACTGGCTTTTAGTCACGTACATATGTATATTTTGCTGATTATTATTACTTTTCTGAGTGGTTAACAGTTTTGGATTTCCTGCTGGGAGAGAAAAGCAGGGCAGAAATATTTTAAATGGAATAAATCCTCCTGTAGTATAATAACATTTGGCAGTTAGCATTGACAGAAAAAAAAGATAAAGATAGCAAAAGATTGAAAACTAAAGGGCACATTTGTCACAGAATGGTGGAGTTGTATTTCCTACACTAATGAGGCAGATAGCAATATCTAGGTTCCTAAATCTTTCCACAGTATTGATTTTGTAAAGGTGAATAACTCTTTTATACTATATTTTTTTCCTTTTTATCTAGGTGCAGAAATTTGTATTTTTCAATATATTTTTGTCAATTCTTAATACGCAGTCAAGATATTCTTAATTTCCTGTTTTTGTACCCTGTTGTTTTGTTATATATATAAAAAAATCCAATAAATAAAAATGGAATAAAATTAGAGCAACTTCTGTTGGTGAGCATGATTTGCAATTTCACTAGAGCTAAGCTGCAACGGTATGTGTGTGTGAGAGAGTACTTTTTATGTGTACTTTCACACCTTTCAAAAAGCATGCCCACTTTTGTGATTTTGCAGGGGGTAGCTGTGAATAAGGTACTTGCCCATTTCAGATCTATTCAGAGTGGAACAGGAAATGTTCACACAACAAACTAAGTCAAGTCTTGGTTACAGCTTGTGATTAGTCCAGACCGAGTTTCACCAGGAGCCCAAGTTCAGATGACACACTAATCCAAACCGTGGCTTAGCAGAAAAAAAAGACTGAGGAGGAGCAAGACAGGACCTCTCGGGGAGCTTGCATGGTTGTGCAGTCTCACTAAACCAACAATTGGCTTAGTAACACTGTACAACCATTTGGCTTAGTGTGTTGTGCTGAACCACACCTTTGCCCCACTTGGTTTTGTGACACTGTTTGCATGTGAATATTTAGCACAGCCCCAAGTTTCACAGAACATTTCCACAATTAAAGTGCTTGAATGGTTGGTCAGTAAAGGGCACCTCCATAGGAGATTAGTTTCAGTGTCCCTGGTTCAGAAAGCAGTAGTCATGGAAAAGGGAACAAGGGAATGTGAAAGCCTTGCATAGCTGTAGCAATCCTCTGTTTAGAGTATAAAGGAGCTTCAAATGTTAGTAATATGCCTGAAATATCGGCAGAATAGCTTCCTCATGTTGCCTGTATTCAGGAACATCATGAAAGGGTAGACATCAGTGTGAGGTTGCAGAGAAGTATCTGAGCAAAACCAAAAGCAAACAGAATTGTGATTTCAAGAGCAAGACCCTCTTACCCTGCTTTGCCACCTGCTTCCATGTGATTGGCTAATGTGACATCATTTGACCATACATCAAACTGCCATTTCCTGAGGCCCAAGACTCCACAGTGAACTCTCCCGCTATGGATTCCAACTCGCATGTTCACGTTGACACCTGTTACCTCCCGCACTAATCTGAAGAAGGATGCAAGGAAAAGAGGAAAGACACTGAAAATGGCACAAATTTGAAGACAAGAAACTTAGAATCCCCAATTCCTAAAAAAATGATGTAAGCACAAAAAAACACTGCTGCTTAAATGTTACATTTAACTAAGTAAAGTAGAAGCTACACTGTGATAGGCTGGCTAGGCAAGTAGTACTAATCATTGAATGGAGGAGACCTCAGACAAAGTTGATTTGCTTTCTGTTCAGACTAGGGGGCGGGGGAGGCAATATTTGAGACAGTGCAAAGATTAGTGGCCTCTGATTTCCATACCAAAGCTGGACATAACATGCCAGCTCTTAGAGCCTCATTAAATGTAATAGCCATGTTGCAAAGAGAAAAAGGAAATGATTTCAGAGCTCTGAATTTATCCACATAGTGCCAGGCATCAAATGCTCCAGAGATGAAATATAATACATGCATGAATTATTCAACGTAGTGGGACATATTGAGCTGCTGCTGTAGCAGAGCAGACAGCTCTGTCTTCTTGAGTTACTCCCAACAGGCTCCAATACTAATGAGCTCTCAGATGTCCAGAGCTTGCTCCCAAAATGATCACTGGAATCTTTTGTGGGATTTTGCCTTTTAGGGCAAAAGTTTACTTGGAAAAACACAGCAATTTGCAAGGAAATTATATCTAGAAATTAGGGAGGAAGCCACTGAGGAGACTTTTGGCCTTGAACAACCTTAAGTGCTTGCTTGTGATTGCTGTCACTGGGCATGTCATGGCTGCTGTGGGGAGCAGCCTCAGGTTTGGCCACTTCCAGGATGGTTGTGCTGTACAGACAGTAACAGTTCACTTCAGTGGAATGAGCAGATGTCATGGGTTAGATTGTCTAATGAATCAAGCACGACTGCACTGTAGACAGAAACTGTAATTTGCACTCTGTTCCCACCAGTCCTGTCTGTTTTTTTGGAGAATGCAACTTTGCTGGAGGAAAGGTTTTGAAGACATGGGAAGATACTGGTGCAACTCATTGGGCCATCTAAGGAGTACAGATGTTGTGTGCAGCAAACTGAGCACTTGGAGTGCTTTCTATGCAAATATATTAGGGACAAACCACATATGACATCAGGAGATATGTGATCAGTTCTCCCATGGTTTTCAACAATTGACAACTGCAGCTGTGGGCCCTTGATTTAGAATAGAGCCTTGGAGTTAGGAAGTGGTTTTAACTCTTTCCTCACTATCACGTTCATATGACACCAGAGATGTAGGGGGAAACTGGAAAACATAGAGGTACCAACTGGGGTAAGGAATTTTGAGCTGGTGGTGGACAGACGAGGGATTCATTTCAGGAAATCAATCCCAGGGGCAGGGGTTGGTCCTTAGTGGATCCTGTGATCTTAGATTGAGTGTGTACTCCCCAGGTATCAGACAGTGACATCAGCTTCCCCTGAGAACTATACTTGTGCTTCTCAGATTGTGCATTAAGTGTGAGAACAAATGTAATATAAAAAGATAACTCACAGCAGGTCCCTCAGCCAAAGTGTGAGTTATCTTTTTATATTGTTTGTCCTCACACCTAATGTGCAATCTGAGTAGCACACTGCAACCCTGGCTTCCCTCATGGTTCACAGGTGCTGTTACCTTTTAAGAAAAATAATAATAAATGGCACATGCATGTTTATCCATTTATCAATTGCCTATTTAATAATAAAGGAAAACTTATTTTTGAGTGTAAAATTGCTGCAGAGATGGTAGAGGAGGAATGTCTCTTGGTGACATCATGGATGTTAGCCCATCAGTGTTGTGCACAGTTGTGTGCTAAATTCTGCTATAAATTTGCAGCATTATTTTTTTCACACCTTGTCCCTTGTAAAGAAATATATAGATGAACTGAATGCAGCAAAGGCTCCATGGTCATAAATAAAATGTTAGTGCCTTATACCCTCTTTCAACCCTCATTGCCTTATGGCCCTTTAGAAGCCCAGGACTAGGCATGATTCTCACTTCAAAGAGTTTGCAGTCAGACAGCTGATCAGCTTATTGCATGGTATTCCTGGAGGGACCAGGGTCCTCTAATTGGTTTGCCCCAACCAGAAGCTATCCTCTAAGTCCAAGTGAGATGGAATTCAATGTCAACTTTACATTTGTGATTGTTGTGACAGAACACTCTCATAATCACTTTGGCATGAGGAGACACTTTTGAATCCGGGCTGACAAAAAACTATCAGCTTGAGAAAAATATAAACAGCCAACCATGCATGTGATGTGGATCACCTGTAACTCACAACAGTTATGTACATCCTTCCCACACCTGGAAAAGGCTCTTTGAAAGTAGGAGTGGGTGAATGTATCGATTATGGTTTCTCTCAGTTTCTCATTTTTTCCATCTTCTGTTCTCCACATTTCCACATCAGTTTGTAATTTTTTTTTAAAAAAAAGTCCTCATGAAAAGAATCAGCAGTAAGATGACTGTACAAACTTAAGGCAGTATCCAACTGACACGTCCTGTCAGCACAAGGATTCCTGCTTGCGCAATAGAACATTTTCCCCTCTCCTCCCCTACATATGCCCCATGCACTCCCCAAATCTGCTCCTGAGGGTTGGGAAAATCCCTAGAACAAATTTAGGGGGCATGTGGGGAAGGAGAGAAGTCCTGTTGCTCGAGGGAAATCCTTCTGGTGATGGGATGTGTTCCTTAGAGCTTATTTGCATGCAACCTATACGCTTCAATCCTAAACCCACTTACCTGGGAGTAAGCACCACTGAATTCAATTGTACTTACTTCTGAGTAGATATTGTTAGGACTGCGCTATCAGTCAATTGGGAATTTTCTTGCCCTACTACAGAATTGTCTCTCTACTATGGAATAATTTTTTCACGTTGAACAACAAAAGCCACTGCCCAGCTACACTTGCTGGAAAAGACGCAGTAGCTTCTTTGGGGTGAGTAGGTCTGCAAGAGTGTCTTCCCACCCCATAAGAATCTTGTCTAAGTTGCCCCAAAGACAATGCAATGCAATGCCGCCTCTGATTCATTGGGGCTGCAAGCAAGGCTCTGTGGTATTTCCACAGAGCTGCAGAGTGTTTTATACTGAAGCGCAGATATGGGCACTGAAGTGCACTCCATTTTTGTTTACAAATTGTTCCCTGCCAGCTTTCAAAAACCTGGCTCCCACTCTGTGTGGGATGAAAAGGATTTAACAATCTTATCTCTTTGCTAAATCTAGAGTGAGAGACTTTCTATTCTCACTGCCTCCTCCATATTTTCTGATGAAAAGAGAATGCTTCTCAGACAAGCGAAGGTAATAAAGATCAGAATGCTGGAATGGCAGGCATTATAATTGCTGGGCTTTTTAGGGAGCTCTTTATGCTTGTGAGAAAATTAACACAGCACTATTCTGTGTTGGTTGCTTTACTTGGTACAATGTAAAGAGCTGAAAGGATAATGAAGAAGCAGATTGTTTACCTTGGAACAGAGATGCCGTGTAGGTTGAAAGAATGGGTACAATTCAGAGAAAAGTGACTTCCCTATGTCATACAGAAATCAATATGATTGAACCTGACAATCAAACGCTTGCACTGCATTCATTTCAAGGCACCCCTACCTTTCTCGGTATTTTGCTCAGTATCTTTAACTGAACCTTCAATTGTGTAAAACAGGGCGGGGAACCTTTTTGCCCCACCCCATGGGCCAACTCTAATGGGGAAACCCACTTGTCAATCACATGGCATCATCATGATGCCACATGATGGACATGTTGGTTGTCCCACCCACTTGTCAAAATCCCTTGTTTAACCATGGATGTTGGACAGGGCCTTTACTCTTGTTATTTCAGAATCTCAGAGAAAGTAGTGACAACACACTGTTTACATTGCTACTTTCCCTTAAGATGAACTTGCAACCTCCTAAATATGCTTCTCCCATTTTATAGGAACAGCACTTCCATAGACTGCTCTTAATAAGCTACTTTTAAATTAGCACTAAGCATATGCCTACCCAAAACTTCATTATGGTCAGTTACTGCTTTACTGACCCAGAGTAGCAAGTGACTCCTTGAAAAGTCAAAATGAAAAAAGAAATAGGGCTGTAAAAGGGAACGTGGGGGGAACAATCCAAGGGTAAAACTTTCCACCCCCAAAAAACCTCAAACTCCAGCATATTAAACTTCCTTAAAAACCAACGTATGGATGTTTCAAGCATACACTCTTTCTCAGGGACCATTTGTTTTCTTCTTTTTTTTGCACTTGACAGATCAGCTAAATATCCTCTGGTGTTTCTCTGTCCTGAAGAGTTGTTTGCTGCATGCATAGTGCAGGGATGGCAAATATACTGAGTGGGTCACACCACTGCAGCTGCAAGTGGGACAAGATTGCCACCTTGATGCTTTTTTTTCTGTCTGGGGCCTTGCACCAGTTCCAGAAGCTTTCTCTCTCCCATTCCACCCAAATCTTTGGTCCTCAATTTGACTTTGGCTTGCTAGTATGAAAGAGTCATAGTGATTTATGAGATGTAAAATTAATTGGAAATGCACACAGTGCCTCCCCTCCCTGTGGAAATTTGATACTTACGAGATGGCCTCTATCATATCCACTCCCATTTCAACGCAGCAGTGTGCATGGTCTGCTCTTGCTTCAGGTAACCCAGACACACAGTAATAGCAATCACCGAGGATTTTTATACGTAAACAGTGATTCTCCTGCAAAACAGGGAGAAAATATGCACTTTTACTTCAGGATGTTGACATGTTGCCGTTTAAGGCAATGAACGTTTTGCAGATGTCCAAAGTATAACAGCACCATGTGAAATTCAGTGTTAGAGTATAATTGGGAGGGGGCCAGGGGAGAGAAACAAACTTACAGCTGCAAGTTTATCAAATCTGGCAAAGAGTTCATTCAGTGTCATCACCAGCTCCTGAGCAGTGCACTGGGAGGCCAGGCTGGTAAAGCCCTCAATGTCTGCAAAGAGAATGCTGCAAGGGTGGAAGGGAAAAGAAAACAGAGGAAACACAAGTGTTGATAAATAAACGCTTCTTAATACCATCTTCATCTTGTTTATGTAGCCTTTCTTATCCCTAAGGGCACGTGAGACTTCTTAAATTACCCTTGACCAACTCTTGCTACATATGTGATAATTGCTTATGTGGGAGAGAAAGTAGAGGAGAGGTATTTCTAATCTGTAATGCTGATATAACCCCCCTTTGGGAATTTTGAGAATTCAATTTCAATATAGCTGTGAGTCCCTAAAACTCTTAACATTTGTACTTCCATAGTGTGACTTTTATTCCGATTTGGGATTTCCTGTAATTTATCCTCTTTTGATTAGTTCACTGGGACATCCACACTAGATACAGATTATATACTGTTTATCAGATAAGGTCCCATATATTACTGAGCAGGTGGCTATTTTTTTTTAAATGCCACACGCACAAGAGATCAGTTGGTTGATTGCACTAGCTAAATGAATAAACTGCACAGTTCTTATGTTTTCTTCTTTGTTATTTATGCTCTGCATTTTAACACAAAAGGGTCATTTCCCCATTGAACCAACAACCACTTTAAATATGGTCAGTTTCATAGCAGGAAAAAAATGCAACCAGACATTATTATTCACATGTTATAGATAAGGAACAGAGTTGCAGCACTTTTGGAGAGGTCCATTTTTTTTTTACAATAAATGTGCAGTTTTTAATCATTTGTTATGCCGTTTCCAACCGTGAATAGATAGAACATATAGCAGCAGGAACTCTGTATTTTAAAGAATATCCCTGCCCTTCCCATCATATGAGAAATATATTAATGGGGTAGTTCTAGGTAATCATAGTCCTTACTGCGGTGTAGTGGTTTGAGTGTTGGACTACGACCTGGGAGACCAGGATTTGAATCCCCACACAGCCATGAAGCTCACTGGGTGACCTTGCGCCAGTCACTGCCTCTCAGCCTCAGAGGAAGGCAATGGTAAACCCCCTCTGAATACAGCTTACCATGAAAACCCTATTCAGAGGGTCGCCATAAGTCGGGATCGCCTTGAAGGCAGTCCATTTTTCACTGTAGAAACTAACAGCTTAATTGCTCTCCACTCCATTCTGGGATAAGTTTAATTTTAAAAAAATTATCAACCCAAGTTTTGTGACAGCATTAGAATATTAACCTCCCGTATTAAATTGTTTTGATTGATTTTTTAACTGTTTTAATCGTTGTGTTGTTTTAATGGGCTTGCTTTATTGTACATTTTAATTGTGGTTGTTTTATTTCAATGTTTTGATTAAATTGTTTTATTGTGTATTTTAATGATGTGCTTTTTGGTAATTGTTTTGTAGTTGTAAATCACTTAGAAGCCACTTTGGTTCGCTTAGAAGCAGTATATAAATGGATTATCATCCTCATCAATGACAGGATGCACCATCCTTATTCATCCAAACTTATTTTTTCACTACAAAGACATAATACATTTTATACAAAAAACCACAAAATACTAATATACACATAATAAAAGCATAAATGGCCAGCATTACCTAAATCTATAGATGGCTATCATACCAACCCATTACATTTAATTTAACAAAATTAACCAAGAAACTACATCTACAACAATTTGGACAACTTTAAAGGTTACAAACTTGCACTTAGATGGCTTTGGACTTTTATTTCAGTGGCTCACCTAGTTGACTATTACTAGGTGAGACCCTTCCACATATCCTTCCACATAGCACTGAGTCAGTAATGTGAAGTAATACTTAAGCTCATCATTTTAACAGGTGAATGGATAATATGATTCATCTCACTATTCTGATAGGTTATTAAGATAATCCAAACGTTAGTAATAGTGATTATTTCCAGCAACCCATAGAAGTAATTTGCAACAACGTACAAGTAGTCTGCACAGAAATTAAGGCAACATTTGTCTGAACCTCTAGGCTGGAGAGATGGCTTGCCCTGGAAAATCAGCAGGTATTTCAGTATGCCTCTTGCTCCATCCTAATGAATACAGAGGGAGAAGGAAACTTAAGCTTCATTCTTGACAGGTACTGATAGCCTTGTCACCCATGCTTTGTAGAAGCAGCCAGCATCATCCAGGACAGCAAGGAGCAGAGAGGCTATTGTTGCCAATTGCCTGCTCCTCCCTATCATTGTCACTGCCTGGAGGGAACAGTAGAATCAGGAATAGCAGCACAACCAGGTGAGGAGAGACCTACCCCAAATAGACTGTAATACCTGTTTCACAGGTCTGTGAAGTCATTTTCTGGGGCAGGGACAAGCCAGAAGAACTCTCAGCTATGCTTTACTACTTTCCATTTGAATTTATTATTTAAACGCATTTGTAATGTCTTTATTACTACCTCTGTGTATGATCACCTGATCAATTCCATATGCTTGATGACACTTACGCATTCTGTGACACCCGAGTACTCTGAACATACATTGTGACACTCAGATGACTTGGTTATTGCTAATATGTTGTGAGCCACCTTGAACATCATTTTTTACAACAAAAAGGTAGGATATAAATAGTGAAGGGCTGCAATCTTATGGTCCCTAGGAAGGTATCCCAGGGGCCATATATTGGATCTCCCTCTCTGACACTAGAAACAGAGATCAGATGTCAGAAAGGGCAATCCAATATCACATCTGCCCACTGCTGCATAAGCATCCAACACCCTGGCCCAGCTGATGGAGCTCCAACTTCAGCAGGTTTGAAGAGGGAGTGTGTCAGAGGATTGAGGGTTGGTCTGAATCTACCCGCTCCTCGATCCAATGGTTCAACCTATCTCTTCCTCCCCAGGGTTGCAGTAAGAACATAATAAATTATAATAAAAATAATAAAATAACTTTATGATCTGACATTTCATATGATAGCTAAATAAAATATTTGAAGTGATCTATTTATATGTTAACACAGGAATACTTATTCTCTCAGTTTGCTTTAGCTGTTTCCCATTGGAATTCACCTATAGATTCTCCGCAGAAAATATCTGCTATAATTCCTGGAAGATGGAAAGAAAAATACTCCGTGTGAATGAATGGCTACGAAGGTAGTGCCGACATGAGAGATTTGGATTCTGGGACCACGGGTTATGATTCCTGGAAGATGGATTGCTGGCAAGTGATGGGTTGCATCTCACGAGGACTGGGAAGAATGTGTTTGGCCACAACATGGAGAAGTTCATCAGGAGGGCTTTAAACTGAATCCTAAGGGGGAGGAAGATGTAAACTTGGTGGTAACAACTGATGAAGGCTTGCGCACAGTAACGGGAGCAGAGAGATCAGCTGTAATGGGGACCAGTGACAGTCCTCAGAAAAATGCAGTAAGGAAGCCAAGCTATAAATCACATGGTCTTCGATGCCTGTATACTAATGCGCAGAGCATGGGAAACAAGCAGGACAAACTTGAACTCTTAATACAGGAGGGCAATTACAACTTGATAGGTATAACTGAAACTTGGTGGGACGACTCCCATGACTGGAATACAGCAATTGAAGGATATAACTTGTTCAAAAAGAACAGAAGGAATAAAAAGGGAGGTGGAGTCGCCCTATATGTTAAAAAGAGATATCCCTGCACAGAAATACAGGAAGATGAGCTTGGTAGTTCCACCGAGAGTATCTGGATTAAAATTAATGGGGCAAGTAATAAAAGGAATGTGGTGCTTAGAGTCTATTATCGACCACCCAATCAAGGAGAAGACAAGAATGTAACTTTTGAAAAGCAAATTGCCAACGTTTCGAGGAGGCATGATGTAGTAGTAATGGGGGATTTCAATTATCCCAATATCTGTTGGGAGACAAATTCTGCCAAACACGGCCCCTCCAAGAAATTTCTGACTTATGTTGGAGATAACTTTCTCCTACAGAAAGTGGAGGAAGCAACCAGAGGATCAGCCATCCTGGAGTTGATTCTAACCAATAGAGATGATTTGGTGGATGAAGTGGCAGTTACGGGAACTCTGGGGGAAAGTGACCATGCTATAGCTGAGATCTTGATTTTAAAGGAAGCAAAAGCTGAAAGTACCCATACGCGTACCCTGGACTTCAGGAAATACAATTTTAATAAACTCAGAACAATGGAATGCTTTGGGGTGCCACAGCATCTGATTGTCCAGATGCGAAACCTATACACTGGACAAGAGGCTACTGTAAGGACAGAATATGGAGAATCCGATTGGTTCCCAATCGGAAAGGGTGTGAGACAAGGGTGTATTTTATCACCCTATTTGTTTAACCTATACACAGAACATGTCATACGAACATCTGTGGAACATCCATAGAAAAAGACAGAGAAAAGAAATGGTGGTCCAGCTACTCAATGAGGATGGCAAAATGATAACAGATGACAAAGAAAAGGCAGAAGTGCTCAATTCCTTCTTTGGCTCAGTCTTCTCCCAAAACAGGCTCTATGACCCTCCTGGCAAATGTGAAGTTGAAGGGGCAGGATTGCACCTTGAAATTGATAGACAAATCGCCAAGGAATACGTAATCACTTTGAATGAGCTCAAATCTCCAGGGCCCAATAAACTGCATCATTGAGTATTTAAGGAACTGGCTGAAGAACTCTCAGAACCACTGTCTATTATCTTTGCAAAACTGTGGAGGATGGGTGGAGTGCCGAATGACTGGAAGAGGGCTAATGTTGTCCCTATCTTCAAAAACGGCAAAAGAGAGGAACCTGGGAACTACAGACCAGTCAGCATGACATTAATCCCTGGGAAAATTCTGGAGCACATTATAAAGCAGTCAATCTGTAAGCACCTTGAAAACAATGCAGTGATCACTAGAAGCCAACATCGATTTAGCAACAACAAATCCTGCCAGACTAATCATATTTCATTTTTTGATCGGGTAATGTCGGGAGGCAGAATTGGGGTCCCGGGGGGTTGGAATAAGAGGATTCAACCGGATGGCAGGGAGGAGGGGGAGCAACTTCGCCCGAGTGGAGCGAAGACGAAACAGAGGAAATGCCAGAGATAGGGTTGCTTAGCAACGGAGAACCTGAGAGCTTTGGAGTTTCAGAATCGCCCCTGGACATTCCCACGCCTCCCCTTCTCCAAAGCTCAGAACAGGAGGGAGAAGAGGGAGGGCTGCCCAAGGCAGAAAAGCCGCGAGGCAGTTTACCATCAGTCCCCCCCTATCCCCCATACTGGAATCAGAAACTTCAGAAGAGGAGGGGCCGATGCTTCCCCCTTCGCCGCGCACAAGAAGACATCTGAAAAGACAAGAGAGAAGGGGGGAAGGCGGGTAGTACCTGAGGGGCAGTTAAGGAGGAGCGAAAGGTTGCGCGCCCATTTGGCCCTTTCTTAAAGAACAGGTGGGAAGCAGCTCCTTGCTCTGTCAACTTTCTCTCAATGCCGCAGGACCTGTATTTCTGTACTGCTTCATGAGAAGACGCAGTCTTTGTTTGGACATTACTCTAATAAAAACTGAATTACTTACAACCCCTGGTCTGGTTCCTGAGTCTCATCCTGGGCCTGACAGCTTGACAGAGCCACCTCAATCACCCTCAACGCTCTCTTCACTTGACTGGGACAAGATGTCAAAGGGAGCAGGGGGGGGAACGAACCCCACTTCCGATACGGAAGAAGTGAAACTCTTGAGGACTAAGGTAGCTGATTTGCAGACGGATGTCCAAGCCCTGCTAGCAGCCGTCAAGGTGTTGAAAACGGATAATCAAGCCTTGAAGACCACGATAGACCAGATGCGAACAGCCCCTCCAGTTGCCGCAGTAAAGGTTCCCATTGGATTGCCCCCAAAATATGCGGGACAGAGTGATCAGTTGGCAACTTTCGTGGCTCAATGTGAATTATATCTGGATGTCAGGCACACGGAATTTCCAGACGATGGGGCTAAAGTCGCCTTCGTGATTAGCCTCCTGGAGGGAGAAGCTGCAAAATGGGTGACTCCATATCTGGTGAGAAAGGATACTGTCTTAAGAAGATACAGAGGATTTATACAGGAGATGACCGAGAAGTTTCAAGACCCGCAAAGAGCTGAAACAGTAGCGCGGCAGCTAGGCGCTCTGAAGCAAGCTAAAGGGACTGTTTCCGAGTACGCTAACGCTTTTAAAATTTTGTCCCAGGAAATGGGGTACAATGATGCCGCTTTGATGTTTATGTACCGGAGTGGATTAAATGCTGAAATCCTGGATGAGCTGGCCAGGACCACCCCTCCCACTGACCTGCCAGGGCTAATCTGGCTATGCCTACAGATAGATCACCGGTTGGAAGGAAGACGTCTGGAAAAGAAGCAGGAGGTCCCGAGATACTCAGCCTCGGCATCCCGCAGCAAGGCCCTTTCCACTGCAGGGGTGGCAGGTAACGCAACTGAGGGACAAGGAGGGGCTAGGCCAAGATTGTCAGAAGAAGAAAAGGAAAGACGACGTCGAGAACGTTTATGCTTTTATTGTTCAAGACCGGGCCATGTGGCCAGAGACTGTGGACTGAAAGGGGAGAAAGCCAAGCCGTCGGGAAACTAGAACACCCAGTCCACGTGCAGGCCGGTGGACTGGGGGCCGCATTGTATAAAGGCCCTCCAACGATCCAACCTCCCTCAAAAGGGGTGTTGGTCTTACCTATTCGGATTACAACTTCCAGAGGAGTGGTGTTTAATTCTACTGCCTTGATTGACAGTGGAGCCTCCACAAATTTTATTGATGCAAAGCTAGCCAAGCGTCATGGAATTTCCCGGTGGAAACTGGATGCTCCCCTATCTATGGAGACCATTGATGGGAGACCCCTGAAGTCAGGAGGGGTGACACAAGCCACGGAGGAAGTGAAACTTCAAATCCCTGGGCATGAAGAGTTCATTTCGCTGTACGTGTCAGATCTCTCGAACTTTGAGGTGATTCTGGGAATGCCCTGGCTAGCAAAGCACGAACCCAAGATAAGTTGGAAGGAGGCGGTGGTGTGGTTCACCTCACAGTATTGTCAGGAGAACTGTCAACCCGAAGGAATCAAGGACACCTTGGCGGTGGCAGCGCAGGAGAGCGAGTAAGTGACCCTGCCGCTGAAGTATGAGGAATTCAAAGATGTATTTGATGAAAAAGAGGCAGAGACTCTACCCCCCCACCGCCCTTACGACTGTGCGATTGATCTCGTGCCAGGAGCCAGCATCCCATCGGGGAAAATTTACTCGCTCACAGAGACTGAGAGGGAGGCCCTGAAGGAATTTCTGGATAAAAACTTGAGGCGAGGATTCATACGTCCCTCACAGTCCCCTGCTGGAGCACCACTATTGTTTGTGAAGAAGAAAGGGGGGGAACTCAGACCTTGTAACGACTATCGCGCATTGAACCAGATCACCATCCCTAACAGCTACCCGCTGCCCCTGATTTCAGAGCTGCTAGACTGACTGCGCTCCGCAAAAATCTTCACGAAGCTGGATTTGAGGGGAGTGTACAATCTGATCAGAATGAAGGAGGGAGATGAATGGAAAACGGGATTCTTGACCGCTTATGGTCAGTTTGAGTACCTGGTCATGCCGTTCGGGCTTTGTGGAAGTCCAGCAGTTTTTCAAAAGTTCATGAACGACGAGTTTAGAGACCTGTTGGACACGTATGTAATCTGTTACTTAGATGATATCCTGGTGTTCTCAAAGAACCAGGAAGACCATGATCAGCATGTGAAAACGGTGCTGAAGAGACTGAGAGAGAATCATTTGTATGCCAAGTTAGAGAAATGTGGATTTGACCTCAAGTCTTTGGACTTCCTTGGGTACCGAATCTCTGCGGAAGGAGTGGAGATGGACCCAGGGAAAGTAAGTTGTATATTGGACTGGGGCCTGCCGGTTACCAAAAAGGATGTACAACGGTTTCTAGGGTTTGCCAACTATTACAGAAAGTTCATTCCAGGGTTTTCCAAATTAACAGCTCCTCTGACTGACTGCTTAAGGGGAAAGAAGTTTCAATGGACAGAGAATGCCACCAAGGCCTTTGAGGAGCTGAAGAGAAGGTTCGCTTCCGAGCCCATTCTGCACTTTGCT
Organism: Rhineura floridana; assembly: GCF_030035675.1. NCBI lineage: Eukaryota > Metazoa > Chordata > Lepidosauria > Squamata > Rhineuridae > Rhineura > Rhineura floridana. The sequence continues at coordinate 81,001,307 of NC_084481.1, read as the reverse complement.
GACCCACCCCGCCCCTTTGTCGTGGAAGCAGATGCTTTGGATTTTGCCATCGGGGGGGGTCCTTCTGCAATTAGACCAAGGGGGAAAGGAGCTGCACCCCTGCACGTACTTCTCTAGGAAGTTAAAGCCAGCAGAGAAGAACTACACAGTATGGGAGAAGGAGCTGCTGGCCATCAAGGATTCTTTTGAGAACTGGAGACAATACCGGACTTCCGGGAAGGGTGATTCGCCTGTGCTGCCTCTGAGACAAGCTCTTGTCTTAGATGAAGTTTTTTCAGCTTTAATCAGTCAGAATGTTTTTTTTTTGACTGGTTAAGATTTTCTCCCGGCCAGGGAGAAACGTGAGATTAACCACAAAGCCTGTTTTTGTTGGGAGGACTGGATTTCATTAATTTATGAGAGAAAGTTCAGCCAGCGAATGCTGGACGGACTTCCATCAAAGCTCTTGCTGATTAAGCGGCACGTTTATCTTTTCTTCAAAGAAAAATGAACTAACAGGCAAGCATCCTTCTTTCCATTTTTTTTAAACTTGGTTTAAATTGTTGCACCAAAAAGAGATTTGTCAATGAATCAGCTATAAAGAACTGGGTGAGTTAAAAAATTTCTCTTTCACTCACGAAACTAAGGAGGAAAGAAATCGAAAAAAGCTTATCTTTGTTTTTATTGCAAAAAGCGGGCCTGGAAGTGCATTCTAAAGATATTAACGGAAGAGGGATTTTTATTTCGAGGAGGGGGAAAAAATAAACAAATTTGATTTATGAACTTTGGAGTATCATGTCTGGAACTATTTTTCTTTTCTTTTCTTTTCTTTTTTTGGTCTATTTCATTTTGACGAATCTGCTTACTCACGACGCCACTAACTGTTTGAAGCTGGGAACTAAACTTGTTTTGTTTTCCTGAATATATAAGAGATAAGACAGGCTCTATTGATGTCTGCAAGCCTGAAACATTAACCCAATTGTGGCTGAAATAATTTTTTGTTTTTGTGGTTTTAAGAATGACAACCAGGAAAGTGACTGAGACCATGGAAGAAATTATGTTTCAGAAAATAATGAGTGAGATTGAGATAATGAAACAAACCCTGAGACAGGGCAGACAGGAGATGAAAATTGAACTTAGCAAAATGTTGCAGGAGTTTAAAAAAATAGGGGATTCTGTGAAAGAGGATTTTGATGGGATTAGAGATGAGAAAAGAAAAATTAAAGGGAAGATACAAGCCATGGAGACTGGAACAAATGAGGAATTGGAAAAAGATCTGGAGTTTACGGATGTTAGAAATAAAGTTTACTGTTTGGAATTCAACGTTGTCTCTGAAGAAACTAATGAAGATATTAGTGATAAAGTTATCAACGTCTTGGATAATTTTCTTGACTGGAATGATGTGATGGAGCTTGACATAGAAAAAATCTATGGAATTAATTACAAATATGTGACAATGGAAAAACTCTTAAGAGATGAGCCAGTGCATTTTGTAAAAAAGAAGAGCAGAGAAGTGACTTTACAACAATATTTCAGCAACATATTTAGAATTGATGGCAAGGACATATTTGTGAAGGGGGAAATTCCCATCAGACTCTTGTTATATGACTATGGCTATGACAGCAAGATCATCATGAGATACTGATAATGGATGAGTGGATACTGAAACCACTGGATTTAACAGGACTATTGAAGATGGAAGATGGAATTAATATTGATAATGGAAGAATGGTTATGGAAATTATTGGACCTAATAGATTCAACGAGATGGATTAATCGATATGTTTATTTGGATTATGGCTATGACAACAAGATTATTATGGGATACTGATAATGGAAGAATGGCTACTGAAATTACTGGATTTAACAGGATTATTGAAGATGGAAGATGGAATTAATATAGATAATGGAGAAATGGCTATTGAAATTACTGGACCTAACAGATTTGAATCAAGATGGATTAAGCGACATGTTTATTTGGAGAAAAATTGAAAGATATATCTCTCAAGGAATTGAAATCTCTTTTGGACTTTTTGTGGAAAGAATAAAGTAATGTTTATGAGATTTGATGATTAATTAAGATAACTACTGGAGGAAAGTGATTTTGTAATATAATTTTAGAGACAGGATTGTTATATATTGTAGACCTATGGTTGATCTGCGACAAATCGGAAGTCAACATTTTTTTTTTGTATAATTGTTTTTGTTTTGTGTTGTTGTTTTTTGTTTTGAAAATTTGAATAAAAATTAAAAAAAAAAAGAGAACTGGAGACAATACCTAGAGGGGGCCTCTCATCAGATTGAAGTGCGCTCCGACCACAAGAATCTGGAAAGCCTCCAAACAGCCAGAAAGTTGAACCAGAGACAGATAAGATGGTCCCAGTTCTTCAATAGATTCAACTTCAAGATTATTTATCATGCTCAAGCCAAAAACCAGAGAGCAAATGCCTTATCCAGACAGCCACAATTCAAAGAAAGTGAATCAGATGACCAGCCTCAGTACGTGATCCCGCCAGAGAAATTAACGTTGGGATCGTGTCAGCCTTCATGGGAAGAGGAACTCAAAAAGGCACAACAAGAAGATGTAGACATGCTAAGATATAGGCAGGAGACGGGACAAGATCAAGACTCAGAAGTAACTTTCCACTGGAGGAATGGACTGTTATGGTTCAAAACAGCCAGATATGTGCCAGAAGGGGAATTAAGGCTCAGAATCCTACGCCAGTGCCATGATTCCGTCACAGCGGGACACTTTGGGATTTACAAAACCATTCAGAACGTGGCCAAGGACTTTTGGTGGCCTAAAATGCGTCGGGATATTGAAAACTATGCAAAGTCCTGCTCTGTCTGTATGCGGACAAAAACACAAACAGGAAAACCAGCAGGACTGTTACAACCGTTACCTGTCCCACACGAACCCTGGAAGGACCTATCCATGGATTTTATAACTGATTTACCCAAGTCCCAAGGAATGACAGCCATTCTAGTAGTGGTAGATTTACTCACCAAAATGGCGCATTTTCTTCCTTGTGCAGGGGCCTTAGAGGCTAAAGAAACGGCCAAGTTATTCATCAAAGAAGTCTACCGGCTGCATGGGTTGCCAAACAGTGTAGTCTCGGACCGAGGAACTCAGTTCACAGCCAAATTTTGGAGAGCCATGTGGAAACAGCTGCAGACAGAGTTAAAACTCTCCTCCGCCCATCACCCCCAGACAGACAGCCAGACGGAACGCTTGAATGCCGTTCTGGAAAGATATTTACGTAGTTATGTGTCCTATCAACAGACTGATTGGGTATCATATTTGCATTTTGCAGAGTTTGCCTACAACAACTCCCTGCATTCCAGCACTCAACAAACCCCATTTTTCGCTAATTATGGATTCCATCCTAAAGTCTTTCCAAGCAGCTCAGAGGGTATGCTGGTGCCGGCGGCAGAGAACTTTCTTAGGGAATTGCAGGCGGCGCAACAGACGTTGAAACAACAGTTAAACGAAGCCAAAACGGAGTACAAGCAAGTTGCTGACCTGCACAGGAAGGAGCCCCCCCCCCTGCAGCCGGGAGATCGGGTCTGGCTGTCCACCCGCTTCCTCCAAATGCCAGGTAAATGTAGAAAATTACAAGACAAGAGGGTGGGTCCTTTTGAAATAGAAACTCAAATTAATCCCGTGGCGTACCGACTGAAGTTACCTGACACGTTTAAAATAATCCTGTGTTTCATCGATCCCTGTTAACGAAAGCCGCCCCTCCCAGTGAGTTACGGCCGGAGGAGCCTCCCGGAGCTCCGCTCCTGGTAAATGAGCAAACTGAGTTTGAAGTTGGGGAAATACTAGACTCCAGAATAAGACGCCGCAATTTGCAGTACTTGATTCACTGGAAAGGCTATGGACCAGCTGATAGATCATGGGAAGATGAAGTTGACGTGCATGCTCCAGACCTGGTAAAACTTTTCCATCAACATTTTCCCCACCGCCCCAAGTCAGCAAAAGGGGGGGCAGCTTGGGAGAGGGGATGATGTCGGGAGGCAGAATTGGGGTCCCGGGGGGTTGGAGGAAGAGGATTCAACCGGATGGCAGGGAGGAGGGGGAGCAACTTCGCCCGAGTGGAGCGAAGACGAAACAGAGGAAATGCCAGAGATAGGGTTGCTTAGCAACGGAGAGCCTGAGAGCTTTGGAGTTTCAGAATCGCCCCTGGACATTCCCATGCCTCCCCTTCTCCAAAGCTCAGAACAGCAGGGAGAAGAGGGAGGGCTGCCCAAGGCAGAAAAGCCGTGAGGCAGTTTACCATCAGTCCCCCCCTATCCCCCATACTGGAATCAGAAACTTCAGAAGAGGAGGGGCCGATGCTTCCCCCTTCGCCGCGCACAAGAAGACATCTGAAAAGACAAGAGAGAAGGGGGGAAGGCAGGTAGTACCTGAGGGGCAGTTAAGGAGGAGCGAAAGGTTGCGCGCCCGTTTGGCCCTTTCTTAAAGAACAGGCGGGAAGCAGCTCCTTGCTCTGTCAACTTTCTCTCAATGCCGCAGGACCTGTATTTCTGTACTGCTTCATGAGAAGACGCAGTCTTTGTTTGGACATTACTCTAATAAAAACTGAATTACTTACAACCCCTGGTCTGGTTCCTGAGTCTCATCCTGGGCCTGACAGGTAACCTCCCTGGTAGACTATGAGAATGCTGTAGACATAATATGTCTTGACTTCAGCAAAGCTTTTGACAAAGTGCATCATGATATTCTGATTCGCAGGGTAGCTAAATGTGGGCTGGATGGAACAATTATCAGGTGGATCCACCGTTGGCTACAGAATCGTACTCAAAGAGTGCTTATCAAGGGTTCCTTGTCAAACTGGGGGGAGGTAAGGAAGGGGGTACGGCAGAGCTCAGTCCTGGGCCCAGTGCTCTTCAACATTCTTATTAATGACTTAGATGAGGAGGTGCAGGGAATGCTTATCAAATTTGCAGATGATACAAAATTGGGAGGGATAGTTAATATTGTGGAAGACAGAAATAAACTTCAAAGGGATCTTGATAAGCTGGAGCATTTGGCTGAAAACAACAGAATGAAATTTAACAGGGAGAAGTGCAAAGTTCTACACCAAGGAAAAATAAACCAAATGCACAATTATAAAATGGAGGATCCTTGGCTCAACAATATTACATGTGTGAAGGATCTTGGGATTGTAGCTGATCACAAGCTGAGTACGAGCCAACAGTGCAATGTGGCTGCAAAAAAGGCAAATGCTATTTTAGGCTGCACTAACCGAAGCATAGTTTCCAAATCCCATGAAGTATTAGTTCCCTTTTATTTGGCACTGGTTAGGCCTCATCTTGAGTATTGTGTTCTGTTCTGGACACCACACTTTAAGAAGGATGTAGCCAAACTGGAACTAGTTCAGAGGAGGGCAATGAGGATGATCAGGGGACTGGAAACAAAGTCCTATGAGGAGAGACTGAAAGAACTGGGCATGTTTAGCCTGGAGAAGACTGAGGGGAGAGATGATACTACTCTCCAAGTACTTGAAAGGTTGTCACACAGATGAGGGCCAGGAACTCTTCTCAATCATCCCGGAGCACAGAACACGGAATAATGGGCTCAAGTTGCAGGAAGCCAGATTTCGACTAACATCAGGAAAAACTTTCTATCAGTGTAGTATGACAATGGAAACAATTATCTAGGGAAGTGGTGGGCTCTTCAACACTGGAGGCATTCAAGAGGCAACCGGACAGTCGATTCTTGGGTAAGCTTTAGATTCCTGCACTGAGCAGGGGATTGGATTCAAAAACCTTATAGGCCCCTTCCAACTCTACAATTCTATGATTCTAAACCCTTTAGCCAAATTCCTTTTTTACTTTCCTCAGCCCAGTTAAGTATCATTCTGCTGGAAGCCTCTTTTCTCACCCTTTGCTGACCTATTGAAGTGCAGGTTTGTCTTGCTATACTGCCCTGAAAATCTTATTTATTATTTATTAGTTTTATATCCCGCCCTTTGTCCCAGTAAGAGCCCAGGGTGGCTTCCCTCTGGTACTCCCACCAGTCATCAGAAACCAACATTCCAAGTCGTTTCTCACTTCTCTCTTCTGTGCTGCAGACAAACTCTATGATTCTATGATTTTATGTGAGTGTGAATAATTCTTCTCTAGTAGAAAAGTTATCTGTGGAAAGGAAGAACAATAAAACAAGGATTGTTTAGCCCAGGAGTCCCCCACTTCCTAAAATATCCATGTGAGATATAATAGTAAGGAAATTGAGGAGTTCACGTGCAAAATAATTATACCAGCTTATGACTACATAACCAAGGAGAGTACAAAAATATAGACAGTTTTGCTGATCCATTATACATACACATACACACATCAACAAATAGCAGCACATAGTATACTACCCAATTTATTAGTCATAAAATAGTAAGCTGTTCACATTTTTTTACTTCTTCTATGCGAAGATGTTACAAACAACAGTGGAACTTGAAAGCTTTGTTGTCACCTCATTCACTTGCCAAAACAAGCAAGGTCTATCAATTACTCTGGTGCTCCAGCAGCCAACATCATCACCTATGTTCTGAAAAAAAGAATCTGGAGGTTTCTCCTTCCACTAATCCACTGCTTCCAAAGTGGGGATGTGGAGCTACCAAATGGTTTTCAATGTGTTTGGGTGGGTCATCCTAAGACTTTATTTAGGGTGTAAAAACTATGAGTGCCTAAACCAAATACGATTACTTGGAAGCAAGACACACTGTGTTCAGTGGAGCAAATTCCAGAAAAGAAAACAATGGGCTGAAAACTGAAGGCCAAACTGGACAGCATCTTCTCTTCTGGGGGAAACAACAATTTCAGAAAGGGGCTCACCTGAATCATAACACATAGTGACAGACTTAAAATCATTCTTTCTACATAGAGTAGTCCTGATCTCCCCCTGTTTCCACCAATGGTTGTTATTTCAACAATAAAATTCAGAAACACAACATGTGTAAACACATTTAACATAGCACACTTAACTTTATCCCCAAGTCACTTCAAATGCCTCCCCAAATGCCTCCTCAGAAAGTAGAGTTTAGTTATAGACAAACATTTTCCCATGCATCTGCATCTGATGTGTGGAATAATTCTTCTTACCACTTGGCAGGATTGTATAGATAACCAAATTACACTGGGCTGAGAAAGGTTGCCTTAGATGTTCCGGCTGACTGTATTGGTTCAAGCACCTCAAATCCATGCCAGTGGCTCAACGGGCCCTGCCTAGGAATCCAAGGCCAGATGGTACTGATAGTGATAAAGAAAACCCAGCTTTAAGTATAGTTCAGAATTAAAAATCAAATTTATGCAACTCAGTTCTAAAACTAAGGTTCCTTCCTGCTAGATTTTTCCTGCATTCCATTCGTCTAAACTTCTTTGGATCGCCAACGTTACTGCATATAATAATTATAGTTACAGTATGATTATTATATGCAAATCATTATTAAAACTCATTAAAACATTCAAGAGCAATTTATAGAAGCTTGATAGATATATTAACAGAATTGTTCTGTTGAAGATACCTTGTGCATTCATGGTAGTCTTTCAGAGAACAGGTAATTTAAGGATATCCTTTCTTCTGCAAACTTGTGTTTGGAACGCTACCTGCTGATGTTAAACTGGCAGACCCAGGAAGATAAATAAAAGATACACTAGGAAATAAAGAGAAAATGCTGGATTGTTTCTTTATGAAATAAAATGACCACTTAGGAAGCCAGAAATCTTGAAGAATATAGACAGGTCTGAAAATAATCCTTTGAGTGCAAATGAAAGACATGAAGTTACATAAAATGAGAAGATACACAAACACTATTTGTCACCACTGAGGTCCCTAGCGTTTCTATCACAATGATATGACAGCTGGGTGTTGAGGAACAATTTAGTTGAATACAACTGAGTGAAAGAATAAAAATTAGCTTTATATAATGCCTTTCCTAGATCTGGTTTTCTACTGTGCTTTCCAAAACAAAAACCCAGCTTGTTGCTGCTTATGGTGACATGTGTGTGTGTGCATGTGTATATATCTTATATAAATAATGTATAAACACAGCATCCATAAATGTCACATTGGTGATCTGGCCATTATGCTTTTATTTCATTAAAAAGTAAACAACAATGCTCCAGACCAAAATCTGCCTGGGTGTCCAAACACACATTCCTTGGACAACTTATAACAGCTGGGACAGGTATACAGTCTGAGTTTAGTTTGGGCCTATCAGTAATACTTGCTTGGAACCATGATCTGTGCAACACCTGTTTCTGTGTGCACATCATCTTTTCACTGCAAATTACAGTGACCACAATTATACTAGAAAACTTAGCAACTTTCTTCACTAGAGTCAGTCATAACTATCTGTATCACTGCATCAATGGCCTATAAGAAACAAAACAATCTGGCACCAGCGAATTTAGTATTTCAAGATTATTGCAGTATTAGCAGCAACACCAACAACTTGATGCAACAAGCTTAACTATAAGATTGCAACTAGATGTGATATAGGAGATCCGTGCGAGGATTTCCTGCTGTTAAAATAAATAATAATAAAATAGTAATGGCAGCCACAGGTGACCCAACCTGGGGATCAGGACCATGGCCCTGGGGAAGGGGTGCTTGAACCCTCTCCACCTCCTCTGTTTTCACAATTAATTTCCCCCTGAAGCTATTTCCTATGCATGGGGAAACTTGTAGATATTGTATCCCACCTTTCCTCCAAAGAGCTCAAGGCATTATACATTTTATTGACTGGTTTTGCATACCACATTGTGACCTGTCCTGTGATTGTTTTACAATGTATAGGATATAACTTTTATAAATAAACAAACAGTTATTTCCTGCTTCATTTTATCCTTACACAATCCTGTGGGGTAGGTTAGGCTGCAGAGCTTTATTTTCCTTTCACAATGATGTGTTGGGAATTACACTTCTCAACTTCAGGATGACTTACAAATTTTGGTTTTCTACTGTCATGTGACAACATTAAGGCAACGTACAAAAAATCTTACATAAATTAAACCTGATGATTAAATTTACAGGTGTCAATGCGAACATTGGAGCAACTTAAGTTGAGCAACTTTGCCCTGTGATGTCTTGCTAGAATACAGGTGGGCAAGGAAAGAAAAAACAGGTTCATAAGGCTTGGATGCAATATGTTTCCAACCCCGGTAGGAACAGTGGCAAGACAAAAATGGCCATCCTTTTCACAAACTCTTGCCAGCCTCAACAATAGTGACCTGGAATTCTTAGCCCTTTGTGTAGTGAAAGTCTGATCTTTTGTTACCCTGTACAGATCTAGCCTCAAATTCCATTGTAACTTTGCTGGTTACACTGAGACCACTGCCCCAGGAAGTTATAGACACCAAGTTAAACCTTTGTATAGTATGAATACCACCTGTACTAGGTCCTAGGTCAGATGTGTATAGGGTATGGTTATACTGCTATGTACAAAGGGAACAGTTAACCTGAGTACAGGGTCATATCAGCAACAGGTAGACATCCTCACAGGATTATTGGAGACAGGCTTCCCAATGACAAATGTTTTGAAGAGAAGGCTTATTCCAGTTTCATGAGGCTAGCATGAGGTGTATATATCTGCCCAGGCAAATTTATACTAGTGAAAAACTCATGCAGCAAATGCACTTCTGCCAATAGTCCATTTAGAAGCATTTACAGTGGACAATGGATGGGCCAGACTCATCATATTCCTGCTTGCTGATCCACATCTGCTGGAAGGTAGAGAGAGATGCAAGGATGGATCCACCGATCCAGACAGAGCATTTGCGCTCAGGAGGAGCAATGATCTTGATCTTCATAGTGCTGGGAGCTAGTGCTGTGATCTCCTTCTGCATTCTGTCTGCAATTCCAGGGTACATTGTGGTACCACCAGACAATACTGTGTTGGCATACAGGTCTTTTCAGATATCTACATCACACTTCATAATAGAGTTGAAAGTGGTCTCATGAATGCTGCAGGACTCCATACCAAGGAAAGATGGTTGGAAGAGGGCCTCTGGACACCTGAACCTCTCATTTCCAATGGTGATCACCTGACCATCAGGCAATTCATAGCTCTTCTCCAGAGAAGAAGAGGAAGCAGCAGTGGCCATCTCCTGCTCAAAGTCTAAGGCAACATAGCATAACTTCTCCTTTATGTCACACACAATTTCCCTTTCAGCTGTGGTGGTGAAGCTGCAGCCTCTTTCTGTCAGAATCTTCATGAGGTAGTCTGTGAGGTTTCCCAGCCAAATCAAGTCGCAGGATGGCATGAGGAAGGGCATAACCCTCATAGATGGACACAGTGTGTGTGACACCACCTCCAGAGTCCATTACAATACCAGTGGTATGACCAGAGGCATAGAGGGACAGCACAGCCTGGATAGCCACATACATGGCTGGAGTGTTGAAGGTCTCAAACATGATCTGTGGCAAAGCACCTCAACAGTCTGAAACCATAACCACCACACTACATACAGCCACAAAGGGAGAATGAAGGACAGGGGAAAACCCTAAAAGTCAACAAACCCAACTACCAAACTGTCCATGTCTTGGTTTACTGACAGTTCTTATTGTATTCTTCTTGTTCACCGCCCAGAGAGCTAATGCTAGTGGGGCGGTATAAAAATTTAACAAAATAAATAAATAAATAAATAATCTTCTCTCTGTTGGCCTTGGGATTCAAAGGAGCTTCTGTAAGCAAAACAGGGTGTTCCTCTGGGGCAACACGAAGCTAAAAAATGTGATGCCAGATTTTCTCCATGTCATCCCAGTTGGTGACAATACCATGTTCAATAGGGTACTTCAGGGTCAAGATACCTCTTGCTTTGAGCTTCATCTCCTACACAGCTATCTTTCTGGCCCATACCAACCATAACACCCTGGTGGCGTGGGAGCCCAACAATTGAGGGGAACACAGCACAAGGAGCATCATCTCCAGCAAAGCCTGCTTTGCACATACCAGAACCATTGTCAATAACAAGTGCTGCAATTTCTTCCTCCACTTTTCAGATCTGGAAAGAGGTGGGAGCTTTTCTGAGAGATGGGAAGATAGAGGGAGCTGATAGTGCTAGATCCGCCGCCGCCGGCTGAGTTAGGTTAGGATGAGAGATAGCAACTGGCCCAAAGTCACTCAGCGACTTTCATGGCCAAGTGGGGATTTGAACCATAGTGTCCTTGGCCTTAGTCCAATACTTGAACCACTACACTACCCTGACTATAAAATGCCACTATAAGAAATTAATTAATAAAGTGGCTATAAAATGCTTCCATAAGAAATTAATTCATAACTTGTTAATAGCAGGCTCATTAGCAGTTGCACAAAAATGGAAATCTATTGAAACATCTAGAAAAGGGTAATAGATTAAACTTAACTGTTATTTATTAATAATGGACAAATTAATACAGAAAATTAGGACTCTAAAGGGGAGGCAGCAATCACATTTGAGAGATTAAACCTATCAACCTAGAAAATTGCCTCAGAGTTACTGCTGTCTTGTTTTTTTTTAAATTATTATTATTAGTTATTAAATTTATTTTCTGCCCTTCCCCCCAGAACTGGCAAATAAAAACCTAAAACATATTTTTTTAAAAAAACCCTAAAAACAATTCCAACACAAGTGATAAGGTCTCCACTTAAAGGCTTGCTGAAAGAGGAAGGTCTTCAATAGGCACCAAAAAGACATCAGAAACGGTGCCTTTTTATGCTAAGTGAATCAAAATAAAAGTGAGCAACTGGAGAATGGGTTATTTATTTATTTATTTATAAAAATATTTGTACACCACTATTCATAAAAAAAAAATCAGTTTTAACTATAGTTACTTTTGTTACTTGTAGCAAATGGAAAGAGGGAGTTCTGTTTACTGTTTTTTGGTTTACCAGCTATGAAAGTTCAACTTGAATTCAATAGCACTTACATCTGAGTAGACATGGTTAAGACTGCACTACGACACAATAATTTGTGTCTCCCCCCCAACATTCTATTATTTATTTATTCCAGTAATATGCTGCTCTTCCTTCAAGGAGCTCAGGACAACTCAAACTGTTGGGCTAGTGACCAGTTGGCATTACTGTCTCTAGTAGTTTTCCATGAAGCCTGCAAGTGTGAAGACATAACTGTGGTTAAGGGGGAGTTATGCCTATGATCTGTCTGGGAACGGACTGCCAGGGTCGTTGCTATGGTAGCCATCTGATAACGACTGGGAAAGTTCTAACAGAGACTATGTGTTGTGCTCTTCTGAATTATGCCTCTGAGCTGAGAGGCTGTCTTTTGTGTTCATCTATGGAGAGAGATGTACCAGAAGGGGGGGGTGACTGAAGAATCTCTACATGTATTTACTCTTAAGCCTCTGGCCTTAATGTCTTAATAAAGACTCTTAACATGCTCTGAAGACATTTTCTTGCTCAACTTAACTCCAACGTAATGTATGCTGTTTCACACAACAACACACAAGCCAACAGTGGTAGCAGAGGATGGTTACGCTCCACAGCGCATTACACCGGAGTAAGTTGCTGGTCTGAAAGGCAGACGGAGTTCCAGAGAGGGCAGCTTGATTGATTGAACCGGACGGAGGTGAGCAACATGGCTGTAAACCTGTCTGGGGGAGGCTTGCCGATGGAACGACTTAATGAAAAGAATTTTGGCAGCTGGAAGCCGAGGATGAGGGCTTTGCTGATAACAGAGGATTTATGGGACGTGATTAAAGAAAAAACCCCGGCGGTACTGTCCGCGGCCTGGAAGCGTCGAGACCAGAGGGCGCAGGCGTTTATTACTTTGGCTCTATCGGATTCTCAACTGATGTGTGTGTGAGATGAGCCGTCGGCTAAAAAGATGTGGGACGCGTTGCAGGAATTGTCCCAGGAATGGCAGCGGAGGCAGGAGGCGCTGAGAGCCCAGCCGGTGGGAGCTGTCAGAAGCAAGGCGGAGAAATGTGCCGAACCGGAGCAGGCTGTCGAAAGCAGACAGGAAAACAAGCGGGAGCAACAGCGGCTGAAGTCTTGTTTTGCCTGTGGGGCCCGTGGGCATCTCCGTAAAGGTTGTCCAGTCAAGCGAAACTCCAGGGACGGAGGCTTGAATCAGGGAAGTGTGAACTTTGTTTGTAAACAGAAGTCTAAAGACTTGGAACAAATTAACTTTATTGTCGACAGCGGAGCAAGCCATATATTAATAAAAGACAGGAGTCTGTTTTACACGTCTACAGATGAGCAGGACTTTGTTTTACTTGCTGATGGATCAAGGAAATCTGTAAAAGCTAAAGGTCTGATTAAATTTGACAAGCTTGGCATTATGACAAACTGTTTGTTCGTCCCGGATTTGGCTCATAATATTTTATCAGTTAGCAAACTGGTAAGTTGTAATTATTCAATTTTGTTCCACAAATACCAATGTTTTGTAATGAGGGGAGATCAGGTGTGTTTGCAGGGAAGCCTTGATGACTCACAGTTTAAAATGTCCATGGGTGTGAAGTGTGCTGATGTCTTGAGTTTAATGGGGCGGAAAGGGAATGACCGCCAGAGCTGTAAAAAGACAGCTGTAAAAGGCACACAGTCAGTGTTTACTGCTCACATGGAATCTTCATGCAATGCAATCAGGTTAATGCCTAAGAGAGTGCAAAGCAGCCGGGTACACATTCCACAGGGAAAAAGAAGAGGCAGGCTTGCACCCAGAGCGCCACGAGGTTTTGTTTGGATGCCAGAAACACAGCAGTTAATTCTGAGCAGAAGCATTAAAGTCTCAGAAAAGCCTTGGGATCAAAGGGAGACAGTCCTTCTTACAGGAACAAATGACACACAAACACAAACACGAACACAATCACAGAAATTTCAGCCAGATGTTAAAGTTAAAGTGGAAGGTACAAAAATTCCTCTCAGAGATGCTTTGAATGAGCTCATTTCTGGAAAACGCAGATCAAAGAAACGAAAAGCTGCGGAAATGGAAGCTCCTGCGCAGGTTGTGCCAAGCACAAGCACAAATGGGGGGGCAGAGAGAGCCGAGGCTCTGGTTCCTTTAAGACGCTCCACGAGAATTTAGGCAAACCGCTTGACAGATTTACTGTGGGATTAATAACAGTCCTGGCATGAATAAAGTTGTGGACATGGATCCTGAGACACTTTATTTGACATGGAATGAACCAAAGTTTGATTGAATAAAGTTTTAGCTAAATGTACAGAGATGTTCTGAAATGTACTGCAATGTACTGAGAAATAAAGTTTTGAACTGTACTGAGATGTAAGTTTGCAATGTACTGAAATGTATTGCAAGAGGTATTGTAGAAATGTATGACAGTATGACTATGTATTATGGAGATGTATTTCATGTGTATTTTGCAGTCTTTATGGAAAAAAGGGGGGCTGTTGGGCTGGTGACCAGTTGGCATTACTGTCTCTAGTAGTTTTCCATGAAGCCTGCAAGTGTGAAGACGTAACTGTGGTTAAGGGGGAGTTATGTCTATGATCTGTCTGGGAACGGACTGCCAGGGTCGTTGCTATGGTAGCCATCTGATAACGACTGGGAAAGTTCTAACAGAGACTATGTGTTGTGCTCTTCTGAATTATGCCTCTGAGCTGAGAGGCTGTCTTTTGTGTTCATCTATGGAGAGAGATGTACCAGAAGGGGGGGGGGTGACTGAAGAATCTCTACATGTATTTACTCTTAAGCCTCTGGCCTTAATGTCTTAATAAAGACTCTTAACATGCTCTGAAGACATTTTCTTGCTCAACTTAACTCCAACGTAATGTATGCTGTTTCACACAACAACACACAAGCCAACACAAACTTGACTTGCCAGGTGTTCTCCCACACAGATTGCCAAAAAAGAAGACAAAAGAGTTTTTGTAAGCTAATTTAGATGCATAGATGGAAATTTAGAAATTACTGTACTTGAAATAGAAATACAGTACATCTCACTATAGTGGGGAACACTGTGACCAGGTGACTTGTATGCCTGCTCGGTCTGTTATCCAGGTGCTAACTGCTGATGGACAACATCTGGACCTTGCTCTCCTTTCTTACAGGTCCTTATCTTTGAACAGGACTTGGAATGGACAGCCCTTCAAATAGAGGGCACCTTCAAATAGACAACTGTCCTCTAATACTCCTTCAAATAGAGCACTGTAAAGTAGGGCACATGGGCATCCTAGCACGGGCAACTCTTATGGCCAGACCCTCCTGCCTTAAACAGTAGAACGGCATCAAATGCCTTGTAAGCATTTAAAATGCTTAAAAAAATTCCAGACAAAAAGACGCATATCTCTTATCACAATGTTTTAAAAGTTGTCATTCATCAGCTAGTTATGATCTCGTTCCTCTTCCCAACAACCCTGTTGGTTGAGTCTTATTATTATGCGCCTTTTACAGACTAGGATAGAAAGAAAGAGATTCAGCCTCCTAGCCAACAGGGCTGTCGAGCACCGACTGATTGGGCCACCTCAGCCCTCACATACGCTCAGCTATGAAGAGCTGATTCTTTGTTTCAAAGGATCATCAAAGTCTCCAGAACTCTGGATTTGCCTACCATAGCCAGTCCCATTTTAAATAAAGCAGAATTGAGATATTTTGCAAAAGAGCAAAAAGCCTACACTGCCTGGGAAAAACGGGTAAGACTCAGCACTGAACAGCAAACATTTCCCACTGAATAACTGGCCTAGTTTTCCTAAACAATGCACTGAACAAAAATAGAAACCTATTTACATACTGATGCTAATAGCTTTATTTATAGTGTCACAGAACAACAAAACCCTGCAAATTCAAGCCTTGGCTAAGAAGCTGAGTGCTGTGGAAGCATTATACAACTTTTTTATTTGCTGGTCCTAACATGTCAGCATTTTTTTTTAAAAAAAGATCTGTTTGAAAAAGACTTTAAAAACACCACAGAATTCCAAAATAGGTTGCCTGAACCATCTGAAGAGGTACATGAGTTATTGAAGAGAATGACTACAAATGACTACAAAGACAGGACAAGAGTTGGCCAAGGTCAAAGGAAGCTGGATGGGAACATTGTGGAAGGGCAGGCAGGAACTGCTCAGCGATGAAAAGCAAGCAAGCAGGGATGTCTCTGCTCAAGTCTGCCCTCCTTTCATTTCATGTTATCTATAGTACAAGTAGTTACCTAAATCAGTTTTGACTTTGCCACTGGAGTCTGTGACCGGAGCTGTACTAATCGTCTGGAGTTTCAACTGATTTGTACTGAGAAAAAAACCCCCACAGCCTGAAGGTTCAGTCCAGCCTTCTCCAACCTGGCACCCTCCAGATGTTTTGGATTACAACTCCCCTCATCCCTGACCATTGGCTCTGCTGCCTAGGGCTGATTATTTATGTATTTATTGCATTTGTATACCGTCCCATAGCCGAAGCTCTCTGGGTGGTTTACAACAATTAAAAACATTAAAAACAAATATACAAATTTAAAAACACATTTTTAAAAAGCAATTTAAAAACACATGCTAAAATGCCTGGGAGAAGAGGAAAGTCTTGACCTGGCACCGAAAAGATAACAGGGTTGGCGCCAGGCACACCTCATCAGGGAGATCATTCCATAATTTGGGGGCCACCACTGAGAAGGCCCTCTCCCTTGTTGCCAGACTCCCAGCTTCCCTTGGAGGAGGCACCCAGAGGAGGGCCTTGGATGTGGAGCGTAGTGTACGGGTGGGTTTGTGTCGGGAGAGGCGTTCCATCAGGTATTGTGGTCCCAAGCCGTGTAAGGCTTTATAGGTTAAAACCAGCACCTTGAATCGAGCTTGGAAACATAAAGGCAGCCAGTGCAAGTGGGCCAGAATCGGTTTTATATGTCTGGACTGTCTGGTCCCTGTTACCAATCTGGCTGCTGCATTTTGCACAAGCTGCATTTTCCGAACCGTCTTCAAAGGCAGCCCCACGTAGAGTGCATGGCAGTAATCTAACTTGGAGGTTACCAGAGCAGGGACAACTGAAGCCAGGTTGTCCCTGTCTAGATAGGGGCGTAGCTGGGCCACCAACCGAAGTTGGTAGAAGGCACTCCGTGCCACCGAGGCTAACTGAGCCTCAAGTGACAGAGATTATTCTAGGAGAACCCCCAAGCTACAAACCTGCTCCTTCAGAGGGAGTGCAACCCCATCCAGGACAGGTTGGACATCCACCATCCGGCCAGAAGAAGCACCCACTAGCAGCATCTCAGTCTTGTCCGGATTGAGCCTCAGTTTATTATCATCCAGTCCATTGTCGCAGCCAGGCCCTGGTTCAGCACATTGACAGACTCACCTGAAGAAGATGAAAAGGAGAAATAGAGCTGCGTGTCATCAGCATATTGATGGCAACGCACTCCAAAGCTCCGGATGACTGCACCTGACGGTTTCATGTAGATGTTGAACAGCATGGGGGACAGAACTGACCCCTGCAGAACCCCATAATGGAGAGTCCAGGGTGCCGAGCAAGCACCACCTTCTGGAGCCGACCCGCCAAGTAGGAGCAGAACCACCGCCATGCAGTCCCTCCCACTCCCAATGGGAGTTGTAATCCAAAATATATAGAGGGCACTAGGTTGGGAAAGGCTGATTTAGCCCAACAGTCCATATAAGTTCTCAAAAGTTGAGGTATGATACAGCATTATCTCCCTTTGATTCTCTGTGTATTACTTACAACTCTACCATAAGCCTAAATGCCCACACACTCATCTGGAGCCACCTCTCAACTAGAAAATTTCTTTTTCTTTCTTTCTTTTTCTTTCTTTCTGGCTCTGGAGGCCAGAGAAATGGTGGCTTCGGCAAGATGCTGGAAAAGAAAGGCCCATGCCAAAATGCTGACTATCACTACACAGGTGACATCTTGATAAGTTTTAACAATTAACAATTTAGTTACCTTTCACAACTTTTAAAATTAAAATTCCACCAGGGTTCTCAGGATACTTTCTGTTAACTATCTGCACGCTATGGGTGGTTGAGTGGTCTGCACAGTATGAAATTCTCTTGAACTTTATGAATCCACACTACACTAAACCAACAGCTTAAGCTATCTTTTCCTGCAAGTCTACACAGAATCCTAGGAAGCAGTTTTCTAAATGTAATTATTTGCACATATGCACGTGTAATTTGCACATATATTTATTTACAGCCCTTACGATTATGATTGGCAACCACTGGGTAAAGAACATAGAGAAAGCAGGAAAGAAAGGTATGAACAAAGGACAGCAATTCCAGAGAAGTGGGCTAGTGTGGAAACAAGAATAATCATCATACAATCTCTTCGGATGAATTAGTTTTAGTTAAAGGTACTTGAATGTGAAATAGGTGATTAGTTCTTAATAGTTTCAAGAATATAGATAAAGAATTGGTCAATATGCTGACTCCATAGAAACAGAAATGTAGACCTGGGGAGCCAGTATTTTTACTAGCTCAACCAGTTATTTAAAAGAGCCAGCAAGCTTTTACATTTCACAGAATTGTGCTACTGAGCAAACAAAAGGCAAAAAAAGGTCTTCAAATGCTTGTTTTAGATTCTAGTCTAAACTGTTTCTGCAGACAAATGGGAAATGTAACTTCAAACCAGATTTTCTCCTTGTGGCTTGTTCAGAGTTCATCCTTCTCCTTCCAAGATCCTTACTCCAAAAGAGCTCTATTATGGTCAAGTAATAGAAGACCACTTAAACAAGAGTAGAGAGGAGGGTGGCAAAGACACATCATCAGATATTTGCCTGTCCCCTTGTTATGTTCACAGAGAAATGTTAATGTGCCTGAAGCCTCAGACTCTCACATGGCCTGCCCCTTCACAGTGTTTAGGAAGTAATGCGTAAACTGGGCTGTACTGCATCAATTTAAATGTGATGTCTTCCTGTCCACCTGATCAATACCCACAAAGAATTAGAATGCTCTGTTGCTAATTCATATTATTTATTTATTGGTTTTTTATCCCACCCTTCTTCCCAGTAGGAGCCCAGATTAAGCAAAAGCAGCAGTATAGAACAATGTAGGGCAATCAATAAACAATTTAAAACAATCATAGAAAAATTAGCCCACCCCGGGGATCCCGAAGGCCTGTCCAAAGAGCCAAGTTTTTAAGGCTCGGCGAAATGTATCCAGGGAAGGGGCATGGCGGAGATCGAACGGGCGGGAGTTCCAGAGAGTGGGGGCCGCCACTGAGAATGACCTCTCTCTAGTCCCCACCAACCTAGCTGTTTTCGTTGGTGGGACGGAGAGAAGGCCCTGTGTGGCTGATTTAGTCGGGCGGCTTAATTGGTGGTACTGGAGGTGCTCCTTCAGGTAAACTGGGCCGAGACCGTATAGGGATTTAAAGGTTAACACCAACACCTTGAATTGGGCCCGGAAAACAACTGGAAGCCAATGTAGATGAAATAACACTGGTGTGATGTGATCACGGCGGCGGCTGTTTGTAAGCAAACGAGCCGCCGCATTCTGCACCAGTTGTAGTTTCCGGACTGTTTTCAAGGGTAACCCCACGTAGAGCGCATTGCAGTAGTCTAATCGAGAGGTGACCAGGGCATGTACTACCAGTGGGAGCTGATGAATTGGGAGGTAGGGTTGCAGCCTCCGTATGAGGTGTAGTTGATACGAAGCTGCCCGGCTCACTGCCGAAATCTGAGCCTCCATGGACAGCTTGGAACTTGGAATAATTTTATGACTCTAGTTCCATCATAATCACTAACATTGATTATAAAACCCACTTTTCTAGTAAGCACTGAAAGAATGAGAAACCACTCATCACCTCTTAACCAATGGAATTGTGTGTTACAACTTATGTTATGTTGATCCTGAGTATGCTCCCTAAGTGCATCAGAAAAAAATTGTCTTATCTACATAATGGTCTCAAAAGCTTTTTCTATAACTTCTGTAGGCAACTTCTTATTCTTCTACTGAATTTTCTTTCTGCCACCCCTCAAACATCTAACACTCCTTTAAACATCAGTTCATGAACTTCACAGACTTCTGTGTATACAGGGGACAGCCACTGTGAATTATAGATCACAAAGCTTTATTTAATTGTTGATACACTGCTGCCTGGCTACAAAGTTGTGGCCATGCACACAGCACTTGCGGATGTTGCTATTACAGTTCAGATGTTTAAGGTATGAATTCCAACAAACCTTGCAGTAGGTTAATTTATTTAATATTGTCTAGAGTGTACGGTTGTCCCTTGCCCACTTGGAGATTCTAGGCATACCTATTTTATCAAAGACTTGGCAAGATTATAGCTCAGAAAGACTTGCAGGTATGAAAACAGGCATTTCAAGCAAATAATAGGATGAAGATGAACATGTATAAAAGATTCAGTCCAGACATGGCAATTGGCACGGAGTTGGCAATTGGCACTAAACTTCAAATGCATACATCTGTTTATATCATTTGATTGTGGTTCTTCTTAAGGATGTCAATATGATGCTGGATGTTGTGATTTTACAACCAGCGTTTTAAATCCTTATCCACCGTAGTGGTAAAGTCGAGCCAAGAGTGTCTTCTTGTGCTGCTGGTTAGAGTTATTATACAGCCACAAGAGTGGCTGTATACTATAGCCAGCGTGGGTTGTTCACATTCCTCAATGTTAAATTGAAAATACCCCCCATGCCATTCTGATCCTTCCCATAAGCTCATTTCAAAACAAAACCTTACAAAACTCAGAAATGCTTGCTTTAACAACCCTCTCAATTTTCATGGCAATACACAAAACAGTCAGAGAGAATTGAGAGTTCAAAGTCTAAAAAGAGAGAAAAAAAAACCCAGAGCCCTGTTGGACTTTTTTCTCTGAGAGTTCTCATAATCCGCTGAAATTCATTAAAAATCAGCCAAATTCACAGAGTACCTGTAATCCTAATACTGACTTTGCCCCATACTCTGATCTTCATCTTCTGCAGTTTAAAAGTTAAAAAAATGCCTGACTTATCTTTAATTAATTTAAGAGATTTTGGCTAGCAGCCTATGATAACGCGTGGCATGCTCAGTAAGAACCAACTATCAGAATTCTCAAAGCTGCTGGGCTTGCCTAATCAGGGGGCCACACCCACACCAGATTTTGATTTCACTTGAGACAGTCATGGCTTCCCTCAGAGAATCCTGGGAAGTGTAGTTTGTGAAGGGTGCTGAGAGGAGACTCCTGTTCCACTGAGAGAGCTCCAGCGGCCAGACTGGTTTAACAGTCAGCCACTCTGATTGAAGGTCTGTGAGGGGAACAGGGTGTCTCCTAGAAACTCTCAGCACCCTTCACTAACTACACTTTCCAGGATTCTTTGAGAGAAGCCATGACTGTCCAAAGTGAAATAAAGGCCTGGTGTGGATGTGGCCAGGGAAAGCCTTGGTTTGAATTTGAGTGGGAGGCTACATGTGCCTGCTGTAGATTAAAAAGGTGGGGGAAAGCCTGAAAAATAATGATACTCTTCACAATGTTTTCCTTTTGGAAAGGAAAGAGGCTTCTCTTCTGCCCAGTGCTCACCCACCCAATCTCCTCCCCCTCTCCTCCCAGCCCCTTCCCTGGGTCAGTGTTGGACTATGACCTGGAAGACCAGGGTTCAAATCCCTACACAGCCATGAACCTGACTGGGTGACCTTGGGGCAGTGACTGCCTCTCAGCCTCAGAGGAAGGCAATGGTGAAACCACCTCTGAATACCATTTACCATGAAAACCCTATTCAAAGGGTCCCAATAGGTGGGGATTGACTTGAAGGCAGTCAATTTCCATTTTTAAACATGAGTGCATAGAAATAAATCCCACAACTCAAAAAGTATGCAAATGATCAAACCCTCCCCCCTTCTCCCTCCTATCCCCTTCCTCTTGCCCCTTCCCTCCCCCTTCCTTTGCCCCTCCCTCCCCATCCCCATTCCCTTCCAATCCCCCCCTTCCCTTTCCCCTTCCCCCTCCCCCTGGTCAGTTTTACCTATCTTAAGCATGACTGCACGGAAGTAAATACCATTGAACTCAGAGCTTGGAAAAGTTACTTTTTTGAACTACAACTCCTATCAGCCCAATCCAGTACCCATGCTGGCTGGGGCTGATGGGGGTTGTAGTTCAAAAAAGTAACTTTTCCAAGCTCTGATTGAACTCTATAAGCATGCAAACAATCAAATTGCCTTCCACTCCCCCTTCCTTTGCCCCCTCCAATATGGCCCTTCCCCCTCCTCCTCCCCATAATTGTGGAATAATGGCACTGACTTCTGCAGAATAGTCTCCAGTGGACCTCAGGAGTGTCTCAATTTGCACAAGATAAAATAGTGGGAGGTGAAATATATTCTACCAAAATGCTAGGTGTGCTCTATGTTTTTAATTGACCATGCCCACCTTGCCTTAAATGAAATGGTTTACACATAGGACGCTGAAAACATGCATCCTCTTTTCCCCAACAGCTACAGTCATTGCTGAAGAAGCAACATATTGGAATCAGTCTGATTTTACATCAAACTGCAGTTTCAGATTCCACTGTTAATGCACCCAAAATAGAAATAGAACATAACCTCCAATTTGAAACACAAAAAATGCTGTCTTCACCATCATATGACACTGACCAATAAAAAGGCTTTGAAATTAATAAAAATAAATTTGACACAGATTTCTAGGATGAATAATGAAGGAAATAAACTTTTCTAGTTTAGATTCTATGTAGAAACATTAGTAACACAGGAAAGAAGCAAAGTAAGAAGAACACCAACAAACATACAAAAATATAATTCTCTATCTTTGGAGATGGCAGGTGTTGCCACCACTCACCATATGCTCAGAGGCACATGTTACCAAATTCTTCCAAGCTACACAGCAAGTGGATTGGACTGTGAAAGACCAACCCAAATGGTGTTTGCATTTTGACCAATTTGTAGGGCAGTACAATATCTCAGAGAGGAGTTCAAGTCTCCTGCTCCCCCGGTGCATTCACTATAGCTGCCCAATTTCCCTGCTTTTTAAAGTTTGGTAGAAATAGCTGTGGGCTATAGGCAGAGCTTGGAAAAGTTACTTTTTTGAACTACAACTCCCATCAGCCCCAGCCAGCATGGCCACTGGATTGGGCTGATGGGAGTTGTAGTTCAAAAAAGTAACTTTTCCAAGCTCTGGCTATAGGTACGTTCTTAAACCGCAAGGTTTTTTGCCTATTAGTGAATAAATCCCTCTTTGGAGTCAAGGGCCCAAACTGTCTCTTAGGCAAAAACCCACTCACTCTTTTAAAAACCCTTTGAACAAAGAAGATTTACCCTTATAGATCCATGTCCAACTTTCCCTTTCTTGGAAAGAAGCTATAGAAGCCAATGCTACCGCATAGCAACACCTGGTATGCTCAGTTCAGTTCAGTTTTATTACGGTCATAGACCCATATAGGTATTGGATAAAATACAAAGAGCAACATTGTACAAAGGTAAAATGAATAAAAATATAAAACAAGTAAAGATTGGTTAATTAATAAGCATGAAAGTAAAACATAGGGATGAGAGACTCTCATTATGTGTCAAACTTGTTTTGACGCTTATATTGAGCAACATAGAGAAATTTGGCCACCAACTCGGTTTGAGATCTGTTAGAACCACTCAGGAGGTAGATTATCAAACGTTCAGGGGGTAAATTGGGAAATTTCGTTATAAGTGGGGTGATATATTGGTATCGTTCCTGTTGATAAAAGGGACAGGCAAACAAGACATGGGCGAGGGTTTCCAGAGCATTCGTTTTACACGGGCAAAAACGTTGATCGTGTGGAATACCGTAGTATCTACCATCCATAAGTGCCGAGTCCAGACAATTAAATCTGGCTTTTGAGAAGGCGTGTCGGAATTTGGGTGTTGTTAGGTATTCAAGATATAAAGGATATTTTGGACCTGGTATGCTTGAATGTCACCTCCTTCTTCGTTCTTTTAGAATCTGCCTTCAAATCTGGTTTTAGGAAGGAGACAGTGGCTTGTGCTGTGAAGCTAGAGTTGGATTCCTCTTCTTCAGGAGATGAGGGCAAGCACACTGAAGCAGAAAGGGAAGCGCACATAGGGCCAGTCCCAGAAATGCTTCCATCGGATCAGCCTGTGGTGCCAATGCCCCTCCAGTCTGAGGATGTAGCATTGCTATCCTCAAACTCTGAGGACTCCATTGGAGAGGCCCCAGTAAGAACTGTGCCTTCCTTCCTCTGTTGGCATAGAAGATGGATAAACAGGGCTGGACCCCTGAAAAGGCACCTTCCAGTGAGGGCAGGGCTAGCAATAGCAATGTAGCTGCTTTTGCTATATAGGGGTTCAGTTTGAGTTTGATGGTTGCTGAAGCAATATGAGAATTTGGCCCAATCCCATTCACCTTCACATGCCATGGTAAGCCATAGTTAAAAATAAACTATGGTTTGCCATGGCTTCTACTCGTAGTTGTGTTTTTTTAGAGAGAGAGAGAGAAAAACCAATAAGTACTAGTTTATACGTAAGGCTAAGCTAGTGGGGAGAGGAGTAAAGTGGGCACAACTGATCAGTGTGCATTATCAGCATGTTGTTCGTTATTTCATAAATAAATAAAAAATCATAAATGTTGCTGTATTACCCATAGCATTTGGTCAGCAGTCTGCTACATTAAGCTCAATTCCCAGACTGCCACACTGAGCATTCAAACAGGAAATTTGTAAAGGAAGCTGTTCTTGCTGTATATGTGTTCAGTGTGGTAGGGAAGTGAAAGCAATTGTGGGGGTCTGAGTGCAGGAATTGGTGTGATTTTATTGTTTTCGAGACTGGATTGCCCAACCCAGTCTGAACTAGAGCCCAGTGATTCATGCCCCTGTCGATAACAATGGCACAAGAGAGCACTTTTTACTTGGTGGGACTGAGAAATGTCTGTATTTGAAGCAACAGAGCAAGATATTAGGCAAGAGGCGTTCTCCTACTTCACCTCCCTCAAAAGTGCCATCAATGTACACCCTTTTCAGATGTCAGGTCATAGTGTCTTTCTATTGTAAAGTGATCAACAATGTGCAGTTATGGATTTGAACATTTTTAACAAATGGTGTTTGTTCTTATAAGTGCTTTCTATAATGTCACGTATCTCCAGGGGGGAGTAATTTGGCACCAGAACTACTTTGAAAGCGGATCGCGGAAGAGGAGCGGAGGGGCCCCTTAAATGCTTCCAGTCCTGGAGAGCCCACCACCTCCCTAGGTAATTGGTTCCATTGTTGTACCACTCTGATAGTTAGGAAGTTTTTCCTGATCATCAGTAAAAATCTGGCTTCCCGCAACTTAAGCTCATTATTCCGTGTCCTGCACTCTGGGATGATCGAGAAGGGATCTTGGCCCTCATCTGTGTGGCAACCTTTCAAGAACTTGCAGAATGCTATCATATGTCCCCTCAGTCTTCTCTTTTCAAGGCTAAACATGCCCAGTTCTTCCAGTCTCTCCTCATAGGGCTTTGTTTCCAGTCCCCTGATCATCCTCACTGACGCCCTCTGATCTGGTTGCAGTTTGTCTGCATCCTTCTTAAAGTGTGGTGTCCAGAACAGAACACAATACTCAAGATGAGGCCTAACCATTGCCAAATAAAAAGGAACTAATACTTCACGGGATTTGGAAACTGTACTTATGTTAATGCAGCCTAAAACAGCCTTTTTTGCAGCCACATTGCACTGTTGGCTCATATTCAGCTTGTGATCAACTACAATCCCGAGATCCTTCACACATGTAGTATTGCTGAGCCAAGCTGTGTATTTGGTTTCTTTTTCCTTGGTGTAGAACTTTGCACTTATCCCTGTTAAATTTCATTCTGTTTTTCAGCCAAATGCTCCAGCCTATTAAGATCCCTTTGAAGTTTATTTCTGTCTTCCAGGGTTTTAGCTATCCCTCCCAATTTTGTATCATCTGCAAATTTGGTAAGTGTTTCCTACACTTCCTCATCTAAGTCATTAATAAAAATGTTGAAGAGTACTGGGCCCAGGACCGAGCCCTCTGGTACCCCACTCATTACCTCCCCCCAGTTTGAGAAGGAACCGCTGATAAAGCACTCTTTGAGTACAATTCTGTAGCCAACGGTGGATCCACCTGATAATTGTTCCATCCAGCCCACATTTAGCTACCCTGCGAATCAAAGTATCATGATGCACTTTGTCAAAAGCTTTGCTGAAGTCAAGATATACAGGCATACCCCGCTTAACGTTGCTTCACATAACGTTGCCTCGCTATAACGTACATGCTCCATACGCCACCATACCCCACTTAACGTACGCGTGCTTTGCAATTACGGACACTTAATGGCATGACGCCGCTGCCATATAGTGGCGACTGCAGTGCACTACATGCATAGATAATTGCTTCACTTTAAGTACATTTTCACTTTACATACACGTTCCAGTCCCATTGCGTATGTTAAAGCGGGGTATGCCTGTATTGTGTTCACAGCATTCCCATGGTCTACCAGGGAGGTTACCCGATCAAAAAATGAAATAAGATTAGTCTGGCAGGATCTGTTCTTGCTAAATCAATGTTGGCTTCTAGTAATCACTGCATTGTTTTCAAAGTGCTTATAAATTGACTGCTTTATAATCTGCTCCAGAATTTTCCCAGGGATTGATGTCAGGTTAACTGTTCTACAGTTCCCAAGTTCCTCCTTTTGCCTTTTCTGAAGATAGGGACAACATTAGCCCTCCTCTAGTCATCTGGCACTTCACCCATTCTCCATGATTTTGCAATAGACAGTGGTTCTGAGGGTTCTTCAGCCAGTTCCTTAAATTCTCTAGGATGCAGTTCACTGGGCCCTGGAGACTTGAACTTGTTCAAAGTAATTAGGTATTCCTTGACAATTTGTTTATCAATTTCAAGCTGCAATCCTGCCCCTTCAACTTCACGTTTGCCAGGAGGGTCATAGAGCCTGTTTTGGGAGAAGACTGAGCCAAAGTAGGAATTGGGCATTTCTGCCTTTTCTTTGTCATCTGTTATCATTTTGCCATCTTCATTGAGTAGCTGTACCACCATTTCTTTTCTCTGTCTTTTTCTATGGATATACCTGAAGAAAGCTTTTTTGTTGCTTTTGGCATCTCTCACTAACCTCAGCTCATTCTCAGCTTTAGCCTTCCTGATGCAATCCTTAAATTCCGTGCTACCTGTCTGTACTCTTCCTTTGTGGTCTGGCCTTCCTTCCACTTTCTGTATGTATCCTTTTTTGTTTTCAGGTCATCTCTAAGATTTTTATGAAACCACATTGGCTTCTTCTGCCGTCTTCCCCCTTTTTTTCTTGATGAAATTGTTTGCCATTGTGCCTTTAGAGTTTTCTTTTTTAGAAACTCCCACCATCTTGGACTCCTTTTCTCATTAGTGTTGCCTGCCATGGAACCTTTCTTTACCATTGTTCTGAATTTATTAAAATCGACTTTCTTGAAGTCTAGGGTATGCTTATGGCTACTCTCAGCTTTCGCTTCCTTTAAAATCAAGAACTCAAGTATAGCATGGTCACTTTCCCCCAGACTTTCCGTAACTGCCACTTCATCCACCAAGTCATCTCTATTGGTTAGAATCAAGTCAAGGATAGCTGTTCCTCTAGTTGCTTCCTCCATTTTTTGTAAGAGAAAGTTATCTCCAACACATCAGGAATTTTTTTGGAGGGGCCGTGTTTGGCAGAATTTGTCCCCTAACGAACATTGGGGTAAAGGAAGTCCCCCATTACTACTACATCATACCTCCTTGAAACATTAGCAATTTGCTTTTCAAAAGTTTCACCCTCGTCTTCCCTGGGTGGTCAGTAGTAGACTCCAACCACCATGATCCTTTTATTCCTTATTCCTTTCAGCCCTTTAATGTTCCTTTTGGAGGAAGGGTGAGTTACACGTTTAATAAATAAAAAATAATAACTTAATAGGGTAACTAACAGCTTCCTTAAAGTTGTCTTATTGAATATAAGCTGTTGGTATTTGAAGTTAACAGTAAGTTAACAAAGTATATACTCATTTAAAGATACAGTCCTATTTTAAAGTAACCAGATAAGGTTGTGCACTCAATAATCTTGTAATAAAAGCAAACACCTTTGTTAAATATAATATCTGCATCTGATCATGCTTGTACTGCATACTAATTGGGTTTTTAGTAAGTTAAGGGTTCAGGGGGAATAAGTAAGACTGAATGGCAGCAACAGCACAGGTTTAGGAGAACCACTGGAGTGGGAGTTGAGTTTTGTTATCATAGAGTTAGTAAGTAAATAAATAAATAAATTTATTTATTTATTGCTCCACGAGCTAGAGGGAGCCCCAGCTGACGAAGCGTCAAGGCCCCAGCTGACAAAGCGTCAAGGCCCCAGCTGACAAAGCGTCAAGGCGAGTTAAGCAGCAGAGCGAAAAGAGGGTAAGTAGCTCCCATTTATTCCATTATTTAATTGAAGTCAAACAGCTCAGAGCAATAACTAATAAGGGCAGCCCAAGGTCACCCTGAGCTAGGAGCCAAATCCTGAAAGAACCTATATCTTAGGAGACAGATCCTAGGAGAAGGAAGCGTATAGAAAGCTAGTTTTCAACACCACCCTAGCAGGAAAGCTTCAGGGGACACTGTAAACAAGGCTAAATTCCACTCAGAGAGAAGGGGGAAAAGGAAACTCCACCGATACATACAGGGAGAGAGTCAGCTCAGTCCTTGCTAAAAAGGGCAGCTTCAGCCTTCCTGAAACACAACCACAAGCTCTGTTTCCCTAGGTTAAAGAAAGGTCAGGCTGTTCTAGGTGGGAAAACAACAAACACAAAAGACTTGCCTGGAAGGCACAGCCCCTTGCTGAGATTACAAGCAGCCAAAAGCTTAAACAGCCCCGCCCCTCGCTCAGGAAGGAAGCCTGAGAGAATACTAAAGAGTTAAGCCCCAGCTGATAGCCATCAGCCTCAAGTAACACATCATTGGCTGGCAGCAGTAGCTGGGAGGAACCAGCCACACATATAAAGTCAGAGCACCCTAGCGAAGGAGCCTGCTCCACGAGCTAGAGGGAGCCCCAGCTGACGAAGCATCAAGGCGAGTTAAGCAGCAGAGCGAGTTCGGCAGCAGGGCGAGGAGGCCAGGGCCCCCCACTCTGCCCGTCTGTTCCCTGACCTCAACTAAACCGCAGTCTCCAACCCATTGACGTAATGAACCTTAAACAAAACTATGCAAGTAAGAAGCCAGCAGGGGTGTGGGGGCTTTCCAGTGTTTTGCACCGCCTGCAGCATGTACGACTATCTGCTTGTTGGACAGAAGTCGTGGGTGTGCTCTCGGTGCAATGAGCTCCTGGCTCTCCGGGAACGACTTCATTTCCTTGAGGCCAAGGTGGCGGACCTGGAAAAGCTGAGAGAGGCAGAGAGGTGTGTGGAGGAGGCCTTCAGGGACGTTATAGCTGTGTCCCACTCCAACGATGATAGCTCTCCTGCTATCATGGACAACGATGGTCTCGGGGAAGGAGAGCATCCAGCTGAGGAAGAGGGAAACGATCCCTTAGAAGGGACCCGTTCCTTGGGGGATGAGCAGCTATCCTCTCGTGCCGAGGATATATCTCCAGGGGGTGGAGGGATCCTTGTAGTGGGTGATTCGATCATTAGGAACATAGACAGTGGGGTGTGTGATGGGCGTGTAGACCGCAAGGTGTTTTGCCTGCCTGGTGCAAAGGTTGCGGATATCGCCCGTCGTTTAGATAGTTTGGTAGACAGTGCTGGGAAGGAGTCAGTGGTCGTGGTGCACGTTGGCACCAACGACATGGAGAAATGCAGCCGTGAGGTCCTGGAAGCAAAATTTAGGTTGCTAGGTAGGATGCTGAAAGCCAGGACCTCCAAGGTGGCTTTCTCTGAAATGCTACCGGTTCCACGTGCAGGACCAGCCAGACAGGCCCAGCTTCGCAGTCTCAATGCGTGGATGAGACGATGGTGTCGGGTGGAAGGGTTCGGATTTGTTAGGCACTGGGGAACATTTTGGGACAAGCCGGGCCTGTACAAAAGGGACGGGCTCCACTTGAACCAGAATGGAACCAGACTGCTGGCACTTAAAATTAAAAAGGTGGCAGAGCAGCTTTTAAACTGACTGAGGGGGGAAACCCGACAGGAGCTGAGAAAGGTCCGGTTCGGAATAAACCTCCCCCCTGGGATAAAAACCAAAGAAATGATGAAATTTTAAAAGGGGTAGGCCTAGAAGTAGGCATTGTGAGAGCAGGGGCACACCATATAAATTCAGAAGAGCAAAATTACCACAGGCCTAACCACAAGTGCCAAAGACACTTGAAGAGAGACAATGCTTACAAGTGCCTGTACGCTAATGCTAGGAGCCTCCAAACCAAGATGGGAGAACTGGAGTGCTTGGTCTTAGAGGAGAGCATTGATATAGTGAGCATAACGGAGACCTGGTGGAATGGAGAAAACCAGTGGGATACGGTTATCCCTGGATATAAACTATATCGGAAGGACAGGGAAGGACGTATTGGTGGCGGAGTCGCTCTATACGTGAAAGAAGGCATTGAATCCAGCAAGCTCGAAACCCCAAAAGAGGCAGACTCCTCCACAGAATCGTTGTGGGTGGTGATACCATGCCCCAGGAGGGACTTAATACTGGGAACGATCTATCGTCCCCCTGATCAAAATGCTCAGGGAGACCTTGAGATGAGATATGAAATTAAGGAAGCATCCGAACTAGGAAATGTGGTAGTAATGGGTGACTTCAACTACCCGGACATAGACTGGCTGCATATGTGTTCCAGTCATGACAAAGAAGCAAAGTTTCCAGATATTCTAAATGACTATTCCCTAGACCAGTTGGTCATGGAACCGACCAGAGGGACGGCAACCCTGGACTTAATCCTCAGGGGGGACCGGGACCTGGTGCGAGATGTAAGTGTTGTTGAACCGATTGGGAGCAGTGACCACAGTGCTATTAAATTAAACATACATGTAACTGGCCAATTGCCAAGAAAATCCAACACGGTCACATTTGACTTCAAAAGAGGAAACTTCACAAAAATGAGGGGATTGGTAAAAAGAAAGCTGAAAAACAAAGTCCAGAGGGTCACATCACTCGAAAATGCTTGGAAGTTGTTTAAAAACACTATATTAGAAGCTCAACTGGAGTGCATACCGCAGATCAGAAAAGGTACCACCAGGGCCAAGAAGATGCCAGCATGGTTAACGAGCAAAGTCAAGGAAGCTCTTAGAGGCAAAAAGTCTTCCTTCAAAAAATGGAAGTCTTGTCCGAATGAAGAAAATAAAAAAGAACACAAACTCTGGCAAAAGAAATGCAAGAAGACAATAAGGGATGCTAAAAAAGAATTTGAGGAGCACATTGCTAAGAACATAAAAACCAACAACAAAAAATTCTATAAATACATTCAAAGCAGGAGACCATCTAGGGAGACGATTGGACCCTTGGATGATAAGGGAGTCAAAGGTGTACTAAAGAACGATAAGGAGATTGCAGAGAAGCTAAATGAATTCTTTGCATCTGTCTTCACAGTGGAAGATATAGGGCAGATCCCTGAACCTGAACTAACATTTGCAGGAAGGGATTCTGAGGAATACTGTGTACAGTTCTGGTCGCCTCATCTCAAAAAGGATATTATAGAGTTGGAAAAGGTTCAGAAGAGGGCAACCAGAATGATCAAGGGGATGGAGCGACTCCCTTACGAGGAAAGGTTGCAGCATTTGGGGCTTTTTAGTTTAGAGAAAAGGCGGGTCAGAGGAGACATGATAGAAGTGTATAAAATTATGCATGGCATTGAGAAAGTGGATAGAGAAAAGTTCTTCTCCCTCTCTCATAATACTAGAACTCGTGGACATTCAAAGAAGCTGAATGTTGGAAGATTCAGGACAGACAAAAGGAAGTACTTCTTTACTCAGCGCATAGTGAAACTATGGAATTTGCTCCCACAAGATGCAGTAATGGCCACCAGCTTGGACGGCTTTAAAAGAAGATTAGACAAATTCATGGAGGACAGGGCTATCAATGGCTACTAGCCGTGATGGCTGTGCTCTGCCACCCTAGTCAGAGGCAGCATGCTTCTGAAAACCAGTTGCCGGAAGCCTCAGGAGGGGAGAGTGTTCTTGCACTCGGGTCCTGCTTGCGGGCTTCCCCCAGGCACCTGGTTGGCCACTGTGAGAACAGGATGCTGGACTAGATGGGCCACTGGCCTGATCCAGCAGGCTCTTCTTATGTTCTTAAATACACCCCTTCTCTCCATACAGTCCCTCCTGGCAAATTTTAAATTATTATTTTTTCACCCCCAGTCTCTAAAATTGAAAGTGTGCCTGGCTGGGGCAGAACTAAGGGTGCATTTGCAGAGAATTCACAAGCATGGGAGAATTGCAGCAGAGAACTGAAAGGTGTGGGAGGGCTTACGTACCCTTCCCTGCTGCCCATCAATTCTCCATTTCAAGTGTTCCCCTATCCCCACCCCCAAATAAACATTATCTCAGCAAACATGGGTTTCGGCACACACATTAGCACAGATCATTTTGTTCCTTGCTCTGACCTATGGGTCCATAATCACTCCCTTGACCTATCGTCATATTCACCTTATATAACAAATCTGTCCTGTTCTGCCTCATTGCCACTTTATGTATAATGATGGCCCAGTTTCTACCTCAGAATTCATTTGGCTTGGCTTGGGCACTGGGCAGGAGTCAATGGTTTTTCACATAGGAGAAGAGGAATATAGCTGTGGACCTATGTAGAACAGTGTTTGTTAAAGGTACAGGAAAACAATGGGATTCCGTACTCCGAGTGGCACATAATTTTCAGAAAAGGATGGGAAGAGATGTCAAGTCCCTTTTCATCAGCTGAGATTGACAAAGACCTGCTAGCATGACAAAGACTTTCCCTTCCACAAACTTCAGTAAACTTCTGGCTGATGGAGAGGAATTTGTAATGACAGGAAGGAGCTGTCATAACTCATGCTGAACCTGACACTTAAGGGATATGAGATGAGAATGAAGTCTGTTACTTTAGCCAAAGGAGGGAAATACAGGGCAATCAGTCATATCAGAAAAGAAGCTTCTTGAACAGGCCACATCATATCATAAAATGCTAGCATTAATGCAAACAGCTTAGAGGTTTTTTTATTAAGTGGTATGTAAATCTTGTTAAATAAATAATTAGATATTAAACCTCTCTGCAAAGGAAGAATCCTTATATAAATGATTTTAGCTTAGGACTGTTCTCTGCTTCATAGACCTGTTTCACTTTGCCTTGCTTTGCTTTTGTCTCACTCTCAGAACTCTGCCCACACTTGATTTGGCAGTAACTGGGTCTTTCAGGGATGTAACAAATTTATGACAGAGTGGAGGAGTGTCAGAGTTGTCCTTCTCACACTTCTCAGACTGTGGTGGGAGGATTTTCAGAGCCATGGTTGGAAGCCAAAAATACTGGTTCTGAGACAGATTACACTGCTCTGTACATTGTTAATAGGGACAAACTGGTTTGTTTTGGTACATTAAGCAAACCACATTGAAAAGCTAAGCATGTATTTTTTTACAGAGTTGACAAGTCCACTGTTGTATTTCTGAAAATGCTAGTACAACCTCAGACTTCCAAACCATTCTAATTAACTGACATTAACAACAATCAGTATTTCTTTATCAGAGTATATTTCACAACAACACTTTCAAGAAGTTGCCACTCTCATTGTACTTGGATATAATCTTTGAAAAAACACCATGGTGAGAAAGTTTAGAGGAATGTAAATGGCAACCAACCTTTGTTCTTCAGCACAAGACCTCTCTTTTTTATAGCACCAGGATGACTATATTTGGCTAATTCCAGATACTATTAAGGGATTATTGTGGCAATGGGTTACCATAAACAGAAACAGAGCATTTTAAGTTTTGACTTGGAAAGCATGAGGTAAACCTCAAATCTATACATATCTTAATATTTTTATGGCTGCTGTAAACTGGTACAAGATGAAAAAAGGACTACTTTAACTATATAGTTTGTGTTATTTAACTTAAGAAGTGGACTGCAGGATTGTGGACACTCCTTTTCTTAATTTTAATAATGGCCACTGTATTTCACATGGACATGCATGGGAAAGATAAATTCATGCTGCAAGACTGTTTTTGTTCTAGCGCAATTTCTCACTTTCTGAGAGTGGGAATGTTTGCTTCCTCATAAAATGTCAATAAACAGTCATAAATTACATCACAGGAGAGTATATGAGCCTGAAATAGATTTCACCTCATCTCTAACTTCCACTTACATAATGCTATAAAACACCTAGACTAAAATATTTTATGGCCAACCATGACAGGACATCATAGATAAATTAGGCCTGGAACTGTAATTCTTACCGTACCAATCAGGAGTTTATTTTATGCATTTATTTTCAAAGTTTATATCTTGCCTTTCTATAAAATTATACTCAAGGCAGCAAACAAATACAATACAATTAAAAACAATAAATCCAAAATTATCAATAAGTAAAAGCACAGTAAAAATCACAATAAATAATGAAACAGCAGCTGCCAGAGACTCATTTTTAAAAGACAGCACCTAAACATGCTTACTGAAAAGATAGGTCTAAGCTGTTGGCTAAAAGGTGAGTGCAGTGATGGGATCCTTAGGCAGAATATTCTGTTACGTCAGGAGCACTACAGATTAGTTCCTATCCTTGGTACCCACAATCACTTGTAAATGATGAAGACAAATTACCATGGCTAGGTCCAGCTTCTCAGCGAAAGAGCACAACTGGCAAATTCCATGTGTGCACAAGTGTGCATGTGCAGTTGATGCCCATATGCAGTTCCCTGTTTACGTAAATGAAATGAGAGAGACAGTTCTGTGTATGCAACGAAATTTACTGAAATGAATGGGGAAGACTGTGCATGCAGGGAACTACATGTGTGCATTAAAGCCCCTGTACCTCATTATAGAAAATTGTATATCAAGGTATAAAACTATAAAGGAATAACGTCTCATGGTGTATTTTAGGCGCATGCCTGGTCTTCCTGAAGCACGCCTTTAAGGCAAACCTTCACAATGTGACCCAGCAAGCCAAAGGCACCGCTCCAAGCATGCACTGTGAGCTACCTAGTAGCCAATAGGCCTACTGTTTTTGCAATCCTAATCAGGCAGCAAAAACAGGTTTGTTCAGCCCCTGGAGGACCACTATACATGGCAGGTGGGCTGCATCCAGCTTGGTGGTCATTAGTTGAGCAGGCCTGCCTAAGGCAAGCTTAAAGCAACCACAGAGAAACTGTATACGTTTATGTCAGGGTAAAGTAGGGCTGCTTTTGTTCTGTAATGTGTGTGTGGTGGGGGAGGGTAATGCTGAATATTTCAAGTATTTGCATGTTTGCTGTTGTTGCCTACTCAGTTGCTTCCCCCCTTCCCCTTCATTCATATTTTCATCACACATTCCCAGTGTGACCTAAAGTACACAACGGCCAGAGCACAGGTTGTAGTTCCTATCAAGGGATACTTCCAAAAACTGCATCCTTCCAATGAGCTACTGCCTATTTCATGGATCTTACCTGTCACTCTGACTCTCCACCAGAAATGTGGAGCAGGATTGTGTGTGGTGTCCACCCTCCATGCAATAAGTGCTCTGGAGGCTCACTTACCATAAGGAGGCTGGCTTCAGTGGCACCTCTATGGCAACTATACTTAGCTTGGGTCATTTATTCTGCCAACAAGATTCAGAGTTTCAAATAAATGATAGTGCTTTGGCAGGCACAATAGGAGAGAATGGAAGAGAAGAAGGATATGGACATTGGGACTATATGGCCTTGGCCATTTGCTGGTCTGTGTCTGGTTTCTGAACTGTTTCTAGTCACCACTCAAACATTCCCAAGCTATTTTCTGAATACAAGGTTAGAGCCTTGTTTTTATGAACAACACACTAGACATCCCAGACATTGCTAGGGTGATTATTTATCTAAGGATGCTGATTATGCATTTACATTTTGTTTCTTCTGGACAAAATGAATTTTTTTTAGGAGTACACATATCCTTGCAATTAAGGCCACAGAAGTTACTAGCTCAAAAAACTTTTTCAATTACCTGTGCTAGTTATTTGTGATATTTCAATGATATTTCAATGGCCTGAAAGGGGCAGGGGGAGAAAATCTTTTCCAATTTACTACCCAATTACTCTAGAAGTGATCTTAGTCACCACGAAAATGGCTACTTACAAGTCTGCATTTATCTGTCAACTCAGAAAAGAGGACCATGTGAAAGTATCTATTTACCCACCTCAGTTGTAAATTTCTACCCCTTGGAGTAGCCACAGAAAATTTAAGACACAAGCATTCTGTCATACCCATAATGTTATTGTTGGCACCATTACCTAAATATAATAAACAATTTCATCTATTTATCTTAAGGCATTAATACTGAATTATGTTACCACTCTTTTTTCCCCTCTAATGCCCCTGCACCTTGTGGCCACACTCATCTTTAATTGCTGCCCCTTCATGTCAGCAAATTGGCCTACTTGTTTGTTCACATGACAGTCATAAACAGGGTTTAAATCCAAGGAGGCTGCTGGCTGGGGACTCTGATGCTGAAAGTCTCATTTGAAATACTGCATAAAAGTGCCAAACAGTTATAAGGCTGGTGTCAACAAGGCCAATTAAGACAGGTTACTTCTAATTAAACAGCACAGGATGCAATGCACAGATCAGTTATGCTGCACTACTTTGATTTTAGCTGATTAATTTTCAATTAATTTGATGAGACTAAATCAGTCAATCCAAGCACTTCTGTTTAAATAGTTTGCAAATTAGTGCACTAATTTAATTTAACTCACTGAGACGAAGCCATTTTAAAGGCAAACACACAGGTGCTAGTGTTTTGTGTATCAATGCATGCAGTCACTGCTACCTAAGCTAGAAAATCCTACATAGAATATTATTCAAGTAATATAGGAGTCATAGGACTCAAAAGGATTTTTTTAAAAAACAAAAATTGGAAACACAGGATTGTATTTAACTCAGAGTAGACCCATTTAAATCAATGGGTTAAAGTTAGCTGTATCCATAGATTTCAATGTGTATACTCTGCATATAACTCACAGTGGGAAGTTTTTCCTTTCTAACTCTTTCAAAGAGAAACTCCACTGTGTACGGACATTTGAGATAAGAACCTCAAATTATTTCTGTACCTTACTGGTTAAACAAGATGCAAACAAAACTACAATCTGATTAAATAAAATATGCACTTTTAACTCTCTATGTGGATGATTTTCCCTGTAACTGACACCACCAAAGATAAGTCTCCCCCTCCCTCTCTTTCTATATACACACACGCACCTCTCTCTCTCTCTCTCTCTCTCTCTCTCTCTCAGGAATAGTGATTCTTAAACTCACATCAAGGCCAGAAAACTGTTTGGAGTTGCTTTGAGTTTTGTTTCCCTCTTTCCGTTAAATACATCTGTAATTGTTATTTGCAGTTCTGCTGCTAGAAATGACACATGAAATACAATATGAAGAAATCCCAGGAGCACTTATGCTTACTTCCCATTTTGAGTTTTAAAAAAGGTGTAGGGCAACAGAAAAGCAGTATGGGACATACATCTGGTTTGCTCTAATTCCATTTCCTTTTAAAAAATAATACTATGGTGTTGGGGGCGCATTCTCCTCTCCTCCCTCTGCACTTACCTGACATTGTCATGCTTCTGGATGTAAATTTTATGAAACATCATGTCTTCTTTTTTGGCATTAATGTCAGCTTTCATCTCCATGGCAACATGGCGAGGAAGTACGGAGAGCAGGAGGCGCTCCTGTGGTGTTAGACAGATGAGCCAATTAATACACCTGCTCTCTATTTAACAACACAAACACACAACTCTTTGAATCTCATATTGGGAAAATGAAGCTATATTCTGTGGTGAACAGGAAGACCCATGGATATTTTCCATAAAGCCAGCCTTTATCAAGATATCTAAGATCCCATTCTACCCAATAATTGAGCAGCAGCAAATAACATCATAATCAGACAGGCTTCTCCCCAGTTCCAGCTTAACTTCCATTCATAGCTATTAGAATCTCCAACCGTGGAAACATCAGATGGCACCTGTTCTGACAGAGTCGGTGGTACACTAAATGCATGCTGACTGTGCATTGTTGGCAACCACTCCCTGTTGTCATTCAGAGCCACTAGGCTTTAGGCCAGAGTATCACCCTTAAAATCTGACTTCATTTCTTGCTGTAAGGCTGCAAATCTAACTCCTAATGCACAAGATACCATCACTAGTTGATGGTATTTTTATGCACATTAGACAAGGACACAAAGGGGCTACAGACTCTATGAGTAAGTGAAAACAGCAGATGTATTTATTATGCCAAATGTGGAGGTGGATAGTCAGGACTGTCCAGCCGTCGTGAGGTGCACTGGCAGTCTCCTTAAGCTTAGGGTCCCAGGGGAAGCCAGGCTAACCCTGGAGCAGTTGTTGATAGGACAAAAACCATGTTTCAAATAGCAGACTCACATGAAGGTGAGTCCAGTAGTCCAGACAGATCTAGTAGGAACTGCCAGATTTTGGGCTGGGCAGCAGATCAGGAGCAGACTGCAGTACAGATCATGAACTGGTAATATCGAAAATCAGAGTAAAGCTAAGAAGAAGAACAAAGCAACCATAATGCCAAAATACAATTTAAATAGCATCCCAGAATAATATAAAGACCAAATAAGGAACAGATTTGAGACTTTAAACTTAGTTGATAGAGAAACAGAAGAACTAGGGATTGAAATCAGAGACATTATCAGGGAAGAATGCAAAAAGAATGCAAAAATTCCTCTAGTTAAAAAGAGAGAAAGAGCTCAATGGATAACGAAAATACAAGGAAGATGGAAGCAATACACTGAAGAACTATATAAAAGAGATGCCAGGATGACAGATTCATTCACAGAAGAACTGTATGATGAAGAACCAGAAATATTAGAATGTGAGGTGAAAGGTGCTCTTAAAATACTTGAAAGAAACAAATCACCAGGAACAGATGGCATACCAATAGAGTTGCTACAAGTTACTGAGACCGAATCTGTCCAAATTTTGACAAACGTTTCTCAACAAATATGGAAAACTAAACAATGGCCCACAGACTGGAAGCGTTCCATATACATCCCAATTTCAAAGAAAGGGGATCCCAGGGAAGGCAGTAATTATCGAACTATTGCCTTAATATCCCATGCAAGTAAAGTAATGCTCAAGATTCTACAACAAAGGCTCTTACCATATATGGAGCGAGATGTCCAAGTTGGATTTAGAAAAGGAGGAGGTACCAGAGATCATATTGCAAACATACATTGGATAATGGAACGGACCAAGGAATATCTGAAGAAAATCACCCTGTACTTTATAGATTACAGCAAAGCCTTTGAGTGTGTAGATCAGCCTTTCCCAACCTTTGGGTCCCCAGATGTTATTGGACTACAGTTCCCACAATTCCTGACCATTGGCTATGCTGGCTGGGGCTGATGGGAGTTGTAGTCCAGAAACATCTGGGGACCCAAAGGTTGGGAAAGGTTGGTGTAGATCATGAAAAACATGCTTTAAAAGAAATAGGGGTGCCATAGGATCTGATTGCCCTGATGTGCAACCTATACTCTGCACAACAGACAACTGTAAAGACAGAATATGGAGAAGCCGATTGGTTCCTCATAGGAAAAGGTATGAGACAGGGGTGTATTTTATCACCCTATTTGTTTAATCTATATGCAGAACATACCATACGGAAAGCGGGATTGGATCAAGATATGCAGACGATACCATTCTACTAGCAGAAACCAGTAATGATTTGAAATGAATGCTGATGAAAGTTAAAGAGGAAAGCACAAAAGCAGGACTACAGCTGAACGTCAAGAAGACTAAGGTAATGACAACAGAAGATTTATGTAACTTTAAAGTTGACAACGAGGACACTGAACTTGTCAAGGATTATCGATACCTTGGCACAGTCATTAACCAAACTGGAGACAATAGTCAAGAAATCAGAAGAAGGCTAGGACTGGAGAGGGCAGTTATGAGAGAACTAGAAAAGGTCCTCAAATACAAAGACGTATCACTGAACTAAAGTCAGGATCATTCAGACCATGGTATTCCCGATCTCTCGGTATGGATGTAAATGTTGGACATTGAAAAAGTGGATAAGAGAAAAACAAACTCATTTGAAATGTGGTGTTGGAGGAGAGCTTTGTGGATACTATGGTCCGTGAAAAAGACAAATAATTGGGTGTTAGAACAAATTAAACCAGAACTGTCACTAGAAGCTAAAATGATGAAACTGAGGTTATCATACTTTGTACACATAATGAAAAGACGTGATTCACTAGAAAAGTCAATAATGCTGGGAAAAACAAGGAAGTAGAAAAAGAGGAAGGCTGAACAAGAGATTGATTGATTCCATAACAGAAGCCATAGACCTGAACTTACAAGTTCTGAACAGGGTGGTTCATGACAGATGCTATTGGAGGTCGCTGATTCATAGGGTCGCCATAAGTCATAATCGATTTGAAGGCACATAACAACAACAACAAACTTGTCAGCACCTTGGAGAACTCACAGTACTGAGAAGTTAGTTAGGAAGAGCTGTTGCCTTAGCAACATGCTGAAACCTTCTGATACACTATGAAGGCTGGCTGACCTGGACCTCTTATTAGCCCCATCCCCCTGGTGAATTGTTTAAGTAAGGACCATTGCCCCATCCTATAATTGCTGGCTGCTATGATATGGAGGCAGTGAAGGAAGAACTGGAAATATCCTCTGAGCTGGCGGAGTTTGGCAAAGGCACATCATCTAGCCTGGATGGTCTGGGAATGCAAGTTGATGGCTTCCAAGGTGATGCCTCCTTTCCTTCTGAGTTTGCCTCTGAGCTGGATGGAGGATTGAGACCAGAGAAGATGAGAGGCATCATCTTGCTACTGGAAGCATTTGCACATTACAACAGAAGCATGAATATAATCTGCTCACCTACACTAGACTACAATTGTTGTATATGTGGTGACATTTTATTGGCCAGAAATACACAGGTGTCTAAATATGCATGAACTTGTATGGATGACTTTCAGATTTTATCTGTTTACTGTGGAAAACACCAATTTCATATCCTTATTAATGGTCCTTCGCAGTCTCTGCATGTGGCCAGACTGATATGAAAACAACCAGAACA
This sequence comes from Rhineura floridana, assembly GCF_030035675.1. Taxonomy (NCBI): domain Eukaryota; kingdom Metazoa; phylum Chordata; class Lepidosauria; order Squamata; family Rhineuridae; genus Rhineura; species Rhineura floridana. Next base: position 80,960,341 of record NC_084481.1, on the reverse strand, counting down.
GAAAGCTGGCAAAATAAGACATTTTGTTTACAATAATAAAAAGCACTAAAATCTTTATTGTTTACATTAGAACCAGAAGAGTTCAAAAAGTGAGAAATGATCCCTGCTGTCCCAGGCTGCTTTCAGACATGGAGCTTGTTGCGTTTGTTTAATGGATGCAAATGGTAGCACTTCTGTCCCGATTTCTAAAATTCCTTTCACACTGCAATACCTATTGAGTTAAGGAACAGTAGCTTTTCCAGCCAATATACTGGCATTTTGCGCGGCTGTAATGAACGTCTTGTTTTTGTCCCTCACTCATGATACACATGCACACTGTAGTTCCTCACTGTGTAGGAGGTCTAAGATCTCATCCTGTCGCCATGCAATCCCTTTCCCTTTAGCATCTGACATAATTTTTTTTAGTCATATAGGCACAAGGGTGTGTGTGTGGGAAATGCTGCTGCTGCTACCCCTGCCTGCGCCGGAATACCGATACAATTTTCATCAGGCAAAAAAAAGAGTGCGTACTTAAAGGGCGGGAATGCACTGCATGCTGGGATGCCTGTCACGTGAGTGGCTGCAGCTAGTGAAAAACTCCTGTGATTTTCTGGGTTCCCACACTTGCAAACAGATTATTAGTATTATTTATCACAAAATTAGTGCTAAACTTGCACTATATTCCACTAGAATTCCAGAATTCTAGCTTGTATGTTGTGTGAAAGATCAAAAATAATGCACAAATTACCAGGAAGAAACGGTCAGAATAACGGAATAAAATGCAGTGTGAAAGCAGCCCCAGTTTCAGTACTGATTATTCCATATTGGTGAGTCTCTAAAAGAGATGGGGTTGGGCAGCTGGATACAGGTTAGGCAAAACATGCATCTATGCGATGTAGGTGCAGTCAGACTTAACTTCTCTTGGTAGATGTAAAACCAGGCCATTTTAGGACATTGACAATTCCCTACATGCATAAAAAAATATGCTTTCAAATTCACTAGATAGCTCAGACACATTGTATCATGAACCACACTCACAGACAAACACTGTTGATTAAAGCTAATGGAGTAATGTGTGGTCTTAAGACTAATGTTCTATGATGAATTACTGAGATTGGAACCAGGAACGTAATTTTGGTAAGACACAGCTGCAAATCAAAATGTTCTCAGGACTAGGATAATTTCCCAGGCTCCATGGTGGCTACCTACTCAGACCATCTACCAGAGCTAGGAAAAGTTACTTTTTTGAACTACAACTCCCATCAGCCCAATCCAGTGGCCAGGGCTGATGGAAGTTGTAGTTTTAAAAAGTAACTTTTCCAAGCTCTGCCATCTACTGATTTCTCCTAGCTGCAGAGATAGTAAAGCTTTCAGGTCAGGCTTGGGCTTTGCCTGGGCAGTGATCATACTTGAACCTAGGATGACATCATCAAAGTCCTGGAAACCTTTTTTTTCTGCAGCCCCACAAGGGGCAGCAAAGAGCAAACCTCTATTAAATTACTGCTTCATTCAGAATTACTTAAACATCCCATAATTCTTCATATTAAAAGCCCACCTTGTCACACTGAAAGCCCAGAAGAACAATTAGTCCACAAAATTTTCAAGCTAAAAAAAAAATCCCATCTTTGAATTATCACCCCCACCAACATCATTTCTTTTTTACCTGCTGCTGGTTCTCTCTCTGAGAATGTAGACGAGCTTGAATGCATTCTCTGGTCTCCTGAAATGCCTGTCTTTGGGACACCTCAGCTGGATAGTGTGTACACACGCCTACAATGTTTGTGCAGGTGAAGATGAGGATGTTGGACACCAGCTGCATAAGAGATAGCAGAAAGAGAGAAAGACAGAAATGATTACATTCCGGAAACCAAAATATGAATAGCACCAGATCAAAGGCCAGCGTGCCCTATTCTGAATCATATAATGCTCTTACACTTCTATGACCTATAAGGTATAGATACACTATTTGATATATATTATTGTCCTTGTCCTCTGCTCTGAGAAAATTATCTTTACAACAACAGCAAGAAGAACAATAACGTGTTGCACTTTATCCTCTGATCCTGCCTATGAAGGTCACATAGGCAGCCAGTCACACACCTTTCTGTTGTCCTACTAACCTCATCCCACAGTACAAAGGCACTCATGGATACTTTCATGCTGTTTCAGTTAACATATTTGAAAATTTCCTATACCTTAAAATATGGTCATCCTCCTCTGTCACATGGCAACAGTCACCAGTATCTGAGTGCTGAGAGGTTTTAAAGAAGCCTGTTAGGAAGACAGATAAGCACCTAGTCCAGGGATAGACAAATTTCAGGCCTGCGGGATGCACTATGAGTTTTTTTTTTAAAATAGTACCTCAGGATCCACTAGTTGAAACCTGGTGGAACAAGCAGAATTAAAGACTCCTGAGCCCAGGAGTTTCATTTGAGTACCAGAATTTAATGGAGTTACCAATCCTTCCACATAAAAGTCCACCTCTGGTTACCTTAATCACTCCTCATTTCAGCAGTATAATTTTGGGCAGTGATAAGTTGCTGCTGCTGTTTGGTTGTAAAAGATCCTTGCCAATCTACTGCAAATCAACCAGAGATCTAGTTGGTCTAGAAGATCTTTCTGCCCACCCTGACCTAGTCCAGTGAAAGGCATTCATATATAACTATACTAGTGTTACGGTTTTGGGGTTGAGATGGATAATTTCTATGAGTCCCCTTCCAGCCTCTGATTTGGAGACTTGCACCTAGGGGTGAGAAACCCGCTCTGCTGGTCAGATGAGTTTCTTTTGTTAATCTAATAAAGTGGCCAGGTGGGTTAATGGGTCTATCAGGTGCCCATCAACTGGTGAATGGGCCAGGGATATCTTTTTGTCATTGAAACTCTTCAGGAGAGTGTTCCCCCCCCTCCTGGGGCCGAGGAAAGGCTTGTGTTCTTAGCGTGTCTGAGAAAGGCTGGGAACTGGAGGCAGGCAGAGAGACTGGCTCTCTGCACCATGGCTTCAGGCCTCCTGTAACCCTGATGGAAAAGCTGGATATTGGACTGCTAATGCCTTGAACCCCTCCATCCTAAGCTCAGGTTGGAATGTGTGTAAATAAATAAACCATATTTTATAAAGACACCACAGTCTCCACTGATCTTCTTCCTAAGGAAACCAAACCCTGGGTGAGCACAGGGACCCCTGGAAATCTTACTGCTCATAGATTGGGGTGGAGCACAAAACTACAATAGATCCTAGTATTTACCCGATACCATATTCTATACTTAAATAATAACTAATCCAAGCCTGAATAAGAATCAGCAAAAAATAAAGCTGAAAGCTACAAAAAATGTTACAGTGGTTTGGAAGAACTAATTGTTTCTAATCATAAGGCTGTTGTATTTAGAGTTGCCAGGTCTCCAGTTTTCACCTGGAGACTCTGGATTTTTGGGGTCCTCTTTGGGTCTCTGAGTGAGTCACTTCAATCTCTGGACTCTCATCTTTCATTTAAAAAAAAATCAGTTTCAGGTCTGGTTCAAGAGATATACACCAAAACGTCAGCCACCTACCGCAACTTCTGTTAAATGAGCTTGTAGCTGACTGCTGTAACCCTGCCCTTTCAGGTTTGTAGGCAATACGTGAAGTCAGGATTGTGATTGACAAGGGATTTGTTGAACTCCAGTCAATACCTAGAACCCACTGCAAGACCAGAAAATGGTTATCTTTTCCTGCTTGTCTGAAAATCTCATAAACTGAGTAAGTTTATAGCTTTCAGTAGTAGTAAAAGTCCCTTTCTCTCTGTGTGCAGCAGATGTAGAACAAAAAATCACACCAGGATCTTGGTAGGCAATTATTTACTGTAAACAGTTTAGGTTATGATAATAAAAGTGTACGTGCAGGATTTTCTAAATTACTTGCAAAAATAGCATATTATACATTTTATCTTTCAAGTAATTTTTGAACAGAAATTCAAAAGTGTACATGCTGCTTATGATTACAGTGTGTTATACATTTCTAATTATGAGGAGTCAAACAAGTTTAAATTTTCCTGGGCAGCTGAAAAGAACAGTTTGTCTAATTCATAGCATGTTTTGAAAACCTTCTCAATATGGGGCTTTAATCCTACAAATGCTTTTCTGGGAGTAAAGCTGCAATGCTAATCCCACGTACTGGGACAGAACCCCACTAAATTCAATAGGACTTACTTCTGAGTAAACATGGTGAGGTTTATGCTGTAAATCAATGGGACTTTTGAGTGAACAAAGCAAAGGATTGTGTTTGTGTTGTTAGTCTTTCTCTCCCCACCGAATCCTATTTTTAAAGCAATTAAGCAGGACTTACTTAGGTATCACTGCTTTTATTTCATAGGAAACTAATACTGATTTTATTGTGTGTTTTTTAAAAAACGTTTTGCAATGACCAACTGGTTTTGACAGTAAACTATTATATGAGGTGTATGTATTTTTACATATCCAGTGTGTGTGTGTGTATGGACTCTTTCTAGCAACCCTGTGAGGAAGGATTGCCAACTGAAAACCAAGGCAGCTCACAACAAGAAATAAATCCATTTTAAATTCAATAACCATAAAACAAGTCTAAAACAGTTGCAAAACAGCTTAAAGTGGCGTGATTCTGAATTTTGGGTTGGGTGAATGAAGTTCCTTATGACTTGACGTTGCAGTCATGTGCATGATTCCCTGTTGGAGGAAGCCCCATTGAATACATTGAGACTTACTTCTGAGTAAACATGCATAGGATTGCACTATACATATAAAAATATAAAATATAAAAAACAGGCTGTGTAAAAAATAAACATCTTTGACAGTCATGCTCATATAAATATTTATTCATACTATATCCAGATAAGTGTCTGATTTCACACAATGGTTGTACATTATTATTTCCTCTACATTTTAAGTGTGCTCTTCTTCCTTTGGGTGGTCACGGTCCCCCTCTGTTGTTTTCACTCTGAGGAGCAGCTTAGGCTGAGAGATGGTGAACAGCCCATGGTCACTCAGTAAACTTTATAGCTGATGCCCATTTTAAAAAATTAATTAAAATGGTTTACATGCAGGCAAAGTTTATGAAGTAGATCCACGTAATACTTTTAAAGCATATCCAACTTGTATTAAAAGTGCACGAGTTCCCCGAAAGAATCCTGGAAAGTGTAGTTTCCCCCATACAGTTATAGTTTCCATCACCCTTAACAAACTGCAGTTCCCATGATTCTGTGGTGAGGTTCATGTACTTCAAATGTGTGTTGAATGTGCTTTAAATGAATGATGTGGATCTGCCCTAAGTATGCTGTGCATTCATTAGGGAATTGAAAAGAAGAGTTTTAAAATATACTTGTTTAAACAGGGGAAGGGCTATAGTTCAGTGGTAGGGTACATGCTTTGCATGCAAAGGTCCAAAATTCAATCATTGGAAAATACTATTTCCTGGAATCTTGGAGAGCCAATGCTAGCCCATGTTATCAGTATGCAGCTAGATGGTACCAAATGGCCTTTGTCTGCTGCAGGGATGAGACTGTGCTGGGACCATCAAGGGGCAAGCATTTCCACCTGCCTTGCCCCACCCCTCTGCCTGGACCTTATCAGGAGGAGCTGCAGGCTGAGTCGTGCTGCTGCAGGGATGAGACTGTGCTGGGACCATCAAGGGGCAAGCATTTCCACCTGCCTTGCCCCACCCCTCTGCCTGGGCCTTATCAGGAGGAACTGCAGGCTGAGTCATGCTGCTGCAGGGATGAGACTGTGCTGGGAACATCAAGGGGCAAGCATTTCCACCTGCCTTGCCCCACCCCTCTGCCTGGGCCTTATCAGGAGGAGCTGCAGGCTGAGTCGTGCTGCTGCAGGGATGAGACTGTGCTGGGACCTTCAAGGGGCAAGCATTTCCACCTGCCTTGCCCCCCCACCCCTGCTCTTAGTGACATTTTTCTGGGGACTGTCCTTTACCAGGAAGATGAATGTTTTTGGTTTGCTGTTCCTGTTTTTTTAGCTTTTCCATTATTGTTAGTCTCTTAATGTTTTGATGTTTGCATGTTCTGCTTTGTACGTCGCTTAGAGTGGCTGACAATTCAGCCAGATAAGCGACTAATAAGTCGAATAAATAAATAAATAAATAAGGCAGATTCCTTTGTTACTAAAAGAGGAAAGAGACCCAAGTGCTACAGTGACTCTGAAATTTACTTTGTATTTTATTTACAACATTTATATACCGCTTTATTGTAAAAAACCTCAAAGCAGTTTACAGAAGGAATTAAAAGAATAAAATTATTGGCAAAAAAAGTTAAAGACAAGTATTTGAAAACATTCAAAATAATAAAACAATGAGCTAAAAACAGATAAAAATCATAACAGAGTCTACATGCCTGGGTAGGCTTCCCTAAACAAAAATGTTCTCAGCAGGTGCCAAAAAGAATACAATGAAGGCTCCTGCCTGATGTCAATAGGCAGGGAGTTCCAAAGCATAAGTGCTGCTACACTAAAGGACTGGTTTCTTACAAAAGCAGAATAAGTGCTATATGGCACCCATAACATAGAAAGCACACCTTGAAGTTGGCCTGGTAGCAAATCGGCAACCAGTGCAGATTTCAGAGCATAGGTATTATGTGCTGATAGGGTCTCACTTGTGTCAGCAATCATGCCACATTATTCTGCCCTAACTGGAGCCCTTGGGTCAGGTTGTGCTGCATGGGGATTTCTGTGACCTTGACTGACTGGTTGCCAGGATTTTTTAGTTTTGGTTTTTGGTTAGGAACCCTGACTGGTAGCAGGATGGTGAGTTTTCTGCCTTACTTGAAGAAATCTTGTTGTGGTTGGTATGGTATTGCATTTAGGAAATTTAGGAAATAATCACTGTTTTGTTTTTGTCTTTCTATTTGCAATTCATTTACCTCAGAACTCACTCCTTTACATCCATAGAAGCAACAATAGTGGTTCCATGTGCTCAGCTCAACCCCCTTAAACCCACTGATGATGTGCCATGTTGTTTGCATGATGTGGTTTGTTTTTTGGCCCAATAGTGGTAAAAGAAAATTTACATACTGGGAAGTGTGGCTTCAATTGCTGTTGTTCCCAAGTTACTGCCTGTGAAGGTAGATGAAACCATGTATATTTTCTCTCTGTCAGTTATTACTGACTGGAATTGGGTTGGCTATCAAAGTGAGTTTATAGCAGCCCACAGGGTAGGCAGAAAATCTTCTTAACCCTTACTCATTTCTCAAAACTCTCTCTGTAGTGAAGGGTCAAGTCTGTAAGGAAGTTTGGAGCAGGCATGTTAAAAGGCAGGGCAGGACATTCCAGGCAGAGGGTTGCCAACTCTATTTTGATATGGATATCTTTGCAGAGGATCCCTAGTCAAGCCTTACCAACAGCACAATCCTAACCATATCTACTCAGAAGTAAGTCCTTACTAAGGGCTTAGTCCCTTAGTAAGCGTGCTTAGAATTACTACCTTCAGAGGCATCCATCTTTAGTCCTGAGTGCTCCCATCTATACAACACTAGGTTTCCTTCTTCCTGCAATGGCCTTCTGGTGACTAGTCTGGCCTAAGGGCACTTAAACCGTTCTTGCCAGAAACAAGTAGGCTAGATTAGAAGTTTCCTACGCAGACTCCCTAAGCAGGTGAGACAGAATGATCCCGTCACCTCAGCTGGACCTGGGATCACCCTCATTTAGCTTTCTATCTTAATTTCCAATCAGAGAATTTTTTTTGTTTGAGTGGTATGCTCCAAGCAACTGTGGTTGATGCTTAATATATCATGCTTAATGAAATCACTAAGGCCCACCCCGTGACATCACTAGGGCCTACCCCGTGACATCATTAGAGCCTGCCCCTGAAATCTCAGGGTTTGGGATGCTGCTGACTTGGCAATCCTACCTACAATATTACTCTTAAGAATCTAAGAAAGGGCAGTCGATATGTGGGTGGGAAAAGGGATGTCCTGCTCTAGAAGATCTTCAGTGAATCCAAAACCTTTATTTCCTGAAACAGAAAAGTCAAGATTTATGTGGAAGAGGCACAGATCTTTCAAAAGTGGTATGAACACTCCTGAAGCTTTTCCTCCTTTGGGTGCTCATTTCTCTTGCTCTCTCCTTTCATCTCCTTGTTTTTTCAAAGGTTGCACTACGGCCTGCCCCTGAAATCTCAGGGTTTGGGATGCTTCTGACCTAGCAACCCTAGTTGTGATCCCTGCATACACTCCTCAAAAACGTTGGGAGGGATTATATCTAGGAATCATAGGGCCTCCCCACCCAACCCCCATGCCTCTCCAAAACCCAATGAGGTAGGATTCGGGTAATTTATATGAACTAGTAGATCTAGAACAGGAAGAGGTAATCTGTGGCCTTCCAGATGTTGCTAGACTACAGCTCCCATCAGCCTCTTTCTTTTAAAGTGAAGCAGCCTTGAAAATCACCCTTCTCTTCAAACATTGATGCTTCTCATTCCCCCCAAAACTGGTGTAACTGACAGTTGTTGCTCCACAGTGAATTATAGAGTTGGGCACCTAGCAATGGACTGTGCAAAGGTCTACCCCTGCCCAGCCAGCTGCTTCAAGGATATTTCCCTCAAAGCTGGTTCACTGGATCCTGCCTGGCAGCCAGCATATTAACTCCTAACTTCCAGGGTCAAAGATTTGATGTGATGTTGGATTGCCCTCTTTGCACATTTATTGAAAGTAGGGATTTGAAACCAGAAGTGACTCCAGATAAGAGACAAGTGTTTGCGTACAGGGCTACAGGTAGTTAAGATATGGGAAGGCTGACATATTCAGCTTCTGCACATCACTTTTGCTTTTATGTGATTGGAGAACCCTGTGCCACCTTCTGCCACCTTCATATGCCTAGTTTGCCCCCACCCCTGCACAGTGGAGCTCTGCAGGAAAATTGTGGGACCAATATTGGATCCAGAAGAGTCAGGGCTAGGTGATTATTGCCAATTTCCCCTTCCACCCCATGTGCCCCAATTCTCCAAAGCATGTTTTGGGGGTCATGAGGGGCAGCAGGGGGAATCAGCAAAACCTGCCTCTCACCCTTCATTTGTGGGAGCTGAGAATATTCATGAATAGAATGTCACTCATAGATCATTGAATCTAACTAATCATTTTTTCCTGCAAATATATAGACCATGGAGCTTTACTTAAGCATTAAAACAATGTGGCAGATTTAGTGACAAGATGTTTGTTTAATGTTTCTGTATTGTCTTTAATATATTTCATAAGGCAAGCTGCCTGGGGAAAACAGGGAATAAGTAAACTTATAACTAGTTAGGGGTGAGACAGTGCTGGGGATTCTTGTCAACTGTTGACAAGGGAATCATACTGTTGGGAAAGTGACAGTTGGGCAGTTAGGCCAGAAAGGGGAAGAGGGGAAGAGAAAAGAAAATGCTGGTCTAGAAAGGGAGAAGAAAGTGGTGGTGTGAGTACATGAAGAACTTCTGGTAAGGAGAAACTGTTGATCACGTTCTGGGAGTGCCAGTGACAGAGACTGAACAAAACAGTGACAGGGGACAGAATGGATGTAGGGTGCAGGGGGATCTGGCATCCTGCAACACCAAGGAACAGCATGAGAGTGTCGCCTCTCAGGAACACTCGGGCATCACTATGGCATCACGTTATCAACTGGGAAGAGGACTGCAGTGTTGGTTCATTTTACCAGAAAGGATACTGCCTTGTAAGGGCATTTTATGCTGGGAAAAAGGTTATTCCTTCCCTCATTTATAATTACACATGCACACACTCACCGCACACAGACCAGACACACATGTATCCCTTTCTCACTCATATACACACTTCACATATACATTACTCCCTCTCTCTCTGCCTGTCCCGTCCAGAGCTGGAACCACAAGACAGAGACGCGGGTGCAATTAAATCTTGCTTTATTAGAGTAATGGATACATCTAGGACATTGAGCTTCATATAGAAACCTGCCTTACTCACTAGAAACCCCTAACTACACTCTAGACATGCTCTGCAGCGTGTGAAGGAAGTTGACTCAGCGACTCCCCTCTTTGAGAGGCCAGCTTATGTAGGGAACGTTTTTGATCGTAATCTCTGACTCCTTTGTAAGTCCTCTCTCTGCCCTGTCCGTTTCTCACGGCGGCGGGCACAAGGCGAGAGCTTGTCGGAAGACACCTCCTCTTGGGCTGCAGGCTCGAGGTCAGGAGTGGCATCACGCTGGAAGCGTCCTGGGAACCGCTTGGCAAGGGAGGAGTTGGTACAACCTCTGGGGCGTCCCTTGACGGGCCCTCGGGAACGACTGGGGGCAGCGCACTCTCCTCTACAGAGCTCGCGCCACCCATGGGAATTGGCTGGAGTTCAAGTTCACTGCCCCCCCCAAGGCCCCGAGCAGACTCAACAACTCCTGGGTCTTCCACGCCTTCTGGCAGCTGAGGCGCCTGAAACTCATGCCTCTCCCCTCCCTGCTCCTTCAGAGAGAGCCGAGGCTCAACACTGCCTAACTGCATTTCTCTCAATCACACAGAGTATGTGTGAGCATTCAAAAAAGGAACTCCACAGGCAAAAGTTATGCCTCCATTTATATATTGTTTAAAAATCAATAAAAGTAATTTGAAAGTTACTATAATGTAGTGTTCTTTTATCAATTATTGGAAATGGGAAATCATATAATCAATTATTCTTATGTACAAAAGTACATAAGAAACAGTACCAGATCAGATCAATGCAGAAAAACCAGCCTATTCATGGTGAGATGCTTTGATTGGTTCCCATGAATGAATGTTGTTAGTACAAAATTACTAAATACTATTTCATTGGCTGTCAGATACTGTCAATTATGGACTTAACTGTTTATCAGATGTCAGGAGCTCTTAAATGCTGACTGATATATGTAAGATAATGTATATCAAGTATCTATATATGGACTGCCTTCAAGTCGATCCCGACCTATGGCTACCCTATGAATAGGGTTTTCATGGTAAGTGGTATTCAGAGGGGGTTAACCATTGCCTCCCTCTGAGGCTAGTCCTCTCCAGCTGGCTAGGGCTTGCTCAGCTTGCCACAGCTGCACAAGCCAGCCCCTTCCTTGTCTGCAACTGCCAGCTGGGGGGCAACTGGGCTCCTTGGGACTATGCAGCTTGCCCACGGCTGCACAGGTGGCAGGGCACGTAATCTCTGAGCCACTCAGTGTGGGGGGGTGATCTTTAGCTGGCCCTTGACACCCAGGAGCCACATGTGGGGATTTGAACTCACAGACTCTAGACTCCCAGCCATGCTCTCCTCCCCACTGTGCTATATATAGAATATCAAATATTTGCTGAATATTCACACATTCAGAGAATATTTGCTAACAAAATCCACATAGAATTTTAACAATGGGTTTAGCTCTAGTGCAAGCCAGTTAATGAACATTTTGTAGTTTTTTTGGTACAAATGTTTTATACCTGTTTCATAGGGAATAACCTTTCCATGGGAAACATCAAAAACCAGTAAACCGAGAATGAATAACAGTAGAATAAGGAATGTGAAAGAGAGTGTGCTCCCTCCTTGTACAGTTATGAACAACAGATTATGGGGAAATAAGTCTTCTGCATAAATCATTAAGGGACCAATTCTGTAAACTGACAATATGGTAATTATTGCCCTACAGTATCTACTCACTCCAGATTTAACCCAATACTACATCCCCTTTGTTTATAGTTTTTATATGCTATGAATTTATCCCCTGGAGGCCACATATTGAAGCAATCAGGGACCCATAATATGTGAAGGCGTTAGGAAGTCATCCCATCAACACAGCAGCTAATTATAATGAATTCCTCAAGGCTTACAGCATCACTGGAATACTATCGTCCATGTCTCCAGGACCTTTTACACATCACTAAGAGCAGTGATTATACAAATCACTCCACTGTAATTCTCTGCAAAGTCAAGGTGACAAGCCACCTCAAAACACTCTGAAGTAGGCATTCTTGAAACTGTGTCTGTGTGTGTTTCATGCAACACTCGACTAAAATGAGGCAAGAGCCAAGATCTTATAAATTAGTTTTTTGCCCCCCTCCCCCGAGAGCAAACAAAACTGGTTCTCATCATCATAAAGGGATGAAATTCAATTAGAAAACAGAAGCTGAGCTTCCCTTGGAAATTAAATGGATCTCTGGCTCATTGCTAATATACCTGTAACTGAACAAGTTGCTCCGGGTTGCCTAAACTGCACATGAACTAGAAAAGGTAGGATTAAAAACACCCACACCAAAAAGATTCTTAACAAACATAAGCCCTTTCATTGCAAAATAACTAAGAGTGGCTTTCATGTTATTCTCATGATAGTTGTACAGTATAGCACATAAAACGATTACAAAAAGTGATCTGCCTGTGATCTCCATTTGGCCAGCCGCAACCCTCCACTGCCTGAAGTCCTCCTGCTTCCTAAAAGGACTGTCTTATTGCACCTTATGCCTAGAACGATCTCCCAGAACAAAACAGCTACCTACTTACCTATCTTCCTTTCTTCCTATGTATCCTCAAAACTCATCCTTCCCAAGAAGCCTTTGGAACAATGCCTTATTTCTGAAACTGTACTTCTAAAACTGTGGAGGGTTCCTCAGTAGATCACACTGTGAAACCTTTTTCCCATTTCCAAGGCTTTTAAAAAAGTTCACTTGGCCACATCATTACTGGTGTGAAGCCCAGTGTCAGAAATGGGGAACCTGTAGCGCACCATATGATATTGGATTCCAACTCCCATCAGCTTTAGTCAGCATGGCCAATGGTCAATTTTTTTTTAAATTGTTTTTATTGATTTCATAGTAATTTAACATGAATAATATAAAGATACAAAAATACATCAATTTAATTTGAATACCCTCCCCCCTCCCCCTCCCCCCACTTTAGAGCCAATTCCTGTTTTGATTCGGTTTATGTGCTATGTTATGGAAAGTATATTGGTAAGTATTGGTATACAGGTGATTATTGTAGTGAATGAAAATTAAATACAGTATTAACATGAGATGGTTTAAAATTGTAGGAGTATTATTACTCGTTTAGGAAAACCAGATAGTTTTTGCAGATGAAGAAAGCTGGGTATGTAGGTCTCGTTGTGAGGTGTATTCCATGTAGTTCCACCATACTGACGTGAACAATTCCGGTTTTGCAGCACCTCTTAGAAATCGAAGATGCAGCGTGATTTTGTCCAGTATAGCTATCGTCCATATTTTGTTGAACCAAATCTGCAAGTTAAGTCCATCTTGATTTTTCCAGTATTGTAATATTGTTAGTCTCGCTGCTATGAGTAGTTTACATAGCAGATGTTTTGATTTTAATGTTTTGTTTTCATCTTTGAATAAAGATAATAAAAATAGTTCCGGTGTTAAGTGTATTTTTTCTTTCGTAATGTTGTTTAGTTCGGTATGTACTGAAGTCCAAAATTTTTTGATCTGTGGGGAACTCCACCATAGGTGGAAGTATGTTCCTTTCTGACTGCATCCTCTCCAACATAAGGGAGATGTTGATGAAGATATATGAGAGAGTTGTACTGGTGTATAATACCGTCTGTGAATTGTTTTCAGCATAGTTTCTTTATGTGCTGCAGAAATTGTTTTGTTGTGTTTAGAATGAAAGATTGAAGACCATTCAGATGTTTCTAGCTGATATCCCAGATCTTTTTCCCATTGGTTTTTCAGACCTGTCAGTTTTCCCATATCAATTTCTAGTAATATTTTATATAGGTTAGAGACTATTCCTTTACCAGAGCGACCACTATCTAGTAGTATTTTTTCAAATTGTGTGATATTTTTAGTAGCGTATGTTTTGATTTGAGGGTCCTTTAGGGTAGTTTGTAATTGGTATGTATGTAACCAATCTAAGTTCCAAGATGGAATATCAATTTTTAGTTGTTGAATAGTGATTGGGTTACCTTGTGGGAAAAAATCTCTCAATCTAAAATAATTGTTCTCCTCTCCTATTTCTATATATTTTTTCAAGAAGTCATCTCCTGCTTTCGGGTAAGCAGGTAAGGGAGTTAAAGGGGAGTATATTGAAGATAATTTTAATTGTCATTGTTTCCAGATGGAGAATGTGGATTTTGTATATGGATTATTAATAGTTTTAATCCATGTTTGGGTGATTGGTAAGAAGGGTAGATTCCAAATCTTGCCTTTCGATAACACACTTTCTTCTAATCTAATCCAAGATTTTTTTGATTTCATTATGATGAAGCTAAGTTGGCGAAGTTGAAATGCTATGTAATATAAATGTAAATTCGGAAGACCCCAACCTCCAGAATTTGTGTGTGTGTAAAAGGATGTCATTGCTAGTCTTGGTCTTTTATTTTGAAAAATGAAGTTATTTATCATGGTCTGCCTCCAATGGTCAAATAAGATTGGAGTTGCAATCCAACATCTGGAGGGCCACAGTTTCCCCATCCCTGCTATATATGTTAATTCTATTCAGATACACATGCCTACTCATATCTATATTAAAATTAAAAATATAAATATAGACATGCTCATTGTTGACTACTGTGGAAGGGCTAAGTAGCTCTTGCAAAGCGGTTAGTTTACAAGTGAGTCCTGAAAAGTTGAATAAGTTAGCGGGTGAGTCCCACTTCAAACGTATCACCCTAGACCAAATACCCTATTGCAACTAAGCCTGAAAAACAGAACATTCTTTCCTTGTTTACTTTTGCCTCCATTTCTCTTCCCCTTCCTCTTTTATCTTGCCTATGTCAGTCTTCAGACTGTGAGTCTTTTGAGACATGGACCCTTCTACTCACATTCTTTGAAAGCAATAATAATGCCTTAAAAGCATTCTTTGAAAGCAGATGGCAATAATGACAATATGTTTTCATTCATTGGCAAGGGCATTCCACCCTATCCCACCCCTTACAGCTGAAAAAAGAACTCCACAGTGATTACAAGAAGGGGGCAGGGAAGAAGACACACACACACACAGAGTTAATCTGTACAAGCACTTAACCCAGTTTTTGCTAGTCATTCTGCATTGAAAAATTATGTCATACTCTCCTGATCCGATTCTTCTAATGCGCCTATTGCACTCCTTCTCTCTTTTCACAGGATTACTTTGATTTCAGAAGAAACGTTGTCCTGCAGAGCAATAAAGGCATATGAGGTCTCTATGCTTGAGTCCAAGAGGATAGTGCATCTGTTTGAAACAAGGTGCTTAAAGAAACTTCCTCAAAACCACCAGAGAAACACAGGACATTGTAATTACAATTCCACCATGAAGAAAAGTTTTTCTGATTTACTCTCTCTTGCTAATCAGGATAATAAGATCTCACCCTACGTTTCAACTTAGAGCTCTACTGATGCAAGAAGAGAATCCATCCCAAATGGATGAATTATACAGCCATGAGAGTGGCTGTATACTAATAGCCAGAATGGATTTTTTGCATTCCGGAGTGTTAAATTGAA
This sequence comes from Rhineura floridana, assembly GCF_030035675.1. NCBI lineage: Eukaryota > Metazoa > Chordata > Lepidosauria > Squamata > Rhineuridae > Rhineura > Rhineura floridana. Next base: position 80,944,992 of record NC_084481.1, on the reverse strand, counting down.
AATACCCCTTGTGCCATTTTTCTGCTTCCTATAAGCTCATTTCAAAGCAAAACCTTACAAAACTATAGTCTTGAACTCAGAAATGCTTGCTTAACAATGCTCTAAGTTTTCATGGCGATACACAAAACACTCAGAGAGAATCCAGAGTTCAAAGTGCAAACAAGAGGAAAAAATCAGGACACCTATTGGACTTTTTTCTGTCAGTGGTCTCATAATTTGTTGAAATTAATTAAAAATCAGCCATGTTCACAGAGTACCTGTAATCCTATAACTGACCTTGCCCCATACTCTGACCTTCATCATCTGCAGTTTAAAAGTTTTAAAAAATGCATAGCTAATATTTAAGAAATTTAAGAAATTTGATAAGCCCGGGCATGCTCAGTAAGAACCAACTGTCAACGTTCTAAAAGCCAGACTCACAGCTGCTTGGCTTGGCTAATCAGGACCACACCCACACCAGGCCCTTATTTCACTTTAGACAGTCATGGTTTCCCACAAAGAATCCTGGAAAGTGTAGTTTGTGAAGGGTGCTGAGAGGAGACTCCTATTCCCATGACAGAGCTCCAGTGGCCAGAGTAGTTTAACAGCCAGCCACTCTGATTAAAGCTCTGTGAGGGGAGCAGGGCCTCTCCTAGCAACTCTCAGCACCCTTCACTAACTATACTTCCTAGGATTCTTTGCGGGAAGCCATGACTGCCTAAAGTGAAATAAAGGTCTGGTGTGGATGTGGCCAGGGTCACCTTTGGTTTAAATTTGCGTGGGAGACTAAATTTGCCTGCTATAAAATAAAAATGTGAGGGAAATGCTGAAAAAGAATGTTACTGTTCACAATGTGTTCCTTTTGGAAAGGAAAGTGGCTTCCCCTCTGCCCAGTGCCCACCCACCCAATCTCCTCCCCTCCTCCAGGTAAGTTTCACCTATCCTAAGCATGATTGCACAGGAGTAAATCCCATTGAACTCAATAAGCATGCAAATGATCAGATCTGCCTTTCCCCCCTTCCCCTCTCCTCTCCCTTCCTCCTCCCCTCTTCCTCCCCTCCCCTCATCCTTCCTCCTCCCCTTTCCACTCCAGCCCTCCCTCCTTATTCTCCTCCCCCCCACAGTCAGTTTTACATATGCTAAGCATGATTGCATGGAAGTAAATCCCATTGAACTCAAAAAGCATGCAAATGATCAAACCTACCCTCCTCCTCCCTCCCCCTGCTGCCTGCTCCCATTCCCCTCCTCCCCTTTGCCCTTCCTCCCCTTCCTCCTCCCCTCCTCATCTCCTTTGGTCAGTTTCCCCTATCCTAAGCATGAGTGCAGGGGAGTAAATCCCACTGAACGCAATGAGCATGAAAATGATCAATCCATTCTCAGCAAACTTGCACAGGATCCCATTTCTTACCTTCCGGATTAAAAAGCAGAGAAATTCACTAACAGGCACAAAACCTTACAGTTTAAGAACATACCTACAGCCAACAGATATTTCTATCAAACTTTAAAAAGCAGGGAAATTGGGCAGCTACAGTGAATGCACCAGGGGAGCAGGAGACCTGACCAGCAATCAGCCCAAATAACAAAAACAAGTCATGTGCTCTGTTGATCTTGTTTTAGCAGGGAGGAAGCACAATATTAAGACAGTTGATATAGTTCAGATAATCACTTTAAATATGTTTGATTTACTTTGCAATGTTAGTGAAGTTTCGTATAGTAAATAATTTTCTTTAGTTTCTGTTTCTGTGAATTGTGAAGTACAGCAACACTCTGTAACACTAAAAAATCTCCAAATACAATTGTGGAATAATGGCACTGACTATTGTGCAGAATAGTTTCCAATGGACATGAGGAGTGTCTCAGTTTGCACAAGATAAAACAGTGGGAGGTGAAACATATTCTAGCAAATTTCTAGGTGTGCCTTAAGTGGAGCGGCTTAAGCATAGCAGGCTAAATACCTGCATCTTGGGCAGGCCAAGTTTGGTTTTTCCAATAGCTAGAGTCATTGTTGAAGTAGTAACATATTGCAATCAGTCTGATTTTACACCAAACTGCAGTTTCAGATTCAATTGTTAATGTAACCAGAATAGAAATAGAGCATAACCTCCGGTTTGAAACACAAAAGGCTGTCTTCACCATCATATGACATCGACTAATAAAAAGGCTTTGAAATTAACAGAAATAAATTTGACACAGATTTCTACGATGAATAATGAGAGAAATATAATTTTCTAGGTTAGATTCTCTGTAGAAACAGTAGTAACACAGGAAATAAGCAAAGTACGAAGAACACCAACAAACATACAAAAATGTAATTCTCCATCTCTGGAGATGGCGGGTATTGCCACCACTCACCATATGCTCAGAGGCACATGTTACCAAATTCTTCCAAGCTGCACAGGAAGTGGATTAGACTGTGAAAGACCAACTCAAATTGTGTTTGCATTTGACAAATTTGTAGGGCAGTCCAATATCTCAGAGAGGAGGTCAGGTCTCCTGCTCCCTTGGTGCATTCACTATAGCTGCCCAATTTCCCTGCTTTTTAAAGTTTGAGAGAAATATCTGTTGGCTATAGGTACATTCTTAAACCACAAGTTTTTTTTCCCATTAGTGAATTATTCCTCAGTTTACATAAATTCCCTTCATGTATGAATCATATGAAGGGGCATTATGTCCATAAAGTGGCAGCTGTTGTGACCTGAGAGGCCAGCAGTGACCTGGGCATAGATTCAAAGGTTTAGGAAGCAATGCAACCAGTGGAGGAGGTACGAGACCTGAGCACAACCACTGAACTGGGGACCCCCGGGACCAAGATGACAGAGACCTCTGGGCCTGATCTAAAGACTGCAGACCCTGAACAAAGGTTCAGCAAGGGGTCACCACAGTTGCCTTCAAGGCCTCAAACTCCACAGAGCCAGTGCACCAACACAGAAAGCATGTACAAGCTCCTGGCAACCCCCCCACAACCCTAACACATAATACTTTTTTCTCCTGAGGACGGCTTATATTAAAGATTTTCCCCCAGTGCTTTCTTCGAGGAGCTGACGGCAGCATACATGACTACTCCCATTCCAAACTGTACCCTTGCAACAATCCTGTGAGTTAAGTTAGGCTGACAGAGTGCAACAGGCCCAATATCAACCAGTGTATTGGGATTTGAAACTGGGTTTCTCTGGTCCTAACCTACCACTCTAACCCCACACTGGTTCTTGAGTTGATGTATATGCTAAACTGAGTATATGGCTTTGGTGGTAGTAGCTTAATACAGTAATTTATATTCAAATTGCTTTAATTTTTCTGAAAGGCTATTTTCTTCATTTCAAAATCTAGAACCCTTTCTTCAATGTCATCCTGTTGCTGGAAAAACTGAAAGGCATGGGAAGAGTAGCCCTATATTGTAGTAATTCAAAGAAAAGCCTGGTACCGCAAACAGAGTGAAACAGCAGCTTGTGTCAATATGCTGCACCACTCTGCTACATTTGTATTTGATTATTCAAACACCAGATGCCATTCAACAGAAAATTATAGCAGAAAATATGCTTAAAAGAGATACTATGTCAAGATAAACTCTTATTTCCTTACCTGTGACATTCGTAACAATACAGGTTATTAAAATGGAAGAACTGGGGCATGATAAAGAGGATTATACACACATATACCACATTTGATCAGTATTTTCAGTTTCAGCACAGCAGATGAGCATTTCCTTCACAACACATTCTCTGGCTTGTACTGCATTTCAGGAAACAAGTATGGGCATATTGGGAAGCATGACAAAAATATCTTTCATTAGCCAGATGGTGTGACCTGGAAGCACTAATTCAAACAACCAGGAGCTATGCAGTAGCTGCTCAAAAGCTAGTTATGTTGTGTCTATGTGATGTATCTGTCTGTGTAGAGAGAGGACCACTGGCAGTCTCTGACTGCGAGCAATGACAAACCTCGCAAAGTCCAGCAATGACAACTCTTGGCAGCTGCTCAAATATGCAGAGAAGCACATGTGGCAATGTTGCAATGGGAAAGTCCTCGCTGTTAAGGTATTCCCCATTTCCTTCATATTGATAAAGTGTAAATTAGCCCTCTGTCACTTTCAAAAAGCTCCAAATATATACCTCATACGTACTGGTTCCATGAGAGAGGTTTTATGCAGTTGCTGGGTGTCTCCTGTTAGTTTTGAATCTTCCCTCTGTATGACTTTGAAGAAGTACAAGATTCAAAAATGTGGGAACTGATGTGGGGACTTTAAAAGTTGTTTATTATTTCTAAGCTGCTGGACCAAAGGCCCATCTAGTCCAGCATTCTGTTCTCACAGGGGCCAGTCAGATGCCTATGGGAATCACAAAAGCAGAACATGAGTCCAACAGCACTCTCTCCACTTGTGCTTCCCAGCACCTGGTATTCAAAGCTTCTAGCACTTAGGATTATTTATTTATTTATTTATACCCCCCCTTCCTCCCAGAAGGAGCCCAGGGCGGTAAACAAAAACACTAAAAACACATCGTTAAAACAGACTTTAAAAAATATTGTAACAAAACATCTTTAAAAACATATTTTCAAAAAAGCCTTAAAAAATCTCATATATACAGTGCCTCCTTTAGGATGCACACCTTAACATGGCGAACGGGTTGGAGAGTGTCAAAGAAGGTGAGAGCAATACCATCAGGAGTCTAGACCAAGAGGCTAGACTCCTAGCAGGGGCACCCAAGGTGGAATGGTCAAAGCTGAAACACCAGCCTAAGATGCATCCAGACTCAGAGGAAGGCAATGGTAAACCACCTCTGAATACCTCTTATCATGAAAACCCTATGAACAGAGTATCCAAAATGCAACATGAGATAGTGCTGGAAGATGAGACCCCCAGGTCAGATGACACTCAGCGAGCTACTGGGGAAGAACAATGGAAAAGTACGAGTAGCGCTGTGACTAATGACGCAGCTGGGTCAAAGCCGAAAGGAAGCCCAGAGACTGAAGCACACAGATGCAAAAGGAGAGTATGGAGTTGTACGACGTACAAAATAGGAACATGAAATGTGAGAAGCATGAACCAGGGAAAGTTACAAATTGTCAAGCAAGAAATGGAACACATCAACATTAAAATACTTGGCCTGAATGAATTAAAATAGACGGAAATGGGACATTTTCATCAGGCAACTACAAAATATTTTATGCAGGAAATGAGAAATGAAGAAGAAACGGGATTGCTTTAATAGTGAGAAGTGATGTAGTACAAGCAATTAGGAGCTATAAGGCAAGGTCTGAGCGAATGATACCAATGAGATTTAACAGGAAACCTATTAACATAACCATCATCCAAGTCTATGCTCCAATGGCAAACACAGAAGAAGAGGAATTGGAGAGATTTCACACAGACATACAGGAAGAAACTGATCACACACCCAAACAAGATGTGCTGATAATCATGGGGGGCTGGAATGCAAAAGTAGGGAACAGAGAACTAGAAATTGTGGGGAAATGGGGCTTAGGAGGTAGAAATGAAGCAGGAGAAAGACTTACTGAATTGTATGAAGCCAATAATTTGTTTCTTGCAAACACATTTTTTGAGCAACCGAAAAGACGACTGTACACGTAGACTTCACCAAATGGTCAATATAGGAATCAAATTGATTATATAATTAGTAGCAGAAGATGGAGAAGAACGTTGCAGAAGAATATAAAGATCAAATAAGGAACAGATTTGAGACCTTAAACTTAGTTGATAGAGAACCAAAAGAACTATGGATTGAAGTCAGAGACATTATCAGGAAAGAATGCAAAAAGACAATGCCTCTAATAAAAAAGAGAAAAAGACCTCAATGGATGACAGACAAAATTCTTAAAATGGTTAAAGGGAGAAGGAAAGCAAAAGTATAAAGGAGATAGAAACATGGTCAGAACCCTAAATGCAATAATACAGTGACTAGTACATAGGGACAGAGAACTATTACAATAGTTATTGTATAGAAATAGAAGAGGACAACAAAAAACGTAGAACAAGAGCCCCATTCCAAAAGGTAAGAGAAATTAAAGGGAAATTTAAACTAAGAATAGGGGTGTTGAATAATCAACAGGGGAACACACTGACTGACCGAGATGAAATAAAAGGAAGATTGAAGCAATACACTGAAGAATTATATAAAAGAGATGCGAGGATGACAGATTCATTCAAGGAGGAACCGTATGATGAATAAATTTTAGAATGTGAGGTGAAAGCTGCTCTTAAAATACTTAGAAGAAACAATAGATGGCATACCAATAGAGTTGCTACACTGAGACTGAATCTGTCCAAATATATGGAAAATAAAACAATGGCCCACAGACTGGAAGCGTTCCATATACATCCCAATTGCAAAGAAAGGGGATCCTAGGGAATGCAGTAATTATCCAACTATTGCCTTAATATCCCATGCAAGTAATGCTCAAGATTCTACAACAAAGACTCTTACCATATATGTAGCAAGAAATGCCAGATGTTCAAGCTGGATTCAGAAAGGGAAGAGGTACCACAGATCATATCGCAAACATACATTGGATAATGGAACGGACCAAGGAATTTCAGAAGAAAATAACCCTGTACTTTATAGATTACAGCAATGCCTTTGACTGCGTAGATCATGGAAAACTATGGAATATTTTAAAAGAAATGGAGGTGCCACAGCATCTGATTGTCCTGATGCGCAACCTATACTCTGGACAAGAGGCTACTGTAAGGACAGAATATGGAGAAACCAATTGGTTCCCCATCGGAAAGGGTATGAGACAGGGGTGTATTTTAACACCCTATTAGTTTAATCTATATGCAGAACATCATACGGAAAGCAGGATTGGACCAAGATGGAGGTGAGAAAACTGGAGGAAGAAATATCAATAAGTTAAGATATGCAGATGATCCCATACTACTAGCAGAAACTAGTAATGATTTGAAATGAATGCTGATGAAAGTTAAAGAGGAAAGCACAAAAGCAGGAGTACAGCTGAACGTCAAGAAGACTAAGGTAATGACAACAGAAGATTTATGTAACTTTAAAGTTGACAATGAGGACATTGAACTTGTCAAGAATTATCAATACCTTGGCACAGTCATTAACCAAACTGGAGACAATAGTCAAGAAATCAGAAGAAGGCTAGGACTGGGGAGGGCTGTTATGAGAGAATTTGAAAAGGTCCTCAAATGCAAAGATGTATCACTGAACTAAAGTCAGGATCATTCAGACCATGGTATTCCCGATCTTTAGGTATGGATGTGAAAGCTGGACAGTGAAAAAAGTGAACATGAGAAAACTTGACTCATTTGAAATGTAGTGTTGGAGGAGAGCTTTGTGCATACCATGGACTGCGAAAAAGACAAATAATTGGGTTTAACAAATTAAACCAGGATTATCACTAGAAGCTAAAATGATGAAACTGAGGTTATCATACTTTGGACACATCATGAGAAGACATGATTCACTAGAAAAGACAATAATGCTGGGAAAACCAGAAGGGAGTAGAAAAAGAGGAAGGGCAAACAAGAGATGGATTGATTCCATAAATGAAGCCACAGACCTGAACTTACAAGATCTGAACAGGGTGGTTTATAACAGATGCTATTCAAGGTCGCTAATTCATAGGTTTGCTATAAGTCAAAATCGACTTGAAGGCGTATAACTACAACATATACAGTATATGTGTGTATATATATTGACTAGTACCCATTGATCTCCTTGAATTTATCTAATCCCCTTTTAAAATTTCCAAATTGGTGATCAGGAATACAACTTCTGGCAGTGAATTCCATAGGTTAACTATACAATGTGTAACGAAGTACTATTTCTTGTCTCTCCTGCATCTCCCACCACTCAGCTTCATTGGATGCCTCCAGGTTCTAGTATTATGACTATCTACTTCCTCCACTCTGTGCATTTTATTTTATTTATTTTATATACCTGCATCAAGTCTTCTTTTATTCACCTTTACCCTAAATTAGAAAGCTCCAAATGTTGTAACCTTTCCTTATAGGGCAATTGCTTTAGCCCCTTGATCATTTTGATTGCCGTTTTCAATCTGCAGTTTTTTCAGCTCCGCAATAACAATTTTGAAACATGATGACCACAACTATACAAAGTATTCCAAGTTCTGGTTGTACGACATATTTTTATAAAGCATTACAATATTGGCAGTTTTAATTTTTATTCCTTTTGATTTCAGAGCCTTGTTATATAGAAGTTAAGGATTGTAATTTTGTAACACTCTCCCTTCACACACATAAAGTGGTCAGATCTTCCAAAAAAATAACAAATGAATCAAAGGGACAAGATACCAAATATGGACCTGAAGATTAGTCAGAGAATTTAGCCAAGGAATCAGATGCAAATTGAAATAGCAAATTATCAGCTTCACAGCATTACTGTTATTTTCCTTAGTTTAAAAAAGATATGTACTTGAAAATAATTATAACTTTTGAAAGCAAGGGAAATTCCCAATGAAATGAATTAGAAGTAGTTTCTCTTTGTTGGCTGTCTGGGATTTTAGCCCCAATAGTCTTCTACAATAGTATTCTACTCCATATTATACAGTGTTGTCCGCTATCCAGGATTAAGCAGGAAATATGAGGAAACTGATTTCTTATCAGTATACAGGATAACATAGTCATGGAGAGATATAGCACTGTGGCTGAAAGCTTTGAAAAGGCTCTCCTATCATTCATTTCTTGTACTTTGAACAGATTTCTCTTGACAACTAATTCTGTGTTCACTATCTTTGCCTGATAACAGTACAGTTGATATCAAACCTACCCACCAATGGAATAAGCTAGCATAGTGCTTGCACTTGGTTGACCTCTCTTCATGTGACTCCTAAGCAGAGCTTGGAAAAGTTACTTTTTTGAACTACAACTCCCATCAGCCCCAGCCAGCATGGCCACTGGATTGGGCTGATGGGAGTTGTAGTTCAAAAAAGTAACTTTTCCAAGCTCTGCTCCTAAGACATTCCAGGATCTACAGCCTGGTAGATGTCCATTAAGACCAGACAATTTTCCTTCTAAGAACTTCTGGTATATAGGAATTGGTCTCTGCAAATGTAAAAAGCCTGTATTAATACCATACTGGAAAGTCCAGCTATCACTTGAACCTCACAGAGAGTCCTGCAAAAGTTTTTAAAAAATGTACAGAAGGTACCAATCAACACCAGGTAAATAATGCAGAGCCAACACAAGTTCTTGGAGATCATCAAAGAAGCCCTCTCCAGCTGTTAGAGCTGTATTAGAGTGAATTAAACACCTTAGGGCAGAGAGTATACTAGGTCCCTCCCCTGCCATTCCTGTTTCTCTCCATGAGTCTGAGGGTGAACATGTGATGCAGAAAGCCTCCTGAAGTCAGCGGGCTCCCTTCTTCCACAAGTACAGGAGGCTCCCAGATTCACAAGTTTGCTCCACAGAATGACAACAGAGGAGCTATTACGATGGCTTTGCTTTGTGTGCTTACTTAAGTCTGAGTCGGAATGCCTGAAGAGGGCTTTTTTGACTACAGTTTATATATATGCAGCAGAGCCATGCATGGAAAATTATTGAAATGAATTCACAAGACAGCACCAGTGAAATTCATGCACACTTAGTATTTGTCAGTGGTCTGTTTTGCTTGTTGATGTTGCTGAAGTCATTAGATAGTCATGATACAAAGCAACTAATTATGAATATGCCTCAAAGCACTTTACTTCCAGAGAGCCGAATATGCACAGGCTATTCAAAATAATCATCTCAGATTACATCGCCAACAAAGATTCATACAAACTGCTTTGCAATATTTAGTGGTTGGTACAAATCCCATGTCCTTGAGGATTTTCATTAGCTGGCTGCCTCCTGCAATTATAAACTCTGCATGTTCTCCTTTTGCAGCATAGGGAAACAGCTGTTAGAGATACTTACACTGACTGATGCACTACAGAGTAGCTCAAAACTCCTCAGTAATCAACCTCTCTAATTAATAAACAGCAAGGATTAGGGTGCTTTTTAAGTCATGAGACTTTTCAATGCAGTTACAATTATAGAAAACACTATGTAGATAACACTTTGCTACTTAGTTTTTCTACAAATTACCCTGACATTAAAAAAAAATTTTTTACATTTGTCATGTAAGTAGAAGAAAGGATAAAGTGTTGGATCCAGACCAAGCTTGTTGCACTTTCTTATATGCTTTCATGTTGATTACGACATAAGGTACAACAGGGCCCCGCTTTTCAGCGGCCCACTTTTCAGCGTTCCACTAATACAGTGGTTTTCAATTAGAGTAAGGCCCCACTCATACGGCACTTGTTCCGCTTTTTGGATGGTTTTGCTTTTAGGGGGGTCTGGAACATAACCCACCATATGAGTGGGGCCCTACTGTAGTCAGAGGTGGTTTACCATTGCCTTCCTCTAGCTTGTTGCACTTAGTTCCTAATAAATCAATTGGACTTAAGTCATGATTAAATGTCTAAAAGCAGCTATACCAATGATTTTCTGGATTTAATTCCCTCCTTGCTTTGCTTACCATATAGCCTAATTAGTTCTGGAGAACTCAACACTATTTTGTAATATCTTGGTTGGACTAATAAAGTTATTTCCCTAATAATATGGATTTTATAATTTTGTGTTACAGGCAGAAAAGTAGCCTGAGACGTGGCAATGCCACTGAATGGAATCACAATCCTAGAAGCAATTAGGGCAGGGATGGAGAGCGTGTGGCCCTTCAGACCTTGTTGACTTCAGCTTCCCTCATCCCTCCCCTTTGGCCACAGGTTACCCATCCCAAGGCCTAGAATTTTGGGTACACTTGTTCTGTCACCCACAATGATGTATAAGTCTGAGATACTGTACACGAAAGCTCTGGAACCTCTCAGCACTTGACTACAAATGTGTCTGTTGGTTTTAAAAAGTCAGCTGGGCTCATGCAAACAAACTGCGGAAATGCCTTGATGCCTTACTGACTAGAGTTCAAATGGTTTGTTATACAAAGACCTGTGCTCACTTCAAATCAAATGAGTTTACACAAGGCACTCTAGGACACTGAAACGTAACCAGATACATAATTGCCTAATAAAAAGGAGCAAATGACTATAAGAAGAAATGGCATGTCATAGCATGAAGGGTATTCATTAACAGAAGGCAAGGCAAACAACTTGCATATCAGAAAAATAAAGGAGAACTGTGAGAGTGGAAGGGAAATAAAATGCAACACTTATTTGAAAAAAGGAGCAAAGATCTCTCTCTCTCTCTCACACACACACACACTTCACTTGGTATAGTTTTTTACATCTTCATGACTTCAAAGAAAAAACATTTTTGTTCTCAGTTTGCCCTATACCAGGGATGGTGAACCTGTAGCCTCCCAGATATTATTGGACTCCAACTCCCATTAGCCCCAGCCAGCACAGCCAATACACGGGGACGATGGGAGTTGGAGTCCAACAAGATCTGGAAGACCATCTTTACTGTACTAGAAACTTTTGGGTACTTTAAATAAATTGACTCCACAGAATGACAACAGAGGAGCTATTGGATATCACTATGGCTTTGCTTTGTGTGCTTACTTTAGTCTCAGTCGGAATGCCTGAAGAGGGCTTTTGTGACTACAGTTTATATCTATGCAGCAGAGTCTTGCATGGAAAATTATTGAAATGGATTCACAAGGCAGCACTTTGCCACACTGGCTCCTTTGGGGGTAGGGAGATTCTTTAATATTCACCCACAGTTATTATGTAATAATATCTACAGAAAATAATTTCCAGGCACTACCTGATCTCACGCAAACTCAGCAGAGGAAAGATGCATTCTTGTTGCTAGGTGAAAAGGGCAAACTATGGAAATTCCAAGGACTAGAAAAAAAGACAAAAGCAGAAGAAGTACACTAACAAGGAGAGGAAAACAGCAGAGATTCCTATTGCCTGGTGACCATACAACTCACTTGTCAGTCATAGATCTGACTTCACTCATTGGCTGAAAACTTTGACAGGCAGGACCAGCCAAGCCAGCTCATTTCACAGAAATTGCTTGGAAGGGTATCTGCTCTTTAACTTTCTTTCTAGAAGGGCTAGAGACATACTTTAAAAAAAAATGCTACCTGCTAAGGGTACCACTGAAGGCCTATGTGGGTGCCATAGCACTCATTCTGTGCTACATGCTGAGGGCACCACTGAAGACCTATGTGGGCTTGACAGGTTGGCAATCCCTGAGCTAAGATATTCAAGAACCTTCCCTTGCTAATGTAATGAGCATCATTCTATTTCCTTCTCTGGCTTGCCGCTAGTAACATCTCTGCTTTATCTTAGCTTAAATCAATTTTCCAAATGCATGTATACTAAATCTATGCTAAAAGTCTCTACTAATTTTATGAAATGTTCTTCATGCTCTTGCATACTGAGTAATGCATCAGGGTTAATGTAAGACCCCTTGTAAATTTTCTGGTGATGCATTATCGGTTTGTGATAGGAAAATATACTTCCACTTGCATTTTCTTCTGAATGAAAAAGTACATTGAAACACTTGCAGCAAATGGAATGGTCTCTAAATGGTTAGTGTCTGGAGACAGCAATTCAGGGGGCATGACTCTTTTAAGAATGATTTTTTTAGTGGCTTGAGTAGAGACAGAATGGTTGCTTGAGAGGTAGAAAACCAAAATAATGTATTTATTATTTTAAGAAAACGTATACCCTGCCCTCCACTGTGATCACAATGTTCAGGGCAGCTGCACAAAAGGAGACCATTGGTCAAACTAGCTCAGAATGCACTCTGATTGGCAGCATCTCTCCAGCAGGATTCTTCTCCATCCTGCCTCGAGAGATCAAGGACTGAATGTAAGACCTTCTGTTGAGCTGCGGCAGCCCCTCCCCGTTAATCTCTTATTTTCCTCCAGGCTCTCCTTCCTGACTCTTGCTTCCATCCCAGCTCTTTAGAAAAGAGGAAGGTACTGGGGAACTGGCAATGAACCTGAAAGTTAATGATACTCTACAGATGCATTCCTACTCTTACTTCACCATCTCCAAGCTATTTAAAACTGTGAAGTAAATGCAATTACTAGAGATATGTCACCAATGCGAATTATCTGCAAATTAAAACTGATGTGTCCATATGGTAGGGGACAAATGTCAATTGAGAAAATATCAAAAATAACTTTTGTCATTTTAAACAAATACATGAGAGACATCTGTTAAAGAGAAAGTAGTTCTCTTTCTGCAAAGTTTTACTGTATTAGTGGGCTAATTATACACTTTCCCACTGAATGGAAAATGAGAATAGGAGCACATTTTCCTATCACAAATTGATGAATACACCATCAAGAAAATTACATGAAGTCTTGCATTGGTCCTAATACATTATTCAATATACAAGAGCACTAGGAACAACATATAAAATGAGTTTATATTTTTAACTTTCGGTTCCAGATTTAGAGCCAAACTGGATGAGATACTGGAGAGCTGTAATCATATCGTCCATCCCTTTTAATTTCTTTTAAAAGCAGCTGCTGAGGCCCTGAATCTTATCAGGTCCATAGTGCTGGGGGAGAGCAGGTTAATTATTTTACTCCATGCCACCTTCCCAATTTAATCTCTCTTTCTCATCCAGCCACCCACAGCACACCCACACACTTGCCTTGATAGGAACACACTTTTACCTATATGTTTTCACTAAGAGAATAAAGTGCATTTTACTGGCAGAATTTACCGCAGGAAAATGACATAGAGTTAAGGGTTGCCACCCTATGACACAGTTTTGATCCAAGCCCACCTTCCATGGTGGCTTTTTAAAACAAATTAAAAGAGATGGGCAATCAAATCAGGAATGTCCAACATTTCATCTAGTTTGGCATTTACTGTACAAATGATTGTTTGCACACAAATTTATAATCAGAGGCTGCCAATTGCAAGAAATGAAGGTAATTGAATGCTGGTTGTTATAATTAGCAAATTTAGGGATATGGTTGAAAATGTGATGTGAATGCAAAGAAAGCTATCACCTATTTCCCATCTCCAGGTATCCAGAGCTTGCAAAAAATCATGATTAGTCTCTCACAACCATCTTAGTAGTACTAATCAACTCCTTCTGGTTTATGAGTGAGATGCTTTATCTCTTCTGTCACAGCTTCGCTACAATCAGTCACCCTCTTGAAATGTACAATATACTTTATGGGTAACAGGGATGGCCCTACCATTAGACAGAGTATGGTGGAGACCTGAGGGATCTGATTTTGGGCATCATGAAAGGTCAGCAAACTGTTACTTTTTACTTTATTGTTATTGAATGAAATGATGTCATGGACGTAGATTTCCACTTGTGCACCAGACTTCCTCTTCCCCTCCTCCTCCATTCATGATTCTTCCCAAATCTGTTTGGGAGGGCCCCCCAACCATGGAGGTCAGATTCTAGGGCTGCACAGGGGCTGCAGGGGGGAAAAGAGAAAGTGGAAGTCCCACTGTACAAGTGAAAATCTGTTTTGCTCATTCACTACCACCATTGGATTCCACCCGTTGTAAATTTAATTCCCAACAAGAGATGCTTGTGGTATTTTCTACCTTGAGGCCAAACTAACTTGGTCAGCCTCGGGTACTATGCACCTTGACTTTGGTGTGTGTGTGTGTGTGTGTGTGTGTGTGTGTGCGTGTGTGTGTGTGCCACTGGCCATTTTGCCTTGGGCAGTAAAATAGCTTGGGCCAATCCTGATAGTCACTGAAAAGAAGATAAAGGTCCTTGAGGTACCCACTTTAAAAGACTCATTTCTTAGCAGATCTCTTGTACTAGATGGTTTAATTAATTTTCAACATTTATAAATGGAGTATAAAGCCCAGCAGGAAGTCTGCAAAAAGGAAAAATCCCGCCTGAACAAGGACAAACAGAATGACAGCATCAAGCCTTTGACCTCTCTTACACTGCAATTTAGATGGGAAATTCTGCTTTTATTATTATAATACAAGTGTTCCAAGTATACAAATAAAAACAAGCCAATGAGGACTAAATTAGAACAGCTATTCTTGTGTTTCATGGACAGCACTTGAGCTCTGAATCAGACAAAACATACTAAGATGAGCTGCTTCCCATGTGACTGTCTCTCTTGCACGAAATGCTCTACAAAAATCCCTTTTAAGGAGTTCTAAAAGTGACATGAACTGCTGAAGCTCAATCCTGATAAGACCGAGGTGCTACTTGTGGGTGACAGGGGAAGGTTGGGTGTTGCTGTCATGGCCCCGTCAGAGGACTCCTCAGATGAGGACGACTCGGGAGTAACAGCAGCAGACCCAGGAGCAGCAGGAGACACGGGGGAGCCTCCTGAGAATCCAGCTCCTTCTGCCTCTCAGCTGCAGAGCACCCCAGGGACAGCAGAGGCCCTGCAGCCAGACACAGACAGTGAACAGGATACTCCCCCCTCACCTGCAGAACGTAGACAGCAGAAGGTCAGGCAGAAGAGAGGCAGGCCTGTCTCCTTAAGGCCCAAACGCTGAGGGCTCGAACCTGCTGTCCATCCTGCTCTTTATAAGGCACACCTTGGCTGCAGCTTGTTGCTGACTGCAACGTCAGGCGTGGCTTTGTGTAGACCTAGTTTCCCTGCATCATCTCTTTGACTGACCTCCTTGGCAATTGATCCCGGACCTCCACTGACTTCGCTTCTGGACTTCTGACTCGGCAAGTACGCTTCGGAAAGGCCTGGCAGATTTACAACCCGACTGCTGGCTAAGGACTTTCCTTCCCTGCCAAAGACCCAGGAATTTCCAGCCCCCCCGACACTGCTGATGCAGTGTAGAGCTGACAGTTTGCAGTCAGCCCAAACAAAGCAGGCAACAAAGGAGTGGGGGAAGTGCTGACCATGGAGCAACTCCAGCAGGAAAACTTGCTCCTGCGCTCACAAGTAGACCAGCTGCTGTTGGCCGTCCAAGGCTTGCAAACCCAGCAGCAGCCCCACCCCCTCTCCCTACAGGGAGAGCCAAGTGCCCTGTGACTCTCCCAGAGAAATTTACTGGGGCTTCCGACCAGCTCTCAGCCTTCTTGGCCCAGGCCCAGCTCTTCATGGAGTTACGCCCATGATAAGACCCGGGTGGGATTCTTGATTAACCTCTGCACCGGGGCGGCAGCTAGATGGGCCACGCCCCTGCTCCTCGAGCAGAGCCCCGTGCTCAACGACCTAGCCACCTTCACCAGAGAACTGAAGGCTATGTTCGAGGACCCAGTCCAATCTGCCACAGCCAACCGCCGGATACGCAGGCTGTGGCAAGGCCGATGCCCCTTGGGGGAATATGTAACAGACTTTCGTCTATTGCAACAAACCCTGGGCTGGAACGAAGCCGCTCTCATGGACCAGTTTCAGGAGGGGCTGTCGGATGAGCTCCTGGATGAGCTAGCTAGGGTGGAGCGCCCTGGAACCCTGCAAGCCCTCATACGCCTGTGTCTCCAGATTGATGGGAGGCTGGAAAGCAGGCGTGCTGCCAACCGACCCCGGCCAGTCTACAGAGCATCAGCCCCAGTGGCTGGGCCCTTGGAGCCTGTCGGCAAGGACTCTACACCCCCGGCAGAACCGATGCAGCTGGGAGGGGCTCGGCCACGTCTCTCTGGGGCCGAAAAGCTGCGACGCCGGCAACAGGGCCTCTGCCTGTATTGCGGGGCCCCGGGACATTTTGCAGCCCAGCATTCCGCGAAACAACCCACAGCCCCTGCCTCGGGAAACGTCCATGCCCCGGCCTTCACAGGCCCCTGAGCCGGGGCAACCTCATGGTTCAAGGGGCCTGCCACCTCAGTTCCTCACCGCCCAAGCATCTGACCGTGTTGATCGCACTGACAGTCCCTGGAAGGGGGACCCTACAAGTACCCGCCATGCTGGACTCAGGATCCACCAGCAATTTTATGGACGTGTCCTTTGCCAAGCTCCACCGGGTTCCTAGTCAACCCATTCACCGCCCCCTCCTGGTGGAGACTATTGATGGCTGGCTTCTCGCCTCGGGCCCTGTAGTACAGGAGACAGTGCCGCTCGACATGGCCCTGGGGGAGCACGAGGAAAGCCTCCAGTTCTACCTGGCTGCCGCACCCCACTTCCCGGTCGTGCTGGGCCTGGCATGGCTCCAGCGGCATGACCCCATCATCCAGTGGTCCACGGGCCGACTGACCCTCAGATCCCCCCATTGCCAAGCCAACTGCTGGAGGCCGAAGGAGCGCATCCTGATGACCCAGGAGGCAAGCTCCGTGCCCGAGGCCTTACCGGAACAGTACCGGGAGTTCGCGGATGTGTTTGGGAAGCAAGAGGCAGACCAGTTGCCACCCCATCGTCCTTACGACTGTCCCATTGATCTGCTCCCCGGAGCCAAGATTCCTGTGGGCCGGCTTTATTCCCTGTCAGAACCCGAACTGGCAGCCCTCAGAGTTCCTCGACAAGAACCTGCGCCGAGGGTTCATTCGCCCTTCCACGTCCCCTGCAGCCGCCCGTCCTCTTTGTCAAAAAGAAATGTGGGGAACTCCGGCTGTGCAATGACTACCGTGCCCTCAACCAGATTACAGTTCGGAATCGCTACCCTCTGACCCTGATCCCAGAACTGTTAAGAGCGGCTGCGGGGCGCTCGCATTTTCACCAAACTAGACCTGAGAGGGGCCTACAACCTGGTGCGTATGCGGGAGGGCGATGAGTGGAAGACGGCCTTCCGCACCCGGTATGGGCACTTTGAGTACACCGTGATGCCGTTTGGCTTGTGCAACGCCCCTGCCGTCTTCCAGCCCTTCATGAACGACATCTTCCGGGACCTCCTAGACCGCTTCCTGGTGATCTACTTGGATGACATCCTGATCTACTCGCGGAACCCCTCGGAACATAAGGAGCACGTTCGAGCGGTGCTGCAGCGCCTGCGGGAGCATCGCCTCTTCGCCAAGCTCGAAAAATGTGCCTTTGACCTCACGACCGTGGATTTCCTAGGCCATCGGATCTCGCCCTCGGGTATCCAGATGGACCCCGCCAAAATTGAGACCATCCTCCACTGGGCCGCTCCGCGAAGCCCCAAAGATGTGCAGCACTTCTTGGGCTTCACCCACTATTACCGCCGGTTCATCTCCCACTTCTCCGAACTCACCACGCCCATATCAGACCTGCTTCGAGGCAAAGAGAAGTTTGTTTGGACCGAGGCTGCTCAACAGGCCTTCCGGCGCCTCCAACACGCCTTTACATCTGAACCCATCCTCCAGCAACCCGACCCTACCCGACCTTACATAGTGGAGGCCGATGCATCGGATAAGGCAGTGGCAGCAGTCCTACTTCAGCCAGTGGGGAGCAAGCAGTCCCTGCTCCCCTGTGCGTTCCACTCCCGGAAACTCAATGCTTCGGAACAGAACTACACCATTTGGGAGAAGGAGTTACTGGCCATCAAAGTAGCCTTCGAGACCTGGCGTCATCTCCTGGAAGGGGCACGCCATCCGGTCCAGGTACGAACAGACCACCGAAACCTGGAGCACCTGCAAAGCACCCAACGGCTGAACCAACGCCAGATCCGGTGGTCCCTGTTTTTCTCCCGGTTCCAGTTCACGGTCACCTACCTCCCTGGCCGCCGAAACACCCTAGCAGACGCACTCTCTCGCAAGCCAGAATACCGAGCCGAGCAGGTCGATCGCCCCCTTCGCCCAATTCTTCGCCCAGAGAACTTCGCCGCTACCCACCAGCCACAACCCCTCCTGGACCGGGTGCAGGAACAGCAGCAAAAGGACCCCTACGCCCTGGCCCAGCAGCTAGAGTTCCAGTCCGGGATGCCCGCCCGGGACAGCCCCTTTTCCTTGCAGCAGGGCCTCTTGTATCACCGGAACCGGTTGTACGTTCCCCCGGGAGCTCTGCGGGAAGAGGTGCTCCACCTCTGCCATGACAGCCAGCCGGCAGGGCATTTTGGAACGTATAAAACCCTCCACATGGTCCTACGGGATTTCTGGTGGCCCCGGGTCCAAGCGGACGTCAAGGACTATGTAGCAGCCTGTGATACCTGCCAGCGAGCCAAGAGCCACCCCGGGAAGCCCCCGGGGCTCCTGCTCCCACTGCCTACCCCCCCGGGCCCTGGCGCTCGGTCTCCCTGGATTTTATCACGGACTTACCGGCCTCCCGGGGAATGACCACCATCCTCGTAGTCGTAGACCTGTTCACCAAGATGGCCCATTTCCTCCCCTGTGCCGGCCTACCCTCTGCCCCAGAAACTGCGCAACTGTTCTTGACCCAGGTTTTCCGGTTACACGGCCTCCCCGACCACCTGATCTCTGACCGAGGAGCCCAGTTCACCGCCCGGTTCTGGCAGGCCCTGTTTTGGGCCCTGAACGTCCAGATCCACTTGTCCTCCGCCCACCACCCTCAATCAGATGGACAAACAGAACGTACCAACGCCACCGTCGAACAATACCTGCGGTGTTACACCTGCTTCCAACAGGACAATTGGGTGGATCTGTTACCGCTGGCAGAGTTCGCGTATAATAACTCCGTGCATGCCTCCACGCGCCAGACCCCGTTCTTTGCCTCTTACGGCTACCACCCCTGATTCTTCCCCTCAGTGCGACCCCCGTCGCCGGTCCCCGCTGCGGATGTCATGCTGCAGGAGTTGCAAGCCCTGCAGGCAGTCCTGAAGGAGCAGCTGGAGCAGGCCAAGGACACGTATAAGCGCTTTGCTGACCGTCACCACCAACCAGGCCCGCCGCTGAAGGTAGGGGACCAGGTATGGCTCTCAACCAAATTCCTGCGGTTGCAACGGCCGTCTCACAAGCTGGCGGCTCGGAATGCAGGTCCCTTCCGGATCACCCACCAAATTAACCCGGTGGCGTTCCGGCTCCAACTCCCTGCCACCTTCCGCATTCACCCTGTCTTCCATCGATCACTGCTGACTCCCGCTCTCCCGCCTCACCCCTTGGGCAGTCAACCACGGCCCCCACCACCGATACAAGTCAACGGGGAAGAGGAATTCGAAGTGGCGCAGATCCTGGACTCCCGGAGGCATCAGGGCCACCTCCAGTACCTCATAGACTGGCAGGGGTACGGCCTTGAGGAACGCTCATGGGAAGATGCGGCGCAGGTGCATGCCCCTCATCTGGTCCGGCGCTTCCAGCAGCGCTACCCGGATAAGCCGGGCCCCAGCGGGAGGCGGAGGGTTGGTCGTGGGGCGGGGGATAGTGTCATGGCCCCGTCAGAGGACTCCTCAGATGAGGACGACTCGGGAGTAACAGCAGCAGACCCAGGAGCAGCAGGAGACACGGAGGAGCCTCCTGAGAATCCAGCTCCTTCTGCCCCTCAGCTGCAGAGCACCCCAGGGACAGCAGAGGCCCTGCAGCCAGACACAGACAGTGAACAGGATACTCCCCCCTCACCTGCAGAACGTAGACAGCAGAAGGTCAGGCAGAAGAGAGGCAGGCCTGTCTCCTTAAGGCCCAAACGCTGAGGGCTCACACCTGCTGTCCATCCTGCTCTTTATAAGGCACACCTTGGCTGCAGCTTGTTGCTGACTGCAACGTCAGGCGTGGCTTTGTGTAGACCTAGTTTCCCTGCAGCATCTCTTTGACTGACCTCCTTGGCAATTGATCCCGGACCTCCACTGACCTCGCTTCTGGACTTCTGACTCGGCAAGTACGCTTCGGATAGGCCTGGCAGATTTACAACCCGACTGCTGGCTAAGGACTTTCCTTCCCTGCCAAAGACCCAGGAATTTCCAGCCCCCCCTGACACTGCTGATGCAGTGTAGAGCTGACAGTTGCTGACCTGAATCTTAATGGGGTAAGATTACCCCTGAAGTCCGCAGCCTCAGGGTTGTTCTTGATTCCAAGCTGTCCATGGAGGCTCAGATTTCGGCAGTGAGCCGGGCAGCTTGGTATCAACTACACCTCATACAGAGGTTGCAACCCTACCTCCCTATTCATCAGCTCCCACTGGTGGTACATGCCCTGGTCACCTCTCGATTAGACTACTTCAATGCGCTCTACGTGGGGTTACCTTTGAAAACGGTCCGGAAACTACAACTGGTGCAGAATGCGGCGGCACACCTACTTACAAACAGCCACCGCCATGATCACATCACGCCGGTGTTAATTCATCTACATTGGCTTCCAGTTGTTTTCCGGGCCCAATTCAAGGTGTTGGTGTTAACCTTTAAATCCCTATACGGTCTCGGCCCAGTTTACCTGAAGGAGCACCTCCAGTACCACCAACTAAGCCACCCGACCAGATCAGCCACACAGGGCCTTCTCTCCGTCCCACCAACGAAAACAGCTAGGTTGGTGGGGACTAGAGAGAGGGCATTCTCAGTGGCGGCCCCCACTCTCTGGAACTCCCTCCCGTTCGATCTTCGCCATGCCCCTTCCCTGGATACATTTCGCCGAGCCTTGAAAACATGGCTCTTCGGACAGGCCTTTGGGATCCCCAGGGTGGGCTAATTTCTTTATATTGTTTTAACACTGTCTATTGATGGCCCTAAACTGTTCTGTACTGCTGCTTTTAAAATGATTATTGTTGACTGCACTGTATTTTATTATGTATTTATATTGTATTGTTGAACTTGTATTGTCGCCTAGAGTGGTTTCGGCCAGATAGGCGACACAAAAATTAAATTTATTATTATTATTATTATTACTGTTTTGATTCTCACAAAGGTGAGAATCCACTTTACACTGGGACAGCTTCCTTTTGTAAAGCTGGAGGCCAAAGGTAGTTTTTAAGAGGAGCTACAGCATAAATGCCTGTATTGTATCCATTTTCAGCCGAGGGGCGAAATAAGACACAGACACATCAGCTTGGGTTGAACAAGGGCCACTTTATTAAATTATAACAAAACCCTTTTTAAAGTGACCTGCAGAGGGAAAACCTAGGTGCAGGAACTGTCTATATAAGCAAGCATCTTGCCATACAGCTCTCGGGCAACCAGCCCCTGCTGGGGCAAGGGCAAGCCCATCTGCTTACCCCTTACCCCAGCCACACCCAGTAGGTGAGTAGGGGGCCTTCTCACGTCACCACCCCCTGGAGCCATACAACCCTCGGGTGGATGAGTTAAGTTGGCCCCAAAGCAGCCCATATCCTGCCCTCAAGCCGTAAAGCCCTGACAGACAGGCCTCTGGAACCGCCAATCACCTCCAAAGGTGCCTAAGGGGGCCACCTAGCTGTCCTTACCTACTTCCCTTCCCACACCTTCCCACCACAAAAGGGGGACAAATCTCTATTTAGTCCCCCTTTACCCCACTGCTGAGAAGCAACTCTTGCAGACACCTCTGCAGGTCTCCCCAGAAGATGTCGTTCCGTGTATCCAACAGGTGAACACATCGGCCCTATAAAGCTCAACCCTCGAATGCTGAATGTGAGGATGCGGAACAGCCAACCCCCCGTACTCAAGAAGAGCCAACTGAATCCGCTGGTTGACCTTCTTCCATGCCTGATCAAACCCCTTCAGGTTCCATACACCACGCCACCCCTGAGTGGGAGAATGTCGGACCATAGCAGACGTACCAAAGGCCATTGTTGCCTTGTTAACTGCATGTCCTCACATGCCTGCCAATTGAGGGCCTTGCCCTTAAGTAACTGAGGCCGTCATTCCCTCTCAAACTGAGGGCCATGCCCTTAAGTAACCAAGGCCGTCGTTGCCTCTCAAACTTGTCAACTGCATG
Source organism: Rhineura floridana (assembly GCF_030035675.1). Classification (NCBI taxonomy): domain Eukaryota; kingdom Metazoa; phylum Chordata; class Lepidosauria; order Squamata; family Rhineuridae; genus Rhineura; species Rhineura floridana. The sequence continues at coordinate 80,922,431 of NC_084481.1, read as the reverse complement.
TCCCCACATGCCTGCCAACTGAGGGCCTTGCCCTTAAGTAACCGAGGCCGTCGTTGCCTCTCAAACTGCATGTCGTCACATGCCAGCGATCTGAGGGCCTTGCCTCAAGTAACCGAGGTCATGCCCCCCCAGGGGAATGATCACCACTTGCGGAACCGTCCGCACTGAACCATGCTGGAACAAAGCGGGTAGGAGCCCATCCCAATGCATTCCTCACTGGCCAAGCCACTGCACTGCAGCCTATAGACTGAGGCCCAACTGTGAGCCCATGCTTGATTTTGCGGCCCTCCGGGCTGCCCAGGAGACCATGCTGTGGCTGCATATTAGGATGCGCGTCTGCTCAATCCCTGTCCAGCAACCTCAAAACAAATTACAACTTGTTAGGCTTCGAATTCCCAGGCCCTCTAAAGGGGCGAATATAGACCTTATAAGCACCAGAGGGCCAGCATCCAAATGGTCTGCACCTTTTGCCTGTGAAAACCAAAGACCTGCTGCCATAGAAGCAGCTCAAATTCTAAAAGGGCGGGTTCCAACTCTGAGGGGGGTCTGCCCTAGCCCCGGCAAGGCCCGCTTTGTGAGTGCCCAAAACTGGTATTTTGTGAGGGGATCCACACTCGCATGGGTGAATAAATATCCTTCTTCAGATCCCCTGGCCCCCAGAAAAGCTCACAAAGCCTGCATAGGGCAGAGGTCTAGTACCAAGTAAGGGGCTAAATGCACAGTCTGCCCCTTACTTTTCTGATCTATCCTAGACCTCCTTAATTTTTGCAGCACCACCCCCCCTCCATGGTGACATCTAATAGCTGGAGGGCACATTGTTTGGATCCAGCCACCACCTCCCCTATCCTAAAAGCTCCCAAAAGCAGCTTAATGGCTGTGGCTGCATAGCTTCAGGAGCCATCATACGGCGGACTCTAAAGTCCCTGGAATGATCGGGAAAAAACCACCAGCCTTTGCTAGGAAGCAAAGTCCCGCCAGCTTAATTTGAAGTGCTCAAGCTGAGATGCCCCTTCTCCTGCCGTCTGCTAGGGATTCCAGCAGGTGACTCACCAGAATAGGCCACTCTGGCGCATAGCCCTTGCCATCCCAGAATTCTTGAATCGCCCTACCTGCTCTCTGGTAGCTGGAGAGCATGCTGGGGGCAATGGAATCCACGGGAATTCCAGTGTGCAGTTCACAGGAATAGGCCACCTTCGCACAGCCCCTGCGGCCCTGAACTCCTGGTAATCCCTTTCTGTATTCTGATAGCCAGTGATCATGCCAGGGTAACATATAGGCTCATGGCCATCTCCAACTCCATTCCCCAATCTCCCAATGTGCGGTTTGTACAGCACTGCCGCAACCTCTCCAAGAACAATGGAACAGACAGGGGCCCTAACCCTAGTGTTCTTAAATATAAGGCAGTTACAAAACCTGGCCCATGGCCATGAGACTTTCTGCCCATAAGTCGACCTCCAACACACTGGAAAAGTTACTGAAATATGAAATCCCTAGTTAACCCCTCCCGAATCCAGGCCTGCAGCCGCAGAAAAGAGGGCCACACAGCCAGGTCGGCGCATAAGGCAGCCATAACCCTGAACCTGTAGTAAGGCTGTGAAAGCCTTGCCATGGCATCATAACCCACCGTAAAAGAACCCTAACACCTGGAAGGCAGAAAGGAAAACACTTTCGTGGCCCCTGAAAACTCCAGGATCCTAATCTGCAACTGTTCAAGCTTGTCCCAGGGCAGCCTGCAGCCCTGAGCCCCAGAGTCAATCTTGTTACCCATAAAGGTGAACACTGGGGCAGAATCCTCCCTATTCCCAGGTGTCAAGGGAACCCCCCCAGTTACATAGCCATATTATAAACTGTGACCTCAGGCGCTAACGTGCACCTCAAAATCTGCCAGACCTATGAACCACCAATCATACAGGTAGTGCCCCACAGCGTCTGAGCCCACTTGTCTCCTGACTGCCCACTCCCAGAAGGAGCTGAAACCCTCACTGTGAGAAATATAGCAGTCCCTAAATGCATAAGGCACCTCTGCCACAGGCGCGCACCATGTTGAATGAAGTGTAGCGCACTGTTCCTAGACTATCTGGTATGAAAACCTTTACTGCCTGACCCCGTAAATAAGACTGGTGGTAATCAGGTATAATTTGCCGGCTGCCTCTTAGGGGCCCTACACTACTGGGGCATCCGGGAAGAACCCTACCCAACTGTACATCTTTACAACCTGTCCCTGGCAAATACTGCCATACTAAGCCGGATTTAAGATTGTAGGCCATGAAGGCCAGCCGGGAGATGGAGTATGGGATCAGGAAACCAAAAGGAAAACACCATAAGACAGACAAACTTCCCCTTAAACCGGGTAGCCTGCAAGCGAAGTTGGTAGTACCTCGAGTCTAACTGGGGAGGGACACCTGTCCCTGAGCAGCTCATGCTGGGGGCTTCTTCTTACCCCTTTGAAGGCCTCTGGCCTCATATCTCACTGTTGCACATATCTTTCTGCAAAGAAAGGAAGGAACTCATTTATGAGTAAGTACACTTTACCAACTACTTTTTCCTTACAGCTAACCCAGTTCCCTTAAAGCACTGAGGATATGCTGCTGTCACCAATATTGGGCCCCACTTCAGCAGCTTTCTCCTAACAGGTTTCCAAACACTAATCAGAATAGAAGTACCAATGTAAAAGTTGCATGCTATGTATGACTTCAGGTAAATGACATCAGAAATCCTAACAAAGAAGGTTTCGCTGTTGTTGTAAAATCATCAGGAAAGGGTGGATCTTAAAATGCAGCCTCTGTGTCAACTAGAGTCTAAAATCCTGTCAAGGCAGCCCCTGTGCCAGCGAAGCATAAGATCCTGGAAATGAGGATAAGAGCTTGATAAGTAGTCTGGCTTGCCTCTTTATTCCTATCCTCCCATCAAGTCAATTATCATCTGCTAGACCTTCAATTCGCTGCAGAAGTTTGCATGTCCTTCTTTAAATATAACAAATGCCATATGCTTTGTTTTTGATATGAGACCAAATTCAAATAAATGCAACTTCTGTCTCAGAGTTAACAATTAACGTGGAACTGACACTTGAAAAAGGATCACTGTCACCTAAGTTATGGTGATTTAGACATTTTCTAGCAAACCCTGTCATCTGTGCACACCAGTAGTATCTAAATAGGACAGGCACAGACGAGGAGGACGGAGCATCGCGTCGGAGAGCTGCGGCCATGTGGACGGCACCATTTTGCAGCGCACAATGTGGCGGGAAAGGCTGCGCGTCTGGGCCAATTAGGCCCAGTTGTTTGATCCCTGGAGGGGGTGGGAGCATAAAGCTGCTGTGTGAGCGGTGCTGTTTGGCATGGCAGCTTGGCTGCTGCTGGCAGGCCTTGGGAAAGGCCGCATTTTGTGGGGCTGATTTGGCCCGTTCACTTTCCCCCGGCAGGGGTGGGCCACCAGAAGGCGACACTGCGGTGTGGCTGCTGGTGGAGCGGGCCTCTTAAAAGGGGCCTAACCAGCGGGACTCGTAAAAAGGGCCTAGCCGACTGAACATCCAGCCCCCCCGCTGGCAGTTAGGAGAGGGTGGCACAAGGTGTCTTCAGCAGCACGTCAGTGCTGCTAATTGTTAAAAGAAAGAAACACACACATAACTAAAAATAAATATAAAATAAAACAAACAAACAAAACAACATTATATATAGCAATAATAATAAAATATGGTACAATAAACCAAAGTAACTACATAGAAAAGCCATGCCTCCCCAGAAAGGAAAGGGGGGCCCAAAGGGGAAGGGAAAGACATTTAGGCCTCCACAAAAAAGGCACCCCCCAGTCCCTACCTCTTCTGAGGAGGAGGAGGCGCCTCCATGGGAGAGAAGGTACCACGGGCCTTTCTATCCCCCCCATACACCTGGATAGGTTTTGGTGTAGTGGTTAAGGTGATGGACTACGACCCGGGAGACAAGGGTTCCAGTCTTCCCACCAGCCATGAAGCTCACTGGGTGACCTTGGGCCAGCCACTGCAGGCTTAGAGCAAATTATGGGAGAGGAGGCTGCACAGGCTTTTCGAGCCTGTCAACAGGCCCCATTTCCACCTTTGATTGCCAAGGCTGGGTATGAGTTCAGCCTAGGTAGGGGGCGCAAGACAGTGAGGGATGTGGGTGAGGCCCTGGAAGCCTCTATTGACAATTGTGCAGGGCTCTTTGGTTAGGCTTACGGCTTTTTCCTAGACACGGGCCTATATTAGGTTTCACGTACTTTATTCTATTAATTTATTACATGGTGGCTGTTGGGGGGTGCAGAGCTCTTGGTTAAGCTTCCGACTTCTTGCTAGGCCCAGGAATATATTTAGGTTGAGGTAATTAATTCTATTATCATTACATTATATGGTGGCCTTTCCCCACTGTAAGTCACGCACGCATAACTGCTGTGACGCGCAACATTGCCCTCTTCCAAGATGGCGGCAGCAGCATCACCCCCATCAGCAACTATGCCCCGCTTGCCAGCTGTGCGGAGAGCGGGGTGGTATTTGTTTCTTTTGTCTCATCTCAGCAAAGGAGGTTTTGCAAGTTTTTCAAGTATTACCATGTAGCCTTTAAAAAAATGGTTAGCAATAATAGGATGAATTTGCACATCCTGCACAATTATAGTGGCACTATCATTTCAACAGAGCAAATACATATAGTATTATCTACCACCTAAGAGTTACTAAAATGTCACATCTCCCAGTGCTCTTTTATTCATACTTTGGAAAAGATGCAACAGAGTTTTGAAAAGTTGGACCACAGCACTTGAAAATGAGGAATCAGTGTTCAGGGTTTGAATTTGGGTGATCCAGTTCAACTACAGAGCTTCCTATTTGATGCATAGAAAAATCATCCTCTTTGACCCTAATCCTACTCACAGGTTTCCTGTGACAACAAACCAGAACTGTAGTAATAATGCAAAACATCCTACATAGAAAAATCCATTACATTCACGATAAAGTGATTTCAGGCTACAGCTCCCTTGCATTCTGGATCCTATTTATGAAGGGTTATTTATCTGGTTATTTCATTTCATTGTATTGTTTTATAATTTATTTGTGGTTATTCATGTTATACATTATTTGTGGCTTGGACTCTTTCCCTTGTAAGCAGCTAAAACTAATTATCATCATTGAGTTGGATTCAAACCTGTCCTTCCATTCATGGAAGGACCTTTGATCCAGCAAAGCTCCCACTCACAGACAGAAAGGAAGAGGAAATCTTTTGCTGATTTCTTCTCCACTGTGCCCCCCCCACCTCCTAAGCTGCTCTGGACAATCCCACAACCCTCTGAAGCAGATTTGGGAGCAGCAGATAGAAGAGAGAATCAACTAAAATTATTCCCTCTTCTGCTGTTATCATGCAGCAAAAGCAATTATTCCGTGAATAGAACCTATACTTATACAGCCACGAGAGTAGCTGTATACAGTACTATAGCCAGCATGGATTTTTTGCATTCCACAGTGTTAAATTGAAAATATCCCTCATGCCATTTTGCTGCTTCCTATAAGCTCATTTCAAAACAAAACTTATAGTCCTGAACTCAGAAATGCTTGCTTAACAACCCTCTTAAGTTTTCATGGTGATACACAAAACACTCAGAGAGAATCGAGGGTTCAAAGTGTAAAACAAGAGGGGGGGAACAGACCCCTGTTGGACTTTTTTCTGTCAGTGGTCTCTTAATTTGTTGAAATTAATTAAAAATCAGCCACGTTCACAGAGTACCTGTGCTCCTATTACTGACCTTGCCCCATACTCTGACCTTCATCTTCTGCAGTTTAAAAGTTTAAAAAAATGCCTCGCTGATTTTTAATTAATTTAAGAAATTTAACACTGAAGTCCAATATAGTGTTGGGCATGCTCAGTAAGAATTGCCAGTGTACTAAAAGCCAGCCTCACAGCTGTTTGGCTTGGGTATCAGGGGACCACATCCACACTAGACCTTTATTTCACTTGAAACAGACATGGCTTCCCACAAAGAATCTTGGGAAGGGTAGCTTGTGAAGAGTGCTGAGAGTTGTTAGGAGACTGTTATTCCTGACAGAGCTCCAGTGGCCAGAGTGGTTTAACAGTCAGCCCCTCTTCTAGGGACTGTAGCTCTGTGAGGGGAATAGGGCATCTCCTAGCAACTCTTAGCACCCTTCACTAACTACACTTCCCAGGATTCTTTGGGGGAAGCCATGATTGTCTAAAGTGAAATAAAAGACTGGGTGGATGTGGCCACCGTTGGTTTAAATTTGGGTGGGCGACTACATGTGCCTGGTGTAGAATAAAAAGGTGGGAGAATCCCTGAAAAACAATGATATTGTTCACAATGTTTTCCTTTTAGAAAGAAAATAAGCTTTCCTTCTGCCCAGTGCCCACCCACCAAATGTCCTACGCTCCCCCCTCCACCTTCCTACCCCTACCCTTCCTCCCCCTCCATGCCCTTCCCTCAGGTCAGTTTCACCTATCCTAAGCATGATGGTAGATCCCACTGAACTCAAAAAGCATGCAAATGATCAAACCTGCCCTCTCATCCTCCTCTCTCCTCTCTCCTCCCTTTTGCCCCTCCCCTCCCCCTTCCTTTACCCCTCCCTCCCCCTCCCCTTCCAATCCCTTTCCCTCTCCTGTCCCATCCCCCCTCCTCCTCCATGGTCTGTTTTACCTATTCTAAGCATGATTGCAAGGGAATAAATCCTACTGAACTCAATAAGTATGCAAATGATCAGACCTGGCTTTACCCTCTCCTCTCTCCCCTCTCCTTCCCCTCCCCTTCTCTCTTCCTTCTTCCTCTTCCCCTGCCCACTCTAGCCCTCCCTCCCTCTTCTCCTCCTCCCCGATGGCCAGTTTCACCTATCGGAAGTATGACTGCATGGGAGTAAATCCCACTGAACTCCACCAGCAGGCAAACAATCAAACCTGCTCTCTGCCTCCCCTCCGCCTCCCTTCCTCCTCCTCCCCTCCGCCTCCCTTCCTCCTCCCCTCCCCATCTCCTGTGGCCAGTTTAACCTATCCTAAGCATGATTGCAGGGGAGCAAATCCCACTGAACTCAAGAAGCATGCAAATGATCAATCCATTCTCAGCAAACTTGCACAGGATCCCATTTCTTATCTCCCAGACTAAAAAGCAGAGAAATTCACTAATAGGCACAAAACCTTGTGGTTTAAGAACGTACCTATAGCCAACAGATATTTCTATCAAACTTTAAAAAGCAGGGAAACTGGGCAGCTATAGTGAATGCACCAGGGGACCAGGAGCCCTGACCTCCTCTCTTGAGATATTGGACTGCACTACAAATTTGTCAAAATGCAAACACCATTTGGGTTGGTCTTTCACATGTGTAGCTTGGAAAAATTTGGTAACGTGCCTCTGAGCATATGGTGGGCGGTAGTAACACCTGCAATCAGCCCAAAGAACAGAAACAAGACATGTGCTGTGCTGATCTTGTTTTAGCAGGGAGGGAGCAACAATATTAAGACAGTTGATATAGCTCATATAATCACTTTAAATAGATTTGATTTACTTTGCAATTTTTCGTTTGCTTCTGTTTCTGTCAATATGTGAAATACAGCAACACTTTGCAAATTTTACACTAAAAAAAACTCCAAAAACAATTGTGGAATAATGGCACTGACTATTCTGTAGAATACTCTCCAATGGATATGAGGAGTGTCTCTGTTTGCACGAAACAGTGGAAGGTGAAATATATTCTAGAAAATCCCTAGGTGTGCTCTATATTTTTAATTGACGATGCCCACCTTTCCTTAAGTGGAGTAGTTTAAGCATAGCAGGCTGAAAACATGCATCGTGGGCAGGCCAAGTTTGGTTTTTCCAACAGCTAGAGTCATTGCTTAAGTAGCAACATATTGTAATAAGTCTGCAGTTTCAGATTCAACTGTTAATGCACCCAAAATAGAAATAGAGTATAACCTTCAGTTTGAAACACAAATGGCTGTCTTCACCATAATATCACACTGACTAATAAAAAGGCTTTGAAATTAATAAAAATAAATTTGACAAAGATTTCTAGGATGAATAACGAGAGAAATATAATTTTCTAGGTTAGATTCTCTGTAGAAACAGTAGTAACACAGGAAATAAGCAAAGTAAGAACACCAACAAATAAAAGAAAAAATGTAATTCTCCATCTTTGGAGATGCCAGGTGTTGCCACCACTCACCATATGCTCAGAAGCACACGTCACCAAATTTTTCCGAGCTACACAGAAATTGGACTGTGAAAAAGCAACCCAAATTGTGTTTACATTTTGACAAATTTGTAGGGCAGGACAATATCTCAGAGAGGAGGTCAGGTGTCCTGCTCCCTTGATATATTCACTATACATTCTTAAACTACAAGGGTTTTTTTGCATATAAATTTGGTGGCATCTGCTCTCTTATCACTACACACATACCATACCTCCAACTGAACATCCTGAAGATGAACAGATTAAAAAGGTTAGAGCTGCAAGTGTTGTAATGATCACAGAAGCACAGAGCGAAACAAATCATCTTCAGAAATGAGCTGTCAGAATATATATAACATCTTATAGCAATTAAACTGATGAGGACTCAACATGAAAAGTAGTTCAAAATCAAAGCTGATCAGGCTGTTGCATCTTATGAGGGAGTGCTGCTTTCAACTTCCTGTCTCACCCTGAGGGATGAGGTTCAGCTTGCTCAGTTTTTTCTACAAACTGAGTTGCTCTCCTCACACAGCTGTGTCACAGACATTTCCCACTCTCATTCCTTTATCATTTATTTATTTAAAATATTTCTATCCCACCCTTCTACCCTATAATAGGGCACTCAGGGCAGCTTACAAAAATAAAATCAGACATGTACATAATAAAATTGTAAGCAGAAAAATCACAAAAACATTAATATAAATTAAAATACATAAAATAAAATACACACACACATATATATACATACATATAGGGATTGGTACTAAAGGGACTACAAAGGTAAACTTGAATGTAGAAGGCATAAAATCAGTGTCAGGTTCTACCTTCAGTCCCTCCCAAAGGCTCTCCGGAACAAGATTGTTTTCAGAAGTCTCCGGAAAACCAACAGGGAGGGAGCAGAGCGGACTTATTGGGGTAGGGTATTCCAGAGCTTGGGGGCCACAGCTGAAAAAGCTCTCTCCTGCGTGCCTGTCAATCTAACATCTTTCACTCCAGGCACGTAGAGGAGACCAGAGGAAATTATCTTAAATTCCTGGACAGGTACATATGGGCGTAAGTGGTTCCTCAGGTACATTGGTCCAAGGCCGTTTAGGGCTTTAAAGCTCAGAACCAGCACTCTGAATTGGGCCCAGAAACAAATTGGGAGCCAGTGGAGTCGATAAAGCACGGGGGTGGTATGCTCCCTGCGCCGTGCTCCAGTTAACATTCTGGCTGCTGCATTTTGAACCAACTGCAATTTCCAAACTGTTTTCAGAGGCAGCCCCACATAGAGTGTGTTACAGTAATCAAGCCTCGATGTCACCAATGCATGTGTCACTGTGGCCAAGTCAACTGCCTCCAGCAGCTGGTAGACCAGTTTGAGTTGGCCAAAAGCACTCCTGGCTACCGCAGCCACCTGATATTCAAACAGCAGGGCAGGATCCAGGAGGACTCCCAAACTGCGGACCTGCTCCTTCAAGGGGAGTGCAACTCCATCCAGAAAAGGTTGCAACCCCATCCCTGATGCAGTTTTTCCCTTGACCAGCAGTACCTCCGTCTTGTCTGGATTAAGTTTCAGTTTGTTAGCCCGCATCCAGCCCTTCACAGCCTCCAGGCACCTCCCTGCAATCAGGTTCCTGCAAAGGAAATAACATGCAGTAGGTCCCCTTTTTTCTTGCTTTCTGTGAATATCTACAGTGAAAGAAGAAACTAGTAAAGGGAGGGTGGAGTAAAATAAGCTTCTTGTAGAGGCTGGACTGCAGGACTCCAATGCCGTATGAAAGTTGCTAAATATGTGGTGTGGTATTTGGGATATGGAATGAGTTGCTACCATAGGATGACATCCATCCCTATCTTTCTTGGAAAAAGAGTCTTGCATTTCATTCTCTCACACAGTTTCTTCTTGGTGACTGGATGTGTGAGGAAGCCACTTCAACCCCAAACTAGATAAGACTGACTTAATGACAGCTGGTGAAAGGAAGAGGTACACCTGTGATTGCTAAGTATCTAGTGTCCCCAGGTGATTTTTTCCTTCTGAACTGATATCTAGCAATGTTCATTTTCACACCTGTAACCTCAATACCTGATTACTGTGCAACCTGGCTACATAAATTCCCTTAGTAAATGCATTATATTAGCTAACCATACTTGTGGGAAACTATTATATTTATGAGGCAGCATTCTTGTGAAAACTAATTGACTTGAGGTGAGGAGGGTGAGAGGAAGCAAAGAGAGAACTCTGAGACCTCATTAGTGGTTTTTTGAAAAAGACAACAGATAAGATTCTAGAAGCAAGCGAAATAGTGGGAAGCGAGAAAAAGGATACCATTTCCAAAAGCAATGCAGTTTGGCATGGTTGAGTGGACACAGTACATATTCAGTCACCTTGCCAAATCAAGGCATATTAGGGCATGTGTAAGCCATGCCAAGAATGGTGTTGTAGTTCAAACACTTTTGATATTAGCTGTTTCTGCGGGCTTTCAACTCTGCTTCAACAGCTGATGCTCTCCAGATACCCCAGATCTGGTTCCAATTCCAACAGTGATAATGAGGAGGCATGCATAGCAGAGCTAATTAATAATAAAGACAGAATGGTACTTTATGGAAATATGTGAAGAAGATTTTGTTTTCTGAGTACTGAAGAATGATATTAAAGAGGCAAAAGAGTCTTTACAGGCAAGAGTCTTTACAGTATTTGGGAACAGTGACTCCAACTTCGTTGTTGCAGTTGCCTTGACTCTACTTTTATGTGTTTGTGTATTTTTTCCATTGTAAGAGAGTATTGAGTTATTTGTGAGAATTGCATGTGTTATGTACATGCTCACATCCAAGTAAGTTGCTTTCATATCGTGCATCTTATGTGTGCTTCACACACAGCTCTTTCTGTTAAGCATTGTGTCTTCACCAATATGCATACTTCTGTCTCACATTTGCAATGCAACAGACACATGTATGAAGAATCCTGTATATGTTTTTTAATTGTTTTTATATATTTTTAAATTGTGTTTTTAAATTTTTGTGTGTGTTTTAAAATTTGTATATTTGTTTTTAATGTTTTTAATTGCTGTAAACCGCCCAGAGAGCTTCAGCTATGGGGCGGTATATAAATGTAATAAATAATTAATAAAAGCTTTTGTAGGTTAGGGAATGAATGCCCTGATCACTCAATATCTGTTTTGCGACATTTACTCTAGTGAACACTGTTAGACTATATAAACTGTCGAACATGTACCACTGCAGGCAGTGCTCATCCCAATAGTATTTGTTTACTTATTTACATGACATTTACATTAATACCCCACCTTTCTCCTGTCATGGAGCACAAGGTTGAACACATGCAGGGGTGTAGTCATCTGGGGTCTCAGGGGGTCTTAGAACCCTTCATTTTTGGAGCAGGATCCCAGTTGTCTCCAGCATCCTACCAGCTAATCAGTATGAAAGGCGAGTGTGTTGGCCGCTGAGAAGAGTTTTCTAACATGCTTCCTTGTCCTTTCCTGCTGATTGGAGCCAACCAGAGTGAAAGGAGGTGAGTCAGCCACTGAGAAGACTCTTCTCAATAGCTGACACACTCCCCTTTCATGTTTATTGACTCCTAGGAATGCCTGATTTTGAAGGAGAAGTCATTAACAAGCACTATTCAAGATGTATGTGATTTTACTTCAAAGCACTCAACTTTGAAAGATGATTCAATTGTTACAATGTGGACTCGTATTTTAAATCAGAATAAGTTTGTGGTTCTAAATACAGTTATTCCAAAACTGTTTTCAATTTTTCATTCAATATGGCTTTGTGAATTATTTTTTTCTGTGGATAAAACAGTAAAATCAAAATACAGGTTGCGGATATTGGATGAACATTTGGAGGCAGAGCTGAGATGCAGTCTAACTGATTTTATGTCTGAAGAGATGTCAGATTTCTCATTAATTCCATCAATAAATACTTCAAAACATTATTGTGTATTTTTTTACCCTGAGAAACAAAGTTAATTTTTTTTGATCCTGTGGCGAAAATGCTAACACATTCGCCACAATTCTGCCAAGTAGGAAAAAACAGTTGGATACTGCTGCTATAGATGCTGCCAAAGTCTTGGTAGCAATCTCTCAGTGCTGCTTAGGCATAGGGTTATAGTTGGCAACAGATAAGTTAAGATAACAACCAAAGGGTAAATCATAATTGATTGAACTTTGACAGCTAAGTATGTGATGTATGTCCAGACTGCATGGTGACTTGCCTGCCTGCCACAAAGGTTGTAGATGTTGCACATCATCTAGATAGCCTGGAAGAGAGTGCTGGGGAGGAGACAGTGGCCGTGATGCACATTGGCACCAATGACATGGGGAAATGTAAGTGTGAGGTCCTGGAAGTGGAATTTAGACTGTTAGGCAGCATGTCAGAAGCCAGGATCTTCAAGATGGCTTTCTCTGAAATGCTACTAGTTACACACGCAAGCCAGCTAGACAAGCCTAGCTCTGTAGTCTCAATGAATGGATGAGAGGAATTGGGAGGAGGGGTTTGAATTTGTCAAGGGTGGCATTTTGGAATAAGCTGGACATGTACAAAAGGGATGGGCACCACTTGAACCAGGATGTTGGCACTTAAAATAAGAAGGTGATAGAGCCACTTCTAAACTAATTGCAGGGGTGGAGCTGAGAAGCATCACGTTTGGAACAAATCATCTTCCAGGGATGATGGGGGGATGATTAAAAACAAGTGCCAAAAACATTTGGAGATTCACACTCTACATAGTGTTTATACACTAATGCTAGAAGTCTCTGAGCCAAGATGGGTGAGTTGGAGTGCTTGGCCTTAGAGGAGAGCACAGATATAATGGACAGAGTAGAAACCTAGTAGAATGGAGCGAACCAGTGAGACAGTTATCTATGGATATAAATTCTAAAGGAAGAATGTACCCGAGGTGATGTCACTCTGTATGACAAGGAATTGCTGTGGGTGGTCATACCATGTCCCAAGAGTAATTGAGAACTGGGGACATGCTATCAAAATGCTTCAGGTGATCTTGAGATGGACAATGAAATCAAGGAGGCATCCAAAAGATGAAATGTTATAGAAATAGGTGATTTCAATTTCTCCCACACAGGCTGGGCACATGTGTGCAGTCACAACAAAGAGGTAAAATTTCTAGATACCCCAAATGCCTGTGCCCTAGAACAGTCATGGTCATAGAATTGACCAGAGGGGAGCAACCTTGGACTTAAATCTTAAGTGGCGCCCAGGACCTGACATGAGATACAGTGTTTTCAAATTTTACATATATGTAAATGGACAATTGCCAAGAAATTCCAACAGAGTCACATTTGACTTCGAAAGAGGAAACTTCCCCAAAATGAGGAGATTGGTAAAAAAGGAAGTTGAAATGGAAAGTCAAGAATCTCTCCCAAATGCTTGGGAGTTGTTTAAAACCACAGTATTAGAAGCTCAGTTAGAATGTATACGACAGATCAAGAAAGGTACCGTCTGGGCCAAGAAGATGCCTCTGTGGTTAATGAGCAGAGTCAATTAAGCTATTAAAGAGGGCTTCCTATAGATAATAGAAATCTTGTCTAATTGTAGTAGCCCATTATTCATATCAGGGTCATGGGTGATAATTTGATCAAGGAATTCTGGGTAAACTAGTGGCTAAGTGTTTGCTGAATTTTGCTAAAGTGCTGCTTCTAGGCTTAAAAGGAAAAGTCCTCGTATCCTGGTATGGTGAGTGGAAAAACACAAGCTAGCAGCAGGGGACATACTAACCAAAAGGACAAAGAAGTAGGGTCTCATACTGACCACAAGAACGGAGAATCACACACACTGTAAGGATGATCTCATGGGGAGGTCCAGGTGATACGTGCATTTGTGCTGAACCAATAAGATACCTAGAAGTTCACCTCACTGGTTATGACAGTGGGTTTGACAAAGGCAATTGGAAAGGATATTTAATTAAGCGCAGGGGAAATAATTGGGGTCTTCTCTTCAGAATCTGAGAGGTCCCACAGCCAGGGGTGTAAAATGTCTTCACATGGGGTTCTCTGGATTGTGTAAGGATGTATATTGATTGAGTGCCGGTAACCTATAAGCCTATTAATTCTGCATTAGTGACAATTCTTTTTATAATAATTTTTTAAATCTATTTCTGGTGTCCAATAGTTCAAATGGCTAGTCCACCCTCATGAACCTGGACTGTGATAGCTGAAGGACTATCTGCAGTCAAATTTATAATTAAATTGGGATCACATCTTTAGAGAAATTAGACCTAAAAATAATTCATTCACAATGAGAACAAAAAGGAACACAAACTTTTCCAAAAGATATGCAAGTGGAAAATAAGGAATGCCGAAAAAGAATTTTAGGAGCACATTGCTAAAAACATAAAGAATAACAACAAAAAATTTAAACACATTAATATCAGGTGACCAGCTAAGAAGGGGGTTGATTCTTTGGCTAATGAGGGAGTCAAACATGTGCTAAACTAGGATAAGGAGATTGCAGGGAAGCTGAATTAATTATTTGCATTTCTCTTCACAGTGGAAGATATAGGGCAGATCCCTGTGCCTGAACTTTCAGAGGAAGGGAGTCTGAGGAACTGAGGCAAATAGTGGTGAGGAGAGACAAAGTTCCAGAACTGATTCACAAAATAAAAACTGGCAAATCACCAGGTCCAGGTGGCATCTACCTGACAAGGCTAGATGGCATCTACCTTAAAGAACTCAAAAGTAAAAGTGCTGACTTTCTAACAAAAATATGTGACTTGTCCCTGAGATTAGCTTCCATACTTGAGGCCTGGAAATGGCCAATGTAACACCAATTTTTAAATATACAATTTCACATATACACTCATGGTTCTGAACTGGTGGTGACTGACCAGGAATGAGACCTTGGGATCGTAGTGGATAGCTCGATGAAAATGTTAAGCCAGTGTGCGGCAGCTGTGAAAAAGACAAATTCCATGCTAGGGATCATTAGGAAAGGGACTGAAAATAAAACTGCAAACATCATTATGCCATTATACAAATCTATGGTGCAACTGCCCTTGGGATACTGTATACAGTTCTGGTTGCCCCACCTCAAAAAGGACATTGTAGAATTGGAAAATGTTCAGAAAAGAGCAACCAAAATGATCAAGGGAATGGAGCAGCTTCCCTATAAGGAAAGACTGCAACATTTGGACCTTTTTAATTTAGAGAAATGGCAAGTAAGGGGTGACATGACAGAAATGTATAAAATTATGCATGGTATGAAAAAAGTGGTTAGAGAACAGGGTTGTTTTCTTTCTCATGACACTAGAACTTAAGGACATACAATGAAGCTGAACATTGGAAGATTCAGGACAGACAAAAGAAAGGACTTCTTCACACAGCATATAATTAAATTATGGAATTTGCTCCACAAAAGATAGTGATGGGTAACAAGGTGGATGGTTTTAAAAGAGGACAAGACAAATTCATAGAGGACAAGGCTATCAATGGCTGCTAATCATGACGACTATTTTAACTCCACTTTTGGAGGCAGAATACCTGTTGGTACCAGTAGCCAGCAATATCAACTGAGAAGAGTGCTGTTGCACTCGCGTCCTACTTGTGGGGTTCCCACAGGCATCTGGTTGGCTACTATAAGTGCAGAATACTGGACTAGATGGGCCTTTGGCCTGGTCCAGCAAGATTCTTCTTATGTTTTTACAGCTGATGAACACCTCAACCTGATAATCCAGGCTGAACTACACATACACAGAGTGCAGCAAAATATGAAGAAATCAAAACCCTAGGCAATCATCACTCCTCAGCTTGATATCATCAAATTCAAGGGCAAAGTGAGCTGCATGACAAAGTGAATCTTCCTGTGTTCACACATTTTGTATGTTGTTCTTAGTTATAAAAGGGCTAGACTGTTCTAACCAAAGGTTCAAAAACAGCCTAGAAAATGCAGGCTTATAGGGAGGAAAGGAATCCAGTTGGCTATGAGAAAGAAAAAATTTAAACCCCTACTGTCCTCCTAATGAGCAAAAATGCTAGCAGGGGAAGTTACAATAGTGTATATAGATGAAACAGGCAAGAGCAGAGGAAGAGTTGTTGGAGAATTAAGGAAGATTGATTTTTACGATGAGGTGCACCTGGCTCCAACACTGGTATCTTTTTGACGCCAGGTCATGACTTTCCTCTTCTCTCAGACATTTTAGCGTGTGTTTTTAAATTGCTTTTTTAAAAAATGTGTTTTTAAATGTTTATATTTGTTTTTAATGTTTTTAATTAATGTAAACCGCCCAGAGAGCTTCGGCTATGGGGCAGTATACAAATGCAATAAACAAATAAATAAATAAATAAATGCGAGACAGAAAAAGAGCTAGAAATCAAAGAAACCAGAATTTTATTTTATTTATTTATTTGTTTGTTTCATTTATAAACCGCCCATAGCGAATGTAGAGTACTGCAGAGGAACTCCAGGGATTAGTTCTCCCTGAATATGCTGTTAAACGGAATAGCCAAGTAAGAGTGAGAATATTCATGAATTGTTTGTAAAATTCCACCATAAACTCATAAAGCCATCTACAGCAGGTATCTCTTGCCACATAGCGATCTTGGATATACAGAAAGTGGGGAAACTGCAGTAGATCATTCTATTAAGGGCTGCCTCTTTCTACTGAAATACCTGTTATGCTTTAATACTATGTCATTTAAAAGTCCATGGAATGAATATAATACTTACACAGATCAGTTTTGGGAAAGCTGATCATAGCATTGGCATTAAGATTCTAAGATTTCCCATTGCTCATAAAATAGTCAACTGTCTGCTTCTAGGTGCTAATACCCCTCTCTAACATCAGCACAGTTGTGTCAATGCAGAGCTTGGAAAAGTTACTTTTTTGAACTACAACTCCCATCAGCCCCAGCCAGCATGGCCACTGCATTGGGCTGATGGGAGTTGTAGTTCAAAAAAGTAACTTTTCCAAGCTCTGGTCAATGGCAGCCAAAGAGTCCTTAACATCATAATATCCTATGATGTCACATAGAATCAGAGCTTGGAAAAGTTACTTTTTTGAACTACAGCTCCCATCAGCCCAATCTAGTGGCCATGCAGGCTGGGACTGATGGGAGTTGCAGTTTTAAAAAAGTAACTTTTCCAAGCTCTGCATAGAATATTGTAAGATTAAATCCAGGCAGCTGATTACTTAGGGCCTCAACTTGTAAGAGTAGCCCACATTCACTGTGACACCAAAACAGATCAGGTAGTCCACATCATGAGAGGCAGGGTATGTAAAGAGTGGTCTATGAGAACACTGTGAGCATAAGAAATATGTCTTTAAGGAATTACATCTGCTTCCTGCATTTTGAGTCTTAACATGAGATGCTATCACTGCTGAGGCTTAGAATGTTATCAAAAATTCTAAATGATTTTCAAAAGCATAAATTTATCTCTCTTTTTTTAATCAATAGAACTGGAAAGTCAATTTTATATCCTCAAGAACAGTGTTAACAGTCACATGATTTCCTACTTGGTTGTTAACCTGTCTAATTATGCATAATAAATCTTTTAGCAGTTTATCATGACACAAAAGAGTTGTCAAATGAGGAGTATAAAGAATATGACAATCATCATAAATTAGATGATGAAGGGAGGGGGAGTTTACTTGCAAAAGCTCAAACTGGTATAACAGTCTAACTTTTTTGTACTAAAAAGATTAATCCCTCCACTAAGGATGTTCCTAAATGATGCTGCCTACTTTTCCTTCATGACTCAAACAAGAATTCAAAGGTAATTTTGAATTAGATGCAGTCTCTGAATTCAAGGTGTCACATTCCAGTATTGTGTGTTACCAAGTTGCTGGCCCTCACTGTCCTTTTTGTGTATCATCCTAGCACCTTGTCTCCAAATCTCTGTTGAGTCTGGGAAGGCTGAGACACCTTGGACAAGGAGAAAAGAACATTATAGAATGGCTATCCTCTTTTTTATCATGTTCACTTGAAGCTACTCTTGCCACCTCTGCAACCAAGTGTGAGAACTCCAGAATATGCACTTGCCTTTCTCCCAGCCTGTTCTCCAACATAATCAAGGCATTCAAGGCATGTCACCTAAGTGGCCATCTCAGAGTCCTGGCACCAGAAAGCCCCATGCCTGAGGCACTATAACCACCACCAGGACCGGCACCAAATGGTGGCCAGGTAGGGCCCTGGCCAAGGGCCCCTGAAGGGCCCCTTGTTGGGGTAGGAAAGTAGCACTCCCCTTCGGTGATCCATGGCATAATTTAATTTCTTCCACTTAGGTTTTTGATCAGAAAGATAGACCATTTTCAGGATGGTTTGCTTTATTGTTAAAGACTGGATTAGACATACCTGAATGTCACATACATCTTTTCTGTCTGAGGGCCAACATATGTGGTGACAGCTCGTACACTCTCAATCAGGAGTATCTGGTGGTGTCACTGCTGAGCTCACACAGAGACACTTTTTGTATGAATCAGGTCCACTATGTGTCTATTGTGTAGCAACTCACTATGGTTTTTGTGATGGCAGCAAATATTCAAAACAAGATGGCTTTCTAAGATGTCTATGTTAATCTCTCAACATTTCTTCTGAGCTGCTGCCACAGTGAAAACTGTAGTAGCATCACATATACCACACGAAGGTGGTTCACACTAAGCCATGTATTTATTTTATTTTGCCCCAGCAAAATATAGTCACATACACTTCCAAGAATACCATTGATTCAACTGGGCAAGACAATTTAAGCTAGCTAGAGTGGCAAGAAATTTATCTGAATAAATTTAACAGCATTATATTACCTTCAGTTTAGAAGAATTTACTAGGACTTTTATGCTGCTTACTAAGGAGTAAGCCCAATGAATTTACTAGGACTTACTTCTGAAGAGACATATAGAGGATGAATAGACATTAACAATTAGTTTATAAAGGCAAAATTTTCATATTATTGCAGATGTAAGGCCCAGAACATTTCCATGTTAGAGCAATTCCATGATACACAATGTTTAAATAATAAAATGTATTGCTAATTAAGCAGACAGCCAAACACAGCGACATGAATATGGAGCAGCTTATGAAATCTCTCAATAGCTCTGCTAATGGTTTGTTATAGAGCAAATAAATTAAACAAAATATATGAAATTCAAAACTAGAGATAATTAAATAGTATCTTCCATAAATGTGATGTGCATGTTTATATTTATATCACGGTAAACAATTAGTTCCCAGATCAGACCTGAAACAACTATCTTGGCCAGCTTATTGGATTTCAAAAGATCTCCTTAAAGTGTACAAGACAGTGCTGTCAACTGATTAATAAATAATTTGCAGTGGATTAATCATGTGCCTTTTAACCAATTAAATTTATCAAATCCATACATTTGCATGTGACCAAACACCTCAACATAGGTGTCCTTTTGGGATTATTAATTTTATAAACAAAAGCTACAAAGAAGGCCCATCTTTAACATTTGGTATTTTTTAAATTGCCTTTTACAGTAACACACTGGAACTAAATATAGCCTTTAAAAATAAGCAACTGTGCCCTAAAGGCCAGTGCAGATGAAACTCACAGAACCTCAGTAACTAAAATTGGTCTCCACCAATTAATCAACTAAAGATAGCCATGGTACTAGTTTAAAATCAGAGAGAGAATAAAAGACCATGGAAATTAATTTCAAGGATAAATTTGAAATTTCTATCCTTTGCAGAGTGACAGATCAAAGCTTTGCTCAGTACAGCATTTTAGAAGCTTTAATGTTTACATGCCTTTGTCCGAGAAAAAGCATATGAGCTTTCGAAACAAGAAAAAACAAGCCATGCTTTGCCTTACAGCTGTGAAAAACTGCATGCAGAACAGCAATATATTTGATTCAAGAAGAAAGACATCATTCCTTCCTTGAAACATAGCAACGCTGTAGAGAAGTCTGGATAGTACAAAGTTCTGGCTATAGCCAAACTGAATGTTTTAAAGCTAAACTGGAGCTCTCCAGATTTTGGCAGCAATCCAGTTATGAACGCAAATAAGCCACACTGAATTCAACAGTATGCATGTAAACAGGCAGCAGGATTGTAGCTCTCATTTTGTACTTTAAAAATAAGTGAATCCAGAGAAGTAATCCTAAAATAAAAGGAAAAGAACAACACAGTGTAGGTTACTAAGGGGCAGTGCAGATGAAATGGTGGCTCCTTACTAACAAGCCTTATTAGCAAATCATAAGCTAGCCAATCTCTATGTTTCTTCCTCATAGCCCCTCTCCTCTCTGGAGCAAATTCCTGCCACCCTTGCACCTCGATTTCTTTTGCCTTCTGGCACCTTTGGTTGACATACTCACTCACAGGGCTGGCAGCAGGCATGACTGGGCCCTTGGTCTCCCATTGACTGAAGCCCTTGGTCTCCCGTTGACTGAGTCTTAAGCAACTGCTGCCTGCCCTGAGCCTGCAGCGCCATAGTTCAACTCCCCCATACAGGTGGCATGGGGCTAATAAGGTGCATGCACATGCCTGCCATCAACCAAAATGGGGGGTGGGTCAGCCCCTTAGGGAAGCCCCCATCACCATCTTGGTTGATGGCAGGCATACGTGCACAGCACGCACTTCATTCACAGGAACAGGAGAGGTAGGTGGGGCATGTGTGCAGGCTTATTGAAGCCAACACTGACTTTATTCGGGGGTGCCTGGGAGCTTCCTCTCCACGATCTGTGACAGGGTTGGGAGCCGATGCTCCCATGGATCTTGGGACGGAAGCACTACCCTCCTACACTGAGGGACCCAACCTGGTCGCCTTCTGCAGCCAGCCCTACTCACTCACACCTTACTACTCCTTCTTATCATCTGGTCTCCTGTTGAGTGAGTCTACAGCAACTGCTGCCTGCTCCGCTACAGAAGAACAACCTGGCATTGAGCACCGGAAACTGGAGATGTGGGGTGTGTGCATGTGTGTGTCCCCACAGGGGATAGGGTAGAGTTGGGGAGAGAAGGTGGTATTAAGTAAATGAGATGGCTTGGACACAGAAGCAGCCTCCCCATCCCCGAGGCCAGAGATGGTTTGAAGTCAGAAAGAGAAATAAAAAGTTAATATTTTAATAATAACAACATCAGAATAGAGAGGAAGGGGATAAAGAGAGAGAATCTGTCTGAGGAGAAAGAAGTTGATGTAAAATGAGCAGGTAAGAGAAATGGGAGAATTTGTTTAGGTGAAGAATAAGGTTTAAGGGTTCCAGACAGAGGCATTGCTGGTTCTACCCCTGCACCGCCAGTTTGTGGCTGGAGGGCCTTGGTAATTTTCAGGCCTCTCAAGTGGTTCCTGGGGGTAGAAAACTTGAGATCCCCAAGTATATGGTGCATACAGATGTGAATGTCACTTAAACAGAATTGTTTGCCACAAACCAAAGTGGTCTTGTGAACCTGCCCAATTTGCACCCTAGCCCACATTGATAGCCCCACTTCTGACAACTTTTGTGGCGGAATTAAGTAAAGGATGAATTACAATCAAAGCAACCCAGTGACGCAATCACTTTAGCATGTATGGACATGTCATCTGCCTAGATCAGCTTGACCAAATTAGTTGCATTAATTCAAATCAGAACCATTCATTGCCTCCATCACACATTGTTTTGGGATACAGAAATGCATGAATTAGTTAATAAAAGTACCGGTAGATGACATTCATATTAATATGCAGGCACTCTGAAAGCAAAATGGACAGTGCACAAATATCAATCATGGAAGCAGATAAGAACTTTATTACCGGTCAGATTCCATTCTACAATGGAATCCACACAGTACAAGGCATTCCAGGACATTTCATTTGTTGTGTTGTTCCTGCAAAGCATAAACATACAAAATGACTTTCAGGTCTCGCCCTGTGTGTTCTGAACCCATCAGCTGTACTGGGCCTCATCTGGTTCCTGTGGAGAACAGAAACAATCCCAGTGCCAGGGTCTTAAGAACAAAGGGTGGGAGTCAGCATGCATAAGAGAGGAGTTAAAACAAAAAGGTTGGATCTAAAATGCTAAAACATGGATGTAGTTCATTCCTAAATTTGGCTTATAAACAAACACATTTTAAAAACCCATCTTGCTTTAAAGAACAACCCACAAACGAAAATGCTTATTACTGAATTTAATATTTCAACAGTGCTGTCTGGAAATGTGCACGGAGACATACATGCAAGCTGATGCTCACCCTGAGGAGAGGAAGAGAAATCCAACATCACAATACCTGATGGAATGCCTCTCCTGATACGAACCCACCCGTACACTACGTTCAAGATCAAAGGCCCTCCTCCGGGTGCCTACTCCAAGGGAAGCTCGGAGGGTGGCAACAAGGGAGAGGGCCTTCTCAGTGGTGGCCCCCAAATTATGGAATGATTTCTTTGATGAGGTGCGCCTGGCGCCAACACTGTTATCTTTTCGGCGCCAGGTCAAGACTTTCCTCTTCTCCCAGGCATTTTAGCATGTGTTTTAAATTGGTTTTATATTGTTTTAAATTTTAAAATTGTGTTTTAAATTGTTTTTAAAATATGTGTTTAAATTGTATATTTGTTTTAATGTTTTTGATTGCTGTAAACCGCCGAGAAAGCTTCGGCTATGGGGCGGTATACAAGTGTAATAAATAAATAAATAAATCTAGGATCCTGGCTGAGAAACAAAACACCTCAGTTTAGATGTTTGGTGCTATTAAACACCTGCTCATGCACTCAGAATCCTGTGTGGCATTGTGCAAAACACTGATCTGCACCAAATGTTGAACATGCTCTCCCCACAACACACATGCGCAAAACATGGTGTCTGGAAACAAGAAGGTGAAGTTAAAGGACAGATTTCCTCTACCTTCAACAGGTGAAGAGAAGGTAGAACTCTAACGGTATGTGCTGTGCTCTCTCTTGCTCTCTCTGTGTATAAATATATGTAAACTGTCATGAAGGGTAATGTTTTTCAAGACTTTGAGCAACTGCAAAACTTCCAAACCAATCTACTCAACCTTTTTTGAAGGGATCCCAAGAATCCCATGTGACTTTAGATGCAGAGCTTCTTTTCATAG
Organism: Rhineura floridana; assembly: GCF_030035675.1. Lineage (NCBI taxonomy): Eukaryota > Metazoa > Chordata > Lepidosauria > Squamata > Rhineuridae > Rhineura > Rhineura floridana. Next base: position 80,899,268 of record NC_084481.1, on the reverse strand, counting down.
GGTCGCCTTAAATCGTAATTGACTTGAAGGCGCATAACAACAACAACTGTTCACAACAAAAAGTTTCAGATAACAGCTATCTGGGCTGGCCCTGCCCTGCCCTCTATTTTATTTATTTAAAAGATTACTATATTGCCTTTCATAGAGCTTCTAGGAAAGTTCACAAAAACAAGATGAAATACAAACAAAACCCAAACTTATTTTTAAAAAGCACAATTTCTCTTGTGACTGAGCTAGAACTCAAATGTTGTTTACATAGACAATTACTTGATTAAGGTCTGGGAGAGAACAGGGTAGGAAAACCTTACATGACATGAAGGTTTGCAGTTGCCAGAATACTGAAACTATGGGCTTTACAATCCCAAACTCCCATAGCAGCTATACAAACAGCATTCATTTATCTGAGAAAACAGATCATATCCAGCTACTTGTGCATACAATACTTACTGCACACCTTCTTCCTCTTTACCCACTGCCCTTCAGCTGTGTTGCAGTGTTGAAATTAAGAGCCAAGGTAACACAATCAGCTGTACAATCATGTACAAAGCAAGCATGTACTGTATCTTCTCAGACTGCAGATGAGTGAAACATGTACAGTCTCTATATTTAAATATATAATTTCCCGATATTTAAAAAAGAAAAAAAATATCTGCATTTGACAAAGTAGCCTGTCCAAGGAAACTGGTACCTTAGCTACCTCCCTGACATGCTAGTTATCTGTAAGCAGGGAGTTTTTGTTGTGTCCACAGCATGGAGAAAATGGTTGATAGACATTGGATGTTGTGGAGCCAATGAAAGACCATAATACCAAAACCTTAACATGTTGTCATTGTTTATTTTGACACAAAGTAGCTTTGTGTCTGCAGGACAGGCCAACTGGTGACCATGCCAAACCTGACTGGTCCACTGGGAAATCCCATTTCCACATATCGCTATTTGCTCCTGACAAGCCAAAGATGTGGTGAGAAAGTAGTGGTAGAACAGAACCAGAAATCAAGACGCAAGCAACTGAGCTGAATAAAGAATTAACTATTATCTGAAATGAAAGAAACCATGCCAGGGGGAGCATGATCAAATTGACCTTTGGCCAACCAGGGGCATCTTGACACACAGTGCAAAAGATTAAAACAAGGCAACAACATCAAACTTTAATACTTGTGGAAAAGAGGGGTTTTTAGCAGATGCAGCTTTTTGTTCCACATCTGCATGAGAACAGCACCACTTCCACACATGGTACAGATCCCCTGCCCTACACTGGATCAAATCACCCTGTAGGGGGAAAAGGGAATGTTGTTGGATTAAAACTCCCATCGTACCTGACCACTGGCTGTGCTGGCTGGCACCTATGGAAGGTGTAGTCCAATCCCCAGGGCTGGCGCCAGAGGGTAGCCAGGTTGGGGGCTGGCTGAGGGCCCCTGGGTCCCAAGGGGCCCCTGAAGGGGCCCTCCTTAGGGTGGGTGGGTGGCGCTCCCATCTGCGACCCTTCTGCCAAGATGGCAGCAGAGGCATCAGCCCCTTAGGGAAGCCTTGGCCACCATCTTGCTTGATGGCAGGCAGGCATGCACAGCACAGGCAACATTCACCAAGGGAAAGGAAGGTAGGTAGGTAGGGTATGCATGCATACGTGCGTGCATGTGCCGGGACAGGCTGGTGCCCAAGGGCCCCAGCATGCCTGCCACCAGCCCTGCCAATCCCATTCTATATATAAACATGCCTGAACAGCAGACATGCAAAGAACATTCCTCCTCAAATAATCCCAGTCAGTCAGGGGTCATGTAGTGGATGTGATCATACCACAATGCTATTTATTTAATTTATTTAAAAAAATTTCATTGATATCACTAATGGCAAATAAAGCCCATTTAGAGTGAGGGCAATGCTTCCTATATAACAAGTCAGTCATTATGAACGTTTTCACAGCCTTGCTACAACAATGCTAAAAAGAAAAAAATCTGGAAAAGGGGTGGTGTCTTTCATATCTGAGAAGATTTTCATGAAATCGTGCCCACTTTCCGCTCTGCCTTGCAGCCAAATGCTAAACATTCTTAATTTGTTTTACTAGTAATTATCACTCCCTCCTCCTCATGCTCCAGTTACTATCATTTCATAAACTGACATATTTATCTGCTGTTTTTATTGATTAACACCTTAATACCCAGTCTATAAAAGACCCCCACCTTTTCATAAATGAATTTAATTTGATCTTGTTTATGCCCAAATTCTCTTATCCACAACTGATGATTGCTACCTGTTGTAAAACATCAGTTTTGTAATCAGAAACTAATGTATGACAATAAATATCTAGAAGCCTGACTTGTAGTTCCCCTTACTGTTTCTGCATCCTGGAAAGATGTAAATCCTCTTTAATACATAAAATAAATAAATGGTTGAACTGCTGCAAAATATAACAATAATTAGTAGTTTTAGTAGTGGATTTTTCACAATAATGAAGACTAGGTCTATGAATAGTTAATAGCCTTGATAGCTAGCAATGGAGCTGGCATATTCAGAGGCAATTACTAATGTCTGTGGAACACACAAAAATGAAATGGGGATCATGATCATGTCATGTTTCTGAGATTCCCCAAGGTATTGCTGGCTACTGTTTTGTAGATTCAATGCTGGTTTATTTGGGTCTAAGTCATCAAGGGAATTCTTATGTTCCTCTGTGGAACAAAAAGGAAAGAGATGTTCCTCAAAGAGACAGATGCAGACTAATCTAAAAAAATTCTTTCCTTCTGTTAACTTTTGTCACCTCATTTTTTCCTGCCATTCTAAGTGCATAATTAACACATTAAATAGTCAATTTCATCTTGAAACCCTACTTGTTAACCTCTTTTGCTGCTAATTTTTTTTTTTAAATCACTACTAAATTTTGATTTTTTAATCTGGCCTCTCTGGCAGCAAGGTCATCAGATTAATCAGCTAATAGCAACTGCAATAAGCCTAGGTCGATAAGCCAATTTCTAAATATCTACGATGTGCTAAATCCTAAACAACCAGTTACGAACTTCCATATTTCATTCTCTGAATAACCAGTGTCATCTTAATCATGCTGCATAATACGGTACTTGAAGTGCAATCCTACCATACATATCTACTCAGAAGTAAGCCCCACTGACTTCAGTGGGACTTACTTCCAGATAAATACCTTTAGGATTCCAGTCTTATTCATAATAATAATTTATTCTAGAACACAATTTATGTATCTAGTTTAAAATGTAAATGTACTGCCTTCAAGTTGATTCCAACTTATGGCGACCCTATGAATAGGGTTTTCATGAAGCTGAGAGGCAATGACTGGCCCAAGGTCACCCAGTGAGCTTCATGGCTATGTGGGGATTCGCAGTCGTAGTCCAATATCTTAACCACTACACCACACTGGCTCTCTCATCTAGTTTAAAGGACAAGGTAAATGAAAGGTTACAAGATTAACTTAATTTTGGCCTCAACATCTCTCACCCTGAGAGTATTTTTCTTACAACAGCTGCAAGAAATTATTGTGAATAGAGACCAAATTTGAATAAAGAAACACAGGACCATTCAAATTTATAGACAATGAGATTGGAGTCTTTGTGGATCCTTTCAGCTATCTGGGATTTCTAGGAGAATCCTTCCATCAACTTCTTACACTTGCTTCAGTGCAAGCAGGAAAACAATTAGGGAGGACTGTACTCATTCACTTAATTTATAACATTTACACACTGAGTCACAATGGCCCACAGGAAGGCTCAGAACAATAAAAACACAACAATATGAAGACAATCAGTAAACAGTATATATGATCCCAGACTAAAAAAGCCAAATAATACAAGCCCTCCCCACCCCCCGCCATGAATCCGGTGAAATATCTTTACCCAGCCCTCTGAAAATCACCATGGAAATTGCTTGACAAATCTCTCTAAGGTGCCACTGCTCTGCTCAGTACATTCATCTCTATTACAGCTGTAGGACCAAATATTACATATGCTTAACAGCCTTGCTATTACACTATATTGTTTATTGTTATGAGTTAATGGAAAAATGGAAAACAAGATTACATGGGCTGCATGGTGAAAGGGAGGCTATAAATGTATATAAATAAAATAAATACTGACAAGATCTCAACTATAGATCTGAAACAAATCACAGTTACACACAACCCATTATTCGCATCTGGATTCAAAATTAAGATGTGAATCCAGATATGAATTCCTATCAAGATTTTGTGAGGGTTGCACATGCAGCTCTTGTAGATATTTACCACAGCTAAATTATCTGAACATCATTATTCTTGAACTGAAATAACCCACTTCAGATGTAGTTTCAAAACACAATACACGTGTTATTTTCCTTTTAATGAGGGGACCATCTGGAATCTTGCCGAACTGAAGATTAATTTAAAAAATTAAAATTAAAAATTAAAATTAATTTTTCAAATGTAAACATTATTTTTGTAATTCAGAAGTTGACCTAATCAATTGCAGCTTGCCTGCAGACAACCAGCTAACTTTTGATGTACCACTAGTGACACTCACTGCAGGAAAGGGGATTCACAATGATGTCATGTTACTTGGATACAGGCATAACTGACAAGTAACATGAACACCCTCTCCTCATTGAACTACTATTGCCCTCTCTGCCATGCTTTTCATACACTGGGTATGCCTGGCAACAGACTCAAGTATTCTTCATCTTCTTCCCTAGGTAATCCATGGGAGGTTGAAGAGATGAGGTAGGATCTCAGGGTTCCAGGGTCGAGGGAGGAGACAGTGGAAGCCATAAATCTTCTCACCCCAGGTCTAATTTAATCCCATACTGGATGCTTCTCAGTCAGCTTCAGAAGAACTGACTCAGTACTCACCATGTTTATATAAAATTTGTGTTAATTATTTTAAATATTGGAGTTAGCTATGGTCCTCTGATTCGTAATACATTCCCATTAGGGTTGCCAGGCTCAGGGCCTGAGAATGATCCTGTATCTTTAAGACTTCCTCAATGTGGGTTACATTTTCCCAGGATTCAAACATAACAGGCCCATACTAAATATAAACCCAATCAGGTTCTAAATGAGGGAGCCAAAGATATTTCATAGATACTTCTGTGATTCTTTTAATGTGACTTTTTATTTTAGTCATTGGCACCACTGCTGGATACCAAGTCAACCCCAAAAGTCTCAAAACAAGTCTGAATTCCAGTGGCACAATATAGGATTTTTAAAAAATACAACCTAAGAAAACATGAAGAAATATAAATACCCCCCTCCTTTTCCTCTGCTATGTCCGCTACTATTGAAATTAGGAATTTCTCATGACAGAGACTCATCTTAGGTATTGAGTGTGGTTAAAAACAACAATCATTACTGGAGCAAGAAGTAAAAGCATTGCAACAGTAGACAGCGAAGTCCAAAACTGGATTGGTCATCTAGTTGGAAAGTCAAATCTAAAGTGTAAACCAGAACCAGACTGAATAACAAAACCAAATCAGAAAGGAAACACAACCCAGGGTACAAAACAGATTAAAGCCAACAAGAGCACCTCTTTGTGATTTTACCACCTGAATGATATAGTTAAAATGAGCTCTCAGTTTATCTTAGCAGCTACAAATGAGCATTTCGTATTTTGACATATGCTAGCCAAAGCTTTATCCTTTATATAGGTTAAAATTTGTGAATGGCATCCAGAATGCTAAAAACAACAAATAAAGTGGCTTGAATAAGAAATGTAAAGTGTTATTCACTCATGCCACAGACAGCAGAAGCACCAATTAATCAAAAACAGCCCCACAAAGAGTGCATTGAAATAATATATGCTTATCTTAGTGGTCATGTTTTGAAATCAATGCACAAATGTTGGCACAAGAGAAAGAAAAATGACACTGATTTCTTCATTCCCTTGAAGGCTGTTCTTCAAAAACAAAATTCATCACCAGACAAATTTCTGACATGATTTCATTTGAGTAGAAGAATTATCTTGCAAAAGTTTGAATATTTAATTTTCAACCATACATTTTTGTACAGAGATAAGAAAAGGAGCAGGGAAAGAGTGGTTTATTGCCTATTATGGCTTATTTGTATTTATTGAGGATTTTTCTAAAAACAACAGCAGCAACAACAACATAGGCGGTCATTTATACTCTCAGTCTAATCTTTGAAGTTACATAATCCAGTTCAGCAGATGCTCACAGGATCTAGTCTCCAGAAAAGCCTAGTTAATTATATTTCATCAACCCTGTGCTCAAACTCACTCATACGTCTTGGAAAAATTAGTTTTGTAACAGGCCTAAGAAATCAAGATCTCAGGTCTGCAGCATTTCTTCTCACTGTACTAACCAAGGTGCTAAGAATGTCTCAGTAATGTGCAAAGGTGCCAACAACATCTTCTTACAGAGGAATGAATACATTTAACAATTTGGACTGGACATATTCTGCACAGAGATGAAGTAAGATATTGTACAGTGTGGATGCTGGTTAATTGTGTGAGTCCCCTTATCCGCAAATGCCAGCCCAGGGCCCTGCATATATCACAGTTCTAATATACTACCGAAGTGCATTTCATAGAGTGTGGAGGGAGGCGTTACTTCTCCAGATTCTTATCACTGGGAGCCACAAGTCCAGTGAGCTACCCTTCTGCTTTCCCTTGTATAAAAGTTGCAACAGCTTGGTTATACGGGAGAAAGTAAAGTGGTACAGTCAATATCACCAGGGACCTAACCCAAGGACCTGAAGTTAGTAACTCATTACCCTTGGTGCTACTATAGGTTTTGATAATTAAGTAGTATACAAAGGTTATAAATAAATAAATATTAGAATATGTACTTTTGCACCCCTTCATCCGCATAGCTTTTATCTTGGATTCTGTTTTATAGGTGCACAAAGCGTGATGGAATGTTGGGAAAGTCTGATGGATTGTTTGGGAGTGCAAAGTGATGTGTCCCTATTTTTTAAAAAACACTACAGCTAGTGATGTGAAGTCCTGAGGGGGGGGGCAGAAAAAAATAGGAAAAAAAGTTTTCCTAGGATTTTTTCTAGGGAAAAAAGGTTTTCCCCCAAATGTTTCCAGTTTTTTCTCAGGTCATCATATCTCTAATTACAGCAGACCCAAAAGGGAGCTGACACTATCCACGCAGAGCATTCCTTAACAAAAGCAATCCCTATGAAAGAGCCACCGAATTAGCGTGATTATCTCTGACGTCCACTTCATGCAAGAGGTCTCTTGAAACAAGCTGTTGCCTATGGTATCTCATCCCATGACCAATCTGTCTGGTCTGGACCAAATTGCTCAGCCTAATAGGTATTTACTTTTCAATCGATGGAAACTTTTTTTTTAATCAACTTGGATTAAAAATCTGCAGTGGCCACTACAAGCATGAGATGCCACCTTGCTTATGATGTATTATGTGGCTTAGGCTGCAATCCAATGCATGTACTCAGAAGTAAGTTCCATTGTGTTCAATGGGACTTACTCCCAGATAAGTGTGTATTGGATTGCAGCTGATATGTATTGGACTGCAGCCTAAGATGCTGCTTTTTCTGCTGTGATGGGCAACTGTGGCTGCTCCTCTGGAATCCGACATACTACAGCATCCCTCCAGATTGACATGGTGTAATGAAGTATAACTGCCCTGCTCTACACAATGCAAAAGGTTCAATATTCCTTGATTAGGGAGAAAACTCCCTCTGAAATTAACATGGCACAAATCATAGTCAGTCTGTATCATTCAATACCTGGGGGGGGGATGGTTCCCTATATAAAAAGCCCCTACTGATGAAATATTAACATAATCAGATAAAAGGAAAGGCTGGAATCTTATTACATTTATACAGCCGCCCAGTAATAAATATCCCCGGGTGGCTTACAAATACAATAATATTTTTAAAATATATATTATTAATATATAATAATTAAAAGCAACAATAAATAGCAAGAGACCGCAAACAAATTATTTGCAGTAGAGACAGAATCCTTCTCTTAGACATTTCCACATGCATTGGCTTTTTGATTTGAGGTACTATTCAAACATCCCATCACTTCAACTGTTCCATATTTGAAATAGTAAACCCTGATGAAATTGTACAGCATGCTGTTTTTGAATGTTTGCTTCAGTCTTTATCTTTATCCTGCTACAGAGTCAAATAAGGTTGAATTTGTGCAACTACCTAACATTTATATAGTAATTAATGTTGCATGGCCATAGTTTTCAGAATTATACCTCCACTCTGTTCCATCACCATTTGTTTCAAAAAGCAAACCAGCCATTACAATTGAAAGATGAACACATCACATCCATGTAGGTTATGAAGGAAGAAACATTCACCCTCTTGATTGCTTGGTCTGGGATGCTTTGTGTCATTACAGACTGTGCTAAGTCATGTTTAACTCATTCAGGCTACAGTTGTCAGTATTTTCAGCATCTTAATACAACTGTAATCTTATGATCTGCTCTAAAAAAGCATAAATTAAGCAAAGGTGTAATCTGGAGAGATCACAGTGGGCAGTGTATCAGAAGAAGTAGATTGTGTCTGAGACTGCCTGAAAGGAGACAGCCTATAGCATGCATAAGTACATGCTTTTTAAAAAAACATATTATTCTTAATTTGCTACTGATCTGGTTCAAATGTCACTCTAAGCCAAGCGATGGCTTCGCACAAATGTGCAGGCTCCAGGAGAGGATATCTTGGCTGGTTTGCTCCTCTCCAGTCATTCTGCTGCAGTGCTGCACTAAACCATGGCTTAGCATGTCACCTGACCTTCAGCTTGTGTTTTAGCTGTCTCCAGACTAGCCATTAGCTGTAACCAAGGTGTGTCCTATGGTTTACTGCTCATGGCTAGGTTTGAGACAGCTAAATCACAAGCCCTGGTTCAGGTAGCACACTAAGCTACACCATGGCTTACCCCAGCACAGTGTACCAGTAGAATGACTGGAGACAAGCAAAGCAGCAGCAACCTCCTCTGGGTGCCTGCATATTTGCGCTAAGCCATTTTCTGGCTTACTGTGGCATGCAAAACAAGCCATTGTCTATGTGATATTCTTGGAACACAACTGTAAGACACAGCCTATTTTTCTAAGCTCCTTCGGAACAGAAATGTGTCTATTTTGCCTGTGTAAGCCTGGAAGACACCATATACATAGCATGGAACATATACATAAAAGCAATAGAGTAGTGGCAAATTCACAAGTGCAGGGTCCCTTCATGATAGTCATGCCACACCCCCTCAGTCACACCTCCTTTTCCACTCTACCCAATTGTAGGCTGGCTTAAAAAAATCCATATATAATTGTAGTTGTTTGGCATACTGCAAAAACACTGAGCAGACTAGGATTGCCAGGTCAGAAGCATCCCAAACTCCAAGATTTGTCACGGGGATGGTCCCTAGTGATGTCACAGGGCAGGCTCTAGTAATGTCATTAAGCATGATACATTAAGCATCAACCACAGTTGCTTGGAGCATGCCACTCAAACAAAAAAAAATCTCTAATTGGAAATTGAGGTAGCAATCTTAGCTAAATGAGGGTGTTCCCAGGTCCAGTTGAAGTGACGGGATCACTCCTTCTCACCTGCTTAGGAAGCCTGGGTAGGGAACATTTAACCTAGCCTACTTACTTCTGGCAAGAAGGGTTTAAGTGCCCTCAGGCCAGGTCAGTCATCAGAAGGTCATTGTAGGCAGAAGGGAGTCTAGTGTTGTGGAGATGTTAGATGGGAGCACTCAGGAGTAAAGATGGCTGCAATTCTAAACACACTTACTAAGGTGCTAAGCCCCATAAAACTCAACAGGACTTATGAGTACATACGGTTAGGATTGTGCTGTTGGTAAGGCTTGACTAGGGATCCTCTGCAAAGATATCCATATCAAAGCAAGGTTGGCAACTCCCTGTGTCGAGCCCCAGCTCCCTCAGGAGGAGGGCTGGATGAGCATCAGTGCCGGCTGCTAGAGCAAGGGGAAGGATCAGAGGGTGTTGAGACTTTTGAGGACAAGGAGGGAGGGGCATGTTTAACACTGTGCCAGTTCCCACGGACAGTTCTCCCGCCGAAGAAGATTGCGCTCAGCTTCCATAGAGCCGTTGGGGGAAGTCTTGCCGCGTGTGCCAACTCCACCCCCCCGAGCTCCCCCCTTGGCACGTCAAGTGCTTCCCAACCTCCTGAAGCCAAGTCGGCACCTATCGAGGCTGTGTTGTTGGATGAGCCAGCGGAGGCACGCCCACTTTCACCCCACGCCAGACGCCGGGAGAAGCGCTTTGGTCAGAGGGAGGTTCTTCGGAGGAGTCAGAGATTATGGGTGAAGACCTTTCCTACTTAAGACTGCTCCCCCCAGACAGGGGTGCTGACTCAACTTCCTTCACACACTGCAGAGTTTACTTAGGTAGCCCAGTTAGGGATTGCAGTGAGCTAGCATAGTGTGCCTATGAAACGTATTGCCTTCGATGTTACTTTAATAAAACAGGAATTGATTTCATCCTCGTCTCCATCTCGTGAGTCTCACTCTGGGCAGGACACCCTGCCTGGAATGCCCTGCCTGCCTTTTAATGTGATTTCTCCGAACTTCCTTACAGACTTGACCCTTCACTTCAGATAGAGATTTGAGAAATGAGTAAGGAGAAGATTCTCTACTCTTTCCTACCTACCCTGTGGGCTGCTATAAACTCACTTTAATAGCCAACCCAATTCCAGTGTGTAATAACTGACTGAGAGAAAACACACATGATTTGGTATATTTTCACAGGCAGTAACGTTGGAACAACAGCAGTTGAAGTCACACTTCCCAGTATGTGAATTTTCTTTTACTACTATTGGGCAAGAAACAAACCATCATGCAAACCATCAAGGTGCATCATCAGTGGGTTGAAGAGGGCTGAGCTGAGTGCATGGAAACACTATTGTTGTTTCTATGGATGTAAGGTCAAGGATAAAAAAATGCAAATAGAAAGACAAAAACAAAAGACAGTGATGATTTCCTATATTTCCTAATGCAATACCATACCAACCACAACAAGATTTCTTCAAGTAAGGCAGAAAACTCACCATCCTGCAATCAGTCAGGGTTCCTAACCAAAAACCAAAACTAAAAAATCCTGGCAGCCAATCAGCCAAGGTCACAGAAATCCCCATGCAGCACAACCTGACCCAGGGGCTGCAGAATAATGTGGCATGATTTCTGACAAGAGTGAGACCCTCTCAGCACATAATACCTCTGCTATGAAATCTGCACTGGTTGCCGATTTACTACCAGGCCAAGTTCAAGGTGTGTTTTCAATGTTACAGGTGCCATATAGTACTTGTTCTGTTCTTGTAAGAAATTGATCCTTTAGTGTGGCAGTACCTACGCTTTGGAACTTCCTGCCTATTGACATTAGGCAGGATCCTTCATTGTACTCTATTTGGCACCTGCTAAAAACATTTTTGTTTAGGCAAGCCTACTCAGGCAGGTTGAAGCTATTATGTTTTTATCTGTTTTTAACTCATTGTTGGTTTTATTATTTTGAATGTTTTTAAATACCTGTCTCTAACTGTTTTTGCCAATACTTTTATTCTTTTGATTCCCTCTGTAAACTGCTTTGAGATTTTTTACAATAAAGCCGTATATAAGTGTTGTAAATAAAATACATAAATAGATTTCAGAGTCACTGTAGCCCTTGGATCTTTCCTCTTTTAGGCACAAAGGAATTTGGTGCCATTTAGCTGAGTACTGATGACATGGACTAGCATTGGCTCTCCAGGATTCCAGGCAACAGTCTTTTCCAGAGATTGGATTTTGGACCTTTACATGCAAAGCATGTGCCCTACCACTGAGCTATAGCCTTTCCCCTGTTTTAAATGTGTCTTTTAAAACTGTTCTTTTCAATTCACTAATGAATGCACAGCATACCTAGGGCAGATCCACATCATTCATTTAAAGCATATTCAACACACATTTGAAGCATATGAATCCCACCACAGAAACATGGGAACTGCGGTTTGTTAAGGGTGGTGGGAACTATAACTCTGAGGGGGAAACTACACTTTCCAGGATTCTTTTGGGGAACACATGCACTTTAATGAGTTGGATGTGCTTTAGATGTATTGTGTGGATCTACTTCATAAATTTTGCCTGCATGTAAACCATTTTAATTATTTTTTTAAATGGACATCAACTACAAAGTTTACTGAGTGACCATGGGCTACTCACCATTTCTCAACCTAATCTGCCCCTCAGAGTGAAAACAACAGAGGGGGACCATGACCACCCCAAGGAAGAAGGGCACACTTAAGATGTAGAGGAAATAATAATGTAACAACCATAGTGTGAAATCAGACACTTATCGGGACATAGTATGAATAAATATTTATATGAGCATGACTGTGAAAGATGTTTATTATTTACACAACCTGTAAAGATATTTATAGTGCAATCCTATGCATGTTTACTCAGAAGTAAGACCCAATGTATTCATTAGGGCTTCCTCAAACAGGGAAGCATGCACAAGACTGCAACCTCAAATGATAAGGAACTTCACTCACTCAACCCAAAATTCAGAATCACACCACTTTAAGCTGTTTTGCAACTGTTTTATGGTTATTGGTTTTTAAATGGATTTATTTCTTCTTGTGAGCTGCCTTAGTTTCCAATTGGCAACCCTACCTCACAGAGTTGCTGGAAAGAGTCCATATACACACACACTGGAGATGTAATAATACAGTGCCTTACAAAAGTAATCAGACCCCTGACCAATGCTATGATGTTACTGAATTACAAATGGTACATTGTAATTTTGTTTTGTATGGTATTTTATTTTGAAACACTGAAACTCAAAATCAACTATTGTAAGATGACATTGGTTTTATGTTGGGAAATGTCTGTAAGAAACATAAAAAACTGAAACATGTTGCTTGCAGAAGTATTCAACCCACACACATTAATGGTAGAGCTACCTTTCACTGCAATAACAGTACATTTCCTGTTCATTTCCTGTTCAACACTGTACATTTCCTCTTTTAGTGTTATGGTCTTTACATGGCTCAGATGGCTCTTGAGTACCTGAACAGAAAGAACAACAACTGAGAGAGGAGGAAGGAAAGAGGGGAACAGTACCTAAGAAGAGCCCCACTGGATCACACCAAACACCTTCTCTCGTCCACTGCTGTTGTCACAGCAGTAAACCAGATGCCTGTGGGAAGCCCACAAGTAGGACCTGAGCACAACAGCACTCTTCCCACTTGCTGTCCACAGCAAGGAAGGAAAGGTGAGTGATCTGAGCGAAAGGAGACAAAGGGAAATGCTGCAGGAGTTGGGGGATGAAAGAGAGAGAAGATGTACATGTGGGTGTACAAAAGCTGGATCATGTAAAATGGATCCTGTTGAAATTGCATTTTTCCCCATACAGGTTCTGCTCCTGACAAACTAGCATCAAATCAAAGATCTCATCTGTCTCTGTCTGAATTGTAAAAATCACAGCTCTGGGGCTTTCCAGCACTGCCATGACACAAAAACATGGATCCAAGGCACGAATCTATATGGGTCCTCATAACTGTTAGAAGGGATTCCCTCAAAACTATGATCAAATCATAGGTCATAGCTGTGTCCATATATGTGTCATGTGATTTGTCAGTGTGTGTAAAAATCATGAAGATCCATGAGAATCGTTGCCTAAGGGATCAGTGGTTTTTGTGTCGTCAGCAAACATCAGAGCTGTGCTTTTTACTCTGCAATCTATCAATATAAGCTTTAGCTTGATCGTGGTTTTATGATGGTATAGTGGGGGGGGCTGTGTAAAATCATGGTAATTCAAGAGGATTCATTTTAATTCTATTAGACCTGACTTTTGTCCAGAACACATGGAAAATATCTGTTTGTGATTTCTTGATGTCTTTTGGGAAAGCAACCAGAGGGGTAGGACCTCATGACAATGTCTCAAAATTCGAAATGTGCCCACAGGACCAAATAGGTCATGGCTACAATGGCGGGGGGGGGAGAGTATTCCCATTGGTGCAAATGGGACATTTTTTTCCACTATCCACTATTAGGTGGATCCACAGTCAGCGACAGAATCATACTCAAAGAATGCTTATCAATGGTTCCTTCTCAAACTGGGGGGAGTTCACAAGCAGGGTATTACAGAGCTCAGACTTGGGCCCAGTGCTCTTCAATATTTTTATTAATGACTTAGATGAGCTTATCAAATTTGCACATGATACAAATTGAGAGGGATAGCTAATACCCTGGGAATACAGAAACAAAATTCAAAGTGATCTAGATAGGTTGGAGCACCAGTCTGAAAACAACAGAATGAAATTTAACAGGGATAAGTGCAAAGTTCTACACCTAGGAAAAAGAAATCAAATGCACAGTTATAAGATGGGGGATACTTGGCTCAGCAATGCCACATGCGAGAAGGATCTTGGAACTGTTGTTCACAAGCTAAATATGAGTCAACAGTGTGATGTGGCCACAAAAAAGGCAAATGCAATTTTAGGCTGCATTACCAGAAGTACAGTTTCCAAATCATGTGAAGTACTAGCTCCCCTCTATTCGGCACTGGTTAGGCCTCATCTTGAGTACTGTGTCCAGTTCTGGACACCACACTTTAAGAAGGATGCAGACAAACTGAAACAGGTTTAGAGAAGGGCAACAATGATGATTAGGGGACTGAAGCAAAGCCCTATGAGGAGAGACTGAAAGAACAGGGCATATTTAGCCTTGAGAAGAGAAGACTGAAGGGAGATATGATAGCACTGTTCAAGTACTTGAAAAGTTGCCACATAGGGAAGGAGGGCCAGGATCTCTTCTCGATCATCCCAGAGTGCAGCACATGGAATAATGGGCTCAAGTTACAGGATGCCAGATTTCAGCTGAACATCAGGAGAAACCTCCTAACTGTTAAGAGCAGTACAACAATGTAGCCAGTTACCTAAGGAAGTGGTGGGCTCTCCAACACTGGAGGCATTCAAGAGGCAGCTGGGCAGCCTCCTGTTGGGTCTGCTTTAATTTGGATTCCTGCATCGAGCAGGGGGCTGGACTCGATGGCCTTATCGGTCCCTTCCAACTCTACTATTCTATGATTGTAAGCGTACTGGCCACCCAAAAGAGGGGGGAGAATTTTAGTTCTGACTGTGCTAGAGAGGGAAAAGATAACCCTCCTCTCCCCTTCTCACATACCCCATTCCCAATAAGAACTCACCCCTGCACAACCTGTAATAATAATAACAAGGGAGAGGTAGCTACATACTACACAATAGCATAACGTGCAGCGTGGCCTTTGACCTGAGCATTAACACTCCTTTAGACATATACACCATATATAGAAATGATGGAAACAAATACACACCTATTCTACAAGGTACATGTTTTTTCTAACAAATATACTCACATTTGTAGTTTTTGTATTAAGTTTTGCATTGATGGCTTTGAGTATGTCATTTTGAATCCTTACTTCTCTTTCTATGTGTATTTCAACTCTTAATGCCAGTGCTGAGCCCAAGATCGTTGCTGCAATATGCAGCTGAACCCACATTTCTAGTTTTCACAAGCTGCTTCCTACAAATTATATCATTCTTGCACTGCAATCAGCTTCGGCTCTGATGGTTTAGAACTATTCAGAAAATGAACTACTGTGTGTGTCCAGGATATAACTGGCTCGTTGAAAAGTCATTTAATTCCCACTGTGACAGACAAGCTTTCAAATAGAGAAATGCCAGATGGAAAATTTGTATGTGCTTATTAAATATTTTAGGGAATATAAAACAATGCCTTCAGTTAAAACGTTCTTTAATATTTCCGTCCATGAACCATGGATTCTTTCAATAACAATTCCAATTATAAACTAGAAGTGAAGGGGGGGGATCTGAACAAACTTTTGAAGGTGTTGTGAAAGGAACAAGGGCACTATTCCAATATTCACTACCCCAGATTTAATTTTCCACTTGAGCTATGATGTCCATAATGATGTGGTGGTAAAGAAGGTAAAATCCCTTGACATCCATTTCTCTCTACTACTCCTATTGACAGCAAGTGTTCTAGGCACTGCACGATACATAGAAATGACATGGCCCACAGCTTACCTTGAAAAATGGGGTGAGTCAGGAATATTACACTTGTCTGATCACACCACAAAACTATTGGATGGTAATCCAATGCTAGTTCTGCTCAGAATAAACCCATTGAAATTAATAAGCATGACTAACTTTGGTTCATTAATTTCAAAGGGTCTGTTCTGAGTAGGAATTAACTCAATACAACCCATAATCCTCACATGAGTCCTATGGTGGCCACTTCAACTACCTCGACTCTCCATCTGAATCTTGTCTACAGCTGAATTTCACAAAGATCAAAAAGGAAGGATACTGTTGGGGGTACAAGAGTAATTAGGCTGACTTGCAGCAGATAGTACTGAAATGTTGAAGCAACCATAATTGAGATAAAGCATAGGGTAGAAACATGGTGCCTTCCAGATGTTGTCAACTACCATTCTCTTCAGTTCCACCCAGCCTAGCCAAATGGCCAGGGTTGATATGAGTTGTAATCCAACATGTCTAGAGTGACTATGTTGGCAGCCGCTAAGATAAAGCATTTCAGGTGTATGTTCTGGAACAGAGTGGGGAGAGGAGTCATGTAGGTGTCTTCAACAAAATTCTACATTGAGAAAACAAGTAGTTCACATTCTATAGATTGAAGTCCACCAGCTAAAGTACTGAGTTTGGATATGGGAAATGAACTAAGTTCAATTCACATATCAGGAAGGTAATACGAGATACCAGGTGGACATGTTACTCACTGTGTGACTCCATCTCACAGAACTATTGCAAGGATAAATAAAGCTTGTAAAGCACCCTCTACACTGCAACAAATGCAAAGAGAGAAAAGGTTAAATAAAATTACACCAAATATCCATTTAATCGGGTATATTCTTATAGCAATATCTACATCATTTACAGGTTAATGGAAAAAAATTAAATTATTAGAATGTCAGCTGAAAAGCAAAGCAAAAAGGTTGAGGGGGGGACAGGCAGCTTGGCCAAGGCCATAGTTGCAGAGAGCTACTTGGTGGAGAAGAACTCCTAAACATATGATGGAAAACCTGCTAAGCTCCCTTCTGGCAAGTCCTTTATGGCCCTTGCTCTCATGCTAATAAATGTTTTCCCCTTATTATTTCTTTATGTATAAAATTTATTGAACAGCTTTCTGCCAAGAAGGCACTCAGTGGTGATATACAAACAACCAATAAAAACCAATTCACCCAAATAACTAACACAATAATAAAACCAATGTAAAAGATAAGAGGGCAAAAGTATGCATTACAGCCAACTTTAAATGCACCAGAAATTAAAAGGGTATTTTCTCTGTGCCTAAATTCTATTAATGAGGTGGCCTGGCAAGATGTACTAGGAAATCTGTTCCAGAGTTGTGGCAAGAATGCCTTGACCTGAGCCCACATCTATGAAAGGTAGACAGGTGCTTTAAAAAACTAAAATGCTTTCAGATCAAAACTTGCTTGCCATATTCTAGATAAGAGGGAAAAAGATGAGCAGAAGGTCATATTGAACCCACAATTTGGTGCAGTATATGACTCCTCCCTCACTTTCCTTCCTCTATTGTTATACCCTTGTTAGGTATCTTAAAAACATTTGTGGGTTTGAACAACCACCTTACCTAGAATTACTGCCCCTTTGGACTCTACAAGCCCACACAGACATATTTTACTACACAACTTGACCTGATGTATTAAATAATTATCTTATCAGATGGTTTTGAATTATAGA
This sequence comes from Rhineura floridana, assembly GCF_030035675.1. NCBI lineage: Eukaryota > Metazoa > Chordata > Lepidosauria > Squamata > Rhineuridae > Rhineura > Rhineura floridana. The sequence goes on along the minus strand of NC_084481.1, from coordinate 80,881,558 downwards.
CAACCATATATACTCAGTAGCCTGGTTCACACATCACAAAAAGCCAAACCACAGGTAAGTGCAAACCCATGAGTATGCAGGCTCCCAGAGAGAAGATTGTGGATTCTTCCCTCCAGTCATTTTGATGCCACACCACACTGAGCTAAGCCATGGCTTGACTGTGTGTGTCATCCACACCTGGTCTTATGGTTTTGCTTTCTCCAGAGTAACCACAAGCTGTAACCAAGGTTTGTCCTATGGTTGAAGACTTGTGGTTTCTCAGGGAGAGCTAACCCATGATCCTGGGTTTTGATAACATGCTAAGCTGTGCTCAGCACAGCAAGAAAACTACAGCAGAGGAGCAAAGTGGCTGTGATTTCCTCTCCTGGACCCACGCATTCACACTAAGCCATGGCCAATGTTTGATGATTAACTATGGCAAAACAAACCCCATCTAATCAAACTAAAAATGCCATTCAAGGTTGTAATTTACAAGACCTGATTTACAAACCTTGGCAGCTCAGAATACTCGCCTTCAATAGAAGGGTGAGAATTACAATCCTAGTTTCAATTTAATGTTGGCGGATAGGAGGGGATTTATTTTGGGGAGGAGGGTGTTTTACCCATTCCAAACCAAACCATTTGCGGCTGCAGTATCAGCAGAGAACCAGCAACACTTTCTTTGAAATAAACAGTGGTGTGTTGAATTCCTGGGTGGAAGCTAAAGTCAGTAGGGCTCGCCTATCCAATCTAGCAAAGAAAAAAGGGGAAATTTTCTGTTGAAATGAATTGAACTTCCTTATAGGGGCAAAAAATGTGTAGAGCTGTCAAATTAAATCAATTTTATTTCTTGAAGAAGGAAAGAGGAGGGAAAAGTGTGTGTGTGCGTGCACATGAGTGAGTGAGAGGGGGGTTGGAATGTCAATAGATCTGCTTATTATGATAGTAAACTCTAGCTAAATAAAACTTGTGTACTTATATAAGCTTATCTTCCCTCACAGTGAGAAAATCCATGGAATGTGCTGAAATAAAACACTCTGAAATTACTGCTTTGTTTTAATAAATCTCTTATACTAACTCATCCCAATAATCAGTTTCAAAAAACACCAATGTTAGCTGAACAAAAGGGAGAGGTATTAAGTGAAGCAAATTATTCCCATTTGTTTTTGCAGAACTTGAATCTCAGTTTCGTGTAACAATCTAAACAGTCAGGATACATGTTTCCTTTACAAACGTCTATTCCACCTCAGAAGAGGTTTTGAGGGGCATAAGGGGCAAGAGGATTTCCCAATTTGGAAGTGGACTGGAAACAATGAATAGAAAAATAGCTCTGTTTAAACAAGCCTGTTTCCAAACTGAGCCTGGGGGCAATTGCTCAATACATTCTGCGACCTGTACAAATTATATATAATATTATGCAAACTAAGCACATTTTCATATGTTTGCTTAACCATGCCATGCTTTGCCTACATACTTTCAAGCCTATATTCAGAGGGTAGAATTCAACACTGGTGATATGTGAGCAGAACAGCTTTTGACCTGGTGGGTCAAACAGAAAAGGTCAGAATATATTTTCTATTATTCCCCCTTTCCGCTGCAGCCCCCAATGCCATCGTCTATGTCCTCTAAAGGGCACTCAAACCCTCTAAAACACATTTTTGGGAAGGCAGAGGGGATTACACGAAGAAAGGGGAAATCAGCAAAAACCACATCCCCTCCTTTAAGGGCTAGAAATTTGCCATTATTTAAATATGAAATATGCACTCATTAACTATTTCTGCACTCAAGACCAATTTCTATGCTTCTACAGTGATGGCAAACTGTAGAACTCTGCCTATGCAATAACTTGGATTTTATTAGACTATAGAGGAACATTTCTTTTTGGTTCCTGCCAGTAGTGAATGTTAGGGACCAATATAATGTATCTATTTGCCTGTATATTTAAACTGTCTGCCTACTGTATCCTATGAGATGAAGGCAAGTGCAATGCAATAGCAAAAAGCATCTATGAAGAGTCATTAAAATTAGACTAATCCAAAACATGCACTAGAACTCAACCCACTAAACACTTTAATCTGAAGAAATGGCAGTGTTGTGTCACTTCCAAAGCTGTTGAGCTTTATTAAATTTCCAGACTGGGCCAGCCCTACCATGACACAGGTAGAGGTGGTCCACATCAGGTAACAAAATCTAATGTACCTTTAAAGAGTAGAAAGTTTACTATATTTATAACATAGGAGCATCACTTGTTTTTTCTGCTTCAGGCAGCAAAATGTCTTGGACCACCTCTGTTAAGCAAGCTCACCCCTGTTAAACACCTCTCTCATTATATTACTAGGAAATTCTGAAACATTATTAGTATGCTGCAAACCAACCAAGCATCTTCAGCTGATCTTGGGTTTTACCTGCACAATTTGTTCTGACCCTTATGTTGCACCCTGCCCACATCTTCCTCCTGTGCTAGCCTGGCTGAACTACAACCAGGGACAAGTGTGAAACCAGTCTGTCTGGCATACTTTGCCCTGTTCCCATTGCCATGTTCCTGCATCGAGTACTACACGAGAGGAAAAAGCACTAGTTAGCACTAGAGCAGACCGAATCTAAAGATTTATAGCAGGATATAGGGGCCAACTATATAGAATGTTGTGCCATACTGTCATGGACTTTATAAGTCAAAATCAGGCAAATGACTGTTATCCAAAAGACTCTAGAAAGCCTGGATGGGTACTTGAGCACTGGCCCTACGAATTATGCAGGTTTAAGTAAACTCCTCAATATGCCTTCTGTCTGGACTTAGCAGATCATGCCTCAGTTACTCATGCCCTGGTTACATCCAGACTGGAATACTGTAATGCACTTTACGTAGGGCTGCCTTTGAAGATAGTCTGAAAGCTTTAACCAGTTCAGAATGCTGGTGGGGGAAAGCATTTGGACTGTACTACTCCAATTTTGTATATGCTGCACCAGCCTGTTACTTCCAAGCCCAAATGCTGGTCGGACAAAGTTACTTAAAGGACTGCCTATGCCCATATGAACCTTGCAAGCACTGAGATCAGTTACAGAGGCCCTGACTGTATGCCAACCAGTTGGGATGGCAGGCATGAGACAGAGGGCTTTATTGGAGGTAGCCCATTATCTATAGAACTCCCTTCCCCAAAATATATGATTGGCTCCCTCTCTATTCTCTTTCAGGTGGGCCCTGAATATTTTTCATTTCAGTGTGCTTTTAATTAGGAGGGTAGGCAAGTGATTTTGTTACTTACGTTATTTTCCTTTACTTATGGCTGGCATGAAAAGAAATTGTTTTACTGTTCTTCTATTGCAATATTTTAATTGTGAATCTGATTTATTTATTTTCAAATGTCAGCATTTTGTGACATGGACAAGACCTTTGGGAAGATATTTATACCTTGAAAGATGACCTAAAATAAATAGTGTGAATTCTGTACTGGATTCAATATGTTTCAGAGCCACTGTCAGATATGAAGAACAAATACACAATGCCTCAAAACCAGGAGACTTGACAGTTAAGGTGATGGATATTATAACCACTAGTTTCTTTTTCCACATCAATAATTCAACTATTCTGAATTAAAGAAGAAAATCTAATTAATTTCTTTTCATTATCAGAGAACAAATTTTTCTGCTTTCTTCTGTGGGAAATATAAAATGCACACAGAAAAACATTTTCTCTCCATAATTGGAAACATCAAATCTTCTGCATAGAGAAGGAGTTGATGGACAACAAACACAGACCCTCTTAGACACAGGTGTGTCTCATAATAACTCTCTGAAGCTTCCTGATATGGTCAATGAAGACAAAGGAAAACAGTTGCCACAGTTCAGTTCACTATGTGAAACAGCAGTGTCAATAGAGATTAATACTAAATGGTGTGGAAACATCTGGTCAGCTCTGTAATGATTCTCTTAAAAGTAAGGTGCTTTTCAAAAAATCTTGCCCAGATGAGTATGAATTTGAACAAGGGATGGAAATATCTGTCTATTTTGGTTCTCTCAGTTTCTCTCTAATCTTCAGTTCTCCACATTTTTGCAGCAATTTGCAATTTTTTTAAAAAAAATCCCCATGAAAATTCTTCAGCATTTTAGTGTAAATTTCTCCTAATAAACATATTTTTGCAAGCAATTTCTCCTAATGTAATGCATTTTTGTATGTTATTTTCACTAATATATTCATGTTCATGCACACTTTTCCATAATATATATATATATACTTGGGGGGAAAACTGGTTGGAGAACTGCATCACAAAATTCAGATAAATGGGATTTTGATGGATGCATGTGTTTCGTTTGCTTCTTACACTGTTTCAGAAAGTGCTAATATGATAGTTTAAAAGCAAACTGAGTTAAATTTCTTCCCCATTCCTACTTTGAACTCAGTTCACAGTTCTTCAGATAAAATCTATTTGCGCTGCTTGAATGGAATGTTATGTCACCCCATTACAGAAGCCAATCAGCAGAATCATCTCTATGGAGTCTAATGTGTACTATCATGTCCAATATAAATTATCTGTATTTAGTTATATGTGTTTTTAAGTAATATAATGAAAAATCTCAACACCATATTTCTTGGAATGTGTTCCAGCTGATTTTTCTCAGCAATTCTCAGAACATTTCAAAACCATCACCCTGACGTTGACTTAGTATAATGTTTCTTAAATTCTGGAGAAATGAGACTAATACTGCACTTTTCTTCCTCACCCCCACCCCCAGCACATTCATGGCCATCTGCTTATCTGGTTTATATGGTTGTATTCTCTCCAACTCACAGCACTTTTTAAAAGCAAAGAATGTTAACCAAAAACCTTGTCAAGCACTGCTACATAACATAATGTAATATTCTTGCTATAACAATGATGCAAATCCAGTTTCTTTCTTTCTTCTCCCAGCCACTCCTCCTCCTTCCACTATCTCCACACAGTGAAATGGATATAGCATATTGGGCTCTGAGCGTTCAGTGTTTAAGCTTTCTTTCACTGTAGCTTGGTGAAGTTTTTTTGCTTGTTGCTAATACTCCTAAAAGATAGAATATAAAAATACATAAACTAAAAAATTAAGTCTTAGTATTCCTGATTTTTATATATTTATATATATTATCTTGCTTCCTTGCTTTGAGAAACTTTTTAAAAAAAATTTAAACTTTGCATTTTTCTAAAATCTTTGTGCAGGTTCATATTTAGCTTCAAACTTGAAAACTGGTAAAAAACAAACATTTCCATGAATATGGGAGGCTATTTCCTTATTTTTAAAAAATTAAAATCTTGTTAGAAATGTACTAATGATGAAAATTCCCCACAATGTTATATTTGGGAAGTAGGGATGGCCACTGAAACAGTTTGCTAGTAGGAACTGCCAGCCTGCTAGCTGCTGGATAGTTGAGGGCAACAGATATTCCTGTCCTTAACAGAAACGGATAAGTGGCAGAGGGCATGCTAATGACATCCATGAAATTAATGTCACCTTTAGTTTGGGCGACTCCTACTTCCACTGACACACACCATCTGTTTCTGGTAAGGACAAGAATCCCTCTCCCTCATCGATTACCTCACATCAATTCCTACTAGCAAATTATTTCACCTGACACCATTGTTTCAGAGACTGAGGGTGCAATCCAACTTATATTTACACCGGGGTGAGAGGAGTTGGACATGGCAGACACCTGGCTGAGTTGGCAGGGTCCCAGCTCTGCTGGCAAAAGCCCCTCACCCTGGCTCAGCTGTGGCAGAGCCAGGACCCTGCTGGCTCAGCCAGTGGTCTGCCGGGAAGCCCATCCTGGCAGAAAGGGTGCCAGTATGAGGCCCGAAAAAGGGGCATTCTTGGGGCATATCAGAGGAGGGGCTCAGGAGGGGGAACTTAACACAACATCCAACACCCATTTGGAGCACTCCTGCACGTTCTGATCTGGCCAAAATTATGCCAAGATAAAGGTCACTCTAAGAAAATAATTCTACTGGAAGTCAATGGGGAGTGCTTACTAGCCAGTAGGGTATTCGTGAGAGCAGCTTTCCCCCCCCCCAATTCCTGTGTGCAGCTCCCAGCCAAGTCAACATTCAGCCGTCCTGGTGGCTCCCAAACAACAAATGGATGCTGCAGAGCTTCCTGCCAACTCCGCCTCTGTCAGCACCCCTTCCGTTGGCTTCCCCTGAATTGAATTGCTCTGCTCCTATCCTTCTCAAAATTAAACATTGTAAGGTTCCAAATTAGTCTCACGGCTACTTTGCATAATGGCTGAATACAGCCAGTTTTATCTACTAACTTGTCTGAAAGATGTTTAAGATTAAATTCAATGCTGCTGTTCCACTTCCAGAATGACTTTTGTTCCAGAAGAGATGTCCACTCATGTAGGGAAGGTTGGGTGATTTTTGCCAATTCCCTCTTCCTGCTGCAGCCTCCCTCCCCCCAAAAACAATCCGCTTCAGAGTGTTTGGTGACTCTCCAGACCAGTGTGGGAACTGGTGCAAAGGACTACGGGGGCAGGTGGAATAGTTGAAAATTACCTCCCCTTCTCTCTGTTGGATTCAAAAGGATATCCAAGAGCTGGAGCAATTCCTCTAGGAAGAAATATTCTTTTTAGCTTGGAAAAAATAGTGAATAAGGGGGGGGATATCATAGAGGTACATAAAATTATATTATGCATGATGTGGAGAAAGTGGATCGGGAGAACCCTTTCTGTCGTAATGCAAGAACCCAGGATCATCCAATGAAACTGGGCTCCTACTGGGAAGAAGGGCAGGATATAAATCTAATAAATAAATAATAATATTAAACGTAAGTACTTTGCACAGTCCGTATTTAAACTTTGCAGTTCACTACCACAGTATGTACTAGATGGCCACCAACTCTGACAGCTTTAAAAGGGGATTAGATAAATTTATGGACCATAATAAACATCTGGTTGGCCACAGCATGCTGGATTAGATGAACTTTTGGTGTGATTCAACAGGGCTCAAGAAGAGTAATTCCATAAGCAGAATGGCAGAATCAACTCACACATAGTATCTAGTTATATCATTATGCTCCTTCTGAGTGAATGAAAGTTGGTTCAATTGTTACAAAGATTACACATGAGCAGGTCACAGTTTGTTTCTTCTTTAGCTTCAGACATGGAATCCAGGGATCTTACTCATGGCAAAAATCATGAAAACCAGAAACAATGTGTGAAATTTGAGAAGTCCAACTTCTACAACTCCAGCTGAAGTGCACACACATATCTTTGTAATATCTGAATGTATTCTGAAGGCTACTTCACACATTATGTTTTAAACTATATCTACCTATATAATAAAAATGTAAGCCTCATGCTGCCATACCATCATGATATCACGCGGCATGACATTGGGGGTGGGGCAACGTGGCAAAGACTGCTGGGAAAACAGGCAGGTTACCCAGCGGCAGCACCAGAGGAGGCCATGCTGGCAACAATGGAGAAGGCTATTCTGGCTGCAATAGAGGTGATGTTGGAGCAGTTCATGCAGGCTGCAGCAGCAGTGCCGCAGGCCATGGCAGCACCAGAGGAGGTGGCTGTGGTGGCGCCAGAGGAGTTGCACAGAGTGCAACAGTGTCGCCGAAGGAGGCTGTTGCAGAGGAGGTGGCCCCACTGGCCGCAGTGGCAGAAATGCCAGAGAACACTGCATAGGCAATGGCAGCATTAATGTAGGAGGCTGCGCTGCTGCCAGAGGAGGCCACATAGGCCGCAACACCAGAGGATGACACAGAGGTGGTGGAGGCCACGCATGTCACAGTGGGTGGGAGGGCTGCAGCCTGGGAGGGTGGGGGGGCGGCAGCAGCAGCGCAACAGTCAAGGAAAGCAGGTGTGGGTGGGGAGTGTTGGGGCTGCGAGGGGGAGTGTGAAACAGAGAGAGAGTGTTTCTCTCTCTCTCTCGTGTGTGTGTGTGTCCATGTGTGCTTGGAGGTGCCAGGAGCGTGCCTGTGTGTGTTTGGGGGTACCTAGGGTGTGTGTCTGTGTGTTTGAAGGTGCATGGGTGTGTATTTGTATGTTTGGAGGTGCATGGGGTGTGTGTGTTGGGAATGGCGGGGTTGGTGAGCAAAGCAAGCAGGGGGGCTCTGCCCCCCTAGTACCTTATACTTATTATACAGGATTTGTCAGGGAGCCATGATTGATTTTAGCTTCCTATTGAATGTACACTCCATATCAAATTAGGTTTTCAGTGCTATATGGGAAATCGCCCAAGAAATAGGTACTTAGGTATACAACATGCACAGTGCTATACTAATCCTGTATTTAAACTAAATACAACCTTCTGAAATTTAGGAAGACAATCAAAAGGCTCCACACAGGTAGTGCTAATAGAAAGTGAGGTTCATCCACAACACCTTTAAATGAAAACATTCCTTTAATAACCCTATTATTTTAAATACACAACATAAGCTTAGTTTTAAGCATGTGCACAATCTGTACAGAATCAAGATTCTAGAGACAAATGTTTTCTCAACATTGTCCAATCAATAAATATCCCCTGAAATGTGTTTTTCCTCTTTGTCACACCTGTTCCATCTGTTTTAGTTGCCTAAATAATTCTCTGTGAGTAAAGCTCTCTGTAAAAAATTTTTAAAAAACACATCTAGAAAATGTGGCACAAGATGCATGTTTGTTTTTAAAAAATGACAGATGGGGCAGGTGTAGCACATGAACTTATTTTAAATGTATACATCAACAGATGCTGGAGTTCATGAAGTCACTGTGGAACTCCATGGTGACAGTAGCTAGCCAAACAGGAACAACAGTTTGAGCACTGGTACTATGAATATTGTAGTTCTGACCTTTCACATTTCTTGATGCATATCACTCTGCTGCCCTTCATGACCCTGCCTGATTCTTCTCCCAATAGCAATGGTCAGAACCCTGCAAGGAGGGTGCACTGACTCATCACACCATCCACATCAGACTTGTGAGCTAGCACCTGAAAAGAGTGAACAGTGGCTGGGCAACGCCAAAGGAAACTGGAGTTCTGTCATGGTCCTGATGTCCAAACTGATTATCCAACCTAGGCTTAAGAGCAAGAGACTGAGGTCCTATTACACAGTACCATTAATGTGATTCTGCTGCTAATCAATGTCGACCCACTAGGTTCCCCAGTAAAGTTTTGTTACAGCAGATGCATCATGTGATGTTATCATGTTGTACATTTTCCACCCCTGCATGCAACAGCCAATGAAGTGGTGTGAAGAAGGGAAACACCAAGGATAATGTTGTTGCACTATATATTTGCTTTAACTAAACATTACTAGGAAACAATGAGGGTGGGGAGCAACTGCAACAACCATGACTTTATAGCCTAAAGTAGGGGTCACCAGCTGTTTCAGACCAGAGGGCACATTTTAATTTTGAGAGACTGCTGAGGGTGCCAGTCACAAAATGGTTGCTATAGGGGCGTGGCATAACACAAAATGAGAGAGAGTACAGGAGATATTCCAGTCATGTTGGCAGGATGGCTACAAACCTATAAACCTGAGAGCCACTCCACCCCAACATGACCTATATGATTTTTAAAATGGCTTCAGTTTGGTTCATTTTGCAAAGGGGCTGCTTGAGACCTGCTGGAAAAGTAGCGGAAAGAGTTACGGTTGTCATCTCAACTGAGAGGGTGTTGCCAGTTGTATGCAAAGTACATGGCCTTTGGCAAACTATTCAATGCAATCCCAAAAGTAATCATAAATGTTTGGCCCTCAAAAGAGAAGCTCATTGTTCAAATCTTATCAACCTAGCTAAAAAGTGAATGCCACCACCTGTCTTCACAAAAGAAATGCCCAATTATTACCATACAACTCATAATAAGTATGGAAATTAAGGAAGGATACCTGCCTGATCCCATCAATTCTGCATTCTCCATTGAGGCTTTTGTCCAGAAGGTATAAAAACTGGACTCGTACAACCATGTTCCGGGTTCTGGTCCCAGTTCCACTATGAAATCACCTGCTAAATCACTGTTCTGGGCTCTGGGCTTTGGTCACCCACTCTGCTGAATATCACTCTACCTGAAATCGCCTGCTGAATCACTTAGCCAGACAGAATCCAGGGGTCTGACTCTCCCCTGCTTTCCCTTCACTAACTCTGGAGCCCTGCCTGCTGAAACAGAGGTCCCTGCTTGCTGAAGCTGCTTCAAAAGCTCTTTTCAGGGCTCCACTACTTTTCCTGCTTTGCTCTGGACCTTTGCCTGTCAAAGCAGAGATCCAAGAAGCCATTTCTGGGCCTGCCTGCTGCATTTGCTGTTTCCCTGGCTGATCCAGGAGTTTCAATGTGCTCCAGTCTTCTGGAGGTCCTTTCCTTACAAATTGTAGCCTCCACATCTGCTCCCTCTGCCTATTTTTGACTCTCTCTGTATGTGTGACTGTGTTTCAGAAGCCATGCTCAGGTCCTCCCTGCCCAGCTGCGCATGACTGAGGCCTAGTCTGCAAAGTGAGCCCAGAGAGAGAGAAAGGGCAGGCTAGTGTGCCTTCTTCAGTTGTGCTGAACTCAACTTCCTCTCATCTCCTTTTATGCCTTGTGTGCTTGCTCCTTCGTGTGTGTGTGTGTGTATTTTGACTGTATATATGAGTTTAGTTATGATTAGGTTTATTTAGCTAATCCCTTCACACATATTGTTACTGAGCTATTCTCCACTGAAGTGTTAAATATGTATATTTTGATTCTGTGTGTATATGCTTGATAAATATCCCCATGTTTAAGACCTGTGTGAGTGGAAGTTACTGGATAAATTCAGCCAAGGCGCACTATTGCCAATGTCCAAAAATCCTAATTCACAAAACTTCTAGAACATGTAAATGTGAAACCTGTGTCTACAGAGGAGTCTTGTTAATAGTTATTGCTGCTTCTTACCCCACCCCCTACCCCGGACAGCCTCATGTTTACCAGCTATGTCCTACTCATCTCATCTCATGGAGAAACAGCTGTTAAAGGCACAAAACCTGTTTTCTCTAATTCCAATCCTAAACAAAAGCCTGGGCTGCCATCTTGTACCCACTCACATGGGAATAAACCCCCTTAAACACAGAGACTTACTTCTGAAGTTGACATGTATCCCATTGTACTGTAAATTAACTATACAGTGAATTATTAATGCCTGCCTAGACATCAGCTCCTGTACAGCAAAAGACATGCCTATGCCTCTTTGCAAAGTCTTCACATTTTGCATTTGCTATTTGGGAAGGAGATCCTTTAACCAGGGCCGGCCCCAAGCATCCCAGGGCCCTTGGGCACAAGCCTGCCCCGGGCACTGGCACTGGCACGGCAATTCGGGGCAGGATCGCTACCGCATATCGCCCACCATTCCCTCGCTCAACCTACCTTTCTCGGCTGTGTTTTGTGGCTGCGCAAACATGGCTGCCCTTAACCAAGATGGCGGCTGAGGTTTCCCTAAGGGGTGCCACTGAAGGCCTTCGTGGGTGCTGGATTGACTATCTCTGGCCTAAATGATTAATTACTCTTTCAGTGTAACATTTTCCTTATGGAGGTGAATGTGGACTCAAGAAGTCACATGCAGAAAGACACAAGATTACTAGTCATATTAGTCTGTTGCAGCAAAACCGACACAGAATCTCTGCAGCACCTTCAACTCTTAACACATTGATGAATGAGCTTTTGTAGACAAGAAGCTACTTCAGAAACTTCATGTGGTAAACAGTGGATTTGAAAATCTGTGTGGCCACCCCAGGAACGAAATCTGAGCAGAAACTAGCACGAATCTTATGAGGACTGCTTCAGCCTTTCCTATTGTAAAGAAGACATGTACACCATACTGATTTTATCACCTCCTTTTTCTAGTGAGACAGACAAGATTGTCAATATAGATAAAAGCAGATGTGTTGGTGTTGCTAGAGAGAGAGAAAATAAAAGAGATGGTCACACATCTATTGACAGCTGCAAGGGCACTGATAGCAAAGCATAGGAAGGTATTCAGTCGGCAGAGATTAGACAGTTGATATAAGAAGGTCTGTCAAATGGCCATGCTGGAGAAAATATCTTATAAACTGAGGGCATCTAGGGGACAAGTTACACAAGACTGTTTTTTAGCAATATGGCAGGACTTCATTTCCTGTACAAATGATGACACACACATAGGTATCCGATACCACCACCACCACCCAGGTTTATGTGGAAATATGGCAAATATGAATAGAACTTTGTGCTAACTGGGTAAAGAGAAAAAGGAAAAAAGAAATTAGGTCAGCTAGTCAATTGTAAAATCTGATTTCCTGAATATATAGAATAAATTGTTAAAGTAATATAACACACCTGTAATGTTCTAAATGAATAAAGAAAACAACTTTGAATTATGTATACAGAATTATGTTCTACCCGCTCCTGATTGTACATTTTTTAATTTATAGTTTGCAAATTCAGCAAACCAAAGTTTAGCTATGTTTGGATTCCTCCCCTTTTCTTTTTACCAATTTTTGTCCTCTTTTTCAATTTAATCTGCTCTTGTTGGATCTTAATGAATTGTAATGTCGAAATAATGAAATAAAAATCTTAAAAATTAAAACAATAACAGGTGCCCTAATTCCATCCATGTTGCTATGGTAGATAACTTGGCATCATACTCCTTGGGAACTCCAATTATTGCCACACTGATGGTCCTAAGGAAATCATGACCAATGCCAGGAGAAAGGTCAAATACATGGCATGGATCTTGGCACTTGACACAATTATTCAGTCTGGATGATATTAAAACAATTCTAGAATTTCGCCAGACTGAACACAGTGTTCTTCAAAAGTTCAACAAATAAAGGACAGATTGTATAATGAAATTAGGAATTCATTACTTAACAAGATATTGTTTTTTGACTTGACCAAACTTGACCCTTGTCCATAAGATCTCCTAATGGGATGCAATTTATGTGTATTTTCTGAATTTTCACTTTCCCCCTTCAGTTATAAGAGCTCTCCATGTTGCTAAGTCAGTTCATTTTGTCCTCCAAATCGGATTAACAAAACATTTAAGATCATTACAATAGTTCAGTTTGAGGACTGGGGTTGATAATCCAGAACTGTAGAAAGAAAAAAATAAGCAAGATAAGACATTTTGTGCATTTGGCACAGGCAAGCTCAAATGCCTTTTTTAAATAGTTCAGAACAGAATGCTGTCTCAAGGGAAAATGTGATTTTCAAGACCATTAAATGCACTACCTTTTCTGGGATGTTTGCTGAAAAACACATTAGTGTCTTTTTAATGCACTGAGATGTGATCCAACACGTTATCAACTGCATTGCTAGAATACTTTGGCACACACTCATTTTTTAAAAAATTATATAATGAGCCGCCAACAGTTCTACATACCAACTGCATCTCCTAAAACATTCTGGTGTGTGAAACAGCAAGCTATGTGAATAAACGAAATATGGGCCCCTTCAAATGGGATGTGTCCCCTACTCAGAGAGCTGTGCAAACCACTTATAAAATAGCTCACACATGACGACTGTATGTGAATCTTTTTCACTGTACATGTATGTGCTAAGAAGCCATAGCCAGTTGTGATTTCCCTGATAAGTACAGTGAAACAGATCCATGTGTTAGTATATACATGTAGTTTGCATATATAGTGTGCAGCGCTGGCTATGCAGAAATCTAGTTACAACTGAATACAGCTAAAAAGATACATTAAAAGGAGGCAGTAGTAGCAGTGGGGTGTGTGTTGAGGGAGGGATAGCCGACAGCTGGGTTTTCAGGATGATGTCCTCTAAATGTCCCTGGAAAAGATATTTGTTATCTGTCTGGAAAGCGCAATGTGTTCCATTAGCATTGGATTGATTCTCATGCTTGCCAATTAGCTAATGGAGAAGTATTTCCCCCCTCCTTACAGAGTCTTGTCTAAGGCACCTTTCTAAGTGATGGAATTCAGACTGAGAATTGTGAAATAGTTGTTAACAGGTGGGGCAAAGGTTTCAAATCATGGTTCGGATATGGTTAAATGAGAGAGAAAATATACCCCCTAAATATTACAAGAAGAGGCATGCCCTATGGGATTCAAAAACCCATTTCCTGTGTGGTCATTGCTAATGACTGGTGATGTGTGCAAGGGCCAATCCTGCAATTAATTTCAATGCCCAGCCTCAATGGCTATGGATATAGGAAGCAGCCAAGTAATGTGAGAACCCGACATGACTGACCTTCGTATATGTTACCATTGCAATGCGTATGCCATAAACTGGATATGAATCTAAAAATCATAATGCTCATTCCAACAAGACATGCTTATAAAATCCTCTGCTTCCAAATTTCTTTCCAGATTTTTAATTCAGAAAGATTTCATCTAAAATTCCAAATTCTGTATGTTATCAATAGTAACTCAGTGTGTGTATGTGTGTGTGTGTGTATGAATTTTTGCTCTAGCTCTTAAAGTTCTCATTAAAATGTACTTTAAAGTTAGCTGAAAAGTGCAAACTTGGAGAGTGACTGAAAATGCCCCCTATCGGCTAACATGACTATAACAATGTCACTTCCTTTCCTCAGCTACTGCTGAGAAACATTTAAGCTTATTCTACTGGGCATTCATTCTCCCTTCTGTTTGTCCCCAGATACTGCCAGGCCTTGAAGGTGAGCCTTGATCTTCCAGCTACTCTTACTGAGCTGAGTGTCTGTGTCTCTGCCTTGATCAATCACATTTTGCAGGCAACAAAGTTACCTTGAGACAGCAGGCGTCCTCAGGACAAGACAAATGTTTTTAAATTGTTTTTAAATTGTTTTTAAATTGTGTTTTAAATTGTTTTTAAAAGATGTGTTTTAAATTTGTATATTTATTTTTAATGTTTTTAGTTACTGTAAACCTCCCAGAGAGCTTCGGCTATGGGGAGGTATAAAAGTACAATAAATAAATAAATAAAATGCAGAACTTATTTTTGGGGAGATTGGAGGGGGAGCACCAAGGAACTTTTTCTTCCCCACCCCCCATCTCTAAGCTCCAGGGGGCGGGGAAAGAACAGAAGACAAGGAAGAACATATCCAAGGAGAAAAATTATTAAATGTGAGTGAAAGGAGAGGCCACAAAAAGTGTGCAGTCTGGTGTCTTAGTTGTCCCCCATGTTGTAGGGGGAAAACTCCTTGGAAGAGGGAGAGGACTTGTCCACAGCAAGATGGAAGTCTATGAACTGTGGGGAGACGGAGTGTAATGCATCTGGTAGATGGCAAGATTCATTTTCAGTATTAACTGTAGGACCAAAGCGTTTATGTTACTATTAAGATATTATTTAAAATAACCTTGTAGTAACAATTTTAAAAAATAAGCCATTTAAAAACCAGCAACAATATTTCTTAATGTAACACCAAAGGTCAGCCCCAGAATTTGTGTCAGGCTGACCCCAGGAATATGTGCACTAATAAGAATACTGTACTGACTCAAGGGGAAAGGCAACCCAAAATTTAAATATTTTTCCATAAATGGTCAATCTTTTAAAAACGTTGAGCATAAATCTCAAAGAAATACACTTTTGTTTTCTTCTGCAAAATCCATGATCAACATTCCAAAATTCTTCCTTCATGTAACAAAATGACATGCTTCCTAAATATTCTGATGAAATTCTCAAGAAAATATCAAGGTGTGTGTCTTAAATGTTTATCTTGATATAAAATAAATTTTAAATGCATACTAAATGCATACTTTAAGTAGTACTACAGAAATAAGACACAACTGCCTTATGAGTAAACACATGCAAAAATGATACAGACAGACAATAGATAGGAAACAGACTGATTTGTCCATTTCTAACTAAAGGGATGGTTGGGTTCTTCAGAGGAGCTCTGCTCTTGAGCATATTTACTGTGCTTTATTTATTTATTTATTTATTTTATTTTATTTGTATTCCGCCCTTCCTCCCAGCAGGAGCCCAGGGTGGCAAACAAAGCACTAAAACACTTTAAAACATCATAAAAACAGATCTTAAAATACATTAAAACAAAACAGCATTAAAAACATTTTTAAAAACAACCTTAAAAAAGGGTTAAAAACATTATTAAGAAACATATTAAACAATTCTGACACAGATGCAGACTGGGATAGGTCTCAACTTAAAAGGCTTGTTGAAAGAGGCAAGTTTTAGCTGAAATGGTAGTATTCATCCATTTGTCTGCTCCACCATTGGGCAACCTATAGCCCTACAGAGCTGCATGTGCCCTTTGGCCTAATTTCAAAAGTCCTCTGCAAGGTATAGTTTCAGGCCTCTGGCAAAAGCAGTCTCATTCTCCTCCTGAAGCTTGGTGGGTGAGATGAAAATACAGGGAGAGCAGTTTTACCACTTTTGGTTCTTGCCTCACCAACCACTGGCACGCTGTGCCCCCCACCCCAACTGATCACCCCAAGGAAATGCAGTTCTCAAAAGATGAAAGGCTGCCCATCCCTGGTATAAGCATATTGCAAAGACTTGGGTTCTGTAAAAAGTTAATAAAAACTAATTAAATCTTGAAATGCTAACTCTTCCCAGCTTAATCTGTCTTCCCTGCAAGAATAACAAAACAAGACTTTTTAAAAAATCCAAAAGATGCTCCGTTTGACAAATATTTTAAAAAGGGAGTGCCACAGGATGACAATCACAGGAATGTCATATTTTCATAGAATAGCAGAGTTGGAAGGGGCCTATAAAGCCATTGAGTCCAATCCCCTGTTCAATGCAGGAATCCAAATTAAAGAATACCCAACATATGGTTGTCCAGCTGCCGCTTGAATGCCTCCAGTATTGGAGAGCCCACCACCTCCCTAGGTAATTGTTTCCATACCACACTAACAGTTAGAAAGTTTTTCCTCATGTTCAGTCGAAATCTGGCTTCCTGTAACTTGAGCCCATTATTCTGTGTCCTGTGCTCTGGGATGATTAATAAGAGATCCTGGCCCACCTCTGTGTGACAACTTTTCAAGTTCTTGAAGAATGCTATCTCCCCTCAGTCTTCCCTTCTGTAGGCTAAATATGTCGTTCTTTCAGTCTCTCCTCACAGGGCTCTGTTTCCAGTCCCCTAATAATTCTTATTGGTATCCTCTAAACCTGTTCCGTTTGTCTGCATCTTTCTTAAAGTGTGGTGGCTAGAAGTGGACGCAGTACACAAGATGAGGCCCAACCAGTGCCAAATAGAGAGGAGCTCCTACTTCATGCGATTTGGAAACTACATTTCTGTTATGCAGCAAAACAGATGCTCTGTCACTGAGCTATGGCCTTTCCCCAAATAGGATCATAGGATCTCCTTAAGCTTGCCTGTAAGACTAAGCCACCAAGACTTGCAGACCTTCACCAACAGAGAGGACTTTGTTCCCTCCTTACAGGTCTCCTGCTCATTAAGCCCCATCCATTACATATGACTATCCTGATTAGCCACCAAAAACCATTCCAAGATTTCAAATTAGACCAAAGTTTGACAGAGCAACAGTCTTCATAGCTTGATTTGACTGATTCAAAGACTTACAGACCACCTTTTACCTGATGAACAGTGAAGGCTTTTCAAATATTCCTGAAATAGTTAATGGAATTAGCTAATTGTTAGTTCATTTTATATTATATATATTACCTTTTTGTTTTGTGTTGTGACTTATTTCTATTTATTTATTTATTTATTTATTTATTTCATTAAACTTATAGACCGCCCCATAGCCGAAGCTCTCTGGGCGGTTTACAAGAACAACATCAAAAATACAATACACATATGACAATATAAAACATTAAAAATTTTAAAATGTTAAAAATTAAAACAGTTCCAACACATACTAACTTAATTAAAATGCCTGAGTGAAGAGGAAAGTTCTATTTTTATGTGCTGTGAGTTGCTTTGGGCACAATTTTTTGTGTGGGAAAGTGGCATCTAAATTAAACTTCGAAGAGAGCACCTGACAAACAGTTTTTAAAAAAATTAAAATTAAGTAAGAATCCTATTGTTCTGATGCGCAACCTATACTATGGACAAGAGGCTACTTGCGACTTCCGGGAAGGGTGACTTCGCTTGTGCCTGCTTTTGGGACGGGCTCCCGCCTCAAAAGAAGCTTATTCAGATATAAATCAGTCAGAACATTTTTTTTTTGACTGATGAAATTTCTCCCGGGCAGGGAGAAACGTAGAGATCAACCTCAAAGCCTGTTTTTGTTGGGAGGACTGGATTTCATTAATTTATGAGATAAGGTCCAGCCAACAATGCCGGACGGACTTTCTAACAAGCTCTATCTGCTTAAGCGATACGTTTATCTTTTCTTCAAAGAGAGAACGGACTAACAGGCAAGCACCCTTCTTTCTATTATTTTTTTTACTTGGTTTAAATTGTTGCAGCAAAAGGAGATTTGTCAGATTGATCGGCTTTGGACAACTTCTGGGTGAGATATAGCTCTTCTCTGTTATTCACGAAATTAACAGCTTATCTCTGTTTCTGTCGCAAAAAGCTGTCCTGGAAGTGCATTCTAAAGATAATAAACAGAAGAGGGATTTCTATTCCTGATTTCTATTCCGAGGAATATTATATTGTCTGGGACTATTCTCTTTTTGGTCTATTTTATTTTGACGAATCTGCTTCTTCACGACGCCACTAACTGTTTTGATGCTGGGAACTAAATTTGTTTTGCATTCTTGCACAAGAGAGATAAGGCAGGTTGCTCTGTTTATACTGTGATGTCATCAAGCCTGGAATATTAACCCAATTGTTGCTGAAATAAGAAGTGGTTCTTCTTTATTTTTGTTTTGCTTTGTTTTCGTGGTTTTAAAAATGGCAATCAAGAAAGTGGCTGAGAATCTGGAAGTAATTATGTTTCAGAAAATAATGGATGAGATTGAGATAACGAAACAAACCCTGCGACAGGGTAGTAAGGAGCTGAAAATTGAACTGAGCAAAATGACGCAGGAGCTTAAAGAAATAGGGGACCCTGTGAGAGAGGAGAATGAGATCAGAGATGAGAAAAGAAAAAATAAAGGGAAGATACAAGCCCTGGAGATTGGAACAAATGTGGAATTGGAAAAAGATCTGGAGTTTATGGATTTTAGAAATAAAATCTACTGTTTGGAATTTAACGTTATCTCTGAAGAAATTAATGAAGATATTAGAGATAAAGTTATCAATGGCTTGGATAATCTTCTGGACTGGAATGATGTGATGGAGCTTGATATAGAGAAAATCTATGGAATTAACTGCAGCCATGTGACAATGGAAAAACTCTTAAGAGATGAGCCAGTGCATTTTGTAAAAAAGAAGAACACAGATATGACTTTACAACAGTATTTCAGCAACTTATTCAGAATGGATGGCAAGAAAATATTTGGGATAGAGGAAATTCCCATCAGACTCTTATTATATGACTATGGCTACAACAGCAAGATTATTATGGAATACTGATAATGGAAGATTGGACACTGAAATTACTGGACTTAACAGGACTATTGAAGATGGAAGATGGAACTAATAGGGATAATGGAATAATGGCTATTGAAATTATTGGACCTAACAGATTCTGATGAGATGGATTAATCGAAATGTTTATTTGGACTATGGTTATGACAATAAGATTATTATAATTATTAACGAGATGGATTAATTGACATGTTTATTTGGAGAAAAATTGATAGATATATTTCTTAAAGAATTGAAACCTCTCTTTGACTTTTTGTGGAAAGAATAAAGTAATGTTTATGAGATTTGATGATTAATTAAGATAACTACTGGAGGAAAGTGATTTTATAATATGATTTAAGAGACACGATTGTTATATATTGTAGACCTATAACTGATTTGATATGTGACAAATGGGAAGTCAACATTTTATTTTATTTTATTTTTTTGTTTAATCATTTTTGTTTTGTTTTGTTTTTTGTCTTTGAATGTTTTATGATTTTGTTTTCTATGTTTTATGAAAATTTGAATAAAAATTATTGTAAAAAAAAAAAAGACAAGAGGCTACTTGTAAGGATAGAATACGGAGAAACCGATTGGCTCCCAGTCAGAAAGGGTGTGAGACAGGGGTGTATTTTATCACCCTATTTGTTTAATCTATATGCAGAACATATACGGAAAGCAGGACTGGACCAAGATGAAGGAGGTGTGAAAATTGGAGGGAGAAATATCAATAATTTAAGAAATCCAGATGATACCATGCTACTAGCAGAAACCAGTAATGATTTGAAACAAATGCTGATGAAAGTTAAAGAGGAAAGCACAAAAGCAGGACTACAGCTGAACATCAAAAAGATTAAAGTAATGACAACAGAAGATTTATGTAACTTTAAAGTTGACAATGAGGACATTTAATTTGTCAAGGATTATCAATACCTCGGCACAGACATTAACCAAAATGGAGAAAACAGTCAAGAAATCAGAAGAAGGCTAGGACTGGGAAGGGCAGCTATGAGAGAACTAGAAAAGGTCCTCAAATGCCAAGATGTATCACTGAACACTAAAGTCAGGATCATTCAGACCATGGTATTCCCGATCTCTATGTATGGATGTGAAAGTTGGACAGTTAAAAAGCAGATAAGAGAAAAATCAACTCGTTTGAAATGTGGTGTTGGAGGAGGGCTTTGCACATACCATGGATCACAAAAAAGACAAATAATTGGGTGTCAGAACGAATTAAACCAGAACTATCACTAGAAGCTAACAGCAGGAAAAATAACTGATACACTGAAAGACCTAATGATTTTTTTAAAAGAAAACATAATTGGTGCCAGGCAAAGCTTGCTTGAAGATCATTCCACATGCTGTGGGGCAAAAAATGAGATGGTACTCTCTACACTCACCATCTGCCCAACTTCAGAAGATGGGGGACTCATAGAAGGGCCTCAGATGATGAATTTAATACATGGGCAGGCTCATGTGGCTTTGTGCCCTGACCCTGTGTTCTCTGTAACTCTGACCCAGTTCTCCTCCTCATTTGCCTTTGACTTCTGTTTGGTTTCTCATGACCCAGTTCCTGCTCTTCTTTGGGTGCTCTACCCATCTGTGACCCTGGTTACTACCAGCATGAGTTCCAGTTGTTTATACTTGTCATCTTGAATGGGCTGCTTTACCAACCACTTTCCATTAACTATATTTTTGTCCCTTCCTCTTGGCTCTCCTTTTTTGGCCCTCACAGAGCCTTATAGTTTGCAGACCTTCTTTGCTGAATGGCCCTTAATTCTGCAAGGATTTGAGATATGGAGGCTTGTACCTAACAGGGAGAGAGGGCCACAATTACAAATCAGCCATCAAGAACAGTTCTTTATACCCAATATATCCACTCTTTCTTTCTTTCTTTCTTTTGCTTAATAGTATCATTAAAAAGGTGTTCTCCAGTTATCTTCAGGTTCACAATGAAACATAAGGGAGGGAGTCATCTCTATTTTAGGTAAGGCCAGTGGACCATTTATGGATGCCATCTGGCCATCCTCTGCATTTGTCACTGATTACTTCTAAGCCAAATCAGGCTTATTGTGGGAAATCCGTGAACATGGTCTGAAGACACATTATGCAATCCCTCAGTGTTTCCGACCAAGCCAATTCCTTTTAAAATTAACTAAGAGGCCTGCAGTGGGAAATATGCATGGCAAATATATTAACCACTGAAACATTCTAAGCTAGTTAAAGACTTGATATAATAGTTTCTAGGCAACCCCATGATTAAGTGCTGACAATTATTAAATTAAATGAAGAAGCAGAAACAGCTGCCACCACCTGATTTGGAAGAACAGCAGTACAGCTTTTCTAGGAATAAAAATATTAAGAACTGACTTGCGGGACCACCCAAGGCCAATCTAGCCCAGCATCTGTCTCCAGGAGTGGATAACCAGATGCCATTGAGAAAGGGCATGAAGAAGATAGCTCAATTCCATCTCTAGTATCTGGGACTCAATATGCTGTCTCTGAGCATGGATCACACTCGCACATATACCTTGATTATTTGTCACCCAGTGTCTTGTTCTTTAGTGCCTCACAACTCAATTGCTTCAATCTTTAGCAAATAAAGATACACAACTGAAAGAGCCCTGAAACTGATGTGACGCCCAAGCTAGGTTCCTGAAGCTTTGTCAGAAACAAACATAAAAAGAAATGCTACTACAAATTGTTGCTTGGAATAAGCATTCCCACTATCACTTAATATATCAAGCCCTTCTGATGACTGTTACAAGATTGAAATAGCATCACACTCCAAAAGATGTGATCCCTTAGACACTTTAAAATATCAAATTTATAATGACATTTGGCAACAACCATAAGATAAATGTGATTTTCCCGGTTTGGATGACACGCTGCTTTAACTTTTTGCCATCAGCAGTCAGGCAGCAAGAACATACCTTCTTGTGCATGTATGCAAATTCCAGTGCATGTAAACCCAAATTATTCCACCCCACTTGATACAAGCTATGGTACAATTCTGGGCTAAGTACACATATATCTTAATCAATGCATATTTAATATATGCATAATTGAAATAGATTCCCCTTCACTATCTTTTTTTGAAAAAAATCTTTTAGAGCCAAATTTCATGTCCAAAATTTCATGTTCAAGATGGAGAGCTTTTCAAACAGCTAAACATATAATCCAAAATGGAGAGTGTTTCTCTGCTTTTCATCAGTTGTATTCCCTAATCTCAGATCAAACAGACCTGTGCAAAGCCCCCTTCCCCATGCTAATTTTAAGCCTGCCGGAAACTGTGCAATCCCTGAATTATAGTCTAAGACACAAGTCATCTGAAAAGATCAAGATGCACACAAGATATAGGAAGCTGCCTTGTGCTGAATCACAGCATTGGTCTATCTAGCTCAGCCCTGTCTACACTGACTGACAGCTGTTCTCCAGGGTTTCAGGCAGGGACATTCCCAACCCTACCTGGAAAAGCTGGGAACTGAACCTGGGACCTTCTGCATGCAAAGCACATGTTCTACCACTGAACACTTCTGCACAGTGTTAATCCTAACCCCAAGAGAGAGTGTGCCTTGCACTCTAGGTTTTTAGGTGGAAAATTGAATTTCTGGGTAGCATCGGTTTGTGGCTTTCTGGCAAGACATCTTAATATCACTGTTTTAAAATAAATATCAGGCAAGTTGCCAATGTAAACTGGAGGGCATCACTGTAAATGCACTTTTACTGATAATTTGTATGAAATACCTAATGTATGAAGTATCTATGTACAGGGGAAGCCAAATGATGCCACCCACTCATCAGGTATGCCTGTCCTTCCTCCAACATCCCTTGATGTTGCAAAGGGAGCACTCTCGTTGCTAAGGGTGAAAACTATAAAATGTTTAGTTAGCCTTAATTGTCCCTTGGAACTCCACAGGCTAAACCCGAAGTTCTCACTCCAAAGAAGAATTCCTTACTTCATCAAAAGCAAGGTTTGATATCTCTTTATCTGAGTACAGAAAAAAAGATTTAAAAAAACCTGGGGTGAAGCTGAACAAAATCAGGATGCAAGTTGCTCAGCAATAAAAGTTCTCGCATGTGAAGATATAGAGAGCATCCACACAAATGAATTCTTGCCCCTAACACTGGTGTCTAATCGTTTGTAAAGTCCCTTTTTATGCACGACATGTGCAGCTACAAGAGAGATTATTCAGTACTACAGAGACACTGACACACTTCACAGTTGTTACTGATTTTACATTTCCTTATTGATTTTACTATGCTGATGCATGAAAGTGTAAAATGCTAAAACAGAAACATGGTCTCTCTAAATCGCATAACAAATCTGCATAAACTTCATTCATTCAAGATCCCACTTGGTGGCTGAAAATTTCATCCTGTCCTCTCAACTCCCCTGGTCCAATCTGACAGATGCTTGGATGCAAACTCAGACTAATGTTGGCATAAATGCTTGCTTGTCTGCCCTCTGAACCCTGCTTCCAAGGGGGAATACCTCAGCTCACATGCGTAACATTACCTAATGAGAGTTGCAGTCCAAAACATCTGGAGGACACCAAGTTGGGGAAGGCTGCCTTACACAACAAAGTTCTCGAAGTAGGCATAACCCTCCACTTAGATTAATTAAGAATTTTTGGTACAGTCAGTAGACTCCAAAATAGCTTCATATATTTTAAATCTTACGGTATCTTTTAAAACAGGTTCCCAAGCTGTGGGTTGTGACCGCCAGGGAGCCACAAAGTAATCCAGAGGGGGCCGTAAACAGTAAAGGATTTTTTTTTTAAAAAGTCTTTTTTTAAAGACTCCCTTGGCTAGTTTCACTCCCTAGACCCTGTCTACTCCTCACTGCTGCTGCAGACAATACCTCTTCCTTACTCCAAATGAGAGGGGACGACTTATGCTGAAGCACCACAGAATCTTTCAGGCACACCAAGGGTAGGCATTTGCCTATAAAACACGTGGCAGATGCCAAAGGAGGCTGAGTGTGGAGCTACCAGGAAAAAGAGGGGATTACTATTGCTGACTCCCATCTCATCGCACTGCCACTTCAGAATGAGAGGAGAGGGCTTTTTGTGAAGCAAAAAGAAGTAAGGATGCAAGGAAAGGCTGCTTTCCCATTTCCTTTCTGCTCCTTAAAAAAATTATTCTTATTTGTGAGCTGCCCAGATCTTGCCTTTGGCCAAGAGAGAGACAAAGAAAGGAAGCTCAGGACTTGCTTGCCCCCCATCTCTGAGGCTAAGTGTGTATGCCAGCATCCCTCCTTTCTTCCACCTGCACTCCGCTCCCCCAATCTCTCTCTCCAAGATGCTGCGGCAGTTGAGGGCTTCCCTCCTCCCAAGTGCCCAAATGCATGTATGCTTTCAGATGCTTGCAGGAGGGGCAGGTGTGTTTGTGTGTATGCATGCGCTGATCTGTCTTCTGCACCACTCTCATTCCCCAAGTGCACATTAGCCAACTGATCAGTTCTGATGATCATCCCAAGGCTTAAAAGCAGTAAATCCCCCCTCCTCAATCTATCCACGCTTTTGTCTTCACAATCTAGCAGCCCCACCACTACACATTATTATTATTATTATTATTATTATTATTATTATTATTATTATTATTATAAGCTCAGCAGGTTGGCCAAGGCTGGGATCCATATACTGCAGCTGCAATGTATTTATTTGTCCCACTTTTCCTCCAAGTTGCTCAAGGCGGTGCACATGGTTCCCTCCCCTTTCCATTTTATCCTTACACCAACCCTGTGAGATAGGTCAGGCTTGGTCAGACTATGTAGGGTTCAAGATCATTATTCATTATTATTTGTTATAATATAAGGCTAAATATTATAAGAATACAAATCATAATATTAATATAGAATAAAGCATATTAATAATAATGAATAATGAATGAATAATGAATATTTTATTTAGACCTGGAAACTAATTCCTGATTAGTGTTTTAAATTTGAATGTCCCTATCTTAATAATTGTTTTATGATGTTTGTTTTACTTTTATATTGGTCTTTGGCCATAATAAAACTTGATTCTGATTCTGATTCTGATTCTGATTCAAGATCACCCAGTGGGTTTCATGGCTGGGTGGGGATTTGAACCTGGGTCTTACTCCAACACTGTGACCTACTGGTGTTGGGAGACAGGACTGTACATCTTCAGACTGGGGGGCAGGGAGGGGGATACCAATTTGATTGGACCTTTGCATTAAGAAAAAAAAGCAACACTTCCTTGTCTGCAGGGAGCTTTTTATGGAAAGGGATATCTGGAGATGTGATTTTGCCACACACCATTTTTTAAATTAACAGAGACTAAAATTACAATTAGCATGGGGGGTGTGAAGAAAGTTTTTGAGCTTACAAAGGGTTCCCATACTCATAAAGGTTTGGAATCACTGTTTTAAAATATCCTAACTCAATAACTAGGATATCCAAAGGTATAATGTATGTTGCAGCATTCATACATGTCCAACCTTCCAGGGGTCACATGCCACCCCACACTCTTCACATTCACACAGATGCTTATCAGCTGAGTAGGGGGAACTCATTACCTCTCTCCTCATGAAATGACTGATCCAATTATGGGGAGGTGATTATTTGTAGACCCACCAGAGGACTGGGTTCCATCCACACCTGCAGTAAGTTTTTTTTTTTTTGCCACCGCCAGAAGTAATGAGGTCTTGTGGGTGGGTGATCAAACCTCCAAGATGGGGGTTACCCATATTGAATTTTTAAAAAACAGACAGGTCCACCAAATATGCCAGAAATTTGCATCCTCTTGGCCACACATTTTCTATTTTTAACATACCAGCAGGGATGGTCTGAAGTGCTAGAGGGAAAGTTAACATGGATAAGAAATTCATGTTATTAGGTAATATTATTGTGCCAATTGTGACTTAAGTTTAATTCAGTTGAACATGTATTAAATACCAGCAATTAAATGTCAAATAAAATGATAAAATATTGTAACACTGACTGAGATAATGTTGGTACTTTGGGGGAAATGAATTGCCACATTTGTTTTGATAGTCTTCCCTATGTTTGTTTTCCCATTTATTTCTAAAAGCTATTGTAGCACTTTTAACCACAATGATATAATAGGTTGAACAAAAGGTGTTTAAGAGATTAAGGAATATTGAGTAAACATTTTCCCTTGGGGTATCTGTTCATTCCTGGATGTTGAAAAGGTGGAGAATGGAAAGCACTTGGCAAAATAACCTTTAAAAACCTCTCTCTGTTTGGCCATGATAAGGAAATAAATAAGAGCCCCTGTAAATTAAGTTCTGGCAAAATGAACTGACCAAGAAACTCATTAGGATTCAAAGAAAGCCAAAAACAGCAGACTAAAAACTTGCCTGCAGTATTTTCATAGCTACTGTAGATTTAGGCTTGCTCTGGTGGAAGTGGGAATGCAAACAGATCTTGCACATGGCACCCCAAAACCCAAAGGATAACATACTTTTTCCCTTTTCAGCACTCATTCAGAACATCAGATGAACATATAAGGAAATAATGGCATTCCAGCAATAGATGGCAGAAAAAGTCAGGAGAGAAAAAACGTTATGTGCACAGGTTACTATGTTGCATTCAGCTTTTGTCACTGGGTGACATAGCAGCCAGGCAACCCAGACATTCCCTGTATGTTCGTAGAACATTTTATCTCACCAACAACAAAAAATACAATTAGAAAGTGGTTTGCATACCTGTGTTCCATGCCAGTGACAGCTTATTTCCCACTTAGAGAGCAGGTCTATTAAAAGCCTAAGTCAGAACAGGAAAGGGAGGAGAAGAAAAAATAACCAGAACACTTCACCTGCGCCCATATTGCATTTGCTGTACTTGTATGCCTTTTCTTCTGAACCCCATTGTGTGCCCCTTAATATGTTTTACAGAAATTTAAAAGCAGCTGTTTTCTGTCCCTTCTATTAGAAGGTGCTCTTGCTTAGCTGTATACCTCTCCAAGCAACGCAAACAGTCCAAGAAAGCATTTCAATCCTTTTTTTTTTCTAACTTCATAAGAACCTAAGAAAGGTCTGCTGAATCGGACCAATGGTCCATCTAGTCCAGCATCCTGTTCTCACAGTGGCCAACCAGATGCCTGGGGGAAGCCAAGCAGGACATAAGCACAACAGCACTCTCCCCTCCTGCAGCTTCCAGCAGCTGCATGCTGCCTCTGACTGTGGGGACAGAAAACAGCCTAGTTGATGGCTAGTATCCATCAACAGCATTATCCTCCATGAATTTGTCTAATCCTGTCCTAAAGCCATTCAAGTTGGTGACCTTCACTGCCTCCTGTGGAAGCGAGTTCTGTAGCTTAACTATGTGCTGTGCGAAGTACTTTCTTTTGGGTGTCCTAAACCTTCCAGCATTCAGCTTCATTGGATGTCCATACGTTCTAGTGTTGCAAGAGAGGGAGAAAAACTTCTCTGTCCAATTTTTCCATGCTATGCATAATTTTAAACACATCTATCATGTCACCTCTTGCTCACCTTTTCTGTAAACTAAAAAGCCCCAAATGCTGTAACCTTTCCTCATAAGAGAATCGTTCCATTCCCTTGATCATTCTGGCTGCCCTTTTCTGAATCTTTTCCAAATTTACAATATCCTTTTTCAGCTGAGATGACCAGAACTGTACACAGTATTCCAAACACAGCTGCACCACAGATTTGTATAACAGCATTATGATATCAGCAGTTTTATTTTCAATTCCTTTCCTAATTATCTTGAGCATGAAATTTGCTATTTTTTCCCACAGCTGCCACACACCGAATTGAAAACTTAAGCTATCCACCATGACCCAATGTCTCATTCCCCAAGGTCAATCACCGCCAGGAATGGGACTTCATGAGCATTTATGTGAATTCAAGTTTTTTTGCCCTGACATGCATCACTTTACATTGAAATGCATTTGCCATTTTACTGCCCATTCATTGAGTTTGCAGAGGTCCTTTTGGAGTTTTCTGCAATCTCCTTTTGTTTTAACAATCCTGAATAATTTAGTATCCAGCAAACCTGGCCATCTCACTACTCAACCCTCACTTTAGATCATAATGGCCTGGTGTTGTACCTGTGTGCACACCCATCCACATGCACTCAAACACCAAAGGGAAAGGGAAAAACTGTATTTTGTTATGTCCTATGATACTGATGGTGGTGTAGTGGTTAAGGTGTTGGACTACGACCTGGGAGACCAGGGTTCGAATCTCCACATAGCCATGAAGCTCACTGGGTGACCTTGGGCTAGTCATTGCCTCTCAGCCTCATGAAAACCCTATTCATAGGGTTGCCATAAGTAGGAATCGACTTGAAGGCAGTACATTTACATTTAGAGAGCCAGTGTGGTGTAGTGGTTAAGGTGTTGGACTACGACCTGGGAGACCAGGGTCTGAATCCCCACACAGCCATGAAGCTCACTGGGTGACCTTGGGCAAGTCATTGCCTCTCAGCCTCAGAGGAAGGCAATGATAACCCCCCATGAATACCACTTACCATGAAAACCCTATTCATAGGGTTGCCATAAGTCGGGATCGACTCCTCTAATTTTTCCAACTTTTTAGAATTTTAAATCCAACATTAGCAAATTTATAAAGAATCAGGTCCATAATAAGACAACAGTATTAGACCAGATAAATAGGTAGAGTTGGCAAATATGCTCCATTATGAGATACAAGTTCAACACATATAACCATACAATACTCCTAATGAGAAATAGGAATTGCAGGCAGATAAATACAAGCAGAGTTCTTGAGTGTGTTTTAACTGCACACAGTGATCACTTGCAACTCTTTTTTAAATTCTCGTGATTTAAGACCATTTAATGCATTTGAAAAAGCCAAATGATGTCAAGATTTTATGTTGTTTTTGTCCAGGGCATTTATTTCAGCCTTTCAGCCTCAGAGGGAGGCAATAGTAAACCCCCTCTGAATACCACTTACCATGAAAACCCTCCTCATAGGGTCGCCATAAGTCAGGATCGACTTCAAGGCAGTCCATTACCATTTTCCCATTCATAACTTATACAATACAATGCTACATACCACATTTATGCAAGTTTACAATAAATTAGTCCTCTATCTCTCTCCCATTTCCTCATAAATGTGTTTACAGTTTTGTTTTCTTTCCAAAACTATGTAATAGTATTTACCTATAGCCCCTTTGCCTTCAATGCATTTTTTAGCATTTCAGCAAAACTCTGCATTTTTATTAAATTCTAAGCTGCTTTTCATGTACTAAAGACGTTCTTAGTTTGCAGATATAGGCTGCAATCCAATACATGTCTACTCAGAAGTAAGCTCCATTGGGTTCAATGGGACTTACTCCCAGGTAAGTGTATATTGGATTGCAGCCTTACTCATACAATAGGAATAACCCAAACCAGAGCTTGGAAGATTACTTTTCAAAAGAAATGAATTACAGTTACAATTACATGGCCAAAAAAGTAGTAATTACCATTATGATTACAACTGCTCTGAAAGTAACTGATTACTTTACTTTTTCTCAAAAGTAATAGCTACAATTACATTTCAGTTACTTTTTAAAAAATGCCTACAAGGTGCTAGCCTTGGCTGCTGCACATCTAAGTAGCCTAAAACAACATTAAAAATAAGCACACACCTACAGAGGTAGTAGAATAATTATTTTTATCCGTACGATAGCAATGGTGTCTCTCTGCTGATAAGGGAGGTGGAGAGGGAGGCAGACGCCACTATTCAGATCTTTGCACGTCAAACCAAGTCCACCCCCCCCACTCATACAGCAAGCATAATCTCTCTCACTTAACCACCTCCCAGACTCTGCTCTGCCACCAACTAAGGGACACTCACCCAAGCAAACATTTTTCCCTGAGATGCAAAATGCTGCAAATGCAGCACAGTAGCCAGAGAGGGTGGTGGAGGTCACTTTGTGTGTGAAGTGCAAACACAGTTCTCTCTCTCTCTCTCTCTCTCTCTCTCACACACACACACACACACACACACACATTGTCATCTTTCACATCCACAATCCTTTATCTCCATTCTGCTGCTGCTGCCTCCTTCTCCTTTATCCATGTTCTTGCCCTCTGGCTCCTTTTCCCCTCCATTCTATTCTTCACCACCACCATCAATTTTTTAAAATGATTGTTTTCTCCACTCCACCCCATCTCACTCTCCACCTCCTCCCTCGTCGCCTCCTACCCACCCACAGAGCATGAGGGAAGAGTGACGCTACACAGAAGCTCAGTTTGAGGCACAGGATTTTCATCCACAAATCAGGGGAGCAAAATTTATTTATTTATTTATTCAGCTTATATCCCGCCCGACTAGCAAACAGCTCTCTGGGCAGCAAACATAGCAACATATACAATAATAAAATTACAAAGTCAGTGTAACAAATATAAAAATACACCATCTAAAATAGAAATTACAGCATTTACATAAATAACTTAAATTAAAATGCCTCAGAGAAGAGAAAGGTTTTAACCTGGCGCCGAAAGGATAATAGTGTCTGCGCCAGGCGTACCTCCTCGGGGAGACTATTCCACAATTCGGGGGCCACCACTGAGAAGGCCCTAGATCTTGTTACTACACTCCGGGCCTCCCTATGGGTCGGGACCCGGAGGAGGGCCTTCGTAGTAGACCTTAGTGTACGAGCTGGTTCGTAACGGGAGAGG